>NW_026652279.1:173006359-173023128 GCF_009828535.3 Hylobates moloch
AGGCAATGCCTCGCCCTGCTTCGGCTCGCGCACAGTGCGCTTCACCGTCTGTCCTGCACCCACTGTTAGGCACTCCCTAGTGAGATGAAACCGGTACCTCAAGCAGAAATGCAGAAATCACCAGTCTTCTGTGTCGCTGGGGCTGGGAGCTGGAGACCGGAGCTGTTCCTATTCGGCCATCTTGGCTCCACCCCTCTTCTTTCTTTCTTTTCTTCTCCTTTTGCTATTCATGTTTCTATTCATGTCTTCTGTGAAACACTTGTTCATGTCTTTTTTCCATTTCTATCGTGTTTGTTTCTTTTTGATTTGCAGGTCATCTGGCTAACATTGTCAGGAGGGACCAGTCTTCAGGGCGTCTGTAGCATTTTTCATTTCCATCCGTAATGCACCAGTGCTCCAGATGCTCCCCATCCTTGCCAGCACTGAGTGTTTGGAACCTGTTTTATTGCAGGCCTGCTCATAGGCACGCAGTCGCATCTCGCAGTGGCTTTAAGTTGCATCTCCAAAAGGGCTAATGATGCTGAATATCTTTTCATGTGCTAAGGTGCTTTCCATATATTCTCTTTGGTGACACTCTGTTGCCTACTTTTATACTGGTTGTTTATTTCCTACTGTTGAGTTTTCAGAGTTCTTTATAGACTCTGGATAACAGTCTTTAATTAGATATGTGACTTGCAAATATTTTCTCTCAGTCTATAGGTTACTGTTTAAGTCTGCTCAGCAGTGTCTCTTGCAAAGGAGAAAATTTTACTTTTGATCAAGTCCAATAATTTTTTCATTTGATTGATGAAGTTATGCTTTTGGAGTCATATCTACCAGCTCTTTGCTTAATCCCAGGTCACAAAGAATTTCTTCTACACTTCTTTCCAAACATTTTATAGTTTTGTGTTTTACATTTAGTTCTAAGTTCTGTTTCCGTTTTGTATAAGATGCGAGGGTCAAGTCAAGGCTCTTTTTACTTATTTAACTTTTTGCATATGGTTGTCCAATTGATCCAACACAATTGTTGAAAAGACATCTTTTCTCCTTTGAGGTGCCTTTGCAACAGTGTAAAAACCCAAGTGGTCATGTTTGTGTGAGCTTATTTCTAGACTCTCCAGTGGGCATCCTTTCAGTGACAGCACATATAGATATCCTTTCTGTGATAGCATCCTTTCTGGATAGCATACTTTCTGGATAGCATCCTTTCTGGATAGCATCCTTTCTGTGACAGCATCCTTTCTGTGATAGCATACTTCCTTCATCACCACATCTTTACAATGTCTTAAAATCGAGTAATGTGATTCCTCCAACTTACTCATCTTTTTCAAACATGATTTGGCCATTCTATTTTCTTTGACTTTCCAGATAAATTTTAAAATTTGGTTCTGTATATCTATAAAAAAATCCATAATTTGGGGGACTTCCCAGGTCTTAGGATGGATATATTTTGTCTATTCTGGAAAATTCCCAATCTGTCTCCACTTCTTCCCATAACTATTCTGTAATTCTCATCATAAATGTGTCAATCTTCCTCACTTGATCCTTAAAGCCTTTTGATATTTATTTCCCATTTTTCTCTTTTTTTTCTTCTACAACTGCATTCTGAATAATTTCTTCAACTTTATCTTCCAACTTCTTGATTCTCTCTGCAGTTGTATCAAATGTGCTGCTTACGCTTTCTGTTGAGTCTAATTTAAAATATATGTTTAAAAATTCTAGGGCTTTTGAGTGGTTTTGAAATCTTCCTGGTCAATTTTGACAACATTGTGCTGCTTTCTCAGACTTTTAATATCCTCGTTTATTTCCTTCAATGTGTTAAACATTCTTGTTTTCTGTTCTGTATCTAACACTTTCTGTATCTTCAGTTCTTCGCAGTTGACTTCTTCCCTCATGTCTTGTTTCCTGTGTTTCTTGGTTTTGATTATGAGCCCATGTGTCTTGATATTTTATCTATCGTAATTCTTTGAGGACTTAAAGTGAGTTTCTTCAAGGAGGATTTTATTTTGTTTCTTCCAAGAACTCAGGAGTACTATCAATTCTGGGATGCCTCAAGTTAAATTTTTGTCTTTCTTAAAAACCATATGTTTAGTGTACATTTGGACCTCAAAGCCCGTGAGCACAGGCTTATGGCTGGGAATTCTGAGGGAAGACTTTACTTACGCTGCTCTCAGAGCCAAGGCTGGGGCCACCATCAGTGGGCAGAAGTTTCTGTTCCACTGATTCGGGTACTGTGCCCTGGCCGCCCCACACAGGCCTCAGGCTCTGTCTCCTTCGGGCATGAGGTCCGCTGAAAGTCAGATGACCGGGACCATGGGTGCTAGCAGACACCTCGGGGAAGAGTGCCAGTTTAAATGCACACCTTTCTTTTCTCAGCGTGTTTCTGACTCTGATAAATTCTGTTATTTTTCCTCAAACTCAGCCATTCAGTAAAAGAAATATTTTTCTTTTCATCTATCTGGCATGTTAAGTGTGGTGTACCAAAGCTAGTTATTTTTGAAAAGCAAATCCATCACATTACTGAAAATAAAGTCCAGGCACCTTGAACTTTAAAATTGTAAACGCACCCGTCATTGCTCCATAACTCGTAGCAGATAATGTGATCTAACCTTCCTCATTTTGTAGATAAACTAACTGAGACTCAGACCTACAAAAGTTAAGCAGGAAAGAACACAGAGATGGGATGGAAGCCACAGCCCAGAGCCAGAGCCCTGGGCCCCTGGCAGGACACTCTGCCCGTCCTCCTCTGCTCCCTGAGCAGCCAGTGTCCAGTTCAGGGCTTTGTAGCTGAATGCACAGCCCCAGCCTTGCTGACATAGCACCTTCAACCCAGGCTTTGCAGGTGGCCGGTGGCGGGGAACAGTGGCAAAGTCCCCTGGGGGGTCTGGTGAGCAAGCGCAGGGGGAGATTCGTGACAGGAACCATGCCCAGACTGAATAGAAGGGGCGATAAGCAGTGCCCCGCCAGTCCGGGCTCTACACATTTGCAGGCGGCTTGCACATCAGGAAAACCAGTGAAGCCCCCGGGGAAGGAAGACTTTCCTGGCTGTGCGTGCTGGTTGGATACAGCCCGAATTAGTGTTATTTTCCAACGTGAAGTTCTGTTTTGGCTGAAATAAGAAAGCGACCCACACTCGGAAGGAAGCACCTGAGACTCGTGTCCTTCCTCGTTGGCTTCTTGGTGCTCGGCCGTGCCAGACCGCTGTCCGAGAGACCACATCTCAGTGGACACAGCGCATCTGTGTGGCCAGCACAGACACAGAGAACCCCAGAGTAAGCCTCCTCCCGCCTCCCCAAACCCACACCCATGCCAGCGTCTCTGCGCTCACCCCATTGTCCCTGCAGGCCCTGGCTGGGCGTGAACTGGGCCCCTTCATCCCAGCCCCGTGTCCGGGTGCCACCGAAAAGGCTGAATTCTGGTTTCCTGCAGCCAGCAGGGGGGCCTCGGCTTTCCATCAAGATTTTTTCCCGGGAGGGTATTATCTCACGTGAACAAAACTCAGGAGGAGTCAGAACAGGCTCCGGAAGAACTGTGTGCTCTCTGACTTTTAAAAACCTTACAGAAACAGCAGCCCACCCCAGGCTCCTGGTGCTGTGAAGGCTGATTCTGATTCCCAGGAGGTGGGCAGTGTCTCCTGGCGTCTGTTTCTGCCCCTGCTAATAGGGCTGGATGCAGAGCTTTTCTGATCTGCGGGAAGAATCAGGGAATCCACCACTAATTCACTCAAGTGCCAGCGACCCAGGATCTTATCCATAAAGACTCTAGAATGCTGAAGCAGCTCCCAAGAGCCTGGAAAATGCAAAACAAATTTATCCTCCCTAAAAATAAAAATTCAGAAGATAGGCACTTTTGATATCAACATGAAAACAAAGCTCCCGTTAATAAAAATATAAATCTTACATTAAATCACCACTCTTCGTTGAATTTGAGGAGGCAGTGGTAGCAGACTTGCTGGAAATATTTCTTCCCTCCTAATTTTTTGATATCTTTTCCAATTTATCCCAGATCTCATCTCTTCTACACAGCCTGCTCCATCCTTTCTCAAGAGTGAAATGATGACTCTCCTTCATCTCCACCTTTCACAGTCTCTCTGCCCTGCCCACTAGGGGAAGAGTGCCTGGGCAATGCAATAATTTAGTACCAATTGCCCTTCCTTCCTTCCTTCCTTCCTTCCTTCCTTCTTTCCTTCCTTCCTCTATTCCTCCCTCTTTTCCTTCCTTTCTTTTCTTTCTTCCTTCCTTCTTTCCTTTCTCCCTTCCTCCCTCTCTCCCCTCCCTCACTGCCTTCTTTCTCTCTTCATTCCTTCCTCCTCCCCCCTCCTTCCCCTCTTCCTTCCCTTCTTCCCTTCCTTCCTTCCTCTCTCCCTCACTCTTTCCCTTCCTTCTTTCTTTCTTCCTTCCTCTCTCCCTCCCTCTTTCCTTTCCTTCTTTTTTCCTTCCCTTCTTCCTTCCTTTTCTTTCTCCCTCCCTCCCTCTCCCCTCATTCCCTGCCTTCCTTTCTTTATTCCTTCCTCCTCCCTCCCCTCTCTTCCTTCCTTCCTTTTTTCCTTCCTGCCTTCCTCCCTCCATCCCTTCCTTCTTTCCCTCCTTCCTTCCTCCCTCCCTCTTTCCCTACCTTCCTTCCTTCTTTCCTTTTCTTCCCTCCTTTCTTTCTTCCTTCCCTGTCTCTCTCCCTCCCTCCCTCTCTCCCTTTCTTCCCTGCCTTCCTCTCTCTCTTCATTTCTTCATTCCTTCCTCCTCCCTCCCTTACGCCCTCCCTCTCTCTCTCCCTCCTCCCTGCTCCTGCCTCCTCAGCACCCTGGTTTCCCGGTTCCCTGGTTCCCCTGGTTCCCTGGTTCTCTGGGTCCCTTGTTTCCTGGGTCCCTGGTTTCCTGGTTCCCCTGGTTCTCTGGTTTCCTGGTTCCCTGGTTCTCTGGTTCTCTGGTTCCCTGGTTTCCTGGTTCCCCTGGTTCTCTGGTTCCCTGGTTTCCTGTTTCACTGTTTCCTGGTTCTCTGGTTTCCTAGTTCCCTGGTTTCATGGTTCCCTGGTTCCCTGGTTTCCTGGTTCCCTGGTTCCCTGGTTCCCTGGTTCTCTGGTTCCCTGGTTCCCTGGTTCTCTGGTTCCCTGGTTCCCTGGTGCGCCGGTGCCCTGGTGCCCTGGTTCCTGTTCCCATGGCTGCCACATCTATTATGCATGCACCCCTCCTGTTCCATGAAGGTAATGGGTGCTCCTCCTCCCTTGATCTTTCTTTGCTCTTCTCTTCCAAAAAAAGTGAGGGGTGCATATTAAACAAACACTCATCACAGTCTTCATTATTTTGGCAAGGAAAACAAATGGGAATCAAATTGTCTTTTTCCTGTCAGGGTGCTGATGAAGGAAACGTCAATAAACCGAACAATGTGTGACTGCCTGGCTTGAGATCTTCGAGTGCAATAAAATAAAATCCTAACAGGGAGAAGAGTTTCATCACGTTCTGTTTCAAACTCCAGGCTACACTTTCTCGATGCTAACCAGTCCTCACCTGACTAACACAGGCTGAATAAGAATGGACATTGGCATGCTCAGGACCTACAGGCAAGGTCCCAGCAGGCCGATGCCCTCAGATCCAGCCCCAACCCCAGCCCCAGCTCCCTCATGTCACACAGCCACACACAGCCCCACTGCCTTGAATACAGGCATGGTCAAGGCACGAATGGTTGATCTCAAATGTCTCCAGGCGTTGTTACTCACCGAGAGAGCTTGGACAATCATGTGCAAAGGCAGAGACAGAGAGACAGTGAGAAAGACAAAGGAGTAGGGGGAGAGGCTTTTGAAAGAGCATTCAAGGATGTTCTGAGGAAGACATCCAAGCATGCAAGTGGCCTGTTAGCTCTGATGTGACCTAGTACACTTGCTTCAGCAGGAAGCCACACAAGTCCAAGCATCAAGTGACCTGTGAGCCCTACTGTGAACTAGTACACTTGTTTCAGCAGAAGTCACACAGGATCCTTAAAGCACCCTCATTCTTTCTCCGTACAAGTTCTGGATGGAGGTCTCATGAGGGATTCGGGCAGAGGGTGATGAAAACACAAAATGGGCCAGTCTCCAGATTCCAGGGAGAGCTGGAGACAGCATTCGTAGGTTGACCAGGCAGCTTTGACCAGGTGTGACAAAGGAGGCCCAGGTGTCCCAGTCTATTCATGTTTCTATCACAAAATGCCTTTGAACTGGTAATTTATAAACAATAGAAATTTATTTTTTATCGTTCTGGAGGCCGGAAAGTCCATGATCAAGACACCAGCTGGTTCCCGGCTGGTGAGGACCCAGCCTCTGCTTCCAAGATGGCGCCTCTGGGCTGCATCCTCACGTGGGGAGGGGGTGGGAGAAGAAAAGAGGCTGGGCATGCCCTTCAGCCTCCATTGTAAGGTGTGGATCCTGTTCACGAGGGAGGAGCCCCCGTCACTCAACCTCCTCTTAGAAGGCCCCACCTGTTAACATCACATGGGGCTTAGGTTTTGCTATACACATTTGAGAGGCACCAACATTCAGACTATAGCACAGGGTGGTCCCCCACTGCTTCCCATACTGCCAGAGGCTGGGGCAGCCCCCCGGCCACCATGTTCCGCCAGCAGGATGGCTCCTGTCAGCCAGGTGTGCGGGGCCTGGGCACACTGGCAAGAAGCAGGGAGGGCAGCCCAGACCCAGCCGCCCTGTGGCTGCTCTGGCAGACTGTGTCCCTGTTGGAGACTGCAGTAGATCCACGATCCATCCCAGCCATTGCTCCATCTGTCTTGTCCATCAACCCCTCTGCCAGTATCATATGGTAAATAGTACCATGAATACTACAGTTCCAGGCACCCAGGTCACATCAGAGAACGGACGAGTTAGAGTTTAACGACACAGTTTGTAGCTGGGGCTGCTTCGGAGCTGATGACTGGGATGGCATTGCTGCTCAGAAGTGATGACTGGGCGTCATTGCTACCTGGAGCTGATGACTGGGTGGCATTGCTGCCTGGAGCTGATGACTGGGTGGCATTGCTATCTGGAGCTGATGACTGGGTGGTGTTACTGTCTGGAGCTGATGACTGGGTGGCATTGCTGTCTGGAGCTGATGACTGTGGTAACATTGCTGCTCAGAACTGATGACTGGGTGGCATTGCTGTCTGGAGCTGATGACTGGGTGGCATTGCTGCCTGGAGCTGATGACTGGGTGGCATTGCTGCTCAGAACTGATGACTGGGTGGCATTGCTGTCTGGAGCTGACAACTGGGTCGCATTGCTGCCTGGAGCTGATGACTGGGTGGCATTGCTGCTCAGAGCTGATGACTGGGTGGCATTGCTGTCTGGAGCTGATGACTGGGTGGCATTACTGTCTGGAGCTGGTGACTGGGTGGCATTGCTGCCTGGAGCTGGTGACTGGGCGGCATTGCTGCTCGGAGCTGATGACTGGGTGGCATTGCTGCTCGGAGCTGATGACTGGGTGGCATTGCTGCTCGGAGCTGATGACTGGGTGGCATTGCTGCCTGGAGCTGGTGACTGGGCGGCATTGCTGCTCGGAGCTGATGACTGGGCGGCATTGCTGCCTGGAGCTGGCGACTGGGTGGCATTGCTGCTCGGAGCTGATGACTGGGTGGCGTTGCTGCCTGGAGCTGGTGACTGGGTGGCATTGCTGCTTGGTTGTTGTCAAGCCTCCCCAAGGTCCAAGGTCACAAGAAGGAATGCCCCGGAAGGAGAGGGAATAAAACTGTTGTTCTAGGAGTCTGAGGCCCAGTTTAACCTTTTCTCCATCATTCAGCAGCTTAGAAATTCATGTCATTCTCCTTCTAGGCCTCAATTTCTCTACCTGTAAAATGAGGTGTTTGAGCCGAATTCCCTTTACCTGTGAAATCCTAGGACCTCCATCATGTCACTTTCATGCAGCAGAGGCAGTGGCCACTGGAGAGGGACATGAAGGACTGCGCCTAGATCTTGTTTAAACGCAAGGAGCTTGGTTTCGATGACTCCACGAGGGACTTTAGGACCCTACGTTACTTATCGACATCAAAAGAGGAGAAGATAAAGCCTCACAATTCTTCCTCCCACTTCCTCAAGTGGCCAATGCTGCTTTTATTGTAGAACGGGTTTGCCACAAAGCCTCAGGCTGATAGATAAGACTCGGGTCTCTGAAAAATGACAGCTTGACATCAAACCAACAAAATCAATTTCTAAATTGATTAAAACCGTTCTCAAATAAAACTCCGCTGGCTTTCTCGAATCCCGCTGTAAAAGGTCATCTGGGAAGTAAGTACCATATTTGTTTTAAGTTAGCAGGAGCCCGCAGCGCACTTGAGGCCCTACAGTTTCAGGGCCAGGCTGGGCTGACTGGGCCCACCCACGCCTCTGCCCTCATCACAGCCCCCAGCTCCAGGGTGCCCACCAGAGCCAGGGCGGGAAGCCACTTCCAGGCTGGCCCTTCGTCTTGGCTCTTTGAAAAGCTTTGGGTGAAGTGTGTCTCTCGGATCAAATAAACAATCAACAACGGGCTGCTGTCATTAAGGGAGAGGGTTACTGCTGAGGGAGACATATCCTGGGGGCATTTTGTGTGATTATGGGGTGATTTATGATTCATAGAGATCAAGCGATAAACATACTGAAATGCCAAGAAAGAAAATTAGAGAGAAAAATTGCTACAAATTTTATTCTTATTTTTTAAGGAGATTTATTTTATTTGCAAGATTTGTAATTGATGCAAAGCCTGTAAATGCAGGTGCCCCGCTGTCAAATCCTCTCCCTTCCAGACCCTTCGTAAAGGCGTGACCTGCTTCAAGAAACGTGGTATTTGAAATCTACACATTGAGATACATTAAGAGTGACTGTTCGCGTGACAAAAGGGTTTGCCACTTTACAAAAGATTCATCCCAGTGTTTCTTAAAGAACTATACAACTGCGAAGTATTTTAAATGCCTTTCAATTAAAAGAATTGACTCATGCTCAACTTTGCTTCAACACTATTTCAACTTTATTTCACCTTAAATATCATACAATAAAAACTTATTGTACTGACTTTTGTCCCGGGGGAATGTGTCTTCCCCTAGGTTTGATTGAGGAATCTGGCTCTGAAGGTTGCACAGCAGAAAACCAGCTCTCATTCTATTCTGCCATTAACTGGTAGCAGTGAGCACGGTCCCCTGGGCCTCAGTTTCCCCATCTGTAAAACAGGGACAAGCTACTTGCCCACTAAGCCTATGTTTCAAAATGGTCATGGGTTTAAAAACACAGAAAACAAAGGTGCCCAGTGCTTACCAACATGAGGTGTTAATATTCTGTCCCTTGGCCACGTCTTAAATGGCCCACCTACCCAGGATGGCTGCTGGCCCAGTCCCAGGCAGCGTTATTAGGCACCTCTGGCTACATTCAGGCTGTTTCCCTCCACATCCATTTCCAACTTCAAGGCCTTCATGCCAGGTCCCATTTCATCCTCCCTCTGAAACGAGATTAACAGGAAAGAATCCAGTGCCTGTCCGTTCACCTCATGCCACCCAACGTCCATTGACGCCAGGATACCAGGTACTGAGCTCTTCCCACAGCCTGCCCAGGCTTCCACTGGCAATCGGGTCCCACTGTGCAGATGAACAAACAAATCCCCCATCTTGGGGACTGCCCACAGTCACACAGCCGGGAACACACGTGGGGCCTTTAGTCAGTCTCCTCTGCTGACTCCTGTGCTCTGCCCGCAAGTGAAAGGCCTTCTCCACCGTCACCACACCGAGCGGGGAGCAGAGGCCATCCCGGGGCAGTTGGCCACCCGACAGCCTGCGTGCACATTGGAAGCTGGGCCTGTCATTTGTTTGGGCCCACGGGAGGGACATGGGGCAAGGGAGATGATCTCCCCGCTGGAGACCTGTGGCATCATCCAGGCCCTTCTCTGCCCTCTCAGCCAAGGCAGGGTGGCACCAAGTTCTTCACCTCTGAGGAGTGAAGTGGCACAGACACTTCTGCAAGCCAGAGCCCTTCCTCCCAGGTCTGCAGTGGCCAGCACCCCTCTCATTTGGTGGTTGGGTCACAAATGTTCTTCCTGAGAATCTCTGCCACCAATGAAGTGTCCCAGACAGCCACCGTGAAAGAGACCCAGGGCAGGCTTCTGGGGAGGGGCTGCCCCAAAGGGACAAGTCCCTGAGGGTCTTGGTGGATGAGCTCAGCTGCAGATGCCAGGCCAGGGGAGTGTGAGCTCAGGAGCTCTGGATGCTTCTAAGGAGGGTGTCTATGCAGAGATGTGTTTCTTCGTTGTTGACATGAAGGGGAAGGGGCAAGTGGAGACCACCATGGTGTGCCATGCTCCAGTGTCCAGAAGACTGTCACATTGCTCAAATCCACAGCCAGGCAGCACCTCTGCAAGCTGGGCGTGTGATGTGGTGGCGTCTTAGTGACAGTTGGCTTGGCTCCTGGAGGGGACACTGAAGGGTGAAGCAGGGGCTTGTCCGGATTGCTGTCCCTCGCCCACCCAGTGCATCCATCTCCATTCCCCTCTCCCACCTGGCACAGGGAAAGCTGAGCTGCTGGAGGCACACTGTCCTCAAAGCTCCCTGGCCTCAGCAGCATTAGCCTGGGTCTCGGGCAGTCCTCGAGACTCTGAACTGCGAAGGGACGCAGAGGCAGGGCTTCCACTCACTGGCTGGCTGCCCACCGGCCGCCACTCACACGGGACGCGAGGACCACAGGGGTTCCTTTGATCTTCATTCCGCAGCTCCCACATCTGAGCCCTGGGCACTCACCCCTAAAAATCCTCCTCTCTAAGCAACCAGAGAGGATTCCATGGATGACAAAGGGGTGGGGTGGTGTGGGGAAGGTGCTACCCCCCACAGCCTCCACTGCAGGTGGGCGCTTTGCTGCAGCACAAAGGACCCGAGGGGCCTGCCCCGCTAGAGCCGGGCCCACCTGGCCCCAAGGACCCCGTGGGGGAGCCGGGTGTGGGGGTCGCCATTCATCCTAGAGCTTCCGTCCCAAATATATCGGCTCTTTTCCTTAGCTTCCCTGCTGACCAAGCATCCTTAACACATGCCTGTGTGTCCACACCGAAAAGCCCACTGTGTGCCTAGTGTCACTTCGCGAAGGCTGTGGGGCCTTCCAGAAGAAATGGAAGTAGCTATGCAGGCTGAGCCGGAGTGGGCTTCCCCATGGAAGGGATCGCAGAGAGGCCTCTGGGAACAGAATGGGTGAAGATCCGTGCACTTGAGAGAAATCACTGCCAGCAGGAAGAGCATGTGGGTCCCTCCTGCTGGCCTCCTTGTCCAGTCCTTTCTGCCAAGAAGAGAGGAAGCACAATGCTTGTCCTCTGTCTTTTTATCAGCAGTGCCCTCAACGTGAAGACGTAGCAGGCAGAAAACAGGGGCTTTGCGCAGTGAGGTCCTGAGGCTCTGGGGAGCCGTGATGTACTGGGGGAGCGCCTGCCAGGGCTGTGCAGCTGCGCTGAAAACTCAGCAAATTCGGAGTCAATGATGGACAAACGCCCCTATGAGCAACAGAGCTGTCAGGCCCTGAGCACACTTTCCTTAGGGGACCACACCCCTAGGCAGCACCCACGGAGCTGCTGAACACACCGCACGGAAGACTGGGACTCCGCACAGCCCTGCGGGGCATGCCGAGGGCAAGTCCAAATCTACTTGTGAGTGAGGGGACCTCCACCCTGCCCTGGGTTAAATTAACAGCTAAAACACCCACAAACACAAACACACACATGTACATGAGCACACACACACATATGCACCTGCATACATGCACACAAGCACATGTACACACACACACAAAAGTGTACCCATACATGCAACATGCATGTGCTTGCACAACACACAAGCACACACGCACACATACATACGTGCACACACATATATGCACAAGCACAAACACAAATGCACGCATGTACACAATCACAAGTGCCCCATAAGGCAACATACATGTGTATGCACAACATACACACATGTAAGTGCACACCTGCATATGCACAGCACACGCATGGGCATGCACTAGTGCACACATACACATGTATGCAGAAATGGGCACACATGTGTGCACACACAAACACACATGCACACGCTATGCCCTGTGGCTTCCTTTGTTTTACAAAAGTTGCTGCACTGGGAGACCACCTCCTTCAACTTCCTTTAAAACACCACCCAGAAATACTGAGAAAATCCCCCTCACAGAAGGTGATGGCCTTATTGATTAAAATAAAATTAGATGGAATTATTTTGGAGACATAATGTTCTTCATCAGTTAAAACGTGTGTTAAATTAATTCATTTGCTGGTTTCAGAACAGACATTAGGAGTCACTGGGGAAGCCCTGTTACAAATGAAATCTCTCAAAAGCCACATGTGGCTTCTTCCCTGTGTGCTGCTCTTCCTCCTGTTGACACGGCACATGCACACACATAACTAACACACGCACTCATGTGCACACTGTCGGATGTTGCAGTGCATACTCCATTTCCACATTCGTGACTTTGTAAGGTCTTCCTTTCTGCTTGGGTGTGGCGAGGCTCAGATGCACAGCTGGCCTCCAAGCTGTGGACAAGCTGTCCAAAGCCCCATGGCGTCCAGGAGCTGGAGCTGCCGTTTTGCATCTTTTTTTCTCTGTTTCCACTGGTTCTTCCTCTCTCCTTCTCTAACCACACAATGTGAAAATACCCCCAGACCGTGCATTGCCTGTTTATTATGCTGCCTCTGAAACACAGATCCCATTATGTGGAGAGAAATGAAAGGAGAACCTGCACGGATCTATTTTTAGCAGGTGGTTGGAATATTATAAATTTTAGGGTGTTTTGCCTCCCTCCCGCTCCTTAGCCCCTTCAATGTTGTCAGCTGTAAAATGGGTCTCTGTTTAACCCCTCATGGATCCTCATGGAGATGAAAGGTGCGTCATGAATTACTGGTGCTGACAGCCCAGCAAGGCCTCGCCGCAGGGGGTCCCCTTTGTTCTGTCCACTCTGACCTCCCGCGCCCTGTCTGTCTGTGGGAACCGGACAAGAAGAATGTGGGGAGGAGTCAGGAGCACAGAAGCGGCAGGCCCGCTCCTGGCCAGGGAGAGCTGCCATTCTGCTGCTGCAAATATTCTGACCTCATCTGGGGCACACCTCCACCCTGATGCGATCCATCGGTGACCTCCTTTGTGCTTTGCAAACCGAGACAATAGGTTCTGCTCCAGAATCATCCATACAAGGGCAGGAAGGGTGCTTTTCCTGAGCGCAGAAGTGTGTTTCATTTTCTTGTGTGTGTGGGAAGAAAGTGGCTAAGCACTGAACCCTGCTCTGAGGAGGGGAAGTCAGAGCTGGAAGTCTGGCGGGAAGCAAGTCTTCACAATGCACAAAGATCATTTCAGGTTAAAGCCGAATCACAGTAGAGAAGTGACCTGTTGTTTCAAAGGAATGAGGCTCCAAGCCTTCCAGCAGGAGTCGAGATTCGTTCAGTAGTCTCATCTGATTTGCGATAAAGAAAGTTCAAGAAAGTATTAAAAGCCATGAATGAACTATCTGTCCAACCTGAGAAAGTGCACCCTCGAAGGGAAGGGGGTCTCTCTCATCCTCTAAGCACCTTGAGGCCGCCCTCACCATCCCCTGAGGAAGTGCTGGAACACACAAGCTCATCAAGTTTCCTAGAATAATGAAAAGTGTTTCCGAAAATAACCTGAGGAAAACAACATTTGGTAACACTGAAGTTTGGAAAAGAGAAACTGCAACACAGTGTGAATTTATTTTGTGAAGTTTCTACTTCATAAGAACACGTTTTAAGTTCAAATAACTAATTCGTGTGTTTGTGTTCATTTATTTGGAAATATTAATTTTAAAAGAATCCTTGTCAAGGCAGAACAGTACCAATGAAAATCCCCAAATTAATAAATAAATAGGAGCTTCAGATGATTTAATACAGATCTTTAAGACAACAAAAGGCCACTCTCTGTTCTGAGAGCAAAATGTCCTTTTCTCCCCTTAAAAAAAAAAAGGTGTTTTAAAAAATTAACTATGAGTCACTTTACTTCAAAACTAAGAATGCAGCCATGGCCCTGGGTTCCTCAGCAGGATACTCATGTCCCCTGTGGCTGTGGACAGATAATGGGTGATCAACACGCATTCTGCACCAGGAGTGGTTAGAAGATCCGCTGAGCTTCCTCCCGGAAAGTCGCTGCCCTTCAAGGGTGGGCAAGTTCTGTTTCCGCCGAGCACTCTGTGTGTTGCCAATAAACAGCATAATTCTAGGCTGCTTTCGGATACAATTTAGAGAGAAACTGAGTGACGAAAGGTGAGACGATTTCTTCCAGATGCCTGCTGGTGGAGCAGAACACACCTGACAGATTCCCGGTTCACACTTTTATTTTGTATGAGAAAAAAGCAGGTTTTAATAAAATTACTGTGTGTAAATAGTTTTAAAACTAAAACCACTATTCCCACCCATAGTCTATGTTCTTGTTCCAAACGCTCTTCTTCTACAATGGCAGTATTTAAGGCTTTGTTCTATTACTTATAATTTGTCACAAAAAGAACAAGGCGGTGAGCTTAGTTTTGTGTAGGAGAAAGGCAATTATCTCACATATTTCCCGGAAAACCTCTAAAATAATCTTTAAAAGTTTATGCTTTGTTTTATGAAACTTAAAATACAGAGTACAGGAGTGTATTATTCTCTAACAAAACTCATTTTTGGAAGGTTTTGCAAATCTATCATCACGAACAGTTTTCCATTTAAATAAAAAAGATTCAGGAATTGTCTTCATCCACATTAAATTTTCTTGTACTTCTTCAAACTCAGGAGAAGTCGCAAATATAATTTTTTCATCGATGCTACTTCTATTGCAGGAGGTAATTTCTTAGGCTTTACTATTAAAGAGACTAGAAATGCTGAATGAAACCCAAAAATGCACCCTTAACATTTTGCTACTGAAGCTTCTTGTTGGTTTTTTTACTGGTTATCTTTCTCAACAGAATCTCAGAATTTCAGTGTTCAGAGCTGCTATCTATATATGGGAAAACAAGTTTTAAAATGCAGGGACAGAGAAAAATAGAAAAATAAAGATAAGCAATAGAATTAGACAAACTAGATGTTTCTTTCATTGATGATGCATGTTTTCTTCCTTTTTTATTCTTTATTTTTTTATTATATTTTAAGTTCTAGGGCACGAGGCCAGGGAGAAGGAGGAGCCGTCCTGAGGAAGGTGTGGAATGTCGCGTGGAGCCCGGCTCTCCGCCTTTGAAGCAGGATTTTCGTGCACTCGCCAGCATGGCTGGCTTTTCAGACTGGCCAGATTTAACTCGGGACGGTTGTATAGAGGACCGAGTTTGAGGCTGCCTTCCAAAGAAGACGGACGTCTCCAGATACAAAGGCTCTCAGACCCAGCTTACGGGCTGATGGCTGTGAAGGAAGAATTCGAAGGGCAATTAAGTGTGCTGTGAAACACCGCAAGAAAGGCATTAAGTCCTCACTCTCCTGCTCGTTAATCTACTTTTGTGCTGACTTTTCACCAGTACAATTGGGGTGCCCTTGTCCACAGCAGCGTTTCTCGAGGGCTTCCAGGCATCATCCTCGCAGATTTTCTGAGCATCATATTTAGGTCGATGATATCATTTCAGAGCCTTTGATATCTTTGGGGATTTTTTTATGCAAATGAACTGAAGTGTTAGTTTTAAGGGCTTTTTCCATGCTGAAAATGCCTCTGTTTTTGGCTACCCACCCGACTTCCCCAGAAAGTCATCCAAATAAAGCGAGACCCCATGGAAAGTAGGGAGGAAACGAGAGGGGGTGTGGGGTAGCGGTCAGAGAAGAGGAGGCTACGCACAGAACAGAGAGGGAAGGCGGCAGCCACACGGACCCAGGCCCGCAGCTGGGCCCTGAAGCCTGCAGACCATCGCCTCTTCCCCTTTCACTTTCTGGGTTTCATTTCACGTCCAGTAGATTGTGTGAAAATTCCGGGTCATCATAAATGGACAAATAGTATTTTTAAATACTCCAAGGAAAGCCATGGTTATGTTATTTTTTTCAGTGTTATTGGGTCACACTTTCTGGGAAGAATTCTCACTATAAACGTGTAAGTCTCACCGACACCAACAGCCCTGCATGCCAATTCAGAGGCTCTTGTCTGGCACCCTCATCCAAAGAAATGTTACACTCTGCAGCTTAATTCCCATCCCAGCTTCGCCGACCACCTCCCGGTGGCATTTCCATCTGTAACTTCCTTTCCCAGGCTGGACTGCGTCCCTCTAAAATTCACAGTTGAAGTCCGAGCCCAAGCAGCTCAGAATGAGGCTCCACAGTTCTCCCCTGGCACTCAAGGGAGACTGGTTCCAGGAACCCCTCAGGTGTCAAACCCATGGATGCCCAAGTCCCTTGTATAGAATGGCAGGGTATTTCCACATAACCTGTGCGCGTCCTCCTGTGTGCTTTAAATCAGCTCTGGATTACTTACAGTACCTAATATAGTGTACATGATGTGTAAATAGTTGTTGCCTTGTGTTAATTTTTTATCTGTATTTTTTTATTATTGTTAATATGTTCAATCTGCAGCTGGTTGAATCCATAAATGAGGAAACTGGGGATAAGGCGGGAAGTATATTTGGGCATAGGATTGCTGTAGAGGTGATTCATGGAGATGCGTTCATAGTGGAGAAGGGTGGGCCCTAATTCAATATAACTGGTGTCCTTATACAAAGAGGAAACTGGAAGATGGCCGAATAGGAACAGCTCCGGTCTCCAGCTCCCAGCCTGAGCGACACGGAAGACGGGTGATTTCTGCATTTCTGTTTGAGGTACCAGTTTCATCTCACTAGGGAGTGCCAAACAGTGGGTGCAGGACAGTCGGTGAAGCGCACTGTGC
>NW_026652279.1:173028128-173105493 GCF_009828535.3 Hylobates moloch
GGGGGCAGGGGGCAGGCGGGGTGCAGGCAGGGGGCAGGCAGGGTACAGGCAGGGGGCAGGCGGGGTGCAGGCAGGGGGCAGGCAGGGTACAGGCAGGGGGCAGGCGGGGTGCAGGCAGGGGGCAGGCAGGGTACAGGCAGGGGGCAGGAGGGGTGCAGGCAGGGGGCAGTTGGGGTGCAGTCAGGGGGCAGGTGGGGAGCAGTTGGGGTGCAGTCTGGGGGCAGGCGGGGAGCAGTTGGGGTGCAGTCAGGGGGCAGGCGGGGTGCCAATGTCACCCGGAATGGTGGAGGCAGAGGAGGCCCAGGAGACATCTCAGACATCGAGGGTGGAGTCCTTGCTAAAGGGTGCAGGGATTTTTGGTAAAACTGGATTTTACAAGGAAGCGCACGGATGACCTAGGAGAAGGTCTGGGAGCCTGGCCACTGCTTAGTCACACAGAAACAGTCAGGGGCACACCTCGATGAGCTCTCCAGCTGGGCTTGACATTGTGCTAAATTCGTAGCAGTGCCACGGCTGGCTGGTGTATGATTAGTTACTTGATAAGGAAGAAAGTGATGCTATAAGCTTGGTTCCTGTTGCTTACAGTGGGTGATCTGGGCAGGTTCTTGGGCGCCTGAGGTGGGCAGTGGTGGACGTGAGCCTGTGGGGTTGAGTGCAGGGACCCCCAGTGTACACAGAGGCACCGCACAGACAGCACAGCTGGGCACGGGTGTGAGGCAGAGACATTTACGCCGTGCGAGAGTCTACAGGCAGAAACGCTGGTTGAAATAAAAGCCTTGCATCCCAGACCAACACTTGGACAGGACGACCCTCAACAAGTGTCTTTAAGGTTTATTACAGAAAAATCAGGCATGACCAAAAGTAGAGAGAAAAGTACAAAAAAATTCCCGCATGCTCATCACCCAGCGTCAATAATTACCATCTTATAGCCGCCTCCTTCAACTCTACTCCTACCTAATTCTGCTCCAAAGCCTCCTGTGTTATTTTAACCTCACACACAGTATTTTTTCATCCATCACCGTTATGGTACGCGTCTCTAAAAGTAAAACACTGATTCACATCCACATACACACAGAACCTCGGAGATGTAGTACCTACAGTACCACCAACAATATGATCACTTCAAGACACTGTTTAAGATTCTGTTACAATTCTTTTTGTCCTTCGAATATATTCCAGAAGGGATGCCACAGCTAAATTACTGGCTGTTAAAGTCGTTGGGAAAGGCCTTCTCTCTGTGTGTAGTGGTGACTAACTCAATACATACGCATGTTCATCTGTTTCATTTTGCTTTTGATTTTTAGGACTTGTAAAACTTAATCATGTTTGATAATTATGCACAATCTTTACATAGTTCCAAGGTCAAATAATGGATTTAGTCTCTGATTTAAGGAGGCGCGGCTGAGCTCGCAGGCTGTGTCCCTGCTGGCCTGAGAATGAGTGGGGCCTCCGGAAACCTCGCCCCTTCCCAGCCCTGTCTACACAGCAGGGTGTTCTGAGAGAAGTCCAGCTTCTGCTTTCGACCTCTCTACCCTATTTCCACCACCCCCTATAAGTAATCACTTTGAAATTCTACTTTATGGTTGAATGCTTTCACTGGGTTTTTAGTATAAAACAAATACACCTGCATCAGTCTGCGTAGCTGCCTCCCCTCTCGTGTAAATGGCAGCAGATAGGCATCCTCCGCTGTGTCCAATGTGCGAATAAATACAGCGTCTTCCCACATCCCCTCCTGACAGAGATGAGGGTGGTTTACAGGTGTAGGTTCTTTGTTTTGGCTTTTTGTTCTGCTTTTAGTGTTTCCTGTTACAAATAGTGTGACGAATAAGCCATGCCTAAGGCACTTTTATTTTTGCCAGTCTATCTTCGGAACAGATTCTTAGAAACAGGGCACGGGATCTTCCAAGAACCTGCCTCATTCACTCCACAGTGGCTGTGCCATTTTGCCACAAGCAATGTGTGAGCAAACAGAATATGTTTCGTGTGTTTAAATGTTTATCTGATAGATGAAAAGTGAGATGTTGGTATGGTTTCAGCACATACTTGTTAAATAAGTGTTCATTAAACAGTTCTAAAGAATGGAACAGGGTCTTCAGGCTGCTGAGCAGTGGTCTAGTCTAGAGGCCAGAAGTCGAACTGGACTTGCACAAAAAAGGGAAGTTTAATATACACGACAGCTATTTGAATCAATGAATGAGTGAATGCTTCAGTGACTGAATGGGTGTTGCAATGAAAATCATTAAAGGCCACGGTGTGTCAGCTGCAGATCCACTGAGCCGGCGTTTACTCTCAGAGTCTGGGAGGGCCCGGGGAATGCCATCAGCACTGCAGCCCAGGCAGACCACCTGTGCAAGCCACTGCGCTCCAGCCCTCTTCTTCTTTAAGCTCTATTTTATTTTTAATTGACACATAGTCATTGTACTTTTTTATGGGGTACAGTGTGATGCTTCAATCCATGCAAACATTGTGTAATGATCAATCAGGATAATTAGCTTATGCATCATCTCATTTGTTATGTCTTTGTGGCGTGAATATCCCAAATCCTCTCTTCTAGTTATTTTGAAACGTACAACACAATATTGTTAACTATAGTCACCCTACCATGCAACAGATGAATGAATAAAAAACATGTGGTCTGTATACCCAGTGGAATACTATTCAGCCATAAAAAGAATGAAATCCTATTTTTTTTTTTGCACCATAGATATAACTGGAGGACATTGAGTTAAGTGACACAATCCCCCTTTTTAATCATGATTTGCAGTTGCATTTCTGTAATGGTTAACGGACACCTAATTTGTGCCAGTGACTGGGGATACACCTGCTCTGACTTTTGAATTAACAGGAAGTTTTCTGAAAATCATTCTTTTTCTATTGAGCTGATTAGAGGAGTCTTGGTTTAAAAAAACTTAAGGGAATGATGTGAGGCTTTGACTGTATTTGCCCCCCTATTTGCTTTAGGGAAAGGAACCTGGATTAGGTGGGTCCTTGGGAAATTTTCATACCTGAGATTCCAAGTTGACACGTGCCGGTGATTAGGCAGCGGTTTCCTTGTTAGAAGCAACTTTGAAGGACGGACACTGGATCCTGAAACGTTTTCCCCTGTGGCTGCGTGACTCACCTCCCATAGCACCTGCAGCCGCGTCCACCCGGCACCTGCCCCATTCCAGGGTGGGAGCAGGGCAGCAGGAGGTCAAGTCTGAGAATCACTTCACCCAGCAACGCATCTTTAGCCAGGGGAGAAATGCAGAGAAAACAGCCAGTCAGGTCCATGACCATTCGCGGGTGAATGTCTGTAGCTTTGAGTGCACCCTGGCACAGGGGCACCCTCAACACCGGCCAGCGACCTCTTTCACAGCGCCACACTCATGTGGATTCAGGGGAAACAGAAGGTGCCGTTATTCTGCTGCTTGAGAAGGGCTGACGTTATCCTTCCAATCATTAGCCCTCCCTGGACGGCACAAGGGAAAGGTGCCCACACATTCCTCAGCAGCAGTGTGCGATGTGTGTAAATATAATAGAATTAACTGGAATTCGATCTCAAATGAATGACGCCATCAAGGTTGACATAAGGCGCTCCTGCCTCGTGTCAGTCACTGCCCCCTGCAGGTGTGGGGCACCTCCCACCAATGACCTCAGTCCTGCCGAGCCCTGCGGCTGCCACGACCCACTGTGTCCGGTTGGAATGTCCTAGACGGTGCCTCCCTCATAGCACAACATCCATCACCTCGCCCCACATGCGCCACAGACCGCAGTCGGCCCCACAGACCACAGGGCAGGACAAAAGACCGCCGCTCCTACCTTCCTTGCCTGGCCACAGCCAGGGGCTTCCGGGCCACGGTGATGGTGGGGCTGGGTTCCACCAGGCTCTCCTCGCAGGCCCTGCCACCGCTTTCTCCATGCCTCCTTTCCCCGTGCAGACGAGGGCGAGGCGGGGTCCAGGCTCACGCCCCGCATGCGTCCACACTGTCACGTTCTGGATGAAACCTCCGCACTTCCACGGTGTATTTCCGAGCTCCCAGAAAAAGATGGGCACAGGTGTGTCTTCCTTAGCTCCACAGGGAGATGGGCCCGTGGGCTCATGGACTCAGTGGCAAAGCTGGGACTTAGCCCTGGTGGGCTGACTCAGGCACCTGTGGTCTGAGCGCCTTCCCCAAATACACACCTGATCCAAACACGTAGACATAGAACCCCAGTCCTCACCTTCACCAGCACTCCATTTAAACCCCTCTGTGCAGAAGATTCTCCAATGTCCACAGAGTTTAACTTAATTGCATTGTTCCTGAGTCAGCTGCACAAATAAAGTAAAAGATAAAATCAAGTTCTGCAGAGCTGAGGCCTGTAGGAAGCCATCAGAGAGCCCAGAAACAGGACCAAGGGCACTGTGCACAGAGCTCAAAGGAACTCTTCCACTCAATTACCAATGGGGGTTTCAGATACCTGAGATACACACTTACCTCTCCATCACATACAGCTGTCTGTTGGCCTGCCCAGTGTTCCAGCAGATCCTGAAGGGGAGGAAGGAGGGGAAAGGCGAAGGCTGGAGGGGAGGAGGGGGATGGTGAGGGCTGAAGGAGGGAGAGAGATGGTGACAGCTGGAGGGGAGGAGGGAGATGGTAAGGGATGGAGGGGAGGAGGGAGATGGTGAGGGCTGGAAGGGAGGAGGGGGATGGGGAGACCTGGAGGGGAGGAGGGAGATGGTGAGAACTGGGGGCGGGGAGAGAGATGGTGAGGGATGGAAGGGAGGCAGGTTATGGTGAGAGCTGGAGGGGAGGAGGGACATGGGAAGAGATGAAGGGAGGAGGGAGATGGGGATGCCTGGAGGGGAGGAGGGAGATGGGGAGGGCTGGAGGGGCAGAGGGAGATGGTCAGGGCTGGAAGGGAGGAGGGAGGGATAGGGTCAGGGTTGGAGAGGAGGGAAGTGGGGAGGACTGGAGGGGGAGGGAGATGGGGAGGTCTGGAGGGGAGGAGGGAGATGGAGAGGGCTGGAGGGGGAGGGAGGGAGATGAGGAGGGCTGGAAGGGAGGAGGGAGGGAGATGGTCAGGGTTGGAGAGGAGGGAGATGGGGAGGGCTGAAGGGGGGGAGGGAGGGAGATGGTGTGGGATTGAAGGGAGGAGGGAGATGGGGAGGGCTGAGCAGGAAGCGCTGAGCTGTGCTCCTCTCCTGCCTTCTCTGTACCTTGCTGGGTGTCTGACTCTGGAGTCTCAAGGCACCCGAGCTCTTCTCTGGTTGGGCTGATTTTTCCATCCCCGTTTTGTGAATAGGGAAACACCAGTGACCAGTGTCAGGTGGGCCTTGTTCCTTTCAGGAGCGGGACAAAAAGAGCTCCCTACCCACGTGTCATTTCTGCTATTGCAGTGTTCTAAGAAAAAAAGGCATGTTTTCATCTCCACCGCCACCAGAACCCATTAACAGGTCCGTTCTGCTTAATTTCTGGAGTCTGGCTTCCAATGCCATTGTTTTTCACTCATTTCAAGTACATGCAGTTTTTGAGAGGCAGGGCTGATGAAATCAACATTCAAATCTGTACAAATCTCCCAGTTTCCAGGTTATCTGCAGAGAAAAACCGAGTGGCATGCTAGCGGGATCCTTAGAATGGCAGCAGATCCCCTGCACAGGCACATCCACTGCTTGCTGTCAGGACCCAAGGTTCGGGATGCTCCAGGGCCTGCCGGTCCTTCGGAGCAGGAATCTGACTCCCTCCTGGGGTCTCAAGGACGCCTTGGCCGGGCGATGGGCCTCCCCCATGCATTGTGTCCAGGAGGTTCTGTTCAGAGCGTGTGCTTCGAAGCTCACGCTGAGGCTAAGGTGATGAATTCGCTTATTTCTAGGCCCTGCTGGGGGAGAACGAGGCCCCTTTCCGGGTATCAGGGAATGCAAGCCTTCACAGCTGACACCACAGTGCCTTCGAGATGGAATCAGGGTCCCAGTGTGCGTGCCCAGGGGATGGTGGGCCCGGGGATGAGGGAGTGGAGGACCCCAGGACCTGGAGGAACCTCAGCTGGGTCCTGAAGGCTCTGCAGAGTTGGTCAGGTGGAGGACGGGATTCCAGGTGGGAGAGGATGGTACAAGCTGAGGCAATGGGCTGAGAAAACGCACGACGTAAAAGGAGCAGGAGACATTTCTGGAAGGAGAAAATGCAAGCCGGGAAGTTCCTGCTGAACCCACAGCCTCGCTGGCCTCACTGAGAGTGTCTGGTCCACAGTGACAGGAGAGACAAACAATTGTAGGAGAAAAATCTGGGTTTTTTTTTATTGTTTTATTATTTTTTTACATTAAAATTACTAGGAGAGAAAAGTAATGGATGTCCTTTAAAATATTGGGAAAAATACAGAAAAGTACATAAAGAAAGTTACTCATGCTCATGTCACTTTTGAGCTCCCTCAAGTCCCCAGGCATGAGAGGGGGAGGAGAAGGGGCGAGGCCGCAGAGCAGGGACAGTGTTGAAAATACCCACAATGAGGGCGCACGACCAACCATTGACCAATGGGCCTTTGTCAGAGCTTCGCCTCCTGAAGCTAATTGTTCATCCAAGTGATTCTGTCAAAATTATATGCTGTTAGCAAATAAAAATGATTCATAAACATGTATGAGCACCCCAAATCTTGCACTTTCTACTAAGAACCAAGTCCAGCCAATTCTCTCTCTACTTCTGACATGGTGGGAGGTGTCAGAAAGTGAAGGCGTGAGTTTGACATTAGAAGTGGAGGGCAAACAGGAGAAGAACTGACAAATTGGAGGTGCCCCTTCTTTCTCTGGTCATGAGCCCGTGCACGGAGCTTCGCCCTAAGAAAAGACTGATCCCCAACGATTTTCCTTTCGTGTCTTCTTTAACAACACAGAGACTGTTCATGAGATTAGAATGCTGTCAGAGCAAACTGGCATGTTCAGTATCTGTGAATTCTCAGAGAATAGATACTGAGTGTAATGCATCACTTTCATTTCTCTGGAAAATAAAGATATTAGCAAAGAGCGACCTGGTGCATGTAGCTGCAGTTTCTCCACTACAGCAAGTGTGAGTGTGCTGCCTCTGGCCTGCTCCAAGAGGGAAAGCTGAGCTGGAGACCCCGGCAGGTCATAGAGGGTTTCCTATCAGGGTGTCTTGCACATGTGTGTTTGCACGTGTGAATACATGTGCACACACATGTGCTGATATGCGTGCATGTGCATGTTTGCATGTGTGCACATGTGGGTGCATGTGTGTGTTGGTATGCATGCAAGTGTTTGTGTCTGGATGTGTGCATGTGTGTGCATATGTGTTGCTATGCATGCATGTGTGTGCATGTGTGTGTTTGCATGTGTGCACGTGTGGGTGCATGTGTGTTGGTATGCATGCATGTGTTTGTGTCTGCACGTGTGCAAGTGTGTGTGCATGTGTGTTGCTATGCATGTATGTGTTTGTGTGTTTGCATGTGTGCACGTGTGGGTGCATGTGTGTGTTGCTATGCATGCACGTGCATGTTAGTGTGTGTTTGCACGTATGCATGGGTATCTGGGTCTGCCTGACAATATGAGGAAAATTGATGAATTTTTCTGGAAAATACTAATTACCATGGTAACCACCATGGTCCACACACTGTCTGTGGAAAGCTGAGATGCCAGAACTTTTTTGTGATTGTCATAAATCTTGTCAGTCAGCGCTTCATCTGATTAGGGTGACATTCACACAGCCTCCACTATGTGGTTAAAAATTGCTAGTTCCAGTCACTTAGTTGACTATTTCTCAATAATCAACTCCACAAGTCAACTTCACGTCTCCATGTTTGACCAAAACATGTAGAATTTGAGCTTTGAGAATAAAAAATGAAATCATATGCAAAATATATATTTCAGGGGTGGGATAGAGCCATTTTAGGCGTTGAAAACTGCCTGAATCTATAGAACAGCATATAAAACAACTTACTAAATATAACATAAATAACAAAGAACAATAACCTATCATTTTGTAAAATCACAGATCTTATTCACCAGTTTCCTTCTCTTAGCAGCAAAACAACACAAAATTCAGAGGCCCTCCTCTGACAGTGGTGTGGGTAAACCCCTCAACCCATTCAGGACAATCCCATAGCAGCACTGTCTTCTCCCACCAAAAGTGGATTCCTTTTCACCCTGCCGGGTCCCTGTGTCTCTGTTTAAAATTTACAGAACCCTCTGTTAATTGAACTAGTTGCCAAAGAGAAGCAAAGTGCTCGTTCTGGAGCAAACGCCCCATGGGAAGTGGATGCTGCCAGCTGGGCCCTGGCACCTCCATCATCTTCACAGACAGCGGAGGAGGAGAAAGCCCTTTCCTGAGAGGCACCAAGTTCACTTCATGTTCCCAAGGACGACTGCTCAGAGAGTGGCCACAGGGAGCCAGAATAAGAAAATCTGGAAAGTCTTTTGCATGACTTGAAAGAGAAACTGTCATCCAAACTGGAAAAGAAAAGTTAAAAATAAGAAGGATAAAGGATGATAGAAAGAAAAAAGAGAGAGGAGAGGAGAGGAAGGAGACAGGAACAGGGTCCTTCTTAAACAAAGCACAGCCGAAGGCAATCCCCAGGATGATTAAAAACATCATGAACTTGGTCTCTCGGCAGGGAAAAGAAAACTTGCTTAGAAGCAAGTCTTTCCCATCTCCTTTCGCCTCTCTTGTGTTTAGTGAGATTTTTGTTGAAAGTCACAAGAAACGCTATTGCCTTCCTCTTTCCTCTCCCTTCCTGCTACAGTTCCAGGATTCACCTGACTCAGAATCCATCCCTTTTATAATGGCATTAAAAGATGACTCAAGGGTGTATCATTCCTTGATGGATGGGTTTTTTTTGTTTTTGTTACGATGAAATATTGCTGAGTTTCCCCTAAATTTGACCGGGATTTGCAACTGGGAAACATATATCAGCCATCGTTATTAGCATTCATAATTATCACCAGTAATTGTTGCCACAGTTTTCTAACAATTACCACTTTGAGCAGTAGAATCCGAGGACAGTGCCATTCATTTAGCATTTAGTGTGGAGTTTCCATTTAACAAGACTGTCCAAGCATGAGCAGAAATGAAAACCAGAGATGCTAAATCTATATTTAAATGCGGCCAAAAATCCTGTGACAAAGTCGTTTCCCAGCTCAAATCAAAATTTTAAACAGTTTACCTCCTTTATGTCTTCCCAAGAGTTTTATGCAACAAACTTTCAGTGTCATGACTAATAGCGGCTGTTGCCAAGGCTGACTCTTAAAGCCTCTCCTCCGCCTTGTGATCTGCAGTGCACGTCTTATTATGGGGTGCATTATGCAGACGCCAGCCCCGTGATGGGACAGGCAACCCCGCTGTGAGAATGCCTATCAGAGCTTCTTTTAAGGCCCTTTCTCAATTGTCAGCAAAGTATTTTTTAAGGTTAAAAGGTGTAAAATTATTCTGAAATGCTTTTCTGACCTGTCGCCTATCACTGCAAAGAGCTATAGTTCATTTTTTTTCTAAAATTGTATTTTTTGAAATGCAGTAATATTATAAGAATAAGCTTCATATGAGGAAAATAGTCTCCTGAAATGTTCATGGTATTTTTTTTTTGCATGCCTTCTTCTCCAATGACTGCAATACTAATCATTGTTTTATGCTTAGAATTATAATTTTGATGCAATTTTTCTTATACCAAGCCTCCATTTCTGTGGTGAAATTAATATAAATGACCATTACTTTTTGCATCTCTTTCTTTTTAAAAAATGATTCCCGTTACAGTGGTTGCTTCATATTCCATAATGTCAAAGTCAAATTCACCACTGTCATGAGATGTAATCTCATTATTCAGAGGCGTACAGGCCGACGAGCTGTCATTCTCAACGCCGCACCTGCACGTTGATTGAAACCACCCTGGAAGTCAGCGGGAAAACCAGCAGACGGTTTTGCCTCCCTGCCCTCATCTGTTTCGCAACTCCCAAGACTTGCTTGGCCAGAGAAGTTGCAAGCGTGGCAGATATGTAGGGTCAACAATCCCATCACTGTAGATGCCTGGCCCGTGAGGCCCCCAGCTCCTGTTTTCTATAGGGTGGAATTCTGTTATTTTGCACTGTTTATGCTTCACCAAAATGTCTGCTGGATTTTGGAATCTATTTTTGGGTCCCAGGTATAAGGAAAATCAGTGGAGAAGCTCGCCCCAGGGAGGACAGCAGGCCTGCCTCACTCAGCTTACAGCAGGCATGAAGACTGCACCAGGGCCAAAGTGAGCTGAGCCCATGCGGAAGAGAACTTGGTGTATTTCCGTCAGCCCCCTTCATGCACATCAAACAACCTGCGTCAGAATTGGTCTTTCTTTCGCTGCTTTTTGCTTTTGCACAGCTCCTGCAAAACGAATCTTCCTTCCTTGTGCAGCGTTCAGGAACTAGGTAGAAGATGCTCTCTGAACTTGTGACGTGTGCCTCGCTGGAGCACGCCTTCTGATGACGCTCCGTGGATGTTCCTGTCTTTCTCCTCGGTGGAGCAGTTGCCTCTAGCTGCATTTGCAGTCATGAGGGATCATGACCTTATGCCTGTTCACTATTTAGCAGTAGAAAAACCACCTGGCATTTTACAGAAAGGCAACAGGTAAATTTACCTTTAGAGCCAATGCTCTTTGAAATCCAAGGCATCTTATGAGCCCTAAGTTCTCTGACAAGAGACAGAGGGACAGGGTACAGCACACTTTACCCCACAACCTGTGTTCCTTCCTCTCTCCTTTGTCCTCCGTCTTCTAAAATGAGTACGGGAGACGAAAATAACCCTTCCCTACATTCCGTTCTTCAACTTCTGTGTCATTCTTCTTACCGGCATGGGACTGCATGTGTGAACCAAATAAAATACTCCACATCAAAGGAAGTCGTGGGAAACACTGCCAGTATCAGGGCTGAGACAAGAGGAGGCTCCGGGGAGTGGGGCACAGTAGCCACGCTGCCCAGAGGATGTGGTGGGCTTGGTGTCACCAAAGCTGGGGCAGATTTGCAGGAAGCTAAGGAAGCTTGAGCCCACGTATGCATCAGGCCGAGGCCGTGTGCACACAGCCCCGTGGGATTCCACAAGGCACAAAAGTGTGGCAGCCACAATGGATAGGGTCTGTTTCTTCCCACCCAGTCCCCCACCCCCATGTCACTTCCCCGTGCCAGGTGAGGACCACACGGCTGCTGGCACGTCTGGGGCCCAGCCATGATGACATGGCTTTGAGGATTCACACCACTTAGATTGGTAGGATATTCTGTGAGGGCCACGATAAATTCCAAGATGCATTGATGGCAGATTGGTGATGAGAATCGGCAATTGAAGGAATAATTGGGATTCTTCACAGAATGGGAACATTTTAAATTTCCTGAAAGCTTCCAGCTCTTTACAGGAAAGAAACTCGACAGAGGTTCTCCCCAGATTTGCTAACAATCTTTAAAAAATTTAGGCCGGGCGCGGTGGCTCACGCTTGTAATCCCAGCACTTTGGGAGGCCGAGGCGGGCGGATCATGAGGTCAGGAGATCGAGATCACAGTGAAACCCCGTCTCTACTAAAAATACAAAAAAAAATTAGCTGGGCGTGGTGGCGGGCGCCTGTAGTCCCAGCTACTCGGAGAGGCTGAGGCAGGCGAATGGCGTGAACCCGGGAGGCGGAGCTTGCAGTGAGCCGAGATTGCGCCACTGCACTCCAGCCTGGGCGACAGAGCGATACTCCGTCTCAAAAAAAAAAAAAAAAATTTAGATGTTCCAAGAGCTAGTTGTAAAACTAAAAGAAAGTTTTCTAAAGGATCAATCATTAAATACAAATTCTGATCCACCAGAAGGAGTAGGCTGATTCGTATTTCTTTCTCCCTGTAGAAAATATCAGGGTCTGCAGCCAAACAGTGGGGAAAGGGTGTTAGACCAGGCCAGGCACGTCACACCGTCCCCCTGAGTTCATGGTGTCTGAGGTATTTATCAATGTTTCAAAATTTATAAATTGCTGTGATGTCTTTTCTCGCTCTGAACAAATGCCACTTTCGTACCCACTTGGGTCTCACTTTGCTTTCCTTTTCCTAAAGAGGACTCTAGAGTCATGGAAACTTCAGCTGTCAGTCTGGCTCTGCCCACCTCATGCTAATCAGCTTTACACCCAAAGATCACTTCTCTTTTTTTTTTTTTTTTTGAGATGGAGTCTCGCTCCGTCACCCAGGCTGGAGTACAGTGGTGTGATCTCTGCTCACTGCAACCTCTGCCTTCCAGGTTCAAGCAATTCTCATGCCTCAGCCTCCTGAGTAGCTGGAATTACAGGCTCCCACCACCACGCCAGGCTAATTTTTGTACTTTTAGTAGAGATGGGGTTTCACTATGCTGGCCAGGCTGGTCTCAAACTCCTGACCTCAGGTTATCCACCCACCTTGCCCTACCAAAGTGCTGGGAACACAGGCATGAGCCACCATGCTGGGCGTCCAAAGAGCACTTCTAATATGACTTAAAACCCTGGCTCTTCCTTCTGTGAGTAAAAATAAAGGCGATTTTGTTCTTCTCTGTGTTAACTTGGAGTCTCGCTCTGTTTAATGGGTGTCTGACACCACCAACACCACCAACACCACCAACATCACCAACACCCTGGCCATTGTTCTGAAGGAAAATAAATAAAACGTCTCTTGTTTTATTTATTTGTTAAAAACAAAGATCGAATTTTGTCAATGTAAAAAAATGTTACTCGGTGTTTTTTTTAAACATTTAGCGTGCTGTGGAATTCTGTTTTTTTCACTTCTCTAATTCAAAGACTTTGTGTCTGTTCACAGGTCACCGCTCACTAGCACCCAACAAGCCACTTTCATGGAACACTGCTGGAGGGGGTGTATTTCTGTATATGTGTGTGTGTGCATGTTTATGCGTGTACATATATGTGTGCATATGCGTATATGTGTATGTGTATGTGTGTGCTTCTGAGAGACCGAGTCTGTGTGCCAAGGCTAGCATCTTCTTAAGATTCCATTGTTATGCGTCTTATGGGTGTGTTTTTCCTGTGTATGTGTGTATGTATGTTTATATGTGTTTATATGTATGTGTATATGCATGTATGTGTTGTGTGTGTTCTGTATGTGTCTGTGTGTTGTGTATATATGTTTGTGTGTGTATGTGTATGGTTTTGTCTTATACTCATAATGCACATTTATTTATTTTTATTTTTTGTTTTATACTATACAGGGTCTCACCCTGTCACCCAGGCTGGAGTGCAGTGGCAAGATCACAGCTCACTATAGCCTCAACTTACCAGGGTCAAGTGATTCTTCCATCTCCGCCTTTCAAGTAGTTGGGACTAAAAGCACTCGCCACCACACTTGGCTTTTTTTTTTTTTTGCATTTGTCTAGTAGTACTGGGGTTTCGCCATGTTGCCCAGGCTGGTATTGAACTCCTGGACTCAAGAGATCTGCCTGCCTCTGCCTCCCAAAGCGCTGGGATTATAGGCATGTACCACCACGCCCTGCCCATGCCCATTCATTTATACGCCCTGGCTGCGACATATTCTCTTAACAAAAAGTTGCTGCTTCCAATTCCGATGTATAATAAAGGAATCATAAAAAGACGCTCGACTCAGCACACAAGGACAAGGCCTCCCAGTCACCACACCACACGACCTGGAAGACTTCACTTCCCTCCAGGGTCCTTGTTTATAGTGTGGTAAACGCATTGCCCACCTCCCAGGATAGTTTGTCATTAATAAATGAGATGTCGCTAGAATGCCAAGTGCTCCCCACCTGCAGGGGCGCTCCTGTCACCAAGGCCTGAGCTCTGGAGCATTTGTACATTTCATGTGTGGCTGCATATGGCAGAAGAATATGAGAATTAGCACACAATCTTCCAAACCAGACCTAAATACGTTTGCGTGTGGTGTGACACAGTTATGTCTTTTAAGGTCTCAATTTCCTTCTTTGAGAAATGACAAAAATAACAGTCTACCCCTCACGGTTGTTGTGACAATTTAACATGATCTTGGACACAAAGTGCTCAGCACAGCACCTGGCACATGGCGACTGCTCAAAGGTGCTGACTGGTGTCCTCTGGTCATAAGTCACATGAGCATTTGGAAGCACTGTTCCATTCATTGATCTACCACCCTGGAAAAAGATACAAAAATCAATCAACAAACTGTTCCCGAAAACTTACCATGGGCTTGGCCCGGTACTGGAAGCCAATAAGACGCATGAGGCGAGGCCCTTGGGCAGTGGCTCAGGCTGTGCAGCACCCAGGCGAACTCCAGCCGGTGTGGCCCCAGGGACTCATGGGATTAGATTGCAAATGGCAGATCCAAAATCATTTTGTATATTTTTGGAGGAAACATTTGTCCCTGAGATCATCACTAAAGTAGAATTTCATCAACAGCAATGGCTGGGTGAGTCCTTGATAGACCAGCAATGCTTATGTGTGGGCAGCCATTGTCCTGTGTACACAGCATGTGCAGGACTCTTCCTTGCTCCCTCCTACTCAGTCTTCATTGAGAGGGAAGAAAAGCACCCTTAGAGAAGGCCAGATTTGCAGCCAGACGTGTGTGAGGCATGGCTGGGGTCCCAGGCATGGCCGTGTTGGGATGGTCTGGAGGGAAGTGCCTGGGAGAATGACCACAGTCACTTCATCACTGTCACAGCCAGGAAGTCTCCCTGACCCCACGGCATGCAGTGTCCCACCATCATGGTGATACATCTCTGCCAGTTACATACGTACCTCCCCCACAGTCTTTGATCCTGAATGCACAGCTCTCCCCCAATCACTAGCCAAGGGGATTCTGCCTGCCCGGTGCTTGAACAACGTAAGCAATTTTCCAGACACGCTGCCCTCTGAAATAACTGAATGTCACATGAAAAGGCCAGGATGTGTTGATGAGGGCCCAAGTCAACCCCACCATGGTCAGCAGGATAACGCATGGTTATCTTGGTGGCGTCTACCCTGACGTGTCAGTCACCTGCACCCATAAGCCAGTACTGGGCGGCTGAAATGCAGACCATGGATGATCCTGTCTGGGCATTCCCACCACAAACAAGGGACACACACCCTTTCCGTAGTTTCATCAGAGTCCTCTGCTAAAGCCATAATTGCCTTAAATAGGAACTGGCAGAAGTGAGGACACATGAAATATGATTTGAGAAGGTGCCTGGGTTAGGGCCTTACTTGGGGAGAAGTTGAGTTCTAGATGCTTTAGCGACTTCTGAGTCTGTGTCAGCGCACTGTCCTTCTCCACTCACGGAAACTCACAGGCCCTAAACTAAGCTCAGGTGCTGCTGTCCATCCAAGCCCTCCTCACTCTCCTCCTCCTGCCCCTTCGGTCTGACCCAGACGTGCTCACAGCATCTTGCCCCACCCTATCCCTATGGATCCTAGGACTGTGAGTGAAACGCCAGTGGCATCTGAAAGCATTTAACATAGAAGCTATAGCTGCACAGCCAGCCTTGATTCACACACCACAGGCTGCTCCGTGGGGTCACACGGGGCCCTCGTGATGAGAATACAACCAACAATGGCATGGTCACCACGCTGTATCAGGAGGGAATGACTCAACGGTGACTTCCGAGGGTTTGCAGAGGGAGCTTAAACCATTCCCCAGGAAGGGGGTTGATCGTGATCCCAATGACACAATCCCGAACTCCACAATCCCGAATGTTGACATCCCGGAAGATCAAAATCCCAACAATGTACTTCTGGAAAAATAATTTTAAATTATTTAAGACAATACTTATTACATTTTAAAAGGGGATTTATAAAACATGACAGGACACTTGATGCAATGAAACAGCCCATAAGAACATGCATATTTTTGCAAGCATGAACCCTCAGGTATCTAAGGACAGTTGCCTGGGTACAACAGCTATGAGCAGACGAACCGGATTCATTAAAAAACAGGTGTAAAAGGGAAACGTGTAAACGACGTCACTGTCATTGGTCACTATGTGCACCCAGCTTTATCCTCCAGTCACCTGAAATACTGTGGCCAACAGCCTCAGCCTTTCACGAGACCCATAAAGAATGAGATGTCATCTCCACACATGCGGTCACCCAAGGAGCTGAGATCCCGAGAAACTTTATCCTTCACAAACGCAGATGCACAAAAAGGACATCTCTTCATTTATGGAGGAAGTTTCAGTGTTTCTGTGTACACACACACACACAGACACAAAATGCTTACACACAAATTCAAGGTTATGATCACACACTTTTGTGGAGTCAAATTTGCAAAAGATGCATAAAACAAAACTTTCTAAAAGTCTCCACACAATTTACACCTCCAGTATTGAAGTGATGTGAAGGTGAAATACACAGCATGGCAAATTGTAAGAAATAATGCTGACAATTTTAAATGGTGGGAGAAACTAAAAAGAAAATTCGACCTACGGAAAATTCTATCACAGGGATGGACTATCGGCGATTGCACACAGGTTGGAGTCCGTAAGAGCTGGCCGGCTTTCACGATCATTAACTACGTTTTGAATTCTGCGTGGTGATGAATTGCTGCTTTTTTTCTTTCAGGATATGGTTCTCCTCGGAGGATACGTTCACATTTATTCCTATGTGGCTCTGCTCTTCTGTAACTCTTGTGTGATTAAATATACGCCAGCATGAGCATGCCCTGGAATTTTTCTGTGATTCAATACACGCCAGCGCGAGCCCTCTTCAACCTTCACGTCTTCTGTGCCATGAGTCCACATTGTTTTAGGTATGAGGAAATCCATTTGGGTGCTTTCATACGCAGACCACAGACTTGGTGGAAACCACGCTGGAGACAGAACGGCAAAACCGTTGCGTAGGTGTCTTCTTTTTTTTTTTTTCTTTTTTTTCTTTTTTCTTTTGAGACGGAGTCTCACTCTGTTGCCCAGGCTGGAGTGCAGTGGTACAATCTCGGCTCACTGCAAGCTCTGCCTCCCGGGTTCACGCCATTCTCCTGCCTCAGTCTCCCAAGTAGCTGGGACTACGGGCGCCCGCTACCACACCTGGCTAATTTTTTTGTATTTTTAGTAGAGACGGGGTTTCACGGTGTTAGCCAGGGAGAGTAGTCTTGATCTCCTGACCTCGTGATCCTCCCGCCTCAGCCTCCCAAAGTGCTGGGATTACAGGCGTGAGCCACCACGCATGGCCTATGTAGGTGTCTTCTTATCCTACAGTGCACATAATTATTTTTGAACCAGTCAGTAACTTCACTGGCTTCTTCAGGCAAGTGTGGCTTTAATTCATTAAAATCTCCTGGCACGTCATCAGCCGGAAGGAATGTCACTGCAGGCATGTGACGCATTTTTAAACTGAGGATTCTGTCCGTGCTGTATGGCGGGGCCCATCGCTCATCCGAATTTCCCGCCAAACGCATCTCCTTAAACCATGCTTAATTTCCAGTGAAGACCATAACAAGCTCATCGTCCCACCTGACATGATGCAACTGTCCTGCGACTGTGGTTTCAGGATTTTAAATTTCAGGATTTTAGACTTTGGGGATTTAGATTTTAAGGATTTTGATTTTTCGGGATTACAACATTTGGGATTGTTCTTTCAGGATGATGATCCAGGCCCCATAGGAGGTGCCACCAGACCTGGGCTCCTGCCTTGGAGGGAGCTGGTATTATGCTCACTGTAAGCAGAAAGTGCCTTCTCCCTCAAAATGAGGTAAAAAAAAAAAAAAAAAAAAAAAAAAAAAACCATTTGCTGTTGATACGGACGTTAGAGGAATGCTGTCCCCAGCAGCCCTGCAGACTTGGCGCCCCCGAGACAGGGGCAAAGAACACAGCATCCTGCAGCTGCCTTGAGGCAGTGAAGTCCTGAGACCTTGAGTGTCAACCTCTGCACAGTGCAAAGGCGACCAGGAAGGACTCCAGAGAAGGCCAGGCTCGGCTGGACACCAGGGCGACGGTCACTACCGGCGTTTTACGGGGAGAGCCAGTGCTGCCGTCTGCCGCCTCAGGCTGCCCTTGCACCTCCCTGCTCAGACCCGTCACATGTGAGCTTCCTCACAGAGGCAGCCCCATTGCTGAGGAAGAACCATGAGCATCTCCACCCTGGGAACAGCCACAGAATCCTCCCAAAATCAAGGCCAGAACTTCACAGCCAAAACGCCTTACTTGAAATTTTTAGCTTAATGAAAGGAAACATAGTTGTATGGTAAGTGGTTTGTTTTATTGTATTTTAACAAAACATGTAAGAAACAACTATGTTTTCATTGTTAGACCAAAGTATCAGTCATATATACATATCTTTCTGTGTGAATTTTTCTCTGACAAGATTAGACAGCAGCCACCTAGAATGCCCTTGACATGTGACTTAGGCCTCCTGCTGGAAAGGAGCGTTGCTCCTGCGGAAGTGCAAGGGCTCCGTGAGCTTTCCCGAGGGCTCCTCCTACTCCTGAGTTCACGTCATTTCCTTTCGTGACTCCTGGATTGACTTGCGTGACCAATTTTTGCTAATCAGTTCGCCTCTGACCAGATCACCGCTGGCCAATAACTCTATCAACCCCAAAATTCTCTACCTGCTTCACAATTTCCACCTTCCTTCTACCAATGTGCTTTGTATTTGCTTGTGTCTAAGCAACCCTGACCAAAGGCTGTGTGGTTGTGACAGTGACAGCCGAGAGCTACTGCTGTCTGGGGGGAAGGGCATTTGAGTGGACCACACTTTTGTAAGTGGTCATTCCATGAGTAATCATCTTATGTGTGACAGTATTTACTTCCCTTCACAATCTTCAAGTAACAAGGACTAGGGTAATTGACGTTGCACAATGAGAAATGCGTGCAACCTAGATTGACAGGATCTGCTCATTCAGAACCTAGATTCAGTTGCTTGGAGAGGAAACAGCCAGACATGAGACACTCCTTCCAGAATTACAGAATATGAAAGGCAGGTCTAGCTGCAGAAGGACATGCTGCAAAGGGGAGAGGGCATGAGTTCTGTTTTCCGCATATCATCAGATGCGATTGGGAATGCTGGGTCACACAGATCACAGAGGACAATTTCCTTTGTGTGGGTTTTTGTTATTGTTGTTTAAATGTAGAGGTTCTCAGAGACCTTTTACACATTAATACAGAGTGTTTAAGGAGACCTAGTCTGAACATTCCTCATTAATTTGACCACAAAATCTTTTGTTGGTGGTATCTCATGATGTTCCCCAGAAACTTGGAAATGCTGAACTAGATACAAACACACAACCCACTTGGAGAGCACGTAAACATTTGACTGCCGTGTCTGAGGCCAGAATATAGTATCTGCAGCTTCATTTTAGAAGGACAGAGGGTGGATGAAGACGGCCAGTCATTTAAATGCTGGGTGCCGGGACAACGTGGGGATTACTGCACCATGTGAATAACTCACCGCGTGTGAAACAGTAGCCAAATAAAATAGCGGCTTAAAGCTGGGACAAGAGCTACTTTGAAGAGCAGAATTGTGTCCCCAGAGTTCCTGCTGTCTGGAGGAATGGAAGTTTTAAAGACAAAATGTATTAGGTGTGAATATGAGATTTAGGATGCAAAACCCAACCACATACATCCTGACTGGGGAGTCTTCGCACCAACACTTGTAAACACGCCTTTGGGTTTCAATCGTCAATCTACTTAAGATAAGCCAACAGGATGACTTATCCATTAGTCATAGACTCTTAGGCTGTATTGTCCGAAACGCCGTGCTTGGAGGAGGTGAAGGACCCACACCACTCTTAAGGAGTCAGACTTCACCAGCAACGTCGCCTTCCATCGTGGGTGGGCACCTGGAGAGGAATGTAGACAACTCCAAGTAAGTTCAGAGAAAGACGATCAAGACTCCGAGAAGACATGGCGTTGCCTCGGGTGAAGGTCAGCGGAAGAGACTGGGTTCCATGAGAAGAGAATATCATTGTCCTCAGATGCTGGGACACCTCTTGTGGGAAGATGAGCCAGTGCTGTTCCTCAAAGCCCAGGGGAGGAGAGGTGCCGTGCCGGCGGGTAAGAGTCACAGAGGCGGCATTCCTGCTCAGCCAGAGGAGGCAGAAGCAGGAGGAAGAGGGAAACCTCAGGACAGGCTGTGTTCACCTTTAGCAGACCCAGACCATGCATCTAAAAAGACTGTTATCTGAAAAGTGTGTGTGCCCTGCGTGTAAGTCATGACATAATAATAAGATGAGCAGTTGAGGATCTGCTCCCTAATCTGGGTGCTGGGCGTTTCCAATACAGAGCACTCTGCGGTTGTCCTTCCCCAGATGTGCCTACCCTGCTGTCACTGCTGCCAGCAATAACCGCTGTTCCAAGCTTTTAAAATCATTTTTAATCTCAAGACCAATCACTGGCTTTACAATAACTAACATACAGGTACATATATATACAGGTATATACAGGATTTAGACCACACACTTATCCCTGGATAACAAATCCTACTCTACGTATGCCTCTGCAAGTCACTTTCTTTTACTCAGAAACGTTTCCGAGTTCTTGATGGTGCATGAAGCTCTCATGCGTTTGCCGAATGTGGCTCCGCTGCAGAATGTGCTGCCACCTACGCCTCCCACCCTTGGGGGGAATTCACAACTTTCCAGTGGCAGTTCCGTGAACATCCTTGTAAATGTTTCTTGGTGCATATGTATGAGGACTTCTCATGGGCATACATTTAGAAATTGCTACGTTGTCAGGGATACACATACTTAATTCTAAAATCTTCTCCAAAGTGGCTGTACCAATGTGCGCACCCAGAGGCAGGGCATGAGACCACCCGCCGCTCCATGCCCTTGCCAGCATGGGATATTGTCAGCCTCTGTGGGTTTTGCCTGTGTGAAATGGTATCTCATCCTTGCCTTAATTTGCTTTTTAAAGCTCTCAGTCAAGTTAAGGGTCCTTTCATTTTTTTTATGCCATTTGGATTTGCTTCTTTGTAAATTGGCCATCTTTATATTTTGCTCATTTTATAATCATTTGGTCTCTTTTTTATTGATTTGTAAGCCTTCTTTACACATTTTAGATAGATAATCTTTTGCTGGTTGGTTGTGTTGCAAATATCCTTTCCCAATTTCTGGCTTGTCCTTTTACCCTCTTTTGGTAACTTTTGACAAAAAAGAATTTGTTAAATTAAACGTAGTTGATTTTATTAATCTTTTCTTTTATGGTTAATACCTTCAGTGTTTTGTTTAGGAAACCTTAGATTGTAGAGTTTGGCCTTTGGCACCTGAACCTTCCATCCCTCTGGAATAAACTCTTATTTATGGTATGAGGCTTTTATTTCCTTCTGTTTTTTTACATGGAGAGAAATTGTATTTCTCGAGCTACTGACCTTTTGTTGAATAGGGCCTCTTTCTCTCATGATCGTCCCGAAGTCCACAGGTCTTTTTCTGGGTTTGCACCCTTTTGTCTTTTTCTCCCTCTGCACAGGTGTCCCACCATCTTAATTACTTTAACTTCATACTGAGTTGGGGGTTGTTGCACTGCATTTGTTCGGTAGGGCTGCTAAGCTGGGGCTGCATTTCCCAGAAACCCCACCCTGTACAAGGTCGTGGTGAACTAGGAAGGCAGAGCAGTGGCCGACACCCCACAGGTCCACTGGCCAGGTGTGGTGCTGGACAGACCCATAGGTGTCGGCTCTGCCCAGTGTCCTCTTCCTGAGGGTCGGCCCTGCTCATAGCAGCCCCAGGCTGGCCACCGGACACTGGGCTGGTACCTCCGGGAGCAATCTCGAGGCCCTCTCACCTCCCATGAGCCCCCCAGCAACCCTCGGTGTGCAGCTCTGCAGCTGGGGCTTCCAGCCCCTCCCAGCTCTGACCTCCACACCTGCTCCAGTGCTGCCGCGGTGCTGAGCGGTGACTTTCCTCTGAATCTACAGCTTCTGCTCTGAACCCAAATGCCTCCGTTTCTCCCACAAGTGCGCGGTCTTACTGATGGAATAAATTCCTTATCTCACAATATTCATGGAGGTTCTGATTGCGCCATGACTAATACCTAAGTCTTGACGTGTGGCTGGGCTGTTCCAAGCCCTCACCATTATGTTTCTTGTTTAGAAACATCTAGGTTCTTCCTGCTCCTGGTCAGTCTCCTCAGATGTCTGTGTTGAGGTATTGATTAGAAATGCATTACATCTACAGAGCCAAATGACGTCCCTGACACCACTGTGATATTGAGCCTTCAAACCATGGATGTTTATTTAGGTTTTCTTAATGTCACTGAACAGAGTTCTGCAGTTTTCTGCCATAGCCGTGCATTGCTTGTCGGTTTATTCCCGAGAACCGTGCTATTTAATCCAGGCTAAGTCACACCATAGTAATCGATGTGCCCAGAGCTCAGTACTTAAAATGATAAAAGTTTATCTCTTGCTTTAACTGTGGGCTCCACTCAGTTTGTGACCCACAGTAACACAGAAGACACCATCTCAATTGTTACTAGTCGCAATTTTATCCAGAAGGAAAGGAGCTTTCAGACTTCTGCCTGGAGGCAGCACGTGCACTTCCACTCACATTTCCTGAGCTGACGCCCGTCCCGGGGCTACCCCTGCTCTGCGGCATGTGTGGACTGGAGGCAGCACCTGCACTTCCACTCACATTTCCTGGGCTGACGCCCATCCCGGGGCTACCCCTGCTCTGCCAGCGTGTGTGGAGAGGGGAGATGTTTCAGTTGGCAGCACTAAGCCCTAGCGATCCACACTTCTGGCCAGCAAGCACTGGGTCCCCTCCCTTCCTCTGTGCAGCCAGGCCCCATGTCCCAGGGTGGTGTCCTGTCTCTGCGTCCAGGGCCGAGTCCAGGATCTTTGAGCAATGCCCGGTAGCTTCTTCATCAGGCCCATATCAAGCCCCTCAGAGCCTGGGGATCTGTGACCCAGCAAGTGTAGGGTGTGTGCCCCTAACATCCAGTTGGCCACACAGGCAACCATGATGAACGGCGAAACTCGGTGCAAGGAGGACGGGCCGGGCCACAGTCACTGGTCTGCAATAACCAAGCAGATGTGGTGTGGACCCGCTCGGGGCTGTCTCTTGATGAGGTCCTGGTCCTGCTCCTGGGGGTGGCTTGCTGCTCGTTGCCCTCCAAGGCACTGGGCCCCTCCTCCTGGGTGGTTCTTCTTTGGCATGGTTTGGACTTTTGTCCCCTCTCAATCTCATGTTGAAATGTAATCACTAGTGTTGGAGGTGAGGCCTGGCCAGAGGCGATGGGGGTGGATCCCTGATGAACGGCTTGGCACCATTCCCTTGGTGATGACTGAGTTCACGTGAGATCTGGCCGTTTAAAGTGTGTGGCACCTCCCCCTTCCCTCTCTTGCTCCCACTGCTGCCATATGAAGCACCTGCTCCTACTTTGCTTTCTGCCATGATTGGAAGCTCCCTGAGGCCCAACAGTGAGCCAATTAAATCTCTTTTCTTTATCAATTACTCAGTCTCAGGTCCTCCTTTAGAGCCATGCAAGAGTGGCCTAACAAACACATCCCTTTTCCATTCACCTCCGTGGCCACATTCACTGTGGGGATCAGATTCACTCCCTCCCAGACTCCTTCTTGTTTACAGATGGTGGATGCCATTAGGGTCACTTTCATTCCCTAAAATCTTAGTCTCTCTCAGCCACAGTCTGTGGTTCTTTGGCAGTAAAGTCTTCAAGAGCTTAGTGAGCTGCTTCTCTGTTTGGTTCCACTCAGCACAGGCATCAAGAGCTGCACACTCAGCAACTTTGTAGGTCTTCTTTGTAGATTTGCCACGTTCCCTGGCTTCCTTGCTCCTGTGGCCCTCAGCAGATAGGACTGACCTGTCTGTTGGTATCATGGGCCCTGCTGGGAGGCTGAAATCCTTGCCCTCTTCCGGGAGCCACTTAGTCCTTGCTAAAGGAGTCTCTAACCAAGGCAGCCTTTGGGGTTCCCTCATGTGCTAGTCTGTTAAGAGATGTTAACAATGAGTCTAGGGATCAAGCACTTGACCGGCCTTGCCTGAAAGGCTGAGATCCAAACAGTTGTGGCAGTTCAAAGCATTTCCAAGTTTACTTTTTACGTTATCAGGAGAGAAGCAACTGTCTGTTCCAATCCCACAAGTCCCTGAATTTGAGGGCTCTCTGCCCCTCTGAGTCCTGCCTGCCACTGACGAGCTTACGCCTTTCCTGTAATATTTTGTTGTACAGACAATGCCAACTGCTGGGGCTAAAATTGTGTCCCCAAAAAGATATGTCCAAGCCCTAATTCCCAGTATCCGCGAATGGGATTTTTTTGGAAATAGTACCTTTGCAGACGTAATCAAGTCCAAATGACCGACATGGAATTAGGGTGGGCCTAAACCCAGTCAAGTCCAAATGACCCACATGGAATTAGGGTGGGCCTAAACCCAGTCACTGCAGTTCTTATTAGAAGAGATGCGCCCACCAGAAGATGGCCTAATAGGAACAGCTCCGGTCTCCAGCTCCCAGCCCCAGTGACACAGAAGACGGGTGATTTCTGCATTTCTGCTTGAGGTACCGGTTTCATCTCACTAGGGAGTGCCTAACAGTGGGTGCAGGACAGTCGGTGAAGCGCACTGTGCGCGAGCCAAAGCAGGGCGAGGCATTGCCTCACTCGGGAAGCGCAAGGGGTCAGGGAGTTCCCTTTCCTAGTCAAAGAAAGGGGAAACAGACGGCACCTGGAATATCGGGTCAGTCCCACCCTAATACTGCGCTTTTCCAACGGGCCTGGAAAACGGCACACTAGGAGATTGTGTCCCGCACCTGGCTCGGAGGGTCCTATGCCCACGGAGTCTCGCTGATTGCTAGCACAGCAGTCGGAGATCAAGCTGCAAGGCGGCAGCGAGGCTGGGGGAGGGGCGCCCGCCATTGCCCAGGCTTGCTTAGGTAAACAAAGCAGCCAGGAAGCTCGAACTGGGTGGAGCCCACCACAGCTCAAGGAGGCCTGCCTGCCTCTGTAGGCTCCACCTCTGGGGGCAGGGCACAGACAAACAAAAACCCAGCAAGAACCTCCACAGACTTAAATGTCCCTGTCTGACTGACAGCTTTGAAGAGAGTAGTGGTTCTCCCAGCACGCAGCTGGAGATCTGAGAACGGACAGACTGCCTCCTAAAGTGGGTCCCTCACCCCTGAGCAGCCTAACTGGGAGGCACCCCCCCAGTAGGGACAGACTGACACCTCATTCAACCGGGTACTCCTCTGAGACAAAACTTTCAGAGGAACTATCAGACAGCTGAATTTGTGGTCTCATGAAAATCTGTTGTTCTGCAGTCACCGCTGCTGACACCCAGCCAAACAGGGTCTGGAGTGGACCTCTAGTAAACTCCAACAGACCTGCAGCTGAGGGTCCTGTCTGGTAGAAGGAAAACTAACAAACAGAAAGGACATCCACACCAAAAACCCATCTGTACATCACCATCATCAAAGACAAAAAGTAGATAAAACCACAAAGATGGGGAAAAAACAGAGCACAAAAACTGGAAACTCTAAAAAACAGAGCACCTCTCCTCCTCCAAAGGAACGCAGTTCCTCACCAGCAACGGAACAAAGCTGGATGGAGGATGACTTTGATGAGTTCAGAGAAGAAGGCTTCAGACGATCAAACTACTCTGAGCTACGGGAGGAAATTCAAAACAATAGCAAAGAAGTTAAAAACTTTGAAAAAATATTAGAAGAATGGATAACTAGAATAACCAATGGAGAGAAGGGCTTAAAGGAGCTGATGGAGCTGAAAGCCAAGTTTCGAGAACTACGCAAAGATTGCAGAAGCCTCAGTAGCAGATGCGATCAACTGGAAGAAAGGGTATCGCTGATGGAAGATGAAATGAATGAAATGAAGAGAGAAGGGAAGTTTAGAGAAAAAAGAATAAAAAGAAATGAACAAAGCCTCCAAGAAATTTGGGACTATGTGAAAAGACCAAACCTACGTCTGATTGGTGTACCTGAAAATGATGGGGAGAATGGAACCAAGTTGGAAAACACTCTGCAAGATATTATCCAGGAGAACTTCCCCAATCTAGCAAGGCAGGCCAGCATTCAGATTCAGGAAATACAGAGAACGCCACAAAGATACTCCTCGAGAAGGGCAACTCCAAGACACATAATTGTCAGATTCACCAAAGTTGAAATGAAGGAAAAAATGTTAAGGGCAGCCAGAGAGAAAGGTCGGGTTACCCACAAAGGGAAGCCCATCAGACTAACAGCTGATCTCTCGGCAGAAACTCTACAAGCCAGAAGAGAGTGGGGGCCGATATTCAACATTCTTAAAGAAAAGCATTTTCAACCCAGAATTTCCTATCCTGCCAAACTAAGCTTCATAAGTGAAGGAGAAATAAAATACTTTACAGACAAGCAAACGCTGAGTGATTTTGTCACCACCAGGCCTGCCCTAAAAGAGCTCCTGAAGGAAGCACTAAACATGGAAAGGAACAACTGGTACCAGCCACTGCAAAAACATGCCAAATTGTAAAGACCATCGAGGCTAGGAAGAAACTATAGCAACTAACGAGCAAAATAACCAACTAACATCATAATGACAGGATCAGATTCACACATAACAATATTAACGTTAAATGTAAATGGGCTAAATGCTCCAATCAAAAGACACAGACTGGCAAACTGGATAAGGAGTCAGGACCCATCAGTGTGCTGTATTCAGGAAACCCATCTCACGTGCAGAGACACACATAGACTCAAAATAAAGGGATGGAGGAAGATCTATCAAGCAACTGGAAAACAAAAAAAGGCAGGGGTTGCAATCCTAGTCTCTGATAAAATAGACTTTAAACCAACAAAGATCAAAAGAGACAAAGAAGGCCATTACATAATGGTAAAGGGATCAATTCAACAAGAAGAGCTAACTATCCTAAATATATATGCACCCAACACAGGAGCACCCAGATTCATAAAGCAAGTCCTGAGTGACCTACAAAGGGACTTAAACTCCCACACAATAATAATGGGAGATTTTAACACCCCACTGTCAGCATTAGACAGATCAACGAGACAGAAAGTTAACAAGGATATCCAGGAATTGAACTCAGCTCTATATAAAGTGGACCTAATAGACATCTACAGAACTCTCCACCCCAAGTCAACAGAATATACATTTTTTTCAGCACCATACCACACCTATTCCAAAATTGACCACATAGTTGGAAGTAAAGCTCTCCTCAGCAAATGTAAAAGAACAGAAATTATAACAAACTGTCTCTCAGACCACAGTGCAATCAAACTAGAACTCAGGATTAAGAAACTCACTCAAAACCGCTCAACTACATGGAAACTGAACAACCTGCTCCTGAATGACTATTGGGTACATAATGAAATGAAGGCAGAAATAAAGATGTTCTTTGAAACCGACAAGAACAAAGACACAACATACCTGAATCTCTGGGACACGTTCAAAGCAGTGTGTAGAGGGAAATTTATAGCACTAAATGCCCACAAGAGAAAGCAGGAAAGATCCAAAATTGACACCCTAACATCACAATTAAAAGAACTAGAAAAGTAAGAGCAAACACATTCAAAAGCTAGCAGAAGGCTAGAAATAACTAAAATCAGAGCAGAACTGAAGGAAATAGAGACACAAAAAACCCTTCAAAAAATTAATGAATCCAGGAGCTGGTTTTTTGAAAAGATCAACAAAATTGATGGACCGCTAGCAAGACTAATAAAGAAGAAAAGAGAGAAGAATCAAATAGATGCAATAAAAAACGAAAAAGGGGATATCACCACCGATCCCACAGAAATACAATCTACCATCAGAGAATACTACAAACACCTCTATGCAAATAAACTAGAAAATCTAGAAGAAATGGATAAATTCCTCGACAAATACACCCTCCCAAGACTAAACCAGGAAGAAGTTGAATCTCTGAATAGACCAATAACAGGTTCTGAAATTGTGGCAATAATCAATAGCTTACCAACCAAAAAGAGTCCAGGACCTGATGGATTCACAGCTGAATTCTACCAGAGGTACAAGGAGGAACTGGTACCATTCCTTCTGAAACTATTCCAATCGATAGAAAAAGAGGGAATCCTCCCTAACACATTTTATGAAGCCAGCATCGTCCTGATACCAAAACCTGGCAGAGACATAACCAAAAAAGAGAATTTCAGACCAATATCCTTGATGAACATTGATGCAAAAATCCTCAATAAAATACTGGCAAACCAAATCCAGCAGCACATCAAAAAGCTTATCCACCATGATCAAGTGGGCTTCATCCCTGGGATGCAAGGCTGGTTCAACATACGCAAATCAATAAATGTAATCCAGCATATAAACAGAACCAAAGACAAAAACCACATGATTATCTCAATAGATGCAGAAAAGGCCTTTGACAAAATTCAACAACCCTTCATGCTAAAAACTCTCAATAAATTAGGTATTGATGGGACGTATCTCAAAATAATAAGAGCTATCTATGACAAACCCACAGCCAATATCATACTGAATGGGCAAAAACTGGAAGCATTCCCTCTGAAAACTGGCACAAGACAGGGATGCCCTCTCTCACCGCTCCTATTCAACATAGTGCTGGAAGTTCTGGCCAGAGCAATCAGGCAGGAGAAGGAAATAAAGGGTATTCAATTAGGAAAAGAGGAAGTCAAATTGTCCCTGTTTGCAGATGACATGATTGTATATCTAGAAAACCCCATTGTCTCAGCTCAAAATCTCCTTAAGCTGATTAGCAACTTCAGCAAAGTCTCAGGATACAAAATCAATGTACAAAAATCACAAGCATTCTTGTACACCAATCACAGACAAACAGAGAGCCAAATCATGAGTGAACTCCCATTCACAATTGCTTCAAAGAGAATAAAATACCTAGGAATCCAACTTACAAGGGATGTGAAGGACCTCTTCAAGGAGAACTACAAACCACTGCTCAATGAAATAGAAGAGGATACAAACAAATGGAAGAACATTCCATGCTCATGGGTTGGAAGAATCAATATCGTGAAAATGGCCATACTGCCCAAGGTAATTTATAGATTCAATGCCATCCCCATCAAGCTACCAATGACTTTCTTCACAGAATTGGAAAAAACTACTTTAAAGTTCATATGGAACCAAAAAAGAGCCCGCATCGCCAAGTCAATCCTAAGCCAAAAGAATAAAGCTGGAGGCATCACGCTACCTGACTTTAAACTATACTACAAGGCTACAGTAACCAAAACAGCATGGTACTGGTACCACAACAGAGACGTAGATCAATGGAACAGAACAGAGCCCTCAGAAATGATGCCGCATAGCTACAACTATCTGATCTTTGACAAACCTGACAAAAACAAGAAATGGGGAAAGGATTCCCTATTTAATAAATAGTGCTGGGAAAACTGGCTAGCCTTATGTAGAAAGCTGCAACTGGATCCCTTCCTTACAACTTATACAAAAATTAATTCAAGATGGATTAAAGACTTGTATGTTAGACCTAAAACCATTAAAATCCTACAAGAAAACCTAGGCAATACCATTCAGGACATAGGTGTGGGCAAGGACTTCATGTCTAAAACACCAAAAGCAATGGCAACAAAAGCCAAAATCGACAAATGGGATCTCATTAAACTAAAGAGCTTCTGCACGGCAAAAGAAACTATAATCAGAATGAACAGGCAACCTACAGAATGGGAGAAAATTTTTGCAACCTACTCATCTGACAAAGGGCTAATATCCAGAATCTACAATGAACTCAAACAAATTTACAAGAAAAAAACAAACAACCCCATCAAAAAGTGGGCAGAGGACATGAACAGACACTTCTCAAAAGAAGACATTTATGCAGCCAGAAAACACATGAAGAAATGCTCATCATCACTGGCCATCAGAGAAATGCAAATCAAAACCACAGTGAGATACCATCTCACACCAGTTAGAATGGCCATCATTAAAAAATCAGGAAACAACAGGTGCTGGAGAGGATGTGGAGAAATAGGAACACTTTTACACTGTTGGTGGGACTGTAAACTAGTTCAACCATTGTGGAAGTCAGTGTGGCGATTCCTCAGGGATCTCGAACTAGAAATACCATTTGACCCAGCCATCCCATTACTGGGTATATACCCAAAGGACTATAAATCATGCTGCTATAAAGACACATGCACACATATGTTTATTGCGGCACTATTCACAATAGCAAAGAATTGGAACCAACCCAAATGTCCAACAACGATAGACTGGATTAAGAAAATGTGGCACATATACACCATGGAATACTATGCAGCCATAAAAAATGATGAGTTCGTGTCCTTTGTAGGGACATGGATGAAACTGGAAAACATCATTCTCAGTAAACTATCACAAGGACAAAAAACCAAACACCGCATGTTCTCACTCATAGGTGGGAATTGAACAATGAGAACTCATGGACACAGGAAGGGGAACATCACACTCCGGGGACTGTTGTGGGGTGGGGGGAGGGGGGAGGGACAGCATTAGGAGATACACCTAATGCTAAATGACGAGTTAATGGGTGCAGGAAATCAACATGGCACATGGATACATATGTAACAAACCTGCACATTGTGCACATGTACCCTAAAACCCTAAAGTATAATAATAATTAAAAAAAGAAGAGATGCAGAGACTGTCTGGGAGAAGATGCCACATGAAGATACAGGCACGGAATCACAGGGAGAAGGCCTTGTAAAGGAGGAGGCAGAGACCGGAGTGGGGCTGCCACAAGCCGAGAGAGGCCAGGTCCCTCTGGGAGCCTCCAGGAGCTAGGAAGAAACACAGACGGGCTCCCCCAGGTCCTTCTGTGGCAGGGCGGGCTGCTGGCCACACCTTGATTTTGGACTCCTGGCCTCCTGAACCATGAGAGAATACACGTCTGTTCTTGGAGCCAGCCAGTGTGTGGTACTTTTGCTACAACGGTGCTAGGAGACCAGTGCACCAACCAATACCTGGTAGCAACACATGTAACACACACGTGACCTGACTCTCTGGCTCCTCCAGAAGGACCTTCGCCAAATCCTTTCTTCAGCACGATGTAGATGGCATCTTCTCAGCCTTCAGTAACAGTTGCCCGTCTTCAACTCACTACTAAGACAATGCCATGTATTTGAGGATTATTTTTTACCCTAGCATCTTTCTTCCATTTCTAGACTAGTAAGGATGAGGGTAGATTTCACTGCAGTAACAAACAACACCAAGTCTCAGTGACCTCAAGCAACAAATGCCCACTACGCATCTTTGCTTGTGAATACACAGGCTGTCTGGTGACACTGCTGCAGCCGGGACCGGGGCTGATGGGGCAGCCCCAAGTCAAACCTGCTGCCACTGCAGCGGGAGGCTGAGAACCGCTCACTGCTTCTTAATATGCACCCCTTCTGCTCATGGGGCCACACTAAATTCAGTGGGGAAGGCCCATGTGATCCCCCGTGTGCTTGGCAAAAGAACTGGAAATATTTACTGAACATCAGCAATCACCACACAAATTAATGATTTTGTTGTTGCTGCTGCTATTGCAAATGGTTTCTTTGAAAGTGGTATTTTCTACCTGTACTTTGCTGCTGAGTAAAAATGCAGTTGACTTTTGTACTGTGATCTTGATTTTGATTATGCAACCTTGCTTAGCACTTATGAAATATAAATATTTGTGCATTCTGCTAGGTTTTTTATGTAGATAATCACATTGTCTGCAGATTCCAATGGTACGTTTAAAATTCTTTTCCTTATTAGCCCGTAAATCTTTTCTTTCTTCTCTTGACTGAATACACCAGGTAGGACTTTAAGCTGTGCATTGAGTGGAGTTGGTGACAGCTGGCATTCTTATTTTATCTCTGATTTTAAAGGTAACATTTCATAATTGTTTACTAAGAATGACAATTATTGAAGGCTTGCAGTACAGACCCTCAATTCAGGTGAGGAAAATTCTTCCTATTTTTAATTTAGTGAAAGGGTTAACATTATATGATGTCGACAATTATCAAAGACTTTTCCTTCTCTATTGCAATAACTGTACTTTTTTTTAAAGTTTGTAAGTATTACAAATTATGCTTATATATTATCTAAAGCAATAGCTTGCTTGGATTCCTGAGTTAAACACAGCTTGGTCGAGATGGATGATCACTTTACACACTGCTGGCTTAGGTTTGCTAATGTGCCAGGCCCAGGGAGGGAGCTTGCTGAGGCACCGGATACACTTTCTTGAATAAAACTGATGCAACCTCATGCTCATGGCTCCTATGGGCTAAGACATTGTTAATTACAAGACACAGCATCCATTTCATAACCGATTTTCAGGGAGAAACCCTTGCTGCATTACCTATACATAATGCTGAATAAGACACATTCTAAGCACGGATGATGTAACTGCCTGGATGATACAGACACACAGATTATTCAGTTAATGTAGTTTGGGGAGTCACTTCCTAATGTATTGAGCTTTAGTGTCTTCATTTGTCAAAGGAGGGGATGGATACTCTCTAAGGCACCCCCTGGATTTAAAATTCTGATTCTATGATACCTTCTTCTCAATAATCCTAGACCGGAAGAATGACCCCACAGCCTCCTGGACCAGAGCCTTGAACTGTTCAATTTAAAACAATAGCCGAATAAGCTCCCACAACAAGAGAAATGACAAAGTCAACAAGAGACTGTTCACAAATGTATGAGTCCATTCTCGCATTGCTATAAGGAAATACCTGAGACCGGGTAATTTCTAAGAAAAGGGGTTTAATTGGCTCACGGTTCTGCAGGCTGTACAGGAGGCATGGCAGTGTCAGCTTCTGGGGAGGCCTCAGGAAGCTTCCAATTATGGCAGAAGGTGAAGGGGAGGGGTGTCTCTCGTGCCCAGAGCAGGAGCAAGAGTGAGAGAAGGCAGGTACCACACAGTTTAAACAACCAGATCTCATGAGAGCTCACTATCGTGATGACATCACCAAGGGGGATGGTGTTAAACCAGGGAAACCACCCCCATGACCCCATCCCCTCCCACTGAGGCAGGAAAACAGGGTCTGGAGGCAGGGAACTTACGGTCACTTCAGACTTCAGCTATGACAGGAGATATCCTCTCCACAGAGTCTACACTGTAAATGACTTTGTAATGAGAGGTGACAACATGATAGCAGCCCTCCCTCCACTCTTGTCACCTCCTCAGCCTCAGTGTCCACTCTGGCTGCACTTGAGGAAATCTTCAGCCTGCCACTGCACTGTGGGAGCCCCTCTCTGGGCTGGCCGAGGCCAGAGCCAGCTCCCCCTGCTTGCGGGGAGGTGTGGAGGGAGAAGCGCGGGCGGGAACCTGGGCTGCGCGCGGGCCCAGCGGGCCCTGCACTAGGAATGGTGGCTGGCGCCAATGGCCCAGGGCAGTGACCGGCTTAGCACCTGGGTCAGCAGCTGCAGAGGGTGCGCTGGGTCCCCCAACACTGCCAGCCCACCTGCACCGTGCTCACCGGGCATCAGCCACCTCCTGGCGGGGCAGGGCTCAGGACCTGCAGCCCACCATGCCCGACAACACCTCCCACCCATGGCCCCCCCACAGCCCCCATGGGCTCCCATGCAGTAGGCACCACCTCCGCTCTGCCACCAGGTTCTTTCGACCACCCAAGGGCTGAGGAGTGCAGGGGCCCAGGCAAAGTCAGCTGGGCTCCTCAGTGGGGTGGGGACTTGGAGAACTTTAATGTCTAGCTGGAGGATTGTATATGCACCAATCAGCACTCTGTGTCTAGCTAATCTGGTGGGGACTTGGAGAACTTTTATGTCTAGCTAGAGGATTGTAAATGCACCAATTAGCACTCTGTGTCTAGCTGGGGGTTCATGGATGCACCAATAAGCACTCTGTATCTAGCTAATCTAGTGGGGACTTGGAGAACTTTTATGTCTAGCTAGAGGATTGTAAATGCACCAATCAACACTCTGTGTCTAGCTAAAGGTTTGTAAATGCACCAATCAGCACTCTGTGTCTAACTCAGGGATTGTAAACACACCAATCAGCACCCTGTGTCTAGCTCAGGGATTGTAAACACACCAATCAGCACCCTGTCAAAACGAACCAATCAGTTCTCTGTAAAATGGACCAATCAGCTCTCTGTAAAATGGACCAATCAGCAGGATGTGGGTGGGGCCAGATAAGGGAATAAAAGCAGGCTGACCAAGCCACCAGTGGCAAGCTGGTGCGTGCCTTTTTGGAGAGTGGGAGGTTTGTTTTTTCACTCTTTGAAATAAATATTGCTTCTGCTGGCTCTTTGGGTCTGCACTGCCTTTGCAAGCTGTGATACTCACCGAGAAAGTCTGCAGCTTCATTCCTGAGGCCAGCAAGACCACGAACCCACCAGGAGGGATGAACATCTCCAGACGCGCTACCTTAAGAGCTGTAACACTCACAGTGAAGGTCTGCAGCTTCACTCCTGAAGCCAGCGAGACCACGAACCCACCAGGAGGGATGAACAACTCCAGACGCACTGCCTTAAGAGCTGTAACACTCACAGTGAAGGTCTGCAGCTTCACTCCTGAAGCCAGTGAGACCACAAACCCATCAGAAGTAAAAAACTACCGACACATGCAAACATCAGAAGGAACAAACTCTGGACACACCATCTTTAAAAACTGTAACACTCACTACGAGATTCCTGAAGTCAGTGAGACCAAGAACCCACCAATTCCGGATACACCACCAGGCCCCACCTCCCACACTGAGAATTGTAATTGAACATGAGATTCAGGTGAGGACACAGACCGAAACCATGGCAACAAAGTTGCTGGAGAGCCAGGGAGAATGGGTACTGAGGTCCGCCTCCTAAAAACAGGACCTTTCATCCGGAAGGCTCAGCACCCAATGGTTGGCAGACAGAGGGGCCTGTGTGGGAACTGGCTAGCTGTGGGCACTGCACGGGGGGGCGCTATGATGGGGGAAGCCCCCCAGCCTGCTTGTCTTCAGAAGGCCAGGAGGTCCAGCAGTTTTCTTCCCCCGCTGTTCTAATTCATAAAACTACGTGTACATGTTTACGTTTTTTTGTTTAACAGTGAAGTTACTTCTCAGTGTGTTCATTATATTATTTCAGCATAAATAACTAATAATGACCTTTATTAACAATAATTCCGTTTTGGACTAGAGAATTAATATTTTTCTGATGTTTAACGTATGAAAAATTGTATATGATAGTTTAATCACCTCTGACTTTAAAAGTATTGTGCTTATGATTGAAATTTGAGCACCTTGACTCCTCTGTGTAAACAATTCCAAAACAGAGTCACTGTGCACAAACATTTTTTTTGCCATTTGAAAAACACACATATACAGGTTTTCAAATCTGAAAAAAGAAACAGTTTACTTCATCAAGAGTATAAAAATGCATTGTGCCAGCTTTAGAATCTAATTGTTTTAGTCTGTTTTTAAATGAACCTAATCTTTGACATTTAATTCTCCCTATTGACAGCAAAATTCAATGCCCTGATTTTTAGAGGCTTACGAAATGGGGATAAAAAGCTTTCTAAATATCAAGGAGTACTTACCAAAACCAGAATGTAAATGAAGTCGATGTACTGAAGAGCTGCCTTTAATTTTATCTGACGTGTACTTGGGTTCTCTTTTTAAAAAGTGGATCAAATATTTGGGACATGATTTGGGCTGTGCTTGGAACTGAAAGGCTTAGAAACGGCGAGGGCGTGCTCAGACGTGCACACGCCATCAACACGCAAGCCGCTGATGCGAGCCCCGAGTGCTGTCCTTCATCCTGGAAAGCCTTTCCTAACCGGAGACTTTCAAGTTCAAAATCGCAACGCTCTGTTGAAGAGAAGACAGAGCCCGTTCTTAGGCATTACAAAGATTACCCAACCTCGTTTTAACATCAAACTCAGCAAACCAGCCCAGAAACGAAGTAGGCCTCCGAGAAGCGGGCACACACGAGGGCATGCTGCCCTCCCGGAAACGTCCCCGCCTCTGCAGGTGCACTCGGGGCACGAGGGAACAGCACCTCCCTCCACAGCGGCCCCAGGCTCCCAGGTCTCACCAACGAGGAGATTTCCTGCGTGCTCCTTGGTTACCACCCCCGGCCCTAGCACACTCTTCACTTGCAGAAAATGGCTTTGTGACAATCCAGGCGCATCTCATCTCACAGAAGAACCACTCGACGGCGCGATACTTACGGTATTTACTCAGCATCGCTCTGCCCCACCAGAGGCACATCGCCAGATAACACCAGACAAGATTAGAGACGAGTCACAGAAAACCCTGGAGGATAAATTAATTACACTTTCTGTGTAATTCCTTTTGGCAAAAAAGAGCTCTAAATGCTGTGACCGTTTCTAACATGTAATAGTATCTCTAGCTGTGATGTTCCAATTAGCAAAAATAGTGAGGAAGAATTGTTCTACGGCACCCAGACAGAATTTTTCTTTTTTCTTTTTTTGACACACTTCAAATTTCATTTAAAAGAGCCCACTCCCCATGTTCCAAACAAAAATCACTTACTAATTATTGTAGTGATCTCTTATTCAAGTGACTTTTAAAGATGGGTCCAAAGGATAAACCTTTAGCATCAAAAAGTGATAACGCAGAATTTGAGTGTTCTCAAGGGCATGACTGAGTTTCTGCCCACAACGTTTCTATGACTAGGAGAGAACGGGAGGAAGGAAGGGAAGGAAGGAAGGAAACAAAGAGGAAGGGAAAAGGAAGGAAGGAAGTACAGAAGGGAAGAAGAAAAAGGGAGAGGGAGGAAAGGAAAGAAAAACAGGGATGGAGGGAAGGAGGAAGAAGGAGGGAGGGAGAAGGAAACTTTTCTAATTAGATATTACAAAGCAGATTAGCACCAACTTAAATTATCTTGTCCAATAAAACTGATGTTTTATCTTACAGAACAAAAATAGTTTTATTATATTTGCAAAAGACAATTATGAGTACATAAATATCCCATAACTTTGTAAAAACTAATTAGCAGTTTCTTGTTAATTGGGTGTTTAAAGTGTTTAAAATTGCTGAGTTTAGTTGTGGTAATTAAATAATAATATTATATAGCTTTTAATTTCAGATTTGAGGTAAGCATCTATTGTTACATTAGGTTTTTTGGTTTTTTATTGTTTTTTATTTATTTATTTTCGTTTTCACCGAACCCCCTAGAACATTGCTTCTTTAGTGATCTCTGGGGAAGTGCTGGTTTGTTTTCTAACTTCAATCCATTGACGACCCTACATTGTAAGATGAAATAAAAAGAAATTACTAGAAAAATGAAAAACAAAGAGAAAATACAAGCTCTAATCAAAATAAATGTAATATGACAAATCACTGAAAGGCTAAGCTTTCTCTCAATTTCTGCACTTGCTGTGGAGTGACCAACAATTCGGGTCCCAACCCATCTGAAAGCCACATGTTGAGCCGTGTAGCCTAGAGTTGAGGGTCCTGGAGTGTGTGCGGGGTGCCCAGGGTGTTCCCTGGCTCAGGAGAAGCACAGACGGGCCCTACCTCTGCTCTGCCACAGGCTGAGCATCAGCTTGAGGTACTCACAGTTGTCAATATCAGATTGCACTCCCTTCCTCCCAATGCTGGCAGTTTTTCAAAGCTGGCCTTTCAGCAATTGCTGTGATAAAAAGCAAGTACTGTACAAAAGTCAGGGTTGCACAGGAAGGGAATGTGGCAGTGCCAGGTTTGATCCCAGGTCCTAAGAGGCCGGTCAGTGCCCAGGAGACACACACCTCCCATTGGTAAGTGACTGTGGTCATTTGAAAGTAAAATCAAAGTATGGCTTAGTCTTCCAGTTTCATGTATACTTATTGTTTGGACCTAACTACTTAATAAACAGACTGTTCAGTACTTCTTTTCGCCTGGAGCACTATGAAAAAAATTATTGCGTTGCTAACATCACCCCAAAAGATTAGAAATGGGTCTTCTTTGTCTTTGAATCCTGAGGGCCTGGCTTATATTAAGTGCTCGTTGTGAAATCAACCAGTGAATTAATGAAGGAGAGGTCAAGCCATCCATCGATTCCCCCTCTGCCTTTTAAATTTAGAGACATTGAAGTAACGTGGCACTTCCTTGCAATCCACCGGTTGACATTTCTGTTGAAATCGTGAAGATGTCATCAACGGTTCTCAGATAATATTCCTTCATCTTCTACCTAATGTTTGTTTCTGAGTCTTAAACTTCCAGATGAGACCTCCTTCTCTTCTGGGACACCTCCCAACAACGTTTTCAAGTACCATTTTGCTCAGAAAGGCAACCGGGGTCTGGGTGGAGGGCTGGAGTGAAAAGTGTGATGCCCTGTTGCTGGAATCCTACTTCTGTGGAGAAGGAGCAGGGCAGGCACCCACTGGGTACAGCAGTTGCGCACTCAGAGCAGGGTGAGAACCATGAATGTTTTAAAATAACGGAATTAAAACAGAAATGTTTAAATCTCATTTGGATTTCTTCTTTCTCTAAATCATTCATTACTCCTGGATGTTTTAACTAATGTTTTCCTCATGTGACATTTGGACCCACTAGACTTTTAAAGTCACAAATTGTCCCTAATAACAGCACAAATTATGTAGGCTGTTAACTATCATGGCATTTTTTAGCACTTTATCTTTTGCACGCTACGGTGCAATCATTTTCATTAACCATTCCTCATATCCAAACAAGGTGGCAGCTTAGCATAATAATAAAGCAATTTCCTGCTCTGTGATGTTGACATGGAATGCCGAGGAAGTGACACTCTGTGGCTGAAGTCACAGAGCAGGAGAGTGCTCAGTCAGAGAAGAACTCGACCCCATGGGTGCCAGTGACCACCCAGTACACGCAGCTCTCCCACCAAGGTCTCCTGCTGGCCACCGGGTGTGGGCTGGGCTCGAGGGACTGGGGTCCGCCACCTTTCCTCATTCTGCGGAAGAAGCACAACTAGATGGGGCTGAAGATTTATTTCTCCTCCAGCCACCGAGATGCATTTCTACTGGCCTTCTTAAAGACTATTAATTGCTTCTCTGGAAATTAACCTAAGACCACTCAAGAGCAAAATTGAGTAAGAGAAGTTTTTTACTTTCAAAAAGAAGGAAAAGAGCAAATGGTATAAGTTGGTAATTCAAAAGAGAAGAAGAAATCGATTAAAAACCAGTCATTATGGCCATGTTCACGGAGACATCCACTGAGCCTGGCACCATTCCCTGCTGTCCACAGAGGCATCCGCTGAGCCTGGTGCCCTTCCCCGCAGTCACGCAGACGATGCAGGTGACTCCTTCACAAGCCCAGGAGTGGGGCACATCCTCATAGCAGCACCGCTGCCAGATGGGGGCCAAGCTGGGATTCACACCTCAACCCCCCGCAACGGGAGTGGTGCCGACCGGACAGCCAGGCCTGGCCTCCAGTCCCCCAAGGTCCTTAGACATAGCCCTCAAAATGCCATCTTCCACCGGCTTTACTAAGTCACTGCAACCTGTGGCATCCCAGAGTTACCACAGACAGAGGCAGGAGCCATGCAGTGACTGGCAAGGCCACTGGTCAGAACCATTCCTGCCTCTTTCCCTCCGTGCTTCAGTAAGCACAAGACGCTCACTGTGGCTGCAGAGTGGACATCTAACACTAAGGAGGTGCTGGACCTGGGGTCCGCCACATGTTCTCCCTTTCAGTGGCGTGTAAAGGAGGTGGCACCCTTGATAGGCTCAACCTCTGACTACCCCCCTCGTCAGGAGGAATCTTTTCACTAAAATCTCTTTTCAAACCATCCGAGGGAGTCCAGACTTCTGCCAGGACGCTGACTGATCTGTGAGTATGATGATGACTTACATCAGCCACGACGACAACGCCGACTGAACCGTGAGTATGATGGTGACTTACGTCAGCCACGATGATGACGCCAACTGATCTGTGAGTATGATGGTGACTTACGTTAGCCACGACGATGACGACGCCAACAGATCCATGAGTATGATGGTGACTTACATCAGCCACGACGACGACGCTGACAGATCCGTGAGTATGATGATGACTTACGTCAGGCATGATGACCACCATGACCCAGAGCCTTTGGGCAAGGGTCACCACAGAGCAGACAGGCCCAAAACCCTGGGCTGGGCTGGAGACCGCTGCACACACCCACACAGGCACTGGGCGCTGGCATTTCCCAGGAAGGCTGTTCTGCCTGGAGAAGCAGAAGGTGGGGACAGAGCCTGCATCGCCCATTTGGGGAACAAAGGCCTATGTCTGCACCGGCTCCAGGCAGCCTCCCTGTGCCCACAGCCCTCATGTGCCCTGGACCTGTGAGCTCTGGATCACACAGCCGGGCCTCGTGCTGGACACGGGATGAGGATAGTGAGCACTTTGTTCACAGTTTGGAAGGGAAGCAAGGCTCAATTTTTACGTTTCTTCCTCCTCCAACTGCCACCTCTTATTTCTTCAGTTTCATGGAACAGGAATTCTACAAGACAGTGGAAACAGGAAGGGAAAGGAGGTGAAACTCATCAGCTAAGTCCGCACTGTATTCATAGTAGGTCCAAACGGAAGTTAGTTGGGAATCGTGCTCAGAATGAACATTTGGGGATTCCATTTATCCATAGTCCCTTGTTTCTGATGACCACAGGTGGCATGTTGGCTGTGCCTGGGTTCGTGGACACAGACAGCCCTGGCCTGCGTCCAACTGGACCTGAGGACACAACATCCTGGCCAGCCTGCAGCCCCCACCCCCACCCCCGCTGGGCTCTGGCAGGCGGCTCTCACTTCTCTGTTCCTCAGCGCCTCCTCTCAAGTCCCCTCAGTGCACCCCCGGGCCACACTCGGCTTCCTCCCACACCCTCTCCCCACTCTGGAATCCCCAGCGTCCTCTCATCTGGGTCCACCCACTTTTCCGGGGCCAGCTCAGACCCAGCATTGCCTGGCAATCCTCATCCCCTTCCGGTCAGCCCCCCGGAGGTGCTCCCATCTCTTCTTTGCAGCTTCCTTCATGGGAGTCTGTCAGCCCCCTGGAGGTGCTCCCATCTCTTCTTTGTGGCTTCCTTCATGGGAGTGATTATGATTTTCCTCTGATGATTTTAAGTTTATGCAGAACAAGGCTTAGAGCTCCTATTTCTCTTTATCCCCTGTGGGGCCAACTCAGCATTGGGCCCACAATCAATCACGTGGAAAGACATCAAAACATCTAAACATCAACCTGTGGCCAACCTTAAAGATAATACCTTATTTTAATTTTCTTTTGTTTTATATTTTCGTACTTGTTCAACACTTGATTTAAAAAAAACCATGTCTTTGAATTTCCTTGTTTTTACATTTTGCAATTCATTGCATGAGAGATAACATTAAGGCTGATGAGTGGTATTTTCCAATGCGTTTTTATAAGAACGCTCACAGGTGCTTACAGGGCATTATTCAATTGCAGGTATTTAAATTATATAGCACTACTTATCATCTTATGTAATTCACATGCATTTCTTGAGCTCCATGAGCCCATTCTCAGGTCTTAGTGGTTCTGTGGACTCCAGGCGTGGCCACTGCTGTCGTGGGTGGCTCACATGGCTGCGTTGGATGTTGTTGAGCATGACGATGTCACTATAAAGCTGACGGCGGGAGGCCACAGGACCAGATGTGCCTGGAGTGTGTGTGTCCAGGCCCATGCGGGCTCCCTCTTTGCTCCTGTCGTTGGGACCCCACACATTTTATGCCCCAGCCCTCCTTTGACTGCAGACCCCAAGGTCTTTGTGTATGGAGCATCGTCTAATGCTGAACAACCCCGTGAGGGGAACATTATCACCACTCCACTGACGGGAAAATGAGAGATTCAATTGTGCGTCAGCTGGGTTCTCCGGAGAAGCAGAGAAGCAGGCCAGTCGGAGATTCGTCGTTTCGTTTGTTCAAAGAGATTGGCTCCCGCGATTGTGTTGGGCTGGCAGGTTCCACGCAGCAGGAGGCTGGAAACTCAGGCAAGAGCTGGTGCTCCCATCATGGGGCAGAATTCCTTCCTCACTGGGGACCCCACTTTGCTCTTAAAGCCTTCAGCTTACAGACGAGGCCCATCCACACCAGGGAGGGTCCTCTGCTCACCTAAAGTGAGATGACTGTGGCGTCGGCCACGTCTACACGGCATCTGTGCAGCTGCAGCCAACGTCTAGTGAGATCACCGGGCCCTGCAGCCAGGCCACGCTGCCGACCAGGAAAGCTCTACCCGGGCATGCCCGGCACCAGGGGCACAGGGCCAGGTGGACAGGACTGTCTCACCCCCGGGGCACACACTCCTGCCCGGCGTGGGGAGGGGGCCTGTGGAGGCAAACTTGCCAGTCCTGCGCCCTGTCCCAGGATGGGGAGGAAGCCGCTCCACAGGCAGAGGGCAGTGGCCCCACATATCAGCAGCCCCTCATGTGAGGACCCCGGTACAACAGCAATGCCGGGTGGAGAGGACGTGGGGCAAACACACGGCAGCCTGAGCAGGAGCACAGAGGCCTCAGGAGTACGGAAGCCCCAGGAACACAGAGTAGGTGGCAGCCTCAGAGTCCTGCTGCTCTGGTTCAGTGAAGTCCTGCTGGGAAGGATGTTGTCCTGAAGACCAAGGACCCTGAACGGGGTGTGTTTAGTGCCCTCCCTCAGTGCACGAAACGGGGGCTGGGGAGAGAGAGGAGCATGGAGGCAGAGCCCAGGGATAACTGGAGCATGATGGTGAAAGAAGGTAAAGTGTTCTTTAAGCCTTGAAAAATGCAGCTGTGAGAGTTAAGAAGGCAAACACGAAGGGGCCTGGGGCAGGGTCTGTTGTTCACTAGGTGCCATGCGCCTTTGACTAGAACCTGGGAATACTTTACAACATGGTTCTAGATCGCAAACACAGCACCAGGTACATGGCATTCAGGAAATGCTGCTTATGTGAGTCAGTGGATGCTATTTTTTTTTTTTTTTTGAGATGGAGTCTCACTCTGTTGCCCAGGCTGGAGTGCGGTGGCACAATCTCAGTTCACCACAACCTCTGCCTCCCAGGTTCAAGCAGTTCTCCTGTCTCAGCCCCTCAAGTAGCTGGGATTACAGGCATGTGCCACCACACCCTGCTAATTTTTGTATGTTTAGTAGAGACGGGGTTTCACTATCTTGGCCAGGCTGGTCTCAAACTCCTGACCTCAGGTGATCTGCCTGTCTCGGCCTCCCAAAGTGCTGGGATTACAGGCGTGAGCCATGGCACCCGGCCTGTGGACGCTGTTAAAAAGCACGTGTCTGGGGGAATTGGGAGCTGCAGATGAAAGGGTGAGATGGGCAGTGCTGACAGCAGCTGCAGATTCCCCTTGTTCGGGGCTTGACGGTTCCAGGTGCCATTGGTAGGAAACTGGAGAATCATCCAGACTGAAGTGGGTGGGGCCAGAACCTGAGGCTGGGCCCTTCTCCTGGACCTCAGAAAGAGTGGCTTGTCGCCTGGGCCCCCGTGCAGTCTGCCCTGTGGGCATTGCCGACTGTGCTGGAGTGACCATACCTCCTCAGGGTACCTGGCCGAGGCCTCCTCCTACAGCTTGGAGACCACAGCCACCTGTCCTCCCTCCCACACCTCACATCTGCAACAGCCAGTGTGGGCGGCAGGAGACCCCCACATCCCCTCTCCAACCCCACTGACACCCAGGCCGGGGATGCCCGAGGTCCCCGTGGGATCCTGCCCTCCCATGCCGTGGCTTTGAGCCACACAGTCTGGGCCCTGCGCAGCCATTAGAATGAAAGTCTATGAGCCATCAACAAATCCAACATATTTTAAATATCGGAAGATAAATACAAGACGGAATGCTGGCTGCTTCTGTATTTGCAGAACGCAAATCCCAAAAGAAGGCTGCAAAGCTATGAGCGGGATCCATGGGAGAGGCACCGGAAGAGGGTAGCCCTGCTCCTGGAGGTAAGACCAGAAAAGCCGCAGACCGTGCATTCTTACCTTGGCAGGCGCACCCTTCCCGGTGAGATCCTTCTGCTGTGTCCCCACGGCTCTGGTCCCGGCGGTGGCCACACGGGATCCTCTTTTTCTCTTTCACAGGGCTTCCCTTGGAGGAGCCTGGCTCAGCAGAGAAAGCCAGCAGGAGCAGCCTGGGATGGGGCAGGAGAGGGCAGGGAGGACGAAGCCTTCCCAGGCTGAGGACGCATTTCCCACCCCGCTGCATCCTCTTGGTGCCGTCGCAGGCTCAAAGCACCGGCTTTCTGTCCCTGAGGGTTGTGGGTTTTTCCCTTCTGGCTCTGAGCCTGGGCCAGCAGGGACTGTGGCCCAGGTGGGATCGGCCCCCTCCGCATGGCTCGTTCGCCGCAGGCCTTGGCGTGGGGAGGAGGTGGATGCTGAGGCGCGACGCTCGTTGGCATCATTTGCAAATTGTACTCACCTGTAGCTCCCAAACCACCTCTCCTGGTGCTGTTGGTATTTCCCTCTTTTGTTCTCCTTCGTATTTAGAAAGCGAATTAGGAAGTTAGTTCCTTCTGACCCAGGTGAGGGTTGGGGGCATGGCTGTGGTGCTGGGGGTGGCAGCGGCCCTGACGGGGAGGACGTGCGTAGAGCCACATGGGAGCGGGAGGAACGCTTGGGCTGCAGGTGACAGCAGCCCTACCCGATGGCTGAGGCATGTTCCCATCCAGAGACACATTGGCACTGCTGCACGGGTCCAGTGGGCAAGCCATGAGTGGACGCCCCTCTGTCTCCTCTGATTCATCGAGCCTCCCCTCGTTGTGTCTAGATGAGCCTGCAGCACAGGCTTGTGTGTCTGGCTGCCCAGGACACCAGGAGAAGAGAGAGTTTCCCCCTGGACGCTGCAGAGACCTCCAGTGGCCCCTGAGGTCCCATGACCGTAGCCAGGCCAATCAGAGCTGCCCAGGAAGGCCCTGCCTGGCCTTGTCCCTCCCACCTGGTTGCATCGGCCTCTCCAGAACTCACTGAGGAAGATTGGAGGAAGGAGGCCCCCAGGGACAGTCAGGACTGCCAGATCAGCATGTGGCCCCACGAGCCACCAGAACGGAGCCTGGACACAGAGCCAGCAGGCTGGGCAGCCACCCAGTCCCCAGGGCACTGAGCCGGGTCTGCATCTGGACACCTGGAGGGTGTGAGCTGGGCCTTAATAAGGGAGGCTGCCCCCTCTGCCTTCATAGAGGGCTGGTTGTTCCAGGTTTCCTAATTACTTGGCTACAAATCTCCCCTCTAGAGAAAAAGGCTAGAATGGGCACTAGGGCTTCAGTGCAACCACAAATATTGATTTTTCAAGGGCCAATGCAAATACAAGGCAAGAGCAAGCCCTTCACTGGGGCGGCCACCGGACTGCCCTCTCTGGCCAGGCACAGGGGCTCCGCCGGGAGCAGCACGCTGTGCCATGTGGAGCACTCTCGAGCACGCCCATCATGCTTCTGTCTTTCCACAAACCCTGGGGTTGCCAGTTTGTTGTAGGAGAGAAGGAGTGCTTTTTCATTTCTTTCTTGCTTCCCCTCCTTTTTTTTTCTTTTTGTGAAAAATGGAATTTTAAAACAGCCAGCAACTAAGGCAAACTCCCAGGATAACAGTCTTAACAATTTACATAATGCGAGCGTTGAAGAGGAGGACGTAAAGCAGGCCTTTTAAATCGTGTGACACAGTTTAAAACAGTGAACCCTGGCTGGCATTAAACCGCAGTCCTCTGAAGCACAATTAGAAAGCACTTAAGGCTGCTCAGCCAATCGGGGGCCTTGATTGGCTGGGCGTCCCTAACCCTGTAATCTTCCATCCCGGGGGCCAGCGCGCTGCCGATAACTGCCGGTTGGACTGTTCCACTGGGCTGATTGTCAGGGGCAGCTAATGCTCGTTTTAGGAAATATTACTTTTTGTTGCTTTGGTCCATGTTCCCAAAATGCCAATCCTCCATAATGGGACCCTTTGTTCCTGCCTAATCGCGCTGATTACCGCAGAGGCTGCTGGTGGAGAAGGATGCTGGCGGAACCAGGGGTCTGAACACCAGGCCCAGCCACAGCAGCTCCCAGACTCATGGCAGTTTTGTGGGGATATGTCTGCCAGCCCCTGTGTGGATCATACTTTTGCGGTGTTTGTTTCTTTATTGCAAAATGGCGATGGTGGCACACATCTGTCAGGCCAGCCAGGGTGAATGAATAATGACTTATATTTGGAAATCTGTGAACAACGCACACTCAAGCCAAATGTCTGTTGATGTATTCATTCACCCATTCAGTTGGCACTTACTGAGCACCTATTTAGTGACAGCTCCGCATCAACACTTGGCTTTCAGGTCTGGCTTCAGCACCTCCAGAGCTCATTGTTCTGTGTGGGAGACACACGTGTACATCACACACACACACGTACCCCACACACGTGTACACCACTCACGTGTACCATGTAACATCACACTATGCTGCGATGCAGGCTCTAGTGAAGTGATGTGAAAACGTGCTGGGGAGCCCGGGCATGGCTCCTGCACAAGAGGCCCTGTGAGTGTCACCAGCCTCGCCAGTGCTGCATCCTACCTTGTGTGACCGCAGGGCACTGCACTCACCCCGCTGAAACTCAGTTACTTCACCTGTGAGCTGGTGGTACAGGAATGCTTGCCTCAGAGGGTTGTGGGGGTAAGTAAGCTCATGCATGCAAAGTGCCTGGCCCACAGCAGTGCCTGACCCAGCCGCGGAGGCCGTCCTTACGTCATCCTCGTGCCCTCTATTGGCGATGTCATATCAGCAACACCCAGGGGACGCATGCATCACCCACCTCCATCCCAGGGTCTGCTGCTTCCAAACATGAGCCAGCACAAAATAGCGGAGTCAGAGGCACTGGTCGTGCCCTTAGCGTGTCCGCACCAGGGCGCGTGCTCACACAAGGATGGCCACTGATCAGTGAACGTGTGTCTGCTCGTAGGAAGGTTTGCTTGAATGACACTTGTGAGTGAAGGGAGCAACAGATGAAGGAAGGTCGTGTCCTGTCATGGCCCTGCAGGAAGGCGGAACCACTTCAAGTCCTTAATGCAGAGAGCATCTCAGGTAGGTGCAGGAGGCTGGGGAGTCGGCGGGCAGCTCGGTCAGGACTGGGTTTGGGGCAGCGGGACCAGCGTGGGATCTGGACAGCAGAGGAGATGCAGCCCAGCTGAAAATGCTGCCCAGCGTGCGGAGGAACCTGGCTTCTCGTTCCTCCCTCCCCAGCTCCCTCCAGGCAGAAGGCAGAAGGTCAGGCACCTGGAAACCAGCCCCTAAGGGTCAGCTCCTCTGCAGGCCTGAGCAACACAGAGCAGAGCAAGGCGGGGACCCGGGGGCACGGGGCTCTGGACAAGCACGGCTCACAGAACTTTTTAAGCTGGAAATGTACCTTGGAGATGACTTATTTCAACTTCCTCACATTAAACCTGAGGACATTGGGCCTGAGGTCCCTGTAGTCAGAGACTTTTTAATAGTTATGAACACTTGTACGCGTGCATGCAGCCCACACCCACAAACACAGGCACACACATAGGTGGACACTCATACAGGCACACGCTTGTCAGCTCAGTGCATACACAAGAGCACACCTACACACGTACAGATATACACACACACATGCAGGGCCTGCACATACATGCACGCACACACGCATGTGCACTTGTGTGCATGGCCCTCAGTTGCATTCTGCTGCTAACAGAAGGGGCACCCGAGGCTTCCCCAGTCCCCCAGGAGTCCCACTTTCTGCTTTCTTGTCCCAGCCGAGCCACTTCCCACCAGCGCTGGGCAGGCTTAGCCAGGTGCTTGACCTGCTTCCCCCATCTACACGATGCGGATGATCAGTGCCCACCCAGGAGGTCCCCAGCCATGTGCCTGGCACACACTGGGCCACAAAGGGAGCAGCTTTTGTTATTATTTTAAATAGAACATATCATTACTCCTGACCCTCACCCTGACTCCTTCACCAGCCCACACACAGCCCACCAAGGCATGCTGGGGGATGGCTGCAGCCTCCATTTCCCGCCCCCCTCGGCCAGCTGCCTAGTGCAGCCCTCTCCACCCAGCAGCATTCAGGGGCCTGTGGTGCTGCCTCCTGTGCCCATGCGATGGCTCCAGAGCTTCACCCCGCACAGCTCTCGGTGTTTGTGACACACGCCAGCCAGTGCGGGAAGTGAAATGTATGTCCCATCTTAGCGTTTAGGTAATCATACGCCGAGGCCTGGTGAAAACCACTTTCTTTAAAAGTTAGACTAGAGACAGACTGGGCTGTGTGGGCTGTGCCTTTTCCCTGTGGAATGGGGATCTCGCCTCCCGCTTACCTAGGAAAGGTGCTGCATGGCCCCATCTGCACCAGCTCCAGGATCCTCCATGGCACACCCTGGGGTCTGGGATTCTGATTTCAGTGCTAAGCTGTGAGCATTAAACGTGCTGTCCCCTGACAGCTTCATAATGTGAATGCTGCTGCCCTATGTATCTTACTAGAGGCCCACACTTCCTGCCTGAGGTCGGAAGCGTCTTCTCCATGTGCTCTGACACATGGTCTCAGGTGCCAAGTTTCTGCATGCTAATGTCTATATATTGCAAAAATACAGTATAAACCCAAATTATAGATCTCTGCACACAAAACCGCAGCAAGCACAGCTTTGTGTCAGGTCTAATAGGCACCCAGTGAACACTTTCCAGAAAAGCTCCCATTCTTCATTACTGCTCCCAAGGAGCTACCACAGCGTTGGAGAGAAAAAGCAATCAGTGTGTCAGGATCTGCAAACCTGCACACACTGAGAGCATTTGGAATTTCATACTCTAGCATCGTCGGTGCACTCAGCAAGCTGGAGGCTGGTCGTGTGCAAGCAGTGGAGCACGTGCGGGTGCGAGCCTCACCATGGCTCCTGACACCATGGAACATCAAGTGAGCGTCTGCTTTCTTTCTGCAACCCAATGCAGAGAAGTGAGTTAGCTACTCTCACCCACAGAGTGGACAGAGACTAGACCAGGCATTAAGGAGCCCAGGATTTCGGGTCTGACTTTGCTGTTAACTCAAGGGGAGCCTGACAAGCTGGGCATCGGCCCAGGCTCTCATTCCAGTGACAGGCAGTGCAGCTGACCCAGGCTCTCATTCCAGTGACAGACACTGCAGCTGACCCAGGCTCGCCCGGGTTCTCATTCCAGTGACAGGCAGTGCAGCTGACCCAGGCTCGCCCGGGCTCTCATTCCAGTGACAGGCAGTGCAGCTGACCCAGGCTCGCCGGGACTCTCATTCCAGTGACAGACACTGCAGCTGACCCAGGCTCTCCACACTTTGCAGAGCAGACCCAGCCAGTGAGTTGCAAGCAGAATTTAAGGAAAAACTCATTTTGAAAATATTGAAAATAATTTTAAAATGCAATAGAAAGGATTAGAATAAAGTTGAAATTATTGATGTGCATCACATGTGAAGTTTTGATTTAGAAAACTTTCGTTTGGGCTGTGGGTGCGTGGTCCTGGGCGCTGCTGAAAAATGCTTTTCTTATTGTGAGTTACAGTTTGAAAGGTGAAAATACCACAAGACAAGGTGTGAAGTGCCTGTTCATGTTTCTCACAGAAAACAGCATTTAGAAAGTCGATTACCCCATTGGTTCACAGTCGCTTTACCATACACCGTCAGATCCGCGGGCCAGCCGTGTTCAGGACTGACCGCCGGAACTTTTGTCGACAACACGTCCCCGGTCCCCACTGGCCCCCTCATTGCCCAATTCGAGGCCGGCCTCCCGTCGTGAGTCCTGCAGCCCCCTGTTGCTGACCCCGGGTTGTGACTGCCCGGCATGGTGCTCCCACCCAGACATTAAGGTCGGTGCCTGATGCTCTCATTCCTGGCAGGCAGGGCCCCTCCCAGGGCCCCTGTGCTCCTGGCGTGAAGATCCTGATATGTTTCTTGCTCCTCAGACGTTGGAGGTCCCTAGCCCCTCTTAGAGTCATCTATAAGCATGTACGGCAGTGAAGGCAGGACTTCTTGTGGTGGGCGTGCTCCAGCCGTTGCCCACCTTGGCAGAAGCACAGCTGTGGGGCAGAACCCTGATGTCCCTTTCCTGCAGAGACTGACAGGCGTCTGCAGCCTGATACGTGCTCCTCTTCTTTCCCAAGTGCAAGTTGCCCCCGTAAACCATGTTGTAGCTGCGCCTCAGGTGTTCCTGGTTTGTGAATGGAATCCTCGCGCCTGTGGTTGCAGTATCAGCAGAGCCAACCCCAGTCCCTGGTCTCAGTGAGGCAGAGTCTAAAGGAAGAGAAACGGCTAGCCGGTGGGATTGTCCTTTCTTACATGTCTGGAACCAACAGTGTCTCAAGATCTTTCTTCAAGTCCAGTGCCCTTTCCTCAACAGGACAGGACAGGTCCTTCAGGCACACACAGCCCATGTCGGGGTTTTGAATGTGATTGGGTCCCTTGGAGTTCTTCTCTAACTGGACAGTCTCTTTCTAAACATGCCAAGGTAAAGAAAGTATCAGGAGGACTCAAGCTAAACTCACTCGGTAGCTACCAAAACCGACCACAGGCCACATGAGACGCCCTGGACTCAGATCATATATAACTGGCCCCATGAGGGAGAGTGAAGGCGTCGTGAGAACTGGCCTGGCTGAAGCTGGCAGGACGGCCGGGCGCACAGTCTGACTCTGCAACCCTGGCATCGTGGGGCCCTGGTCGGGTCAGGCTGCACGCCAGTGAAAACGCAGACCCAGCACACGCTCAGCTCCAGCCAGGCGACCTCCCACTGCAGCCAAGCATAGCAAAAGCATGCCAGAGAGTGACGCTTATCCTGGTAATTTTTGTTTATTTGCTTTTTTGCTTTTGAAAATAGGTGAGGGGAGAGAAATACACACAATGAATGAAATTTTGTGAGAAGTCCCGGAGGACATTTCCACAGCACCCGGGTCCTGTAGGTAAGAAGCTGCTGCAGTTCCGAGCGTCTTGGAGGCCCCTCCAGCCTGAGAGATGCACGCACATCCATCCCATCTCCACTCCACAGAGGGAGATCAGCCCAGGGCAGGGCACGGCTCAGGCACTGGGGCGTGGAGAATTCATCAGGCCGGTTCCTCCTGGGGTCTCCTGTGGCTATGCTCAGAGTGTAGGGTCTGATGATAAAGACCGAGAAAGAAAAAAAATGGCTAAAACTTGGCAGAGAGTTGTAAGGGGGAAGGATAAAGTACTGGCTTGACTACTTAAGATCAGGTGCCCTGAGAACACCACGTTCAAGCTGAGAGCCTTCCAGCCAGGGCCAGCCCCAGAGGGGAGGCGCTGAATGCTAAAGGAACCCACGGCCGGTGGTGTGGCTGCAGCTCGCAGGCTGAAGGGTGGGTCAGAGCGCCACAGCAGCTCGCATGAAGAGTGGGGTCTCAGCCCAAGAGAGATAGGGAGCACAGAACGGTTTTAAGCTGGGGAGTCAGATGATAAGATTCACATATTTAAGAGATGGTTCTGGCCGGGTGCAGTGGCTCACGCCTGTAATCCCAACACTTTGAGAGGACAAGGCAGGCGAATTGCCTGAAGTCAGGAGTTCAAGACCAGCCTGGCCAACATGGTGAAACCCCATCTCTACTAAAAATACAAAAAAAAAAAAAAAAAAATTAGCTGGGTGTGGTGGTGGGCACATGTAATCCCAGCTACTCGGGAGGCTGAGGCAGGAAAATCGCTTGAACCTGGGAGGCGGAGATTGCAGTGAGCCGAGATCGTGCCACTGTACTCCAGCCTGGGCAACAAGAGCAAAACTCCATCTCAAAAAAAAAAAAAAAGAGAGAGAGAGAGAGAGAGACAGTTCTGATGTGGCAGACAAGTGGCGTGTGCACAAGGGCAGAGGCAGGTCAGCCCTACGCCGACTCAGAGTGAGTGTCAAAGGCTCTGGCTGTGGGGCTGGCGGGGAGATGGGGAGCGTCGGGCTTGCTTGGGGTGCAGCTTGAATCTGGAGTTGATTGAATGTGTTGGTGGATGAAACATGGTGGAGAAAGAAAGAAAGCTGCCATAGATGACTTCTAGATTCGGGACGTGAACAGTTAGAATGACGATGGAGCCGTCTGCAGAGGCGAGGACGGCTGGGGCAGAGGATTGCTTCAGGGACAGATGGACAGATGGGAAATAAAGGGTCCTGTTTTGGACAAATTAAGTGCGATGCCTACCGGCCATCAAGCAGAGAGAACACAGGTGACAGCTCTGTGAGCCCTGAGTTCTGGAAGAGGCCCAGCTCCGAGAGCTGTGGTGGTGACCGCAGGGCATGTGGCCTTGAACCAATGGTCTGTGATATTTAGGAATGGGCACCTCTCATCCAGCACGGTGTAGACTGTGGTCAGAGGTGTAGACCATAGCCTCCTCTTATTCTGGCTCCAGGCTCAGGACCAACCCACATACGTGCTTCCATATGTTAGTAGATCAAAGAACTGAGTGCCACGCACAGGCATAGGTATTCGATCGTGAAGGAAAATGGCGGCTGTCCCCACCGCTCAGAGGCGGAGGAGGATGGATCAGCTCGGTCTGATCACCCTTGAGTCCCCGTCACCCAACCCTGGAAGAGTCACCCCGGCACGAGCCCCATGCCCGTAGAGGACTCAGGTGCCCACAGGTGAGGCCAAAACGCCAAGGGCCCGTGGAATCAGCAGGCTGGACTACCACAAATGACCTGTTCCCATCCAGGGGATCCACATACTCACCCATCCCCACCCACCGCCCAGGGCCAGTCCACAGCCCGCCTGCTCCAGCAAGGAAGGGCCCCCGGAACACCGGCTTTCACCTCCAGGTTCCCTGCGAGGGAAATTGGGTGCTTCCTGGAGCAGAACGTCTGTGATGCGCGATCCCAGCACTTCCTCCACTTCCCGGAAACGCGGTGTTTCCGGAGCACAAGTGACATTCCAGCTCCTCCAGCCTACGACCCTCTGCTCAGAAGCAAAGGAGAAAGCTGCCTCTGCTGTAAGATTGAAATTGTTCTGGGAAACTCTCTCTTCAGTCAGTGCCTGGAAACAAACCAATGGATGGTCATCTCAACAGCACAGGGCGCCCTCTGCGGAAAAATTACAGGGTTCAGGCTGTTTAGCCAGTAGCAAAATGGTGTTGAAAATCAAAAATTGCTTTTTAATGTACTTAATAGAGTTTTCTGAGAGAATGCGTGGGCCTCTGTACTTTAAGACCTTCTGAAAGACCTGGGGGAAACTGTCCCAGAAATGAGCCATTTTCTTTCTCATAAACGTTGTCAGTACAGGGGGAGATGCTTTTGCTTAGTCCAAAGAACAAATACAATAATTTCCCTGATCATCTCCTGCTAAATATATTATTTTACCCTAATCATAAGCAATAAAATAGAAGGAGTTAGCTGACTAAGGGAATTCAAATTACTTTTGAAATCTGGGAGTGTTCAGGAGGAAGAGTTGGGGCTGGTACAGGTGAGAGGTTAGAGAAATTCTGAAAGAATTATCTCTCTATTTCTATAGCTAAAAATTAAGTTTATTTTCAAAAAGTTCAACACAGAGGTTGGTGTTACTCGGTGTGTGGTGGTTTAATCAATGGGTGCATGTTCAGGGTGCTGGTAACTGGAGACTTTTGGGATCCCCGCCTTGCCAGCCCATGTTGGGGGGACCCTCAGGAATCAGGGTGTCCCACAGCCATGTGCCCGCAATCTGAGCTACCTGTCAGGAAGCAAGAGGTACTTAATAGAGGAGGGTATGCCCCGCATCACACCAGGCCCTGGGGACAGCCGCCCTAGTTGCTACAGATGACCTGCAAGTTCCTAAAGGGCTGATTTTGTAACCTCACGTAAGCTCTGAGTAGACCCCGCTGATTTTCCCAAGCCTCTCCGCCGATCGGCTGCCTCATCAAGTGTACAACGTAGATTTGGATGAATTTTCTGACATTTTCCCTGCAAGTTACATGAACAATACAGGCATTCCCATTCATGATGTATGTAAATGGCCCATCCTCATCTCCCAGATGTCACTGTGGTGGCCAGATCAAAACTGGTTCTTTCTCACCAGGTCCCACCATGTGTGTGTCACCTGGTGGATTTTTGGGGAGAGGACTCAGGAAGGAGAGACCTAGACAGACACATTGACACAGCTCCCAGGCCTGGGGTGGGTGAGAAACCAAACCCCACCACACCCAGCACCCAAAGCCCAAATCCACCCACACTTTGAGGCAGGTGTGGGGAGAAGGCCTGTCTGCAGCCCCTCTTGCCCCCAGCCTCGCCATGGGGACCCCAAGCTGGGCTCTGGAAAGAAATTTGGTTTTCAGACAAAGTGGCTCCCAGAGAGACAGGTGGGATGACAATGGTAAGAGCCACATCCTGAGATTTCCTGGTTAAGTCGCTAATATCCCAGGACAAAGGAAAAACATAAAACTGAAATAAAAAGAAGAAAATTTTACAAATTTAATAATTATCTACAAAAGAAAGATATTTGGTCTGGTATTTGATTTTCAACTGCAACACTTAATGAAACATAGTAATAAAGCCAACTTTACAGAGTTTTAAGGTCAAATTATTATGAATTAGATGAATATTTAATTCTTGTTCAACTGTAAGGGCAAATAAAAGGAGTATTTGGAAGTGCAAGGACTCAGAAAAAATAAACTTTTCTGAAAGAATTGCTCAAGGAGGGACTCCATACAACTGAAAAATGAGTTAGAATAAAGAACTTAACATAAAATATAGAAAAAGTGATATTAAATAAACAGTAAAACTTATAATCAAGTCTAAATAGCTTAATGATACAGTTGTAAAGCTTAATGCAGTGGTTAAGCCCATTGTTTTGAAAACTGTTCTTTCATTTTTTTTTTTCTTTTGAGACTGAGTCTTGCTCTATTGCCCAGGCTGGAGTGCAGTGGCACAATCTCAGCTCACTGCAACCTCCACCTCCCGGATTCAAGTGATTCTCCTGCCTCAGCCTCCCGAGTAGCTGGGATTATAGGCATGCACCATCATGCCCAGCTAATTTTTGTATTTTTAGTAGAGAGAGGCTTTAACCATATTGGCCAGGCTGGTCTTGAACTCCTGATCTCAGGTGATCTGCCTGCCTTGGTCTCCCAAAGTGCTGGGATTACAGGCGTGAGCCACGGTACCCGGCCCTGAAAACTGTTCTTTAATATAATTTGTGTGATTTTTTTAGTTGGTTCAGGCTAAATTCAGTCCCTGCTACTCCATCTTAACCAGAAGTAGAGTTCAGCTATGTCTTCTTATAAATTAAATTCTCTAAATGTTGCTGGTAGGCAGAAATGCAATTTTTAAAAAAATACTGGTACATATTACTCAATATTTAAGCATGTCTTACGTATTCTAAATTTTTTAAAGTATTTGTGGGTGTACTCTTTATATAATCTAGTCATCTAAATAATGACAGCTTTGTATGTTTTCTTTTTAATACTCATACCTTTCACATTTACTTGTCTTTTGTGCTAATTTAATGTTGAACAGATGTAGTGGTGGTTAGTATTCTGGACTAGGATATGTCTTACTATTGACAGTGAGATTTGTTGTGATTTTTTTTGGTAACTTTGGTTTGTGTGGTTTTCTGCTGTTGTTACTTAGAGATTTGTCGACTTTAAAAATTTCCTTCCATTCTTATTTTAAGAAGATTTTTATCAAGGATACATACCGAATTTTATCAAATGTATTTCTTTCTTTTGAGCAGATCATACAGCTTTTCTCTAATCTGTAAAGATGGCAAATGACATGAATAGATTTTCTAATGTTGCACCAGCTTCAAATCAGCCCAGCTGGGATGGGCTCTCCAACATATTTGATGGACTGCTAGGTTCCATTTGCTGAGCCATCCACTCACGTACATGAGTGAAGCAAGCCTGTGCTTTTCATAAGGGGTTATACACTCTCACAGGCACCGAAGTGTTTGTTGAATCTACGAACATTTTTGAAGTAAAATCACAACCAGATTTATGGTTTTCCTTTTCCTCAACACATGATGATCCTGCCATCTTTTGCTTTCTAGCCACAGTAAGAATATTTTTCACTTAGAAATGGGACAGATGGGCCGGGCACTGTGGCTCCCAGCACTTTGGGAGGCCGAGGCGGGCGGATCACAAGGTCAGGAGATCGAAACCACGGTGAAACCCCGTCTCTACTAAAAATACAAAAAAATTAGCCGGGCGTGGTGGCAGGCGCCTATAGTCCCAGCTACTCAGAGAGGCTGAGGCAGGAGAATGGCGTGAACCCGGGAGGCGGAGCTTGCAGTGAGCCGAGATCGCGCCACTGCACTCCAGCCTGGGTGACAGAGCGAGACTCCGTCTCAAAAAAAAAAAAGAAAAAAAAAAGAAAGAAATGGGGCAGATGAAGAAAGAATGAAGAGAGTGCAGTTATGATGGAGGTGAGTGGTAAGGAGGAAGGCAAGGCAGGTGCTCCTGGAGGGAAGAGAAGGTGCTCCACAGAGCTCATCACTCTGCAGGGCGAGAGGCAGGTGAAAAGGATGGGCACCCAGGACACGCAGGTGGAATAAGCAGGAGAAGGCAGAATTTGGTTTGGCCTGCCTCCTCTGGGCATGAAACCTCATTTGCAATGAGTCAAATGAGGTTCAAATCCCTTTCTAGAGTTTTTCATAAAGAACCCAAACTCCATGTAATAAAAATCATGCATATTTTCCATTCCGGTTGACTCAAGCATAATAATACAGCAACAACTATAAATGCCACTCTGTGAGGCTCTGATTTCAGCCGCCAGCCTCATCCTCACCTTCTCACTGGGTGTCTGGGGAATCGCCTCTTTTCTGGTCTGTCCAGATTCCTTATCTTACCCCGTGCAGATCCTCTTGATCCTCCTGTGCTCCACTCTAATCTTGTCTTAAGCTGGTCTGTGCAGGGATATTGCTTCCCTGTGTCAGGGACCTTGTTGCTATCTGCATAAAATTCTTGGCCTCTCCATCTGCAATTACTCAAAGTTCACATTAAGTACCACGTCTCTATCAATTACTAAAGAGGCTTTGCTCTCCTCTAATAAATTCTGCAGCACAGAACGTGCTTCTTACTGCATTTGTGTGGTTCCGTAGCTTTCTCTTTCTTTTTGAGTCCTCTCTAATTTCTGGTCAAAGGTCTACATGTGATGATAATAGTAATCACAATAATCACGATAACACTAGAAAGAAGTTAGCATTCATCCAATCTCATTATGTGCTGGACACTGCACTAGGAACCTTATATACAGCATCTCTAATTTTCACAACTTAGTGAGACCTAATTTTACAGATAAGGAAACTAAGCTCCCAGCACTGGCTGGCGGCAGGAGGGACGTGGGCGCTCCCAGGGCTCTCCCACACACTCCTACCCATGCTCTGTACCTGTAGCAGTGCAGGGACCTCGGTTCTGGGCCATTTCACACCCGCTGTCTCTCTGAGGTGGAGGAAAGGAGGTGGGAGAGAATTGCTGCAGGAAAAGGCAGCCGCCACCTGCCACAGGGACTCTTGGCACTGCAGAGGAGCAAAGGCTCCAGAGCGCAGCTCCCAGCACTGAGCCCTCACTGCTGGTGCACAGGGTAGTCTGGGCTCCCCTAGGAGCCACGGGAAGCATGAGCTGGTGGAGTCTGCATCATCCGAGGGCCGGAGCAGCTCTTACTTCATCTCCTTCATGTCTGCACGTCTAAGCCCACTTGAAAATAGTGTCGGCAGGTGGGATGGTGAAACCAGACGCGGGTTCTTGAAAGCAGATCCAAGACAGATGTGTGCGCAGGTGGTGTAGTGGGGAGTGCTGTCAGGAGTAACACCTGGAAGGATTCAGGGCAGCAGCGTTGAAAGAGAGGAAGGTAAGCCAGGGTGCAAAGGCAAGAGGCCTCGGCAACCCCATGTGGAATCCCATGCCAGGACGGCCCTGTAGGCACATCCTGAATTGAGGGGTGAGAGCCAAGCCTGTGTGTCCTCCGAGCTGCTCCCGGGAGGAGCCACTTGGGTGAAGCAGCTGCTGTCAACCAAAAGCACCTCCGGGAGAGGTCTTGGCTGGGAGCTCTCAGCAAGCAGCACCCGAGACTCTCCCCCATGGGGCCAAAGGTTGCAACCACTGGATCAGAGGGCAGAACTGTGATTCACCATACGCCCCAGGTACTTGTAAGTTTGGTGTTTATAGCTTCAAATCTTTAAAAATATTTTTTTAATAGGAAGTGATGAAAAATGCACATTACATTTAAAACAGCAGAACATAAAGATTTTTTTCTGGCAAGAAAGTCCAGGGAGTCATTAATGCAGATCCCTCTGCTGCAGAGCACCCTGTCTCCCCACCCAGCCCCCAAGTGCAGGGAGTCATCCATTCAGGCCTCCACTGCAGAGCACCCTGGCTCCCCATCCAGCCCCCCACAGAGCAGGCCAGCACCTGCCAATTAGCGGTGTGCCTGCCCCTCATGAGCCAGGGCCAGGGTGGTGATCACACCCAGCTGAGATCAAGGATTAGCAAATCAGCATGGCCTCAGACTGCAGACACTACTGAAGCGCTGCAGGCACAAGCTCAGTAGCTGTGCTGTTTTCCTAGGTGAGTAGAGAGTGCAGACTCTCACTGCAGTTCACCCTTGCTCATCCATCAATATGGGCAATTAAAATGAGCGCTGATTTGCCATGCCGCCCCAATCAAACACCAGCAAATCAACACTCACATACCACCTCTCTTAGGATCTTCATGACTGCCTCCTCTTCTCTTAGAATACACTGTATTTCCTTACTGCTCTCCCAGAAGACTGGATTTTTTTCAAGTCAGTCCAAACCCTGCCCTAAATGGGCACCTGCTTGGAAACAGCCCTAAGGAGGCACTGGCTTGACCCTATCGTCCTCCCTGGAGCTGATTCTGCAGCTGCTGCCCTGATTCCCAGTGCTCTGCATTGGAAATGCATTGTGGATGCTTTAACCAGCACTCACAGAGTGTAGGCAAGAGGCTTCCTTCCTTGCCTGGCACCTGTCCTGTTTGCTCTCAGTCTTACCTGAAGAAGAGTCTCTTCCTTCACCCCAATTGACTGGCAGAGCAGAAGCTGAGATCTTTACTGCAAGAACAGCATCCACGGCTCCCAGTGGACCTTCCATGACCTGAGGACCACCTGGGAGACAAGTGACCCTATGAGGACAGAGCACAGAGGTCAGCACAGATGAAAACAGCCTGTATGTACCTGTCTTGAAATGCCCAGAAAGCCAAGTTGAAGAGCCGTGGAGAGTCCAAGCTGTCCTGGCCCCTGCAGCTGGGACTGGGGATTCCTGTCTTGCGCTGCTGCAATCATGCATTCGTAGCTTGGGGAGGCTGAGCTTCAAGCCTTTTCTGATTCTGCCTCACCTGGGTGGGAGAACATGGGTTCACTTTTTTCTAAATTTCTCCCGCATTTGATTTCTAATGGACTCAAAGGGAAACGTGTAGCCTTTGGGTAGCTCTCCTTGGCTCCCAGGCCATCAACTTAACCAATATCTATTGGACACTCTTCTGTGTGCAAGACACTAAAACCAGGTAAGAACAAACAGATGAGGAAAAATGAGTCACTAACGCTTGGTCAAAACTCTGGTTCTTCAGAGCCCTAGACTTCCACGTCCCCCTGTGAGATGCCAGGATTGGGTAGGGCTGAAGGACACAGGTGCAAACAGAAGTGAATGAGTGATCAAAAGGTGGTCTGGGAGGACCCAGGGAGCTGTGAGCACCTTAGCTGCCCAACTCCTTTTGTGACAACCCATGAAATGAAGACAGAATCGTCCCAGCACCTATTACCAATGCTGTCCTGGGGCCCCAGGGAGGTCTCAGAACTTTGATACAGTCCTTTCTTCATGTTGTTTGTATCAATAACCACATCACAATAGTAAATAAATGACCGGACAGAAAGGTAGAACAAGAGGATTAGAGTTTTCAAGTGGATTTGTATCATCATACAACGTTTAGAACAAATTAATTCAAAATTCAGTAGCATAGACAAGAAACACGTATTACCTCACCTAGCTTCTGTGGGCCAAGAGTCCAGAGAGGCCTAGATGGGCAGTTCCAGCTTGGTGTCCTTCAGTCAGAATGTCAGCAGGCTGCATCATCTGAAGGCTTGACTGTGGCAGGAGGACCAGACCCCCCCCATGACCCCTTCCACCTCCACTGCTTGCCATGTTGACCTCCCCGTGGGCTCCCTGGGCATCTTCGTGACAAGGTGAAAGTCTTGGTGCCTTTTAGGGCCTGGATTTGGAAGTAACACACCATCACTTCTGCTGTGTCTTATCAGTGCTGAAGAGGACTGTCAGGGAAGATTGCTGGGGCCATCCTGGAAGCCATCACAGTCTGGCCTCAGGCCCCAGTGATTCACATTCTTCCTACTCATGGAATACATGTGTCCCCTTCCACAGCCCAGTAAGCCTCATCCCTTCGCAGCTCAGCCCAAAGCCCAGAATTTCAGCACCTAGGTTAGGTCCGGCTGTGGGGGATGGGCCTGGTGTTGCTCTTTAATAAAGAGACAAGTTATCTGCTCAGCTTTACACATCCAATATACAGAGGTAAGCATAGGATGGCTCCTTAAGACATTCCTATTCTACAATCGATTTTGAGTTAATTTTTGTATGAGGTATGTAGGTCAGGGTTCTTGTCTCTTTTTTTCATGTTTGTTCAATTGTTTGAGCCTACAGTTTGAAACAACTATTCTTTTCTTTACTGAATTGCCTTTATGACTTTGTTTAAAAAAAAAAGCTGATCCTACTGTGTGAGCCAATTGATCTATGTGTCTGCTCTTTCACAGAACCATACTGTCTTGATTATTGTAGTATTATAATAAATATTAAGACCAGGTTGTGTAAGCCTTCAACTTTATTCTTTTTCAAAATTGTTTTGGATACTCTCATTCCTCTTCCTTTCATATAAGTCTTAGAACCAACTCATCAATATCTACAATATCTATCTCTATCTATCCATCTCTATCTCTCTATCCTTTATGTGTGTTCTCTCTATTAGTCGTCTATCTCAACTTGGGCAGAACTATTATTTTAGTAATATTGAAGCTTCCAATTCAGGAATACAATATATCTCTCCATTCTTTTAAGTTATCATTGGTTTCATTCATTAGCATTTTGTAGTTTTAAGCATACATGTCCTCCACATTTTTTGCTGTATATATATCTAAATATTTCTCTCTTTTTTGGTGCAATTGAAATAGTACTTTAAAAAAACTCAATTCCAATTGTTCATTCAGAAATACAATTGATTTTTTTCATGTTAAATCTGTATCCTGTGAACTTGCCAAACTCACTTATTCATTATAGGAGCCACTAAGGTGCCTTTGGAGATACTCTGCATAGAAAATAATGTAAGTCGCAAGTGTTTCTTTCCAACCTATATGCCTTTTGTTTTTTGGGTTTTTTGTTTGTTTGTAGGGCTTGTGTGTGGTTTTTTGTTTGTTTGTTTGTTTGTTTTCTGCCTGATTGCACTGAGACTTTCTGCACCACGTGGACTGGGAGAAGTGAAACCTGACATTCTTGTCTTGCTTCCCACCTTAGGAAGAAAGCTCTATCTTCCACCACCAAGTGTGGGGTCCATTGCAGTTTCCTGTAGCTGCCCTTTATCGAGATAAGAGACTTTTCTTGTCTTCTAAGGTTTTTGAGCATCTTTGTTATAAATGGACATTGAGACTTGTCACATGCTTTTTTTACATTAATTTTTAATGTTGAGATAGTCTTGCATTTCTGGGATAAACCCCACTAAGTCATAGTGTATTATCATTTTTACATATTGCTAGAGTTGATTTGCTAATGATTTGTTGAGAACTTTTGCAGCTATGTTCATGAGGGATATTTGTCTGTAAGAATCTCTTTTCTTAGAATATCTTTGTGTAGTTTCTGTATAAAGGTAATATTTACTGAGCAGTGTTTTCTCTTCTATTTTCTGGAAGAGATTTTGCAGAATTGTTATTATTTCTTTCTGAAACGCTGGTGGAATTCACCAGTAAAACAATCAAGGCCTGAAGTTTGCTAATTAGGAAGGCTGTAGTTAAAAATTCAGCTTCTTTAGTAGATATAGGACTATTCATTTTACCTGTTTTTCTTGAATGGGTGTTAGTAATTTATGATTATCAAGAAATTAGTCCGTTTTATCTAAACTGTCAACCCTACAGGCAGATAGTCATTTGTGGTGTTCCTTTATTACCCTTTTCATGTCCGTAGGGTCTACAGTGATGCCCACTCTTTTATTTCTAACATTGGAAAATTGTGTCTTCTTTCTTTTCCTCATGGTTATTCTCACTAGAGTTTTATCAGTTTTATTATCTTGTTAGAGAACCAGCCTTTGGATTCATTGATTTTCTCTACTGCTTTTCTGTTTTTGATTTGACTCCTTTTGTCTCTTACCTTTATTATTATATTCCTTTTACTTACTTTGGGTTTAATTTACTCTTCCTTAACTAGTTTCTATAAGGGAAAATGTGATTATTGATTTAGGAGTTTTGTTATAGTCTAATAAAACATTCCACGTTCTAGATTTCTAACACAACGTTTTATGTCACAAATTTCCTTCTAAGCTCTGTTTTAGCTGCATCCTAAAAAGTTTAATATGATGAATTTTTATTTTCATTCGGTTCACAATATTTTCAATAATTTCACTTGAGAATTATTAGTTGATCCATAAGTTATTTTAGAAGTGTGCTGTTTAATTTTCAAGTATTTGTGTATCATTCCAATAATATTCCATTATTGACTTCTATTTTATTTGTTATGTACCAAGAACATGCTTTGAATGATTTCTTTTTTAAGTTTAAGCTTTATTTATGCTCCAGAATATGGCCTATCTTTCAGAATGTTCCATGTGCACTTGAAAAACCAATGTGTATTTTTCTCTTTTTGGGTGGAAAGTTCTATATATGACAATTAGATCAAGTTTTTTGTGTTGTTTGCATCTTCTATATCCTTCATTTTATGAAGCCAGCATCATCCTGATAGCAAAACCAGGAAGAGACACAACAAAAAAAGAAAACTTCAAGCCAATATCCCTGAAGAACATAGATATGAAAATTCTCAATAAAATACTGGCAACCCAAATCCACCAGCACATCAAAAAACTTGTCCACCATAATCAAATTGGCTTCATCCCTGGGATGCAAGGCAGGTTCAACATACACAAACCAATAAACGTAATCCATCACATAAACAGAACCAAAGATAAAAACCACATGATTATCTCAATAGATGCAGAAAAGGACTTTGATAAAATTCAACATCCCTTCATGTTAAAAACCTCAATAAACTAGGTATTGATGGAACATATCTCAAAATAATAAGAGCTATTTATAACAAATCCACAGCCAATATCATATTGAATGGGCAAAAGCTGGAAACATTCCCTTTGAAAACCGGTACAAGACAAGGATGCACTCTCTCTCCACTCCTGTTCAAAATAGTATTGGAAGTTCTGGCCAAGGCAATCAGGCAAGAGAAAGAAATAAAGCATATTCAAATAGGAAGAGAGGAAGTCAAATTGTCTCTGTTTGCAAACAACATGATTTTATATTTAGTAAAACCCCATCATCTTAGCCCAAAAACTTCTTAAACCGATAAGCAACTTCAGCAAAGTATCAGGATACAAAATCAATGTGCAAAAATCACAAGCATTCCTTTACACCAACAATAGACAAGCAGAGAGCCAAATCATGAATGAATGCCCATTCACAATCACTACAAAGAGAATAAGATACCTAGGAATACAGCTAACAAAGGACGTGAAAGACCCCTTCAAGAAGAACTACAAACCACTGCTCAAGGAAATAAGAGAGGACACAAACAAATGGAAAAAGATTACATCTTCATGAATAGAAAGAATCAGTATCATGAAAATGACCATAATGCCCAAAGTAATTTATAGATTCAATGCTATTCCCATCAAACTACCACTGACATTCTTCACAGAATTAGGAAAAAAAACTATTTTAAATTCCATAGGAATCAAAGAAGACCCCGTATAGCCAAGACAATCTTAAGCAAAAAGAACAAAGCTGGAGGCATCACGCTACCTGACTTCAAACTATACAAGGCTACAGTAACCAAAACAGCATGGTACTGGTACCAAAACAGGTATGTAGACCAATGGAGCAGAACAGAGACCTCAGAAATAACACCACACATCTACAACCATCTGATCTTCAACAAACCTGACAAAAAAAAGCAATGGGGAAAGGATCTCCTATTCCGTAAATGGTGCTGGGAAAACTGGCTAGCCATATGCAGACTACTGAAACTGGATCCCTTCCTCACACCTTATACAAATATTAACTCAAGATGGATTAAAGACTTAAATGTAAAACCCGAAACCATAAAAACCATAGAAGAAAACCTAGGTAATACCATTCAAGACATAGCATGGGCAAAGACTTCATAACAAAAAGCCAAAAGCAATGGCAACAAAAGCCAAAACTGACAAATGGGATCTGATTAAAATAAAGAGCTTCTGCACAGAAAAAGAAACTATTATCAGAGTGAACAGGCAACCTACAGAATGGCAGAAAATTTTTGCAATCTACCCATCTGACAAAGGTCTAATATCTAGAATTTACAAACAACTCCTTGCTGATTTTCACTCAAATCATTCTATCAATTACAGAGACAGAAATAATGACATTTTCAAAGATAATTGTGAATTTGTCTATTTCTGTATTCAGTTGTATTTCTTTTGCTTTATATATTTTGGAGCCTTCCTAGTTATTGACCCTGTTACCTTTATGCAATACCCCTCTTTATTTCTGGTAATTTTCCATGTTCTAAAGTCTACATCGTCTGATATTATTACAAGCAAATTTCTTTTCAATAGTGTTTGCATTGTACATCTACTTTTATTCTTCTACTTTTAACCTATGTCAGCATATTTAAAGTTGTTTTCTTATAAACAACATACAGTTGAGTCTTTGTTTTTAACCCAATCTGACATACTCCGTTATTTAATAGGTGAGTTAAGACCATTTATATTTCATGTAATCATTGATTTGTTTGTATTTAGGTCTACTATATTAATATTTGTTTTTTATTTGTTCCCTCAGTTTTGATGTCTCTTGTTATCTATTATCTTTTTTGTTATGGCTTCTTTTTTGTCTTTTGTTTGTTTGTTTTTCTTTTTTTTTTTAGTAATCGCTCTTGTGATTACTTACTCTTGTGATTACAGACAAATATCCCTCATAAACATAGTTGCAAAAGTCCTCAACAAAGCATTAGCAAATCAACTCTAGCAATATGTAAAAATGATAATACACCATGACTTAACATGTACCTAAAATTTTAGTCTAATTATATTTAATATTTTACCACTTTATTCAAAATGTAGAAGGCTTACAAACATGTAGCTCTGTTTGTCCTCCCCTTTTATGTTATAGCTTCATAAATATTATCTATCATTATTGAATACCACCTAGTAAATGTTATAATTTTTGCTTTCAGAGTAATGTTTAAGAGGGAAAAAAGAATAGCTTGATATATTTACTCATATGTTTGCCTTCTCTCACTCTTCTTACTTTTTGAAGTTCCAGGATTCCTTTGGATATCATTTCTACTCAGCCTCAATAATTTCATTTAGTATTTTTCAAGAGCAGTTCTGCTTATGACTTCTTTTAGTTTTCATTTATCTGTGAATGTCCTTATTTTGCTACCATTCTTCTGGATATTTTCACTAGTATAGAATTTTTGGTTGGCCATTGTCTTTCAGCATTTTAAGGATATGGTTCCACTGTCTTCCAGGTTCCATGGTTTCTGATAAGAAATTTAAGTTGTTCAAATTATTATTTCCTGCATGTAATGCAGTGCTTTTCTTTGCCTGCTTTCATGATGTTTATTTACCTTTTATTTTTAGTACTTCGACTATAATGTGCTTTGGTGTGATTTCCTTTGAGTTTATTCTGTATGGGGCTCTCTGATCTTCTTCAATCTGTACATCTGTCTTTAAGTTCAGCATGTCCGGCCATACCTTCTTCAAATTCCACACCAATCTCTTTATTCTGTCTCTTTAGGACTCTACTGTCATAAATGTTAAGCTTTTGATATTTCCCCACAGGTCTATTTTCTATTCAATCCTTTTTTCTCTGTTTTTTTAGATTGAATAATTTCTATGACTTAATCTTCAAGTTCACAGACTGTAAGTTCCATGATCTCCATTGTGCTATTGAGCCCCTCCAGTGATTTTTTTTTAATTTCAGAGATTGTATTTTTCAGTTCTAACATTTCCATTTGGTTGTATTTTATAGTTTCTATTTCTCTGATGAGGCTTTTCTGTCGTATCAAGAATGTTTTCCTTTACCTCAGGATACATGATTAAAGTAGGTTCTTTCAGTTCTTTCCCTGATAATCTCAATATCTTCCTCATTCTGGCTTGAAAACTATCAACACTACATTTCCTTCAGAATTGCTTACATGTTCCTGGTTCTTTTCATGTTGAGTAATTTTTCGTTGTATCATGAATGTTATGAATATTATGCTCTGAGAATCTGGGTCCTGGTAAAATTTTCTGGAGAATGTCATTGTGCTGTTGTTTTGTTTGTTTTGTTTTGTTTTGTTTTAGCAGGCACCCAGCCAATCTGCATTCAGACCCCAAGTTTTTATCCCCTTCTGTGGACTGTGGTTCCAATAGCCATTCAGTTTTCAAAGTCTTTGCTAGTTTGGTTTATTTCATGCATGCACCTCTGAGAGACTGGTCCGGGACTCAGGCACTGGTTTATATCAAGTTCAGCTCTCCAGTTCTTTGCTTTGCTGCTTTGAGACTGTTCCTTGTACCACAGTTCAGTTGTGAGTCCAGGAATTCGGTTGTTTCATACAAAAGCTTAGGGAAAGCCTTTTCTTCAACTCTTTTCTTTCAAGACTTCCCGTCATTCTTTGGCTGACAGGTGCCCTCTTTCTCAATCATTTAGCTTAAGACATAGAGTTTTTCTCAGAATTTTGTTTAACCCTGCCACTTCATAATTCCACTCAACTGGGGGAGCCTCAGGGAGAAATGGTGAGGGAAATACCAGGAATTCCTTCATACTCTTTGGATCTTAGTGTCCCCTTTTCTTAACTCCTCTGTTGAGAAAAACAGGGTTTGTTGGGGTTTGTGTGTCTGTGGCACAGCGAATCTCCACACACTTCAACTCCACACCCAGGGTGTCCCCAGGGTGGGGCCACAAGGACACAGAGAGGGATTTTTGCAGAGTGAATTCCCCTTGTACCCCAGCTTCCAGGGGCCCCTTCTCACAGGCATCCAGCCAGAAATACAGGTTTTTCCCTCAAAGTTTTTGCTGCTTGTACCAATATGCTGCTCCACACTCTGGCCACCCTCATGTGTGACAATAAAAGAGGGAAAAAAATGGAGAAACGCTCTGCTATTGCAGGGTATTCGTCATGTTGAGCTCTGTTTCCCAATGTGTCTGCCATGGTTAATTTTCAGCGTCTTCAAGCAGTTGATTTCAGTATTTTGTGTAGAGTTTTTAGTTGTTATCAGTGAGAGAAAGAAATTGCAGCAGCTTACTCCATCTTGGCCAGTACCTTTACCTCAGCATACATGATTAAAGTAATTTCTTTCAGTTCTTTCCCTGATAATCTCAACATCTTCCTCATTCTGGTTTGAAAACTATCAACACTACATTTTCTTCAGAATTGAAAGGTCCTATGGGGAGATAACTTAACACAAATCCAAATTTATAATTGACATAGAGATATGTAAGTATTCAATTTACCAATTTCACTTTTGGTAATTTGTGTCTTTGAAAAATGTGATTCATTTCATCTAGATTACAAAATTTATTGGCATAGAGTTAGTTGCTCATAATATTCATTTATTGCCTTTTAACTGTCTGATCTATATAGATGTTTTTTCTTTTGTTCCTGTTATTGGTAATTTGAGTTTCTTCTGTTCTTACCCCCTCCATTGACTAGTCTAACTGAAGGTTCATAAATTCTTAAAGAACCAGTTTTTGTTTCATTGATATTTATTTATTTTAGTTTTGATTTTAATAATTTCTACCCCTTTTTATTATTTTTTTTCTTCTTACTTTTGGTTTAATTTTCTATTCTTTTATTAATATCTTAAGTTGGTAACTCAGATTACTGGATGTAGACTTTTTTTTCTAAAATGTGAATTTAAATCTACAAATTTCCCTCAAGTTACTATGTTAGCTGTATCCCATGAATATTGAAATGTATTTTTATAATTTAGCTAAAAATATTTTCTGACTTTCTTATTTTACTCATGGATTGTTTACAAATGTGTTGTTTAATTTCCAGATATCTGGGGGCATCCCAGTTATATTTATGGTGAAGCTCTTTAACTTTATTGTAGTCGAGGGCATACTCCATGTGACATCAATCTTCTTAAATCTGATGAGACTTGTTTTAGGCTACAGAATTTGGCACCTACTGAGTAGCACACACAGGTGAAAATAATTTGTATTCTGCTGCCATAAGGTATAGTGCTCTACAAATATCAGTAAACTCAAGGTCAATAGTGGGTTTTTTGTTGTCGTCTTGTTTTGTTTTGAGACGGAGTTTCGCTCTTGTTGCCCAGGCTGGAGTGCAATGGCATGATCTCGGCTCACTGCAACCTCCGCCTCCCAGGTTCAAACGATTCTCCTGCCTCAGGCACCCAAGTAGCTGGGATTACAGGCACGCACCACCACACCCGTTTAATTTTTGTATTTTTAGTAGGAACAGGGTTTCACCATGTTGGCCAGGCTGGTCTCAAACTCCTGACCTCAGGTGGTCCACCTGCCTTGGCCTCCCAAAGTGCTGGAATTACAGGCATGAGCCACCGCGCCTGGCCAATAGTGTTTTCAGTTATTTTTTTCTGTTCTTTTGTCTAGTTCATCTATAAATTGCTGATATGGGGTTTAATGTATCCAACTCTGATTGTGGAATTTTCTATTTATCCTATATTTCTATCCATTTTTCTTCATGTATTTAGAAGCTCTATTATTAGATACTACACATTTATAATTATTGTGTTTTCTGACTAAATGAGCCTTTTGTTATAAAGTGATTTTTATCTCTGGTAATGTTTTTGTCTTAATATCTATTTTCTGATAGAAAGATGCCCATTTGAGGCTGTTATGCTTTATGCTTGTGTGGTATATCTTTTCTTGAATCTATTCACATCAACCCATCTGTGACTTTATATTTAAAGTCAGATTTCTTGTAAAAAGCATCGAGTTGGGTGTTGCATTTGTATTCATTGGAGAATCTCTTCTCTTCATTGCAATGTTTAACATGATGTGAGTTGATGTAATTCGACATAACATTTGGTGTAATATGGTTACGTTTGACTCCAACATTTGAGAACAGTAGTTCCCTCTTATTGGAAGTGTTGATTTCTGTGGTTTCAGTTCCCTGCAGTCAACCATGGTCTGAAAACAGGTGTGTACAGTACAATAAGATATTTTGAGAGAGAGAGAGAAATCACACACGCATCACTTTTATTACAATATATTGTTATGTGTTCTATTTTATTATTAATTATTGTTGCTAATTTCTTACTGTGCCCAATTTATAAATGAAGCTTCATGATAGGTGTGTGTGTATACAGAAAAAAATATCATATATCTAGGGCTTGGTACTATCCACTGGGGGTCTTGGAACGTCTTCGCCAAGGGTAAGGGGAACTGCTGCATTTGTTTCCTATCAACTCTTTCTGGGTTTTGTTGTTGTTATTCCTCTCTTACGCCCTTTTTTTGGGTTGTTTAAACACTTCTCATGGGAACTTCAGCGAGGCTTTAAGTCATCTGGATAGCCCAGAAAATAAAATAATCTTGGATTGCTAACTCCGTTTAGTGCCTGGAAAAAGGAAGAGAAAATTATCTCTGGAGGAAGATAACATTATATAAGGCCTCCAAATATTTCTTCAAATACATATATGGCATACACACACACAGAGATATGTGTGTGTGTGTGTGTGTGTGTGTGTGTGTGTATATATATATATATGAAACATATATGCTAATCCACATCAGATAACAGCAGTGAAAATAATACTCATGACACGAGCAGAATGGGCACCTCATCCCCCACCTTCCTTCTCGCTTAACTGGATTTCAAAGTCAGAGCCTCCTCAGGACCCCACATTAGGGTCACCTAAACCACCTCAGGTACATCAGCTGCAGGAAGACTCGGAGGACGGGGTTTAGGTTTCACGTCCCTGAGCTTCTGGACGGTTCCTGAAAAGGAGTTGGTGTGGACACTGCACTGCCTCCTGTTGCCCCCGACACATCCCTCGTCTCCTAGCAGATGAGGCCTCCAGATAACCCCACTCTGCTCCCTGTAACGATGGAATGGTCCAGGGTGTATACTTTAAAACATACTTGGAGCAGATCAACACTTCCTCATAGCAGGAAAATAAGGACGCGAATGCAATCCTGTGACCAGAAAGAGTGCACTCTATCTGGGAAAGACGCTAAGTTTACAAAAGCTCCAATTTACACAAAAGATCTGATTGTTATGATAAGCACGATGATGAAAAGTGGCTCACCCTAATGGAAAGTGGCGCAGTTTGAATTAACTCATACAGCCAGGTCCCACGTCCCGACGGAGAGTTAGCTGCAGATGGAAGCTAGAAGTCAACATTTTCCATGCACAGAAGTCTCTTGGGCACCAAAGGTCTAGAACCCCTCCCCGCTGCTTCTAGTGCCCACAGGGCTCCCTACCGTCATTGTGAAATCAGGAAGTTGATTGTGAGTGTGCCGGCAGGTCCTTTCTTGTCCGGTGCAGGGATACTTTTTCTCGTGATGACAAAGAGCAAGTGCCCGCGGCTGCGTATCCACCACACGCCTGGCCTGTCTCAGAGGCGTGGGCTGCAGGCACTTCACGGGCATTGCTTGTGTCATGGCAGCAACTTCAGATCAGGCTTTTGAACAGGAGTCTGTCATTCTGGTGGGCCATGGAGTGAGTCAGTAGCTGTTACTCATTAAACAAAAGGAATTTTCTGTGAGCTGGCGGCTTCCTCAGTGTCGGATGGAGGGGCTGCTGTGGAGACTAGGCGCATCCTGACAGGCTGGTTCTGGTAGGCACAAAAGGTTCAGAAGAAAGAATTTCAAAAGATAAAAATGCCCCCAGCAGAAACAGTGAATAGCAAGCACACGCGTGCCACCCCACATGCAGAAGTCACACAAAGCTGGGTGGGTTTCGTGTTCCACGGAGCACCTCATCTGGAGTGGGCAGGAGGCTCCCTCGGGTCTCTCTCCTTCTGATGATAAACCCCCCAGAGCGGGGATACAGCTCTTTTCCGCTTCCTTTGCAAGTCTACGTGGCATTTGTGAGTCAACCCAGTCATAAAGTAAGTCAGTCTCCAACCTCCGGTGTCTAGTCCCAGTTAACCGTTACAGCCTCTCTAGGCCGTGGCCGTAGCAGTGGGCTCGCTGATGGTGGTTAATATTAACAACCCATATTTCCATAGAGGTTTGCAGTAGGTAAAGTCTCATCCTCATCTCCATGGTAGATTATTATTGTCAATACAGGGAAACAGGCCCTGAGAGATTCAGTCAACTGCCCAAGTCAGTGGGCTGAATGAGTGGTAGCCGGTTTCTGTCTCTCTCAGTTCAGAGCTCTCAGTGGCGCCCCACCGAGCCCCCTTTGTCCTGAGCAGAGGCCACACATCCCACGTCTGTGGCCGTGTCATTCTTGGGGTGGAAATTTTGGAACTTGTAACACTACACGGTCACTTGACTATATTTACTGAAATTGACTGTTGTTAAGTCTACTTCAATCCAGATCATAACTCAGATATATCAGAGGTATCACTCAGATATCATCCAAATTATAATAATTAGACCAAATTATAATTTTAATAAAATGGTAAAATCTTTACTAATAAAACATAAAGTCCAGTGCAGGAGACATTGCTGTGTCATGGTCCGTAAATATCAGAAATTTGGATTTTTTTTAAGGTCCTATTTTTATACAAAAATTACCCAGACATAGTGGCAGGCACCTGTAATCCCAGCTACACCCTGGAGGCGGAGGTTGCAGTGAGCTGAGATCACACTATTGCACTCCAGCCTGGGCAACGAGAGCAAAACCTCGAAAAAAAAATATCCTATTTAACTTAAGACTGCATGTGTTTTATATGTGTGTATGTATTCATCTTGTTCTCGATGAGAAAACATATTGGAACTTATATCAGTTCATGTTTTCCCTGCTGAAATATATTGAAGTTAGTTTATTCTCTACTGAAAAGGAAAATAATGCTTAACATAAGAGCATGGATCAATTTAAATATCAGTGCATCATGACCAAGACCACACTGAAAGAAAATATCAGAATACACATATTTTTCATTATTAAGGTATTTTATGTTTATTTAATACATTTTCAAATGATTAAAGTATATGAAGTAGAAAACTCATATGCTTTAATGACTTAGTCAAGTTCCCCACATATACCCTTCACTGGCTGCCCGGGGTCAAACCCTTCCTCTACAAATTGTGATCTTTGTGACCTCTGGCAAGTTACAGAGCTGTCTGTGCCCCTCCTGTAAAATGGGGAGAAAAATAGAATCTGGCTGTTGCTAGGAGATGAGGATGGAAGCATCTCTTGTGCCTCACGCACATCTCCTCATCCCACCTCGAATTTCGCCTGCAGAGCTGAGACGATGGCCATGAATGCTGCCACAATCCCACCTCACGTGTGCACCTCGTAGTCACTACTTTTCCTCCGGACATTTTCTAAAGCCACAAGAACGAACACAGCCCACACCCAAAGCAGCCTGAGAGGCTGGGCCTGCAGAGCAGATACTGGCCCTGTGGAAGGCAGTTGGTGGGCAAAAGCCCGGCTTCTACGCTTTGAGGGGATGCCTGTGGGGCACCCTGAGGCCCAGCGCTGCTGGGTTAGTATGGCCTGGCTGTGTGTCTTCACAGCTCCTATCACAACTTCAAATTATCTTCCACGTTTGTCTCCAGGTGACTAATTACCGAGGTGAGGCCTGCAGTAGTCAGAAGAATTTCCTCCTAATTTTGTTATGAATGTGTGTGCGTATTATATGGCAAATATCTTTGTTTTCTTCCCTCTCTTATCCTGTTATGTAACATAAGGTGTATTTAGGTTATAACATTGTATTCAAGAATTGTGAATTTTACATCATAGAATCTAAGTTGCAAAATATCAGAAGAAGAGTCAACCTCACTCAAGGCCTTTATTTCCTTTTCTGGGGAAGAGATTGTGTGTTTTCAGTTGTATGCGGCATTAGCTGTATCACGTTAGGTGGAATGATGACCTCGGTATCTTCTTTATTTGAGGATAAAGTGTGGTTTTAAGGAGATGTGTCAGTGCCAAGGTGACAAGGGGTAGACACATGATGGTGAATTTTATGTGTCAACTTGAGGACACAGGGTGTCCAGATATTTGGTCAGACATTCTGGGTGTGTCTGTGGGGTGTTTCTGGTTGAGATTAACATTTTAATTGTCAGGCTGAGTAAAGCAGACTGCCCTCCCTAATGGGGGTGGGCCTCATCCACCCACCAGAAGCCTGGAATAGAATGAAAGGGCCGTCTCTCCTCTGAGAAAGCGGGGACTCTGCTGGCTGATGGCCCCCACCTGGAATATTGGCTCTTCCTGCCCAGCTGCCTTCAAGCTGGGACATTAGCTTTCTCTTACCTTCAGACTCTAACTGGAACATCTCTTCCTGGGTCTCCAGCAGACCTTTGGACTGGAGCTACACCATCAGCTCTCTGAGGTCTCCACTCACCAACTCACTCTGCAGATCACAGAACTTGTCGGCCTCCATAACTGCAGGAGCCAATGCCTTATAATAAAATCTCTTTCTCTTTTCTCTGTCTCTAGATAGATAGATAGATAGATAGATAGATAGATAGATAGATAGATAGATAGATAGATGTATGAAAGAAGGAAGCAGAAAAGATGATAGATGATAGATAGATAAATAGATATAGATAGATAGATGATAGATAGATAGATAGACAGACAGAAAAAGGAGAAAGAAAGAAAAAAGGAAGGAAAGAAAGAAAAAAAAAGAACCAGTATCCTATTGTTTCTGTTTCTCTGGAGAACCCCAATGAACACAGATTGTGAACCCTTATTAGAATCTAAGTACCAGGAGAACAGAAACTTTGTCTTTCATGATTATAATCCTATAAACAACAAAAAAAATTAACACCTAGGTCGTTAGCTCAGAGGAATCCAAGATGGAAATGGCCAGAGGATGGAACAGGTTGTTTTCCCAGATGAAGCCTCCAGGTAAGCATGGACCATTCCTTCAGGATGCAGCCAGGTAAGCGTGGACGATTCCTTCAGAATAGAGGCTAGTAAGTATGAAGCATTCCTCCATAGTGTAGCCAGGTAAGCAGGAAGCATTCCTTCAGGATGCAGCCAGGTAAGTATGAAACATTCCTTCAGGATGCAGCTAGGTAAACATGGATCATTTCTTCAGGATGGAGCCAGATAAATGTGAACCATTTCTTCAGGATGCAGCCAAGGAAGTGTGGACCATTCCTTCAGTGTAAAGCCAGGGAAGCGAGGACCATTACTTCAGGATGGAGCCAGGTATGCATGCACAATTCCTTCAGGATGCAGCCAGGTAAGCACAGACCTTTCCTTCAGGATGCAGCCAGGTAACTGTGGACCATTTCTTCAGGATGGAGCCAGGCAAGCATGAAACATTTCTTCAGGATGCAGCCAGGTAAGCGTGAACCTTTCTTCTGAATAGAGCAAGGTAAGCATTAATCATTTCTTCTGGATGGAGCCAGCTAAGCATGGACCATTCCCTTAGGATAAAGCCAGGTAAGTTTGGACCATTTTCTCAGAATGCAGCCAGGTAACCAAGGACCATTCTTTCAGGATACAGCCAGGTAAGTGTGGACCATTCCTTCGGGATGCAGCCAGGTAAGCATGGATCAATCTTTCAGGATGGAGCCAGGTAAGCATGGAACATTCCTTCAGATGGAGCAAGGTAAGCATGGACCATTTTTTCAAGATAAAGCCAGGTAAGCATGGATCATTCCTTCCAAATGGAGCCAGGTAAGCATGGGCCATTCATTCAGGGTGGAGTGAGGTAAGTATGGGCCATTCGCTCAACATGGAGCCAGGTAAGCATGGGCCATTCCTTTAGGGTACATACAGGTAAATATGAACCATTATTTCAGGATGGAGCCAGGTAGACATAGAACATTCCTTCAGGATGCAGCCAGGTAAGCATGAACCATTTGTTCAGGATGCAGCCAGGTAAGTATGAACCATTGCTTCAGGATGGAGCCAGGTAAGCGTGAATGTTTCATTCAGGATTGAGCCAGGTAAATGTGGAATATTCTTCAGGATGGAGCCAGGTAAGCATGGGACATTCCTTCAGAATAGAGCCAGGTAAGCATGGACCATTCCTTCTGGATGCAGCCAGGTAAACATAAACCAATTTTTCAGGATGGAGCCAGGTAACCCTGGACCATTTCTTCAGGATGCAGACAGGTAAGCATGAACCATTCCTTCAGGATGCAGCTATTAAAGTGTGGACCATTCCTTCAGAATGGAGCCAGGTAAGTGTAGACCATTTGTTCAGGATGTAGCCAGGTAAGCAGGGACCATTCTTCAGGATGCAGGCAGGTAAGTATGAACCATTTCTTTAGGATGCTGCCAGGGTAGCATGGATCATTCCTTCAGAAGGCAGCCATGTATGCATGGATCATTCCTTCAAAATGGAGCCAAGTAAGCACTGGACCATTCCAAGATGCAGTGAGTTAAGTGTGGATCATTCCCTCAGGATGCAGCCAGGTAATCAGGGACCATTGCTTCAGAATACAGCCAGGTAAGAATGGACTGTTTCTTCAGGATGGGCCCAAGTAAGCGTGGACCATTCCTTCAGGATGGAGCCAGGTAAGCGTGGACCATTCCTTCAGGATGGAGCCAGGTTAGTATGAACCATGTTTTCCAGACTAGCCAGGTAAGCATGGACCATTATTTCAGGATGCAGCCAGGTAAGTATAAACCATGTTTTTCAGACTCTAGCCAGATAAGTATGGACCATTCTTTCAGGATGCAGCCAGGTAAGCATGGACCATACTTTCAGATGGAGTCAGGTAAGCATGTACCATTCCTTTAGAGTGCAGCCAGGTAAGTGCGGACTATTCCCTCAGGATGGAGCCAGGTAAGTGTGATCCATTCTGTCAGGACGCAGCCAGGTAAGCATTGGCCATTCTGTCAGGATGTAGCCTGGTAAGCATGAATCATTTCTTAAGGATGGAGTCAGATAAGCACACCCCATTCCTTCAGAATGCAGCTAGGTAAGCGTGGACCATTCCTTCAAGATGGAGCCAGGTAAGTAAGTGTGGACCATTCCTTCAGAATGCAGCCAGGTATGCAGAGACCATTTTTTCAGGATGCAGGCCAGAAAGTATGAACCATTCCTTCAGGATGGAGCCAGGTTAGCATGAACCATATTTTTCAAATGTGGCCAGGTAAGCATGAACATTTCCTTCAGGATGCACCAAGTAAGTATGAACCATTTCTTCAGTATGGAGCCAGGTAAGCATAGACTATTCTTTCAGGATGCAGCCAGGAAAGCATGGACCAGTTTTTAAGGATACAGCCAGGTAATTATGATACATATCTTCAGGATGCATCCAGGTAAGCATGGACCAGTTTTTAAGGATACAGCCAGGTAATTATGATACGTATCTTCAGGATGCAGCCAGGTAAGCATGGACCATTTCATCAGGATGGAGCCACATAAGCAAGAGCCATTCCATCAGGATGCAGCAAGGTAAACGTGGACGAATCTGTCAGGATGCAGTTGGGTAAGCATGAACCATTTCTTAATAATGGAGTCAGGTAAGCCCGTACCATTCCTTCAGAATGCAGCCAGTTAAGCATGCATCATTCCTTTAGGATGCCACCAGGTAAGCATGGACCATTCTTTAGCGTGGAACCAGGTAAGCATGGACCATTCCTTCAAGATGCAGCCAGATAAGCACAGACCATTCTTTCAGGATGGAGCCAGGTAAGCATGGACCCTTTCCTCAGGATGGAGCAAGGTAAGCATTGACAATTCCTTCAGGATTCAGACAGGCAAGCATGGACCATTCCTTCAGGATGAAGCTAGGTAATAATGGACCACTCATTCAGGATGCATCCTGGTAAGTATGAATTATTCCTTCAGGATGCAACCAGGTAAGTATGGCCATTCCTTCAGGAAGGAGCCAGGTAAGCAGGGACCTTTTTTTCAGGATGCAGGCAGGAAAGTATGAACCATTCCTCTGGATGCAGCCAGGTAAGTCTGGACACTTCCTTCAGGATGGAGCCAGGTAAGCATGAACCATTTTTTTCAGAATATGGCCAGGTAAGCATGAACTTTTCCTTCAGGGTGGAGCCTGGTAAGCATGGACCACTCCTTCAGGATTCATCCAGGTAAGCCTGGACCATTCCTTCAGGATGGTGTGAGGTAAGCATGGACCGTTCCTTCAGGATGCAGGCAGGTAAGCATGGACCATTCCTCCTGGATACAGCCAGGAAAGCATGAACCATTCCTTCAAGATGGAGGCAGGTAGGCATGGACCACTACTTCAAGATGCAGGCAGGTAAGTGTGGACCATTCCTTCATGATGGAGCCAGGTAAGCATGAACCATTACTTCACCATGGAGTGAGGTAAACATGAACCAATCCTTCAGGATGAATCCTGATAAGTATGGACCTTTCTTTTAGTGTGTAGCCTCATAAGAGTGGACCACTCCTTCAGGATGGACCCAGGTAAGTGTCAACCATTCCTTCCTAATGCAGCATGGTAAGCATGGATCACTCATTCAGGATGCAGCCAGGTAAGCACAAAACATTCCTTCTGGATGCAGCCAGGTAAGCATGGACCATTCTGTCAGGATGCAGCCAGGTAAGCGTGGACCATTCCGTCAGGATGCAGC
>NW_026652279.1:173105503-173128788 GCF_009828535.3 Hylobates moloch
GTCAGGATGCAGCCAGGTAAGCGTGGACCATTCCGTCAGGATGCAGCCAGGTAAGCATGAACCATTTCTTCGATGGAGTCAGATAAGCATGTACCATTTTTTCGGAATGCAGCCAGGTAACTGTGGACAATTCCTTCAGGATGGAGCCAGGTAAGCATGGACCATTCCTCAAGAATGGAGCCAGGTAAGCATGAACCATTTCATCAGGATGCAGCCAGGTAAGCATGGACCATTCTTTCAGATGGTGTCGGGTAAGCATGAACCATTCTGTCAGGATGCAGCCAGGCAAACGTGGGCCATTCCATCAGGATGCAGCCCGGTAAGTGTGAACCATTTCTTAAGAATGGAGCCAGGTAAGCAGGGACCATTTTTTCAGGATGCAGTCAGAAACCATGAACCATCCCCTCAGGATGGAGCCAGGTAAGCATGGGCCATTCCTTCAGGATGCAGCCAGGTAAACATGGACCATTCCTTCAGGATAGTGCCAGGTAGGTGTGGACCTTTCCTTCAGGATGGAGCCGGGTAAGTGTCGACCATTCCATCAGGATTGCAACTTGGTAAACATGAGCCATTTCTTGAGGATGGAGTCAGATAAGCATGTACCATTCCTTCTGAATGCAGCCAGGTAAGTGTGGACCATTCCTTCAGGATGCAGCCAGGTAAGCATGGACCATTCCTTCTGGATGGAGGTAGGTACGTATGCACCTTTTTTTCAGGATGGAGTCAGGTAAGCATGGACCATTCCTTCAGGATGGAGCCAGGTAAGCATGGACTACTCCCTCAGGATGGAGTCGGATAAGCATGGCCCTCTCCTTCCAGATGCAGCCAGGTAAGCGTGGACCGTTCCTTCAAGATGGAGCCATCAAGCATGCAGATAACCCCACAGCACCCCTGCTCCAGTTGACTGGGTTTGATAACATGGTGGCAAAACCAAAAACTTGTAAACTAGTAGAAAAATGGTTTTTAGCTCATGAATCCTCTTTGGGCCAAGCTCAGAAGCTGGTGCCATTGGTCAGCCTCCCTTCCTGGTTGGAGTTCTTCTCCCACATCAGCTTCTGCCAGGGCATGTGCCTGTGCAGCCCGAGTCCAGTGTTCCTGTGAGCTGAAGTTGGCAGGGAAGGCTGCTCTGAGGCAGACACCACAGCAACATCGGTGCCTGGAGAACTTCAGATCCAAGGGCACCTGAAGACCTGGTTTCCACCCGGCTCCCTTCTCCTGTAACCCACCACGATGTGGGCGGCCTCGAAGAAGACCTACGAGCAACACACCGAGTGCTCCAGGGAAGCGAGAGCACACACCCGGTAAGGGCTTGAGGCAGAGGTGAGCGAGCCAGGGCTGGAAAACTAAAGGTGACGTGAGCACAAGATAATGACAGTGCAGTTTCTAGAACAGCATGGAAGACACTGCCTCAAGACAAATATTTTTTGAATTCCTAATGGAAAAATGGCATTTCTTTTATTTATTTTTATGTATTTTTGAGTGTTAACAAATAGTTCTAGTGATAATTAGCATCTTTGTATATTTATTGAAAACCAGCACTAAATCTGTATATTTACAGAAAAATGCCTTAAACATAGATAATAGCACAATTCCATGTTTGTGAATTGACAGCTTCCTCTAAACATAGAGTAGAAATTCAGCAATTATCACTACAGCTGTTTGTTAAAATTTGACAATAGATAAATAATGACTAGAAATCAATCTTTTCATTAAAATTCAAGAAACAAAAAGTATCTAAAGGAATTTCATTATTCCTTTGAAAAGTCCAGGCTAGTCTTGAGGAGGCTCCTCTACATACATTGTGGTGTTTCCATGTTCATGGGCCCAAAGTGGTCTTTTTTCCCCACAAATGTGTAGCAAAATAAAAGTGAAGATCTGAGATCGTATCAGACAGGGTAGAGGTGATGTGGGCCCTCCAGCTTCAACTCACCTTCCCACCTGCTTTCATTCAATCGAAGGCTCAGGCAGCACACACACATGCACACACACACACGCGCACATGTACACACATGCACACACACGCACAAATGCACACACGCACACAATTCCCATACACACGGACACACACACACATATGCACCCACTCATGCACATGCATACACATTTGCACACATGCATACACGTATACACATTCACACATACATGTGCATGCACTCACATGCACAATACATGCACACACTTGCACACTGTCACACACACATGCACAATCAGTACTTGTGTCAAAATCCTCACATGGCTGTTCTTTCTACCCATTGGACCAGCAAATGTGTTCTTGTCTCAAGTAACCTGAGCCCCTCCAAAAAAACAAAAAAAAAGAAACACCACTGATTTATGTTTTAGATCTTAATTCATTGAAAACACTGAGCTAGGCCAGGCATGGTAGTGGGCTTCTGTAGTCCCAGCTACTCAGGAGGCTGAGCCACAAGAATCACTTGAACCCAGGGAGTAAATTGTCTACTTCACTAACCTGGGTGACAGAGAGACATGAAGAGGAAAGGCCAGAAAGGACAGGAAAGGAAAGAATGAAAGGAAGGATGAGGGGAGGAGAGGGGAGGAGAGGGGAGGAGAGGAGAGGTGAGGGGAGGGGAGTTAGATATGATCTGTGCCCGAGAATTAATTTGGTTTTCTTACAAACCAAAAGGCAGGATTCACAATCAAGACAAGGTGATGACACACAGGCATGCACACACAAGCACATGGAACACACAGTGAGTTTGGCTGCAGGAGAAGAATCCAGTTTTCAGCAGGTGAATGCAGAGAATCCCTGCTGCTCAGGACAAAGAATGTTTCCGGAATGAACCATGTTTGCAGCCCTCCATTGCCCAGGATAAACGGCGTTCCCAGGTGCCTGGCCCTTTTATCCCCAGGCCGATGGTGCACCCAGAGGGAGCCGTGGCTCAGCCCCCAAGCAAGGCCAGCAATGGCCAGGAAGTAGCTTATTCAATGGGATTGTCTGCAGAGTTTTTCTGACTTTCAGCTTGCGGGGATGTGGGCATAGAAAAAAAGAGGCTGACTTCTCAATCAATCATCACTTAAGGATGCAGAGCCAGTGGAAGCCCTTTCTTTCATGACTTTTAGCATTTTTTCTTCATTTTCAGAAAATCCACACCATCTCCATATATGCATGCATGCATGAGTATCCGTCTGCCCCTTAACTGTGGGGTTAAGAATAATGTGATTATTCATGCTGGAAAAACAAGACAATTACCATCATAAAAGCCCACATAATTTACAGATCTTGGAACTTGAACTTTCCTTAAAAGATAAATATAGTAGTTTACATTTTGGAGCTGGAGACATCGTCTTCCTTTCTGTCTTCCCCTTCCACCTTTCTCAAGTATACTTGCCTTTATTTTGAATGAGAAACAGTCAATGGGGGGTGCCACCTCAATTATTTAGAAACTGTGCAGTCAAAAAGTCGGAAGTGTCTAAAAGCACAGTGAGTCGCCCTGTTCATGGCATGGATGCCCCATCCACTGATGGCACAGCCACACTGCCGATGCCTGGGGACCACCTGCCTCCTTGAGCGATGGTCACTGAAGCAAACCCCACTGTCCGTAGATGCCGTCAGCATCCCCCGCATGAGGTCTGCACTGCGAGAAGGCCGGTCAGTGAGTGGCAGCACTGGGCTGCAGTAATGAGGAGGACCCTGAGTGGGTGTGGGGCGTCCCCTGGACATTAGCTGTGGGTCAGGTAGACACAGAGAAGACGCCGGTGGGCCAGGCACAGGTAACCACCCAGAAAATGAATCTGGTTTTGATTGAAAGTCTTCATAGAGAGAGGAACACTTGGATTTATTTTGGGGAAGGCTTCCCTGTTAGGATGTAGACGGGGACAGATGTGCTGTGACTGCTAGTCCAGGAGACAGACGCTGAGTGAGTGAGGTTTGGATGTCTGGCACGCCCTGGGCTGGAGGCTGGGATTTCCACATTGGGTAGGACGTGTGTCGGCCGCAGGGACTCACCAGCAGTAGGAGTTTACAGAGCGGGATTTCTGTTGAAGTCATTCACTTCCTCATTTACCTCCGTCCCCATATTTGCAATCTTGACAGGGTCCCGATGACTGCATCCTAGAGTCCCAATTTCCTGAGTTAGAGGACTTCATTTGTAAGCGAAAGTAACCCAGTTCAAGCTGGCGTAGGAAAGAAGCAGAAGGCATTCAACGCGGCTGCAGGCATGGATGGCTCCAAGCGTGTAGCGGTGGCAATGCCTTTAGTGGTCCTTGGCTCTGTGTTGGCTGGGCTGGCTTCCTCAGGCGGGAGCATTGCACACTGTGAAGGTGACCATGGCACGCCCTGTGCTGAGGGTGGGCAGCAGGAAGCATCCACCACAGGCACTGAACCTGTAGGGCGCCCAAACCAGCAGCCAGTCCCATGGTGGCACTCCACGCCTGGGGGGCCAGGAAGCCTTTAAAATTTCATTCCAAAGCTGACTTAATGACCCAGAAAGCGCAAGTCAGTAAATAGCAATGAAAAAGCAGGCACAACTATTGACAATTGCAAAGACATGGAATCAGCCTACATGCCCATCAATGGTAGGCTGGATAAAGAAAACGTGGTACATATACACTGTGGACTACTATGCAGCCATAACAAGGAATGATATCATGTCCTTTTCAGGAACATGGATGGAGCTGGAAGCCATTACCCTCAGCAAACTAACGCAGGAACAGAAAACCAAACACTGCATGTTCTCATTTATAAGTGGGAGCTGAATGATGAGAACACATGGACACACTATGGGGAGCAACACACTGAGGCCTGTCGGAGGGTGGGGCATGGAGGGACAGAGACCATCAGGAAGAACAGCTAAGGGATGCTGGCTTCATACCTAGGTGACGGGATGGTCTGTGCAGCAAACCACCGTGGCACACGTTTACCTGTGCAACAAACCTGCACACCCTCCACCTGTACCCTGGACTTAAAAGTTGAAGGGAAAAAGAAAAGTAAAAGCAGGCACAAATCTTTCTCTATGCCACACACATGCACACACACACACACACACGCACACACACACACAGAGAGAGATTTATAAAAGCAAGTACGAACTGGATGTGCGTGGACTCTGCGCTGCAGCCATGAGGTGGGATTCTCTCCGCAGAAGAAGAGAGAATTCTCTCTGGGTGTGGTCTGGCCTTAGAGTCGGTGTGTGCCATCATCTCTCCCTCCACTTCCTGCCCCTGCAGATTCCTGCGGGCACTGGAGAGTGACTTCTCTGAGAAGTCTTGAGATATGATACCTGTGGTCTTGCCCAACACAGTTCCCAAACTCACTCGTGCCCAAGGCTTTATTTTGAAAGATGCCTGTTTGATCTCCCAGAGCTCCAGCTCTGTGGAAAACCCCTTGGGAAGGCTGATCTAACCCAATCTCCCCACTCTACAGATGAGGACGTTGAGGCCCCGAAGCATAGAGAGGCCTCTCCACAAATGCAGAGTGAGTGACTGGAGCTCTGGCTGGGTGTGTGTTCATCGCTCGACCCATCTTCTTGAGACCCACGGCTGCGGTCGTGGGTTGAATCGTGTCCCCCAAAAAGATGTGTTCGAGTCTTAACCCATGGCACCTGGGACTTTATATGGAAACGGGGTCTTTTCAGATGTAACTGGTTAAGATGAGGTCACACTGAGTAGAGGGGGCCCTAATTCAATGGCCGATGTCTTTATTAAATGGGAAAACATGGACACAGACATGCACAGAGGGAAGACAGCCACGCAGCAGCAGGGGCAAAGACCAGAGTGATGGGTTTACAAGCCAGGAGCAGCAAGGAGCTGGAAGACGCAGGGAAGGGCTCCTCCCCGCGGGGCTCAGAGGGGCAGGGTCTCAGGCTTCCAGCCTCCTCCGGAGCTGGAGGTAAGAAACTCATGCTGTCATATGCCACCTGGCGTGTGGCACTTTGTTACGACAGCCACGGGTGGGGGCGAGGACCACCTGCTGAGGACGCTTCGTTTATACTGGGAGGGATGTGTGGAAACTGAACAGCCCCGCGTGGTCCCCCTGCCGCCCCCACCCCCTTTCTAGCCCCAGTCAGTCTAGGGAATAACAAAAACCTGTGATTCTAAAACATCTTCCAAACCAGTAACAGGCCTCATAGAGAGAAATGGGGACAGTCAGGAAACTTAGTCATATTAGTCATATAACTTGGTCATATTAGTCATAATTCTAAAGAAAATTATCTTCCTATTTGTTTTCAAAAATACCAATTTTCTTCAAACATGAATATAAGCCTGATCAATTGGTTCATTATATTGAAGTGTTCAGTTACGTACAATCATTATAATTAAGCACTGAAATCCAACTCAACCCAATCTAATTAAATGAACCCGAACCTACAAGAAAACATCAAACTCATGTAAAAAAAAAATGTGGGGTTAGAATGTTCGGCAATCCTTCGAAGATATTATTTATAATCATGCTTGGTAAATCAGAGAAATGCCTTAGAGCCCAAACACAATGTCTAGGATAAAGCACTGTAGAAATAAAACCCTTTATATATTTTTTATAAAGCCTAAAATCAATCCTGACCCAGGCAGCAGTTTCTACATATTTAGATTTGGTTGTTGCACCTTTAATGGAATGCTATCAATTTTCTGCCTTTTCGATGCTTGGGCAATTGAAGCATTTCAACACTGCTCTAGAATAAGCGCTTTCTGTGAGTTCATCCTCCAGTTCAAACAGAACTGCATTTCCCGGTAAAATTTTACCTCGTAATTATTACACTTTTTTTTTATCATCTTCATGCCACAAGATGTGAAGTCCAAAATATTTATGTTCCCAATTGTCAGTCTTTCCTTCTTAGAGATGTCGAAGTGAAAACAAAATAGACAACTCATTTTGTTGAATCAATACAGGCGCATTATCACAGCAAGATTATAATTCAGGTGCACAAAACCTGCATTTTCAGGGTACAGCAAGGAAGTCGGGAGGTGCTGAGAGGCACAGCAGGTAACTAATATCAATAAAGTGGCCCAGATCTGTGTTCAAACAACAGAGTAGGGGTCTAACTTCAACCCACAAAAGTGACGAAAATCAGAGTGAAGCGCAGAGTCCATCCCTGAACCCGCCCTGCCACGCGGCAGCCAGGAAGGGTGACCTGCTCTTGTCCGGGGTGGTGCCGCTGCTTGGTGGCCTTGCCACACGGAAAGACCATGATTCCTGCAGGGCAGAAGCAAACCGATGAGCAGTAACAACACTTCATGGGAGCACAGACAGGTAACCGGGGCACAGGTGTCCTGAACACCGGAAGGCAGCCCCCTCCTCCAAGCTCCCTCTCTCTCTCCTCCCTCCTGCCGTGGCTCCCCCACTTCCTTCCTCCGTCGCAGCCACGGCCTCTGCATCTTGATGATCTCTTTTCCAGAAACAACATTATAACGAAATAGAAGAAACCTCAATCATCCACGGGGAAAGCAGTGCTTTCCAGCATTTAAGCGCATTTCTGAATGCACTGAGATACACGGCATTTGAATGTAAACTTTATGTCTATTTTGGCTTCCAGAGATCATTCTCTCTAGAGCTTAAACTACACAGAGAGTCTCCTACAATGAGTGAAGAGCAGACCCCAAAACACAGAGCATTTTCCTGGCTGCCCACCACCAAGCCTTCAGCGTGCATAGCTGACCCTCAGGCTGAGAAACAGCACACGCGTGCAGACCCCAGCCTCGGTCCCTGCACCACCCACCGGCACCTCCCCGCGAGCCGAACCGAAGAGGGACCCCGCAGCCCAGCGCAGCCTCTGACGGTACTCAGGAGCAGACCACAGCCAAACGTCCCGGTCACCCGCGGAATTTGGAGGAGGTTAGAAATGTTTCTGTTGTATGATTTCAGGACATTAAGCTGCCATTTTTAGGCGTGTAAGTCATTACAGTGTTCCCTGACAAGAGCCAGCCCCAGTGTGTGCACAACACCCACAGCGATGGGCTCATGGAAAACAAGCTCAGCCCGGCTCGTGGTGCCTGGAGATCCACGTGGCACCCATCAGTGACCACAGTTCAGGGCGTCGGGTCTTGGCCTGAGCAAGGTGAGCCCCAGGCAGCAGGCAGGGAGAAGACATGTCCTCTGCCCTGGGAGCAGCAGCTCCACCCTGTGAGGGCTACGTGGGGCCAGTGCCTCCTGCTCAGCCCAGGACACCCACAGCGGGGCACACGGAGGGCAGGTGCTCACTTCCCATCTCCTGGAGGCCTGGAGTCAGCAGGGCCTGGGGAGGCAGGGCAGTTAGATAAGGCAGCCGCCCCGAGGGAACGGCCTCCCTAGAGCATCACACTCACCCCACCAGCACACACAAGCACATGCGTGAGCACAAAGGAGAGCACACAAGAGCACAGAAAGGCACACGGGAGTACACGAGGGCACAGAAGTGCATACAGAGCACATGCAAGCACACGCGAGAGCACCCCCATCATATTCCATAGCAGCCGGACACCCTGATGCCCTCCTTGATGAAGCTTCGTGCCCGTAGCCTGGGCCCTGGCTCTGAGGTGGCTTCGAGGACTGACCGGAAGCTCGCGTGCAGCACTGAGCCTCGCCTGGCACCTCAGGTGCCTGAATAGCATCACTAGGTTCAGCGTCCTTTCCTTAGAACACTAATGAAAAGCAAGCTGGATTCGGGCAGGGCACTGACTGTGCTCAGGGCCATGTCCCCCACATCTGCATGGTTCTCACCAGTTCACTGTACAGACAGCAGCCGCAGCCATAGACAGCACCAGGCCCTCCCACTGCTGTGTGTTCCCCCCGGAGCCAGCCGCACAGCCAGCCCCTGCCCTCTGCCCTGCCCTGTGTCCCTGAGAGGGTCGCTCACCTTCTCTCATCCTGTGGCTTGGGGAGGTTAGAAAATCTGATAGAAGGTTAGAAAACCTTCACGCACAGATGTGATGGCTCACGTCTGTAATCCCAGAGACCAAGGCAGGCGGATCACTTGAGGTCAGGAATTCGAGACCAGCCTTGCCAACAGGGCAAAACCCCGTCTCTACTACAAATACAAAATTAGCCGGGCATGGTGATGGGCGTCTGTAATCCCAGCTACTGGTGAGGCTGAGGCAGGAGAATCAGTTGAACCGAGGAGGCAGAGGTTGCAGTGAGCCAAGATCAGAGTGAGACTCTGTCTCAAAAAAAAAAAAAGGAAAAAAAAAAAAAGAAAATTTAGAAAAGCACACTTCCACAGCATGTGGCTTTAGTAAGGCTCTTCTACTGAAGGAACACCCAGTGGCCAGGGCTGGAAATTTTAAACTAAGAATAATAATAGTATAATAATAAATTCTATTCCACAGAATAGAATAAATATCCATGAGCTTAAGCTGATACAAATAGGTAATGAGATAAACACACAGGGTGGGGAGGGACAGCCCTTTCTCACAGGAGACTCCCAGTTACTCAGTGTGGAAGGAAAGAAGAAACGGGAAAAGCTGGAACACCACCATTGGGCAAGCAGCACGGGAAGAAGTGTACAAGGCAGCATTCTCGAGGGAGCTGATATCGGCAGGCAAAAATAGGAGAAACTGGCTATTTCCGTAGTCCCCAGATACCTTTTCATAAGACACTGAATCATGGCAAAGGGGAAAATCCCAAGCTGACAGGGGAGATGCCCGGCAGATGCCACCTACCTGTGTGGTCAAAGTTGCACCACCGGGAGTGAGGCTGTGGGACGTCACGTGCCTGCCGGGAGGCTCCAGAAGGACATTTGGCATTCTGGCCAAAAATGCATAATTTTAATTTATTCATGAAGAAACATCAGACGAACCCAAACGAAGCAGCATCCTATAAAATCAGCTCTCCAGAGCTGCCCTGGTCATTGAAGAGGAATCTAGAGGGAGGAACTCCCCCAGCTGGGCAGAGACGAATGACACAGCAGCTAGAAGCAACCTGGGCCCCGGAATGGGTCTGAGACCTGAAAAGAGGCAATCACAGGGAAATTGGTAGCGTTCACGTAAGGCCTGTAGACCGGCTGGTAATAGTGTCATCTGCTATGTGACTGTAAGTTTAACACAATGAATTATGTAACCACAGCCTTCAGGGAAGCCGGGTGGAAGGTAGGGCAGACACTTTATACTAGTTTTGCTATTTTTGCAAGTCTTTTATAAGCATGAGTTTATTTCCAAGGTGCATTAGTCTGTTTTCACACTGCTATGAAGAAATACCCGAGACTGGGTACTTTATAAAGGAAAGAAGTTTAATTGACTCACAGTTCCACATGGCTGGGGAGGCCTCAGGAAACTTACAATCACAGTGGAAGGCAAAGGGGAAGCAGGCACCTTCTTCACAAAGCGGCAGGAGAGAGAAGCACAAAGGAGGAACTTCTGGACACTTATAAAACCGTCAGATCTCATGAGAACTCACTATGATGAGAACAGCATGGGAGAACTGCCTGTATGATCCAATCACCTCCCTCCCTGGACACATAGGGATTACAGGTCAAGATGAGATTTGGGTGGGGACACAGAGCCAAACCATATCGCAAGGGAAAAGCTAAGAGATAAAGGAAGGCCACTGACTAATGGGCGTTCTTCACCATCCTTGCTCTGGATTTGTCTAACCAAGGGTGTTGCCCAAGCCAAACCCCCAAGTTCAGAAGCCGGAGTTTCCGTGGTTTCATCTGCAGATGGAGTCCTTTCTCAGCCCCTGGCCTCGCCTCCATTCACTGGGGACATCACAGGGACCTGGCCAGGCCCTCCTGCTGGGACTTACTCTGCTTCAGGGCCCCATTAACTAAGGGCATCAGCGACCTGCCCTATACCAACCGCTGGGTCCTTCTGTCCGCCCTGCTCCACACAGGAGCATGACCTTCCCGGAAAACTATGATAGTGACCACCCTGCACATCTGATTTGCCTGCCTCCTCCAAGTGGATCCCCTCCTCTGCCTGCAGCCTCCACCAAACAGCCTGGCGGGAGCTCCTGAGTCCTGAGTTCTGAGCCAGGTGTTTTGATGTTTTTGCAGACTGGTTTTAAAGATTATGGGGTGGAAGCATAACAAGAAGGAAGGAATATTCTCTATGGACTTGCCTGTAGTCACTCAACAAAGGTGATGAACCCCAGGAGCTGCCCTCAGCTGCCCTGAGTGCAGACGGTCCTGCTCCCGCTCTCAGGCACGGAGTCTCAAGGCCAAAGGGCTGAAGGCAGAGCTCGCTTTGTTCTGCCGGGGCTCAGAGTCTCCTGGACACACTCCCTCAGCTCCATGCTCCCACTCAGGAGACCATCGGGATATGAGGGCCCAGGGGCAGGGCATGTACACAGCCACCTGGGGCACTGTGGCTGGTGCTCCCCAGAGGTATGAGGGGCACCAGAAAACAACTACAGGTGAATCAGGTGTGGGGAGAAGGTATTATTGTAAACATGTATACAATAATTTTTTTAGTTTTGTTGTTGTTTGGAGACAGAGTCTCACTGTGTCGCCCAGGCTGGAGTGCAGTGATGCAATCTCAGCTCACTGCAGCCTCTGCCTCCTGGGTTCAAGTGATTCTCCTGCCTCAGCCTCCCAAGTAGCTGGGATTATAGGCGTGCGCCACCACACCCGGCTAATTTTTGTATTTTTAGTAGAGATGGGGTTTTGCCATGTTGGCCAGGCTGGTCTCGAACTCCTGGCCACAGGTGATCCGCCCACCTCAGCCTCCCAAAGTGCTGAGATTATAGACATGAGCCACTGCACCGGGCCAAAACATGCTTTTTAAATCACAAAGGAAAATGGTCAGGGATGCATGTTAGATGCCCCATGTTTGCACACTTACCCAAGCAGCCTCCGACAGCGCATCCTGCAGCCCTCTTCAGTCTCACGCATGGCCGAGGACCTCACCTTCTGCCTGCCGCCCCCTGGGACATAGCCTCCTACCGCCAGCTCACCCTCAGTCACACTCGGCTCCATGTGAGTGACACCCCTTGGCCGGAAGCTTCCTGGGGTCACTGTCCCCATGCCACGAGGCCCCATCCCCCCACCCCACCCCACAGGGCCACCCTCTTCGAAGCTCCTTCAAACACACGCCCGCGCCCCCATCTGCTCCTTCTGGAAACGCACTGAACCCTCTGCGGGAACTCAGAATGGAGCACTCGGTTCTCCCGTCATGAACGAATTATTCCTATCGGCGCTTAGAGCGAGTGTCTGTATTGTGGGCAAAGAGCATCAGAAATGTGTCGTGGACAGAAAAGACTTCCAGTTAAAGCTTCTAACACCAGGGCCAAGAAACCGAAGGTCCTGGGCGAGGCTCTCACACCCCCGCCTTCTGCATCTCTAGACAGCCTGCCGAGCCAGGCACAGCCCTGGGACCTCGGGGACTGAGGACGAGGTTCTGCCACCGCCTCTGCTCTTACCCTGAGCTCGTTGCCTGCGGGTGCCTCCTCCTCTCCCCACGCCCCTCCTCCGAGTCTGACCCGAGGCCGGTGTTCCTGGCTGCTTGCGTCCCACCTCCTGAGCCTGTGAGCTAAGCTATTCCCTGTCGTCACACTCAGTGTGGCAGTGTGGCTGCGTCAGTTTTCACCTGCCTTTAAATCGGCCCGGGCTGCATGCAGCCTCCCGCGTGCCTAGAGAGGCGTGTGCTGCAGGCACCAGCCCTGGGCCCTGAGACCCCAGGAAACTCCTGCCACGCCCTCTTCTTGCACTTACTCAGAGACTGTGAAGTGTATTCGCAGGCTTTCTGGTGTCTGTGAAAGGAACTGCGGGGACATTGATCAATTTCAAACACACGCCTGTATCCGTGAGGAGTCAGAGAGGCAGAGTTGGAGCGTTGCCCGGAAGCTGCCCTCTGTGGCCATGAGTGGGTGTCCAGCCCCTTCCAAGGCTGCACCAGGGAGACACTGGTTTTCTGCTCATTGTGACCGAACAAAGCCCCTAAGAGTCAGTGCGCAGAACAGAAGAGCTGGACCCCCGACAGGCTGAGTCCCAACATGAGGCACCCAGCGGAGGAAACACGTTCACGGCCCCAGCCCTCCGCAGCACAGAAGAACACGCACAGGGGCACGCGGTGTTCTCAAGGGATTCATGGCTGTGTTTGAAGTTTTTTTTTTCTTTTTTTTTTTTTTCCAGTGAGACAAGTTTTACTGAAAACTTTTCCTATCTGGCTCATCAGATCTCAGGCCGTCTCTAGTGGTTTTAGCTGCTTTAATTTAATTAACTTTAAAAGACCTAGAGCGTATTAGTAAAATATACTCCCTGGTCACAACTCCATGGATGTTAACAACCTGTCCAATTACAGGGAAGGGGGTCCCGACCCCTCGCACCTGCTAATTAAAATTGCTAATCACCAGCAATTATCTGGCTGAGCTTTAGAAACCATTTGACCCTTCGCCCACCAAGGGAGTGATGTTTGCGGCCCCTCCCCGGAGCAGAGCCAAGCTGTCCCCAGCGCCTGCCTATTAAGTGCCACTAATAGGAAATCAACAAAAGCGCCGTGACATCTGTGTAGACGTCCCAGGCCCCAGGTCTGAGTGCACAGGTGCTGGCCATGAGGCTGCCAAAGAAAGTGCCAAGAGCAGGAAATTCACCAACAATGGGGCGGACTGTGCTGCTGCGGAGTCGGCAGCCCCATCACCCGCAGCCGCGCCTTGGCCTCCGGATAATTAGGTCCCCAAACCAGGCAGCCCTTTGTCCTGAGCAGCTGGCTGGCCAAAAGCATTGGACAGGGATTTTATAGATCTCTTCTTTTTAATGACTCTTCTCCCTGCTCGAGCATAAATGAAAGATGTTATTTTTTTAAAAAGTCCACTGAGAGGATCTCAAATATGTAGCCTTTATGTTGTAGGGAGAGTGGGGTTCCCTACTCTTACTGCTGGAGTGCAGAGGTGTCCTTTCCTTGCTGGGTTGAAGCGGGCTCACAGAAGAGACCGTGATTGTGATCTGCTACTAGGAAAAGGTTCTGGAATAGTTCAGACTCCCAAAAGGCAGCTTCCTGGGAAGCTTGTAGGTTTTAGCACCCAATCCATAGGTTTCTGCAGTGCCTGCTTCTTCCCCACAATATGATCTTTTAAAAACACCCCTCGGCCCATTCAGCAGATTCACAGACACATCACACTTTCCTTCTTGCCGTTTGAGGATGAGATGGTCTAAGTTTAGAAATTCATCCTAGGAGTGGTTTCAACAGCGCTGGATATAAAAACAGCGCAAGAAGGAAATGTAAATGTAGCTGAGTGGGACGCGTGTGATTTCAGACCCAATTACCGGCCGACTGCAAAGGAGACAGATGCAGATGGCTCCAGATGCGGGGAAGTGCGCTCCGGTCGAGGGCTGTGATCGGGGATAATCATCGCCTACAGCGGCCTTTGGTCCTTTATGAAAAAATAAAGTGAATAAAATAAATAGTTTTACCCCATGGGTTTCAACTCCCTGCTCAGCCTCTCTTGACCTCCCCCTCCATCTCCCTGCAGCCTGGGTGTGACCTTCAGTCGGCAGTTGGGCATTGAGACCTCGGCACAGTCTGGCCTTATTTCTACAAGGGGAGAAGGAACCTGGCACCGTCGGAGTTTTGCCAAAGCCACGGCCATTGCCAAAGTCCACTCTCCATGTGTGTCTTGGCTGGAGTGGCTGGTTTCTGGAATTCGACATGTAAAGGCACCAATGATCCCTCAGGGAAGCCAGACAAAGGCAGGTTGGAGGCCACTGCCATGTTCCACCTGGTTCCACCTGGCCTCTGTCCCAGGCCACAGCTTGGCGCCTCCACCCTCCCCCCGCACAGAAAGGGGACTGCCGGACACAGGCTCCAGAGAACAGGGCTGCCAAGACCCACAGAGGCCTCCCCATCCCTGTACTGGGGAACTGGAATGAAAGCCACCCCCGCATTTGTCCAGAATGAGTGGAGATTGGACTTCAGGGCTGGACCCGCCTGTGGGGCTGAGCAGGGGTGGGTAGGCATTTGTTGAAGGTGCTTCCTGCCCCTCCCAGCCCCTGCCTGGCTTCTGCATTAGCCCCGGCACCTGGGATCCTGCATTTTCCTCTTAATCCTTTATCCGAGGCCAAACTTGATAGTTCTGTCTATTCTCCTTCCCCCCGTTTTCCTCCCCTCTACCTAACAGTTTCTGGGCTTCTGACCCATACCCCTGACCCCACCACCTTTGTTTTCAGTGTAGTAAATACATAAACCAGGACCATAATCGTTGATGGTCATTCTCAAGTACTACGTACTGTACACAGCTGTCTGTGCTAGACTCTTACACGCTGGCCACGCAGCAGGTTTGTTCACACCAGCATTATGCACCCACGTGAGTGATGCGCTGTGTGACCCCAGGATGGCTGTGATGTGACAAAGCCCAGCACACACAATTAGCTATAGCAGTCATATTTGATAATGGTAACAAATGGTCTTGTGACAGGTTGGTGTATTTATTATGCTATACTTCTTATCATTATTTTGGAGTACTGGTCTTTCTATATATGTGTAAGTTAACTGCAGAACAGCCTCAGACAGGTCCTTCGGGAGGTGTCCAGAACAAGGCATTGTCATAGATGACAGCTCCGTGTGTGTCACTGCCCCTGAAGGCCTTCCAGTGGGACAAGATGTGGGGGCAGAAGACAGTGATGTTGACGGTCCTGACCCCAGGACCAGGCTGAGGCTAATGTGTGTGTTTGTGTTTTTGTTTTTAACAAAAAAAAAATTTTAAGTAAAAAATTAAAAATAGAAGAAAAGCATATAGAATAAAGATATAAAGAAAATATTTTTGTACAGCTGTACAATGTGTGTTTTAAGCTGAGTGTTATTATAAAAGAGTCAAAAAAAGTTTATAAAAGTAAAAATAGTTATAGTAAGCTAAACTTAATGTGGTATTGAAAGAAGAAAACTATTTTTGATCAGTGTAGTGCACCGAAGTGTACAGCGTTTGTGAGTCGCCAGTAGAGCGCAATCATGTCCGAGGCCTTCACAGCCAGTCCCCACCCACTCCCTGACTCACCCAGAGCACCTTCCAGTCCTGCAAGCTCCATTCGTGGGAGGTGCCCTGTGTAGGTGTGCCAGTTTTTATCTTTTATACTGTATTTTCACTGTATTTTTTCTATGTTTAGATATATTTAGACACATAAATGCTTACCGTTGTGTTGGAGTTGCCTACAGTGTTCAGTAGGGTCACACACTGTGCAGGTTTGTAGCTTAGAAGTCAGAGGCTGCACCATAGAGCCGAAGTGTGCAGCAGGCGCTACCCTCTAGGTTTGAGTCAGCACACTCTACATCAGGGGTGTTCAATCTCTTGGCTTCCTTGGGCCACATTGCAAGAATTGTCTTGGGCCACATGTAAAATACACCAACACTAATGATAGCTGATGATCTAAAAAAAAAAAAAAAACTCATACTGTTTTAAGAAAGTTTACGAATTTGTGTTGGGCCACATCCAAAGCCATCCTGGGCCACATGCGGCCCATGGGCCATGAGTTGGACAAGCTTGCTCCAGATGTCCACACAGTGATGAAATTGCGTAACAACACATTTCTCAGAAAGCGCCCCGCAGTTAAGCAATGCGTGGCTATAGCTTTGGATTCCCGTGTCGTAACTAACCTTAAAGAAACTGCCTAATTGGTGTATCATCAAAGATCCACATGTAACTGAGAAGGCCATTAAAGACTCCTCTTACCAACTGTGTATCTGAGCGAATGGAATTATCTTCATCCACTTCCACCAGAAAAAGATGTGAGAATCCACTGACTCCTGCTAAGCCAGGCATGAGAGAGATTGGCAAAGGCACACACACCAAGACCACTCTTCTCATTAAATATTTTTTTGTTTGGAAAATATCACTTTTAATAAAAATATGCTAGGTTTACACAGAATGTATTTAATATTTTAAATTCCTCGGTTTTCGTAGTTATCATTGTAAGTACATTAAGAGCGCAAAGTTGCCCAGAGACTAGGCCACTTGAGAACAGCAGCTCCACCCTCCCATGCCCGTGCCATGAAGCCTCCCCATGCCAGAGGCAGGCCAGGATTCAGGCAGCTCCTGCTGCACGCGTTGGAGAATTACTTCCCCTGGAAGCTGGAGAGCCTTTGGAATGAGATCCAGAAAAGCTGCCACCATCAAGATCACTGCCTCTTCTGTGTGCCTGTTTCAACCCAGCACTGAAACACCAGCATCCTCTCGGCCCAGAAGCTTTGGCCTGGCTCTCAGAAGGATGCTTGAGCAGCTCCTTGGTGAAAGCTACGGCAGAGAAAGGCACTGGGGCCTCCAAGGTGGTGCAGGTGAGCTGCACACAGCTGAAGGAGATGAATGATATTTTGCACATCAGCCACAAAACCAGATTAAAGAACTTACGGTTCCAGACAACATGAAGTAGGTCCATTTCTCTCTATTCCCCTCACTAAGAACAGCTAGAACTGTATGTATTACACATCAAACACTCAAGAAAAAGCTGTGAAAATTAGAGAAGGCAGACGGGCTAGAGACAGCAGGACCTGAGGAAACATGTAGCATTTTCTTTATCCTCCCTGAGGCCTGGAGAGTCCAGCCACCCAGAAACACTAACAGACACAGACCCAACAAAAGGCCAAAGAAAAGCCAGTTCACTCTCCAGGTCAAAGGAATGGAGCAACTCAGCAAGAAGGAAAACTTTCCAACAGCAATGGCCTCCTCCAGCCAAGTACCAGAGGAAAGGTTGTGGCCCCGCCCACACTCCTGATGGGTGGATCAGCAGAGACCTGATGGAGAGTCTGACCTCCACCCCCTGCACTCAGAAGGCACCTCCCAACACCCCAGGTGTCGGGGCACCTGGTGAGGAACCCAGACTTCTACCCCTAATTGACAGTAATGAGGCAACAGCCTCCTCCCGATGGTGTGCTGTCAGAGGAGACCTGCTAAAGCAGAAGGTGAACATAAGAACATGGTGTAATACTGAAGGTGTTGAGATACAATTAAAAATCACTCATCTAGTGATTCCTCAAAGACCCAGAACCAGAAATACCATTTGACTCAGCAATCTCATTACTGGGTATATACTCAAAGGAATATAAATCAGTCTATTATAAAGACATATGCATGTGTATATTCACTGCAGCACTATTCACAATAGCAAAGACATGGAATCAATCCAAGTGCCCATCAATGATAGACTAGATAAAGAAAATATGGTACATACACACCATGGAATACTACGTAGCCATAAAAAGGATGGGTTTATGTCCTTTGCAGGAACATGGATGAAGCTGGAAGCCATTATCCTCAGCAAACTAACACAGGAACAGAAAACCAAACACCACATGTTCTCAGTTATAAGTGGGAGCTGAACAATGAGAGCACATGGACACAGAGAGAGGAACAACAAACACCAGGGCCTGGGGTGGGGGCAGAGGGAGGGAGAGCATCAAGAAAAATAGCTAATGCATGCTGGGCTTAATACCTAGATGATGGGTTGATAGGTGAAACAAACAACCATGGCACACATTTACCTATGTAACAAACCTGCACACCCTGCACATTGTACCCCAGAACTAAAAATAAAATAAAAACCACTCATCATACTAAGAATCTGGAAAACCTCAACTTAAATGAGAAAAGACAAGCAAAAGACACCAACTCTGATGTGGTACAGATGTTGGAACTATCAAACAAGTAATTGTCACAATTACAAACCTGCTGGAAACACATGTGAAAATAGAAAGCATCATCAAAGAAACAGAAGATACAGCAAAGAACCAAATGGAAATGTTAGAACTGAAAAATATGATAATGCAAATAAAATAACCTGCTGGATGGGCTCAACACAAGAATGTAGAAGACAGAGGAAATAGCCAATGAACTTGAGGATGGAACAGTAGAAATTACCCAATCTGACCAGCAGAGAGAAGACAGGTTAAAAAAAAAGAATAAAATGCCTCCAGTATCTTGGAAGTAAAACAACAACCTAACATTCGTGTTGTTGGAATCCCAGAAGAAGAGGAGAATGAGGACAAGGCTGGAAAAGCATCTAAAAAAATAATGGATGAAATTTCCCAAATTTGGCAAAAATTATACACTTCAGAATCAAGAACCTGAGCAAAGCACAGACAGGATAAAACCAAAGCAGAACCCACATCCCAGTCAAACTTCAGAAGCTGTAGGCAATGAAAAACTCTCAAAAGCAGCCAGAGAGAAAGGAGGCATCACTCAGAGGGAAAAAAAAAATACAAAAGATAGCAAATTTCTCATCAGAAACCCTACAGACCAGTCCCAATAGGGCACAAATTCTTCAAGCGCTGAAAGAAAAGAACTATCAGCCCAGAATACTATATGCAGCAAAGATTTCCTCAAGACTTAAGGGAAAATCATGACATTCTCAGATGAAGAAAAATGGAGAAAATTTATCACAATCAGACCTGCTTTAAAACAATGGAGAGAGGAAGTTCTCTAAACAGAAGGGAAACGATGGAAAAGGGAATCTCTAAAGGCGAGGAAGGAAGGAACAGCGACAGAAAGAAGGGAAATGCTGGTGAAGACAATAGACCTTCCTCCTCCTCTTGAGGTTTTTGGGGTTTTATGGGGTTTTTTGGGGGTTTTGTTGCTGTTGTTGTTGATGTTGTTGTTGTTTTTTGAGATGGAGTTTCACTCTTGTTGCCCAGGCTGGAGTGCAATGGTGTGATCTCAGCTCACTGCAACCTCTGCCTCCCAGGTTCAAGCAATTCTCCTGCCTCAGCCTCCCGAGTAGCTGGGATTACAGGCGCCCATCACCATGCCCGGCTAATTTTTGTATTTTTAGTGGAGACGGGGTTTAGCCATGTTGGCCTGGCTGGTCTCAAACTCCTGACCTCAGGCAGTCCACCCACCTCGGACTCCCAATGTGCTGGGATTACAGGCATGAGCCACTGCCCCCAGACTCCTCCTGAGTTTTCTAAATTTTGTTTGGAAGTTTGAGCAAAAATAATCATGTTGTGATTCCCAATGTATGTGTAAGAAATTGCAAAACAATGATTTTACAAAGGCAGGAGGTGATAATGAACTTACAGAAATGTAAGATTTCTGCAGTTCACTCAAACTGATAAAATGTCATCACTAAAATAAAATATACTTTAAATTTTTAAAAAATAATTCAAAGACTAGACAATTTTAGAAGAGGAAACCCCACTGAGGATGAGCGCAGTCCCTGAAGTGAAGAATGTGTGATGGGCATCACCAGTGGGGGCTGGGGGCATGTGCCAGGGCAGTGCTCAGTCCCTGGAGTGAAGAATGTGTGATGGGCATCACTGGCGGGGGCTGGGGGTGTGTGCCAGGGCAGTGCTGGCGGCATCTCTCTGCCACCATGGAGACTCATCAAGGAAAATGGTGCTGTCTCCAATTTACAGGTCAGGACAAACCCAGTGACTTGCAAAGTCCAGCATCCAAAAGCCAGGAAGTGACTGAGTGAGAATTCAAACCCGAAACCCACCTTATCTTCTCCCAATGCTGCGTGGCTCCACAGCACCTGTCTGTGTCCAGCATCCCCCCTTATTCATGGGGACTCACTGCAAGACCCCAGTGGATGCCTGAAGCCGAAGCTCCTTCGGAGCCCTGTGCAGGCACACCTCATTTTACTGTACCTCACTTTATTATGCTTTCCAGATACTGTGGGGTTTTGTTTATTTGTTTTTGACAGATTGAAGATTTGTGACAACCTTGCAGTGAACAAGACTGACAGCACAATTTTTCCAACAGTGGGTGCTCACTTCATGACCCTGTGACACATTTTCGTATTTTCACAATATTTAAAACTTTTTCATCATTATTCCATCTGTTACGGTAATCTGTGGTCAGCGATCTTTAATGTTACTATTGTAATTGTTTTAAGGTGCCACAAACTGTGCCCATATAAGACAGTGAACTTCACGGAGAAATGTTGTGTGTTCTGACTGTTCCATTAACCAATTGTCTCCCCACCTCCCTCCTTCTCTTCAGTCCTCTCTATTCCCTGAGACAAAACAATATTGAAATTAGGCCAGTTAAGAACCTTACAATGGCCTCTAAGTGTTCCAGTAAAAGAAAGAGTCGCTCATATCTCACTTTAATCAAAAGCTAGAAATGATTAGCTGAGGGAGGAAGGCATGTCAAATGCTGAGATGCCGAAAACTAGGCATCTTGCACCAAATAGCCAAGTTGTAAATGCAAAGAAAAAATTATTGAACAGAATTAAAAGCGCCACTCCAGTGAGCACACAAATGATGAGAAAGTGAAACAGCCTTATTGCTGATGTGAAGAAAGTATGAGTGGTCTGGACAGGAGATCAAACCAGCACAATATTCCCTTAAGCCACAGCCTAATCCAGAGCAAGCCCCCAACTCTCTTCAGTTCTGTGAAGGCTGAGAGAGAGTTGTGAAGGCTGAGAGAGGTGAGGAAGCTGCAAAAGAAAAGTTGGAAGCTAGCAGGAGTTTAGCTCATGAGGTTGAAAGAAAGACGCCATCTCCATAACATGAAAGTCAAGGTGAAGCAGCACGTGCTGATGGAGAAGCTGCAGCGAGTTCTCCAGAAGACCCTGCTGAGGCCATTGATGAAGGTGGCCACACTAACAACAGATGTTCACTGTAGAAGAAACAGCCTTCTGTTGCAAGAAGATGCCACCTAGGACTTTCATAGCTAGATAGGAGATGTCAGTGACTTCCTTCAAAGCTACAAAACACAAGCTGACTCTCTTGTAAGGAGCTAATGCAACCAGTTACTTTAATGCAACTGGTGTCTTTAAGTTGAAGCTAATGCTCATTGACCACTCCAAAAATCCTAAGGCCCTTAAAAATTATGCTAAATCTACTCTACCTATGCTCTATCAGTGGAATAACAAAGACTGGATAACAGCATATCTGTTTACAGCATGGTTTACTGAATATTTTAAGCCCACTGTAGAGACCCACTGCTCAGACAAAAATAAAGACTTATTTTAAAATATTTCTGCTCATTGATGGTGCACCTGGTCACCCAAGAGTGCCAATGGAGATGTACAAGGAGATGAGCATTGTTTTCATGCCTGTTAACACAACATCCATTCTGCAGCCCATGGATCAAGGAGTGATTTTGACTTTCAAGTCCTAGTTTTTTGGAAATACATTTTGTAAGGCTATAGCTGCCAGAGAGAGTGATTCCTCTGATGGATCCGCACAAAGTAAATTGAAAACCTTCTGGAAAGGTTGCACCATTCTAGATGCAACTAAGAACATTGGTGAAGTGAAATTTGAAACCAAAACGTCAGCATTAACAGGAGTTTGGAGGAAGTTAATTCCAACCTTCATAGGTGACTTTGAGGGGTTAATGACATCATTGGAAGAAGGAACTGCAGATGAGGTGGGAACAGCAAGAGAACTAGAATTGAAGTGGGGCCTGGAGATGCAGCTGAACTGCTGCACCTTCATGAGAAAACGTAAATGGATGAGGAGTTGTTCCTTATGGATAAGCAAAGAAAGTGGGTTCTTGAGATGAACTGGTGAAGATGCTGTGAACATTGTTGAAATGACAACAAAAATTTAGACTATTACATAAACTTAGTTGATGAAGCATTGGCGAGGTTTGAGGGGACTGACTCCAATTCTGAAAATTCTACTGTGGGTAAAATGCTATCAAATAGCATTACATGCTACAGAGAAAATTCTGATGAAAGGAGGAGTCCATCACTGTGGAGACCTTCACTGTCTTATTTTAAGAAATTGTCACAGCTACCCCATCCTTTGGCAATCACCACCCTGGTCAGTCAGCAGCCATCCATATCGAGGTAAGACCCTCCAACAGCAACTTGCTGAAGGTCCGGATGATTGTTAGCGTTTTTTGGCAGTAAAGTATTTTTCAATTAAGGATTGCGCATTGTTTTTAGACAGAATGCTACTGCACACTTAATAGGCTACAGTATAGTGTAAATTTTATATGCACCAGGAAACCAAAAAGTTCGTATGAGTCACTTTATTGCAATCTTCTCTTTATTGCAGTGGTCTAGAACTGAACCTGCAATATCTCTGAGGTATGCCTGTATGTACTGTTTTTTCCTATACCTGTATACTCACAACAAAGTTTAATGTATACATTAGGCACGGTAAGAGATTAACAACAATGGCTAATAACAAACTAGAACAGTTATAGCAATCTACTGTAACAAAAGTTATGTGAATGTGCATGTTCTCTCTCTCCCTCTCCCTCTCCCCCTCTCTCTCTTTGTCCCTCTCTCTGTCCCTCTCTTTCCCTCTCTCTCCTTCTCTCTTTCCTTCTCTCTGTCCCTCTCTCTCTCTCCTTCTCTCTTTCCTTCTGTCCCTCTCTCTCCCTCCCCCTTCCTCTCTCTCCCTCTCTCTCTCCCCGTCTCTCTCCCTCTCTCATCCTTTCTCCCTCTGTCTCTCTCCCCCTCTGTCTCTCTCTCCCTCTCTCCCTCTCTCACCCTCTCTCCCTCTCTCTCTCTCCCTCTCTCTCTCTCCCCATCTCTCTCCCC
>NW_026652279.1:173128888-173304510 GCF_009828535.3 Hylobates moloch
CCCTCTCTCTCCCCCTCTCTCTCCCTCTCTCTCTCCCTCTCTCTCTCTCCCTCTGTCTCTCTCCCTCTTTCTCTCTCCCTCTCTCTCCCTCTCTCTCCCTCTCTCTCTCTCTTTCTCCCCCCGATATCTTATTGCACTATAGTCACCAGTTTTCAGACCACACTTGGCCTTGGGTAAATGAAACACAGAAAGCAAAACCGCAGATGAGAAGGACTATGGCTTAAGTGTAAGAAACTCTCAAAGCCTATGTATGTTTTCTCGTACCAAAATCTGAGAATGGTTTCACGATTGTTAAAGAACCATAGTGATTAGAAGGAAAATAACTGGGAAATCGACTGATTTCTGTCTGTTTTGTAATTTCTAGGACAATGGCACTCAGGGTGCTGCACATTCAGGAGTCACCGAGACCCTGCTGCTCAGAGCCCAGCCCAGAGCCTGGACCCGGCTCTCAGGCCCCCCAGTCAGCCCGTGTGAAATCTAATGTCACAGTTGTGTCCAGTGTGCGGCCAGGGGCGGCCGGGACTGAGAATGCCGCTCCAGGGTGATGCCAGACCTTCACCTGAATTCAAAACCCATTTGAAACGTTACTGTGAAAACCAACAGAAAAGCGAGGGACAGAGCCCCACGGCACCGTGCTGGCCCCTGCTGCAGACCCAGCCCTGCCCTCGTCCATTCTCGCTACCACGAAAGTGTCCTGACCTCATGAGGTCTCACTTTCCTCATTGCAAAATGGGAACAGTCCCACCCTTTCCTGGTGTGATCAGGATTAATCTAGTGCAGGGGGTTGGACAGTGGTCCTAACCCCCAGAACCTATGAAGGAGACCGTGTCTGGGGAAGGCTTCTCTGCAGATGTAGCTAAGGACCTGGAAAGGAGATTGTCCTAGATTAGGGCGGGCCCTGCATCCAACGCCAGGTGTCCTTCTAAGAGACACGGGAGGTGAAAACACAGCACAGTGTGGCCGCGAGAAGACCCAGGCAGAGACCAGCGCGATGCAGAGCAAGCCTGGGAGCTCCTGGGCCACAGGAGGCTGGAAGGGGCAGGAAGGACCCTCCCTGGCTCCCTGGAGAGAGTGCGGCCCTGAGACGCCTGAGTTTCTGACTTCTGACCCCAGAACTTTTAGAGAAGGAATTTCAGTTTTAAGCCAATCACCGGGGCAATCTCCAACAGCAGCCACGGGCGGCTCCCGGCACCGGCTCATGTCTGGGGGGTCTCTGCAGAAGCGGCTGTGGATGCCTAGTAGCCATGCTTTCAGAGACTTATTCCGAAGCTGCCCCTCCACCTGCCCTCGGTGTGAGAACCAGCCTTCGAGCCTAGGTTGGGACTAATGAAAACGCAGATTAAACAGCGTCCTCCCTCGGGGCGGGCCCGAAGACCACCTTCCCTTCCAGGCAGGCAGCGATGCCCCTGAGAGCCCAAGGTCCCGGGACCTGGTGCAGGAAGAGCCGCCTGTGCAGGGGAGACGCGGGGATCATCGGCCACACCCTGGACGGTCGGTCGTCGGGGCCTTACTCGGGGGCGGGCGGCCCCACCCTCCCGGGAATCCAGGGAGGTCGCAGCGTGGCTCGAGTTTGCCTCCAAGACGCTGCGTCCTAGGCCCTGCCCGGGGCGGATGGGGTCCGCGTGAGTGAGGCGAGTCCACCGGGCAGGCCAGGGTCTGCGGGGGAGGAAGCTGACAGGGGCGCCCCTGGGCCCGCTGGGCCAGGCCGGGATGGGACGGGGAGGGGACCTGAGCCCATCGCGCGCCCTCCGGGGATTCCCCACGCACGGGGCAGGCGCCAGCCAGGCGCCCACGGGAGACACCCCTTCTGCCGCCCAGAAAGTGGGAATAAAACAAGACAGGACAAACAGGCCAAATGCTTCACGTGCAGCTTTGGGAGTGGAAAGGAATCATTCATGTTCCCTCTTCTTAACAGAGGGTGTTTCCAAGTAGGGATGCATCACTTCAAAAGCTTATACTACTTTCGTAATTAAAAAATACATTTGGTAAAAGAATGAGTACTTTTCTATCTACCCGGTCGGGGGAACGGGATGAAGTCGACCTTACATCCCAGTGGTCTCTGAGCCAGCCCTGGGCAGGCCCTCCGCAGCCACACCCATCCTCGTCTCAGGATCCTTCTGCAGGATGGTTGTGAAAATCATAAAGGACCGAACACAGGGCCTCATGTCCAAATGTGCTGGCCACCCACCAAACAGCCCCAGCGCGGCATGTCCTCTCCGTCACCCACCTCTCTGTCCAGGGCTCGGGGGGAGCTTGTTAATAAATGCATAGCTGTCCCCTAGGGGTGCATACCGTGAGGGCTGCGGCCCTTCAGCGCTTCCACCAGTTTCTCAGATGGCACAGCCCACGCCCATGCTTCTCTCTGTGGAGACCACGTCCCTGTCCTGAAAGCAGGGGGAATTCGCACATGGGCTGGTGAAGGAATCACCTCCTCACCGCATGCCAGACCATCGTTTTCATCCTGCGTTTTTGCACGTTTTTCTAAGGATTTCTCTTGTTGACAATTCAGAAAGAATGTGACCTCCATGGCCATGCAGGCGCCTGCGAAGCATGCCTTTCCTTTTTCTAGCTCTTAGGTGCTCAGACTTCCAAAATATGGGCTAGAACAAGCGCGCACACTCATCTCTCTGCTTCTAGTGACGGGATCCCTGCATCGGGGCTCAGTGAGGCTCAGAGAGTTCTCTGCCTTTTCCCTCTACTATCCCAAAAACGCCCATGTGCAGACGAGAGAGCATTTCTCAGCCTCACGTTAGAGAAAGCACAAGATGATGCCCCCTGCGTGTACCTAGGATTCTGACATAAGCAAAAATCTCACTGAATTAACTCTCCAGGGATGAGTTGGTAATCCCGTAATCTGAAGAACAATCAGACTCTGCCACTACTGGCTGCGAACCAAGAGAAAACGTTGTACAGGCAAGCTGCTCTGGAGGGTCGTCCTCACATTATGGAATCCCAAAAGATGGTAAACAGATTTGGGAAAGTACCAGCGATGTGTCTCGTTACCGGCTCTGAAAGGGACTGGACCCTGGATAATCAGCCAGGAAGTAAACCAGAAGGGAAACAGCTGTTACCACGGTGAGGTCTCAGCTCCTGCCTCTTCCTTGTCTGTCACTCTGAAGATCGCGGCAAAATTGGCCTAGTAGCCCCTGCCGTCTGAACCAATGGTGCAAGAAAAAAAATGTTTAAATTCCTCCAACTTCTGAGCAAAAAGACTTATGTAAAAAGTCTTTTCTGTTGTTCACGATGCGTGCCCCTCACCTCCCCTGACAGGCTGTCAACATATGAGCTTTGCTTTACTGTGAGGAGATTTGAACCCCTAGCCCTGAGTCCACAGGTTCCACTTGTTTCCAGGAGATGGTTGCAATGACATCATAAACAGTATCCTGTGAGTTGGTCATCTAGACTTCTGGGGTTTTTAAAATTATGGTAAGAAACACATACATTAAAACTTACCATTCTAACCATTTTTCAGGGTCCAGTGCCACGGCGTTAAGTGCATGCACCTTGTTGTGTAAGATCTCTAGAACTCTTTCATTTCCCAAAATTGAAACTCTGCACCCAGTAAAGGACATCTCCTCACTTCGCCCGCCCCCCACCACCCCACCCTCCACAGCCTCTGACTTCAGTTGTTGTTGTTGTTAACTATCAGTAATGATCTAATCAAAGAATGCAGAAAGACAGAAAATTCTGACCCAAGGAATTGGGGCCTGTGAAAATGAACAGAGGTCCCTCATCTGGAGGGAATGTACGTAGGCCACATCAGGCCTGCCCAGGGTCTCTGTGGCGAAATTAGTAGCAAATTCTACAAAGACACTGAAATCACAGCCCCTGTGCTAGAAGCAGGTGCGTCTCCCTTTGACTCGAAAGCCTCTTTTCCCAGTGAGTTCTTCTTTCGTGACTACTGCTGCTGGCCTCCCATACAAAAGTTAATGTTTTCATTCAATCAAGTTGCTGTCTCCCCAGTAAGTTTAGGACTTGCTAGAACTATCTACTTCTGTGTGTGGGATCAATCCCATGTCACTCATAGGCTAGACTTTTAAGTTTTGACATTTGGATAATGCAGCTGCACAAACCTCTGTTCCCTGCCTGGGACCCCCAAGGCTGCAGTCGAGGGGCAGGAGTTCAGAGCACAGTTCAGAGTCAATGCCTATCTGGAACACTAAGGGTCCTACACGCTCCATAGCTAACACTGTGATGTTTCTAGAATATCAGCTTCGGAGATAACACGATACAGTTTTGTATTCTTTTCACATGCCAAGAACTAAACAACCATATTCATTACGTAGTTCTCCTATCAAGCAGTGGCTACTTTTCATCAAGAAATTCACAAGGTGATCAAACATTTGGGCAAGGTCGCTCCTCAAGGGAGAAGGAGAAGGGCCCAGGAGAGCTGTGCTCTGGGCGGGCACCCGGCACTAAGCTTAGATGGAAGGTGTTCAGCAGAGGGCTGGGCGTGCAGCTGCGAGGTGGGCCAGGCAAAGCCCCACACACTGAAGCTTAAAAACTCGACTGCACCAGGCCTTTCTCATGTCCCTGCGCTGTGATGTGTCTGATGAGGGTAATGAGGGCAGCATTTGCCTGAGCCCGTGAACACCTCCTCCACCAGACATCGGTGTGGTGGTGTCAGGCCATTCAGGCAGGGCTACGAGTTGTCTCCACCGGATGCCCCTGAGGCTCCCCAGATCACATCTACCAGCTCCCCAGAGAGAGGATGCCAGCAAGGCAGGTTCAGAGCAGTTGCCGAGCCTTGAACAGCCTCTGCTGGACGGTTGCCGCTCCAGGGAGGCTTCAAGCAACGCCCTCCCCTGGCCGAGCCGCCCTCTCATCACTCATCAGGAGCCGTGGGGAAATCACTGAGCCCTGAGGCGGGAGCTGCCGGCAATTGCCTGTGATTGATAGCACTAAATATGAAACCGCATGTACCTCATCCATGCAGCATGGAATCAGAGGCATATTGTTAGTGGGGGAGATGAATAGAACTTGAGATAACCTCTGCAAATTAGGCATATGTTAGTGTTAAGCTTTGTCAGTAAGCAGGCTATAAATTACAGGCAGATTGTAACTCCATAAACTCTCCTAATGAATTGGATGACAGTGGTAATTCAATGCGAACACAGCAGCTTAACCCTTTTAAGAAGTCAGCCCCAGGCCTCCAAGATGCACCCAGCCAAAAGGCCCTGTCAAAGTCTGTCTTTAATATCTCCCTAGAGAGCATCTGCAGCAAGATAAAATAACCTCTTAACATTTTCTGCATATCAAAAACAAAAGTCTGAGACCTTATAGGCAATTACATTATTTCATAGTTCATTCCTTTTGGAGTTTTTCTCCCCAGCACATAATTTTTATTATAGTTCTTTTTTCCTTAAAACGATCACACTAAATGCTAGGAAGGCAGAAGCCCCAGCGTGCCCCGCAGCTCTGGGCGATTACCGAGCACATCGGGGGGTATCCAGCACTCTCAGGCTAAAGGCTCCCAGACTTTCACCAGAAGGAGAGGCGGTCTTTCCATACAAATGCACTACCTGCGGTGTCTTGTTGCAATAATGAAGTGGAATTTATAAATAAAAATAAGGTGCCGAGACAGACCCTGTGCGATTTGCGGCCATTACTGACAGAGGAACGACGTCAGTGACAGCTAAACTGAGGCTGTGAAGCTGTTTCATAATTTGCTGTATATTTTAGTAAAAGTTGCATGTAGAAATAACTGACAAATCAATGTTGATCAAAAGAAAACCTTAAATTCAAATGGGAAAATTAAAGGTAATATGTCATTATTTAAAATGTGTTGACATAGTAAAAAGCATTCTTTAGTTCCTATTTAAAAGGAAGTAACACAAAATAGCACCAATGGGTATAATTATTGTATATCAGCTACAGCTACTGGTACTCATGTTACAAAACTAAGAATTTTAAAAATAAATTACCCTTATCTAGGTGTATTTTCTCTTCTACAGAACACAATTCTCTTTTACTATAGATGTTAAAGGAAACATGTTACTTCTTTATCATGGTGTTAACCGCAGCCGTCTCTTTCTTCATAGACCCACAGCACGTAATTCCAGCCAGACATTCAACCCCTGCGGATTTTATGTGAGAAGATCCACAGTATCATTTTCTATGGCTCTAGTAGAAGGTGTTTGTTCACAGAGCATTTCTATAGAGCCCAAGGGTCATATTTACAGTAGCGGGGGGAAATGAATAACAACTGTAACTATTTTACATATTCTGTTTCACAGTTTGCTGTATATTTTAGTAAAAGTTGCAGGTAGAAATAACTTAGAAATATACAGCAAATTATGAAACAATGTAACTATTTTACATATTCGAGTTACACCTTTAGTCTGATGATCTTCCAGGACTTCGGAGGACAATGTTAGAATATTGTCTGTTTCAGTGACTCATGCACTGCAATCATTAAGGAATCTGAATAATGCACCTTTAAAAATCTAATCTGGAAAACAATCTATATACTTGTCCTTTGCCACTCAGACAGGAAACGGATAAATTCTGAACTATCAAACTTGCATCGCTTTTGTGAGGCCGAATGCATTCTTTTGTTAAGGTCAGTGCACAGCCGTCATCTCACCTTTCTGGGATTCACTAGGAATCACTTTGCCTTCTCGGAGGCATCAGGCACAGCTCAGCTGGCCCTGTGTGAATGGAAGCCACAGGGACGGGAGGTTTTCAAATGTGGGAAAAAGTGACCCTGCTTCCGGGACCCCTTTCCCTGTCCCCACGCCAGGGACACTCCTGGTCTCAGCCTCCCCCACATCGGCCTCCCTTATTTGTCCCCTGAGGCTCCGTGCATGCACAGGGTCTCAGGCAGACATTCTGTGGTCCCGGTGACAGACACAAACGCAGCCACTGATGCTCAAAACTTTGCAAATATTCTCAGCCCGTAAGGGTGGCCCTGGGACCTGAGCAGGACCATCGGCCTGTTTTATTTGGCTTGCCTGCTACTCAGAAAATACAAGATTTCACATAAAAATCCAGCTTCCCATCCATTCTCAAAAAATCTGAAGAGCAACTGTGCAGAGCCCACTCACCAGGGAGCAATGCCTGGAGCCCCATCTCTGTGATTCTTTCTGTGGCCACAGGCCTGGCAGCCAGTGCAGCCCCCGCCTAGCCTGGCCTGAGCCTTCCCCTATGTCCCTCTCACCCCTGGGCCACCCACAAGGACGTCAGTGTGTGAGCCCCAGATGAGAACACCTGGGGCAGGTGCCACCGGCTGGCCTTGAGTGTGACTGTCCCCTGCTGGGAATTCTTTTTCTGTGTGTCTCTTTTCAAGTCCTGGTTTCCCAGTGAGCTTCAGTGAGGAAGAGACATGACTTTCATCATTCTGACCTTTAAGGCGAAGTCCTTGACCAGCGGCCTCACACCCACCTGGGAGCCTGTTAGGGATACAGTCTCAGGCCTGCCCGGGGCCTGCTGAGTGTGAAGCTGTGATTTCACAAGATGCCAGGTGGTGCCGTGCTCATTAACCTGTCCTCGAAGACACCTCCAGCAGGACTTGGAGCAGGTGCACAGTCAGCACTGGCCGACGGCTGGCAAGAGGGTGGTGCTGGAGAGCGGGAAACCTGGACCCGATCCTGAAACAAACCAAGAAACCAACAGAAACCGCACGTGGGCCAATCAGCAGTGGGGAGCCACCGCCCCAGAATTCTAAGACCTTCAGAGAGTAACATGAAGAAAATTGTGGCCAAATTATGCAACCCCATTTTTTAGACAGCCTCTGTGCCAGAGAGTTGTATGATGCCTGTGAGTTTTATTGATAAGATTTCAAGAGGACTCTGAGAACTTGTCTTCCTTCTCAGGTGAGTGGGCTCTGCATGATGGCTCTTCAGATTTTTTGAGAATGGATGGGAAGTTGGATTTTTATGTGAAACCTTGTCTTTTTTGAGTAGTAGGCAAGCCAGACAAAACAAGCCAATGGGCCTCCTCAGATCCCGTGGCCACCTTTACCAGCCGGAGCTCAGCAGTGTTCAATGATGACCTTCCACGAGCCCACAGCTCTGCTGGGAGGTAAGCTCCAGTGCAAAGAGGAATAGAAGGTGACTCATTTCCTACATTCCAGTGCAAAGAGGAATAGAAGGTGACTTTTGTCCTCAAGGAGCTTAGAGTCTAGTGAGGGTGTCTGCAAATTTGTTTGTGGTGAGAAAATAACAAAGAAGAGGCCGTGAACCCTGAGGTCCTCACAAGCCTGCCAGCTTGCTAGTGATGCGGGTTCCCGGGCTGTAGCCCCGAAGACTCGAGCCCAGTAGCACAGTGGTGAAACAGGCATCCCCCTTGGTACGAGCACCTGTAGACTCCCACAGATGTGGTCAGCACCCTTCTCTGAGGCCCCCGCAGGTGTTTGTCTCCCTCACACATACGCAAGCATGTGTGCGTTTTTTAAATGAATGGAGAATACAGTACTCACTTCCGGCCCTGGAACAAGGGAGGCTTCGTGAAAGAGGTGGCCCTGGAGCCACCCTGCCTGATGGCAGGAATGACACTTGCTCTGGTTGTCTTTCTAACTTCACCAAATTCAAGACTACATGGGAGAAGCTTCTTCTGCTCAGGCCCCACTGAGAACAAACCAGAGGCAGGTTTGGGTTCATTCAGGTAAGTGAAGTCTTTGTGCCTTCCCTTGGTCCCGACCTCCTGGCTGCAGCCTCTCCCATGAAGGGACTCAACTTTCCTCCCTTCCTCTGCATACCCCAAGGAGCCACGCGCGCCGGGGTGGGGGGAGGAGGAAGCCTGTAGCTGTCACGGCCCCTCTGTCTCAAGTGCCTCTTGGGTGTCTCTCATGCGTGTCACCATCCACTCAGCATGTCTTCACAGAACTCCCAAGAGCAGGGCCTGACCTCCCGCTACCTCCCAGGCAGGCTCCCCAGCGCCCTGGGCCCTGGCTCCGGCCCACGAGATGTGCTGAAGCAGCCAGCACAGCAGTGAGCCACTGCTCTGGTTACCCCATGATGGCCCGCTGCACAGATGAGGGAGCAGCAGCTCCATTGAGCAAGCCAGCGCCAGCTCCTGTCCCGCCACAAATACACAGATTCTCAGAAAGAACCTAGTTTTCTCATCTGTAAATGAGGAGCTGAGAAAAAAAATCCTCTTCCAGCACTTAAATTCTATGATCAGAAACTGTCACTACCTTAAACCATCTCCCAAGTACTGTTCACCATGAGTAGCACCTTTGTGTTCCATTTGCTGGTAGCTCTCTTTGCAGATCTGTGTCAGATGTTGTGCACAGCTGTGCATGGCTGTAGGTGGTCGTGCATGTCTAAACAGTTGTGAATGTCTGCATTTGGCTGTGCCTGGCTTCTGGCGATTGTGAATGTGCATGGTTGTGCATGTCTGTGAATGGCTGTGCACAGCTGTGCATGGCTGGGAGTGGTTGTACTTGATTGTGCATGGTTGTGTATTACTGTGAATGATTGTGAATGTGCATGGGTGTGCATGTCTGTGCATGGCTGGGAATGATTGTACATAGTTGTGCATGGTTGTGCATGGTTCCACATGGCTGTGCATTCCATGTGCATGACTATGAATGTTGTAAATGTGCATAGTTGCACATGACTGTGCCTGCTTGTGCATGGCTTTGCATGGTTTTATATGACTGTGAACAGTTGCGAATGTGCATGGTTGTGCATGGCTATGCACAGCTGGGAGTGGCTGCACATGATTGTGCATGGTTGTGCATGACTGTGAATGGTTGTGAATGTGCATGGTTGTGCATGGCTGTGCGTGACTGTGAATGTCTGTGAATATGCATGGTTGCATATGGCTGTGCATGGCTGTAAGGTTGTGAATGTGCACAATTGCGCATGTCTGCACATGGATGGGAATGGTTATGAATATCTGTGAATGGTTGTGCATGGTTGGTTATGCAGCTTTGAATGACTGGGTATGGCTGTGAGTGGTTGTACATGGTTGTGCATGGTTGTGTGTGGCTGTGAACTGTCTTAATAGTTCTCATGTGAGCAGGGTTTATGAGTTTCTACAAACCCTGTATTTCCTCACATCCTCCATTATATATGCCACATCTTCATCACAAACCTTACACTCTCTGTCTCTCTCTCTTCCTTTTCTCACTCTTTCTCCCTCTTCTTTCTGCCCCTCCACAAAAGACAGAAAGCATGTGTACCTCGGTCTGTAACTTAATGAAAGCTCAGTCTCAGAGGCTGTAGTTGTCTGCCAGGTTGCAGAGATGTTGTGGGATCCAGTTCAATTGAAACAAAACAAGAACTTTTGCTAAAAGCTCTGCTAGAGATGCTTTCTGTATTAGATACATGTTGTCAACAACTCAGAGGAAATAAACACGTTTGGTTATAACCAACATGCACTGAGCACTCCGGGGAGCAGGTGCCATGCTAAGCCCTTTACTCAGGTTCTCTCATCTAATCCCAAGAACGCGGTCAGGTGGGTACTGTTGTGATTCTATAGATGGGTTTGCATCACCAGTAAGCAGTCCGGCAGGAATTTGAGAAAAAGGCACCTGGCTGCAGAGCTGCCGGTTGAACCACTGTGTCGTGACCCTCTTAGATTACACCCTCACATCCATGAAGCATTTGAATTTCTCAAGATTCAAGGTATTTTTCAAATATGTTTTAACAGTGCAAAAAAATCCAGTGAATGTTGAGAAATATTTTGGGAATGGGAGCAATGTTTGTGAAGCTCCTGCCAAGCTGGCTGTGACTTAGGGCCTCTGAGTCTTGCTCAAGAAGGGAGTATTTGGGACACTCACAGTGCAAGGGTGGGGTCTTTCCAGCACCTGGGGGGTGAGGACCAGGGGCGTCAGGACCCCAGGCTACAGGGAAGACCTCACCACGGCAGACTTCCATTCAGAACAATCCTGTGGGTGAAAAGCCTGTTTCTATCTACCAATGCCAACTCTGTTTTCTTCTGTAAACACAATAATATTTGTTGTATGGTTTTAGTATATACTGATTTCTCCAGTAATGCAACTACTTTGAAAATCAAGAGAAGTCAGTACTTTGTCAGAACGTTGTCGAGTGTTGTTTATCATTGAGGAAAATCATGCCACAGACAGGAAAATCCAGTCATTACTGGCGTCTGTGATGCAAAGATAGAGAGAATTGCTGGTGTATTGGTCTGCATTTGTAACCATTGCATTCATGAAAATCCTCTCTATTAGGATGCATAAATCCAAATATCTTCAGATAGCTTTTATTTCAAAATACTGAACATAAAGTCTTCATAACAGGCAGGCGAATGTTGCTTCACTTCTCTGAAGCCCGATGGCTCATGTGAAGGAGAGGCACGTGTTTGTCTACTTCATTATGTTTTGTTCACACTGTCATGCCCAGGTGTTTACATATCGAAATATAGGCTGTTGTAAATTAACGTCCTTTGATTACAGTTTAATTAATTTCCTATCTATAATATCGTTTCTCAGGGGTGTGGATTACTCATACTAGCTGTGACTTTCATTCCAAGTAAAGGGAAGTGACAACGTGTTTGTCATGAAAGCTGGTGGCATTGGTTTTCGATGGGGTTGGAAACCACAGCTCTGGGGGACTGCCCTGCTTTGCCTCACATTCAGATGATAGGGAATGGCTATGTGTTCAGTGAGGCAGCTCTCTGTGCACCCGGTGGAAAACACACGTGTGTTCTGGGATAAATAAATAAATAATCCCTTTGATAAAGCAGGAAGGCGCTCTACAGCGTTCTCACTCTGCCACTGAAAAGCTGCTAGCTTAATAAAGCCATCAAAGTTTTCGCATTCTGACCCCACAAAGGCAGTGAATAGCTAGAACTTCGACTTTTAATCTAAGCTGCAGCATTTAAAGAACAAGGAGCTCTTGAAGGCCTCGAAGCCCAGCACCCCCGGCCGCTCTCGTCCTTGGGGCTACGCGCCCGCCAGAGGTTCATGATCACAGCACGAGGACGACTTGCTTTTTGAAAGGAGGCCTCAATCTTGTCGCTTAACCCCCAGAACATTCATTATTTTCAGCCAAAGGATAACAAAAGTTATTTCAGAAATTTTTTTCAGCCTTATCTCTGGAGCACACTTCACCTCCTAACTTCCATTGACTTCGTCTCTCCCAGACACTCAGGAGGAGCTGGAGGACCTGGCCCAGCGATCGGAGCCTCACTGGGAAACAAGGCACTGTCTGCTGAGTCTCAGCAGAAAAACATCTTAAAATGCTTTCAGATGTCAAATCGGTGGGCAGCAGGATTAAGAATGAGGGGGCAGGAAAGAATGGCAAGGGTGGCGAGGAAACAAGGCCTTCGGTGACAGGTGGATGGGACGGCGAGCTTAGAAAACATCAGCAGCTGCTAGAAGTCTCCCCGGAGGTGATGATTCCCAGGCCCACCGGAAGGCGGCACGAGGGTGCATTGTGAGCTGCGAGCAACCGAGGATCCGGGACCCTGGGACCTCCCTGGATGTGCACCCAGGAGCTGAGCCACCCAGAAAACACCCAGCCCGGACACCCAGGGAAGGCCGGACTCAGCAAAGGAGCCCCCCAGCCCCATCGAGGTGGGGTCCTGGAAAGTGGGGCCCCAAGAGAACTGCGTGGGGGGAAATGGTGGCGAATGGAGACTGGGCCCTGGCCCAAGAGCCCCAGAGACTGTGCCAGGCCTGCAGCCTCAGAGGAGCTTTGGGGAAGCAACTTTCACTCTCTGAGCTGCCAAAAAGGAGTCCAGTGATGTGACCGTGACCTCTGAGCCGCTGGACCCACCATTGGCCCTCTGTGGCCACCCCACGCCCCACCTGCCAACAGGGCCCCCACCCATGGCTAACCAGGGACAATCCTCTTGCGTCACCTTTAGGGACTCTCCAAGCTCAGCTTCCTCCGACCCGGCCTCCCTCCCTGGGGCCAGTGCAGAATTGTGGAGGGGCAGGGGGTGCTGAGTGCCCGCACCCCTGTCTCACCTCCATCTCCCCGAGGGGTTGCAGGCTCCTCACTAGCCGGGAGGGTTCAGATCCATCAGACGGGCCTGGCACGGGGTGAAGCTGTGAGGGCAGAAGCCAGAGTCCAGGGGCACAGGGTGACCCAACACCCAGCACTCGACGCAGAGCGCCACTCACCTGATCCTCCCCGCTTCCGGGGACCGCACTTTACAGACGAGGAAACGGAGGCTCTGGAGCTTAGGTGGCCTCTGAGGGCACAGGGATGCTGGGACCACCCCCTGCACCCCAAGGCAGGGCACTCTCCTGCCTCTCATGTGCAGGCAGACCCTGTGTGTGTGATTGTCCCAGCACCGCCATGCAGGAGCTCAAGCCCAGAGCAAGGCCTCAGGGGAGGGAAGGGAGACGGAAGGGGGAGGGCCAGCTGTCCGGTCATGGGGGTCACGTGTGGTGGGGCCCTCAGAAGCCGCAGGTGTTTTTATTCAAATCAAATCAATGTTGTATTTAAATTAACTTTAATCAGGTGTGTCATTCAAGGCTAAGCCGGCGATGGGGGAAGGGGGCGTCTGTGGAAAGGTCCAGGTGGAAGTGAGAAAGGGAAGCGGGCACCAGGCCCGTGGCCCCGGCTGGAACACCAGGTGTGAGCGGGGCCCACTGGGGGCTCTGCCTGCTGGAGACGGCCACTCACCCCTTTGGCCTCCATCTCAGTCCGTTTAGGCTGCTGTCACAGAATGCTATAAACTGGGTGGCTTGGAACAAAAATGTATTTCTCACAGTTTTGGAGGCTGCAAGTCTGACACAAAGGCGCCGGTGGATTTGGCGTCTGGAGAGAGCTTCCTGGTTTGTGGACGGGGCCTTCTCACTGGTTCCTCACATGGTGGAACGGGTGAGGGAACTCTCTGGGCCTCTTTTGTAAGGGCACAGATCACATTAGTGGGGACCCACCTTCATGACCATCTGAACTGATCCCTTCCCAAAGGCCCCACCTCCCAACACCGTCACCATGGGGCTGAGGATTTCGATACAGGAGTTTCCTGGGAGACATGAACTAAGAGCATGGTGCCCCCCCCCCACGCCCGCTGCGGCCCCCTGGGGGTCTCCTCCTCCCATCCTCAGCTTGCTCTATGCCCCTTGCCCTCCTGGAGCCCCTCCTGCCTCCTCTCCCTTTCTCTACTCTGCACGCACAGGCAGAGAAGAGCTAGCAGTGTGGAGATGGGGCGGGCACCCACGCAGGGGCACAGGAGCCCACCCCAAGCTGGGCACAGCAACGCCATGGTCCTGCAGAGCAGGCAGCCCTGGGAGGGTTCATGAGGGCCTAGCACACAGGGCACCTTAGAGCCTCCCCTAATGTGAAGTCCTTCCGTGAAGCTCACAGAGCAGGGAAATACATGTGAAAACAAAACCAAACTTGGATGAGACATCACCTCCAAGGTGAAACAAATTTGGAAAACTTTCCAATGAAAGTACCTTGAAGAGACTTTAGGTTTGTATTACTTTAGATATTGCATGATTACGCTGGTATCTCACCCCCAGGAGGGAGCAGCGGGGCCCCCTCCTGCTCCAGCAACGGCCTTTCTCCATCGCCGTCTCATTTCCGAGCCAGGCAACGGATGACCAGGGGCAGAGCGTCCCTGCTATGGGGGCCAGATCGGGGTTCACCTCCACTCCTAAACTGAGGAAACGACACCTTTTTTAAGGTCAAAATTAATTTTTAAATTGCATCAAATTATCTCAAATAAAAACATGTAGGGACATGCACATGGCCCCCTGGCTGTTTCTCAGTGCGTGTTAGAGAAGGAGGGCGTTTTCAGCCCAGCCACTGGGACGCCTGTTTCCTGCGGTCTCCAGAACGGTGCCTCCGTGTGCTGCATGGACAGAGACCCAGAGTGTGTTACCTGCTCACACCCCAAACGCCAGGCTTCTTATGCTGAAACGATGGCTCTGGCCTGTGCCCTGCTAAGCACTTGGCACGACTTCCATCTCGGAATAAAATTAGTCCTTGATTCTTCATCCCCATGGAAATTGCATGGCTCCAGCCTCTCCACTTTCTTAATGGTTTCTTCACTACAAAGGCTCAATTGAATGACCCTGTCAGCCATCTCCAAGGTTTGGAATTAAATGTACCTAAGTGTAAATCAATAGAAAGGGAATCAAAAACTAAAAGGCTGGATTATTTTTGCAGATCTCTTTGTGCAAAACAAGTTTGCATTGAACCCAGGACCACCTGCGACCCCAGAGAAGCTCCACCCTTAGCTTCCGGTACATGAATATAATGGAGGAGCTTTGATGAGCAAAGATTAATCACAAGATCTATTAAAATGGAATTATGATTTTGACCCACTCACCTCCAAGAGCTGCTGGACAGCAACATTAGAAAATTCGGAACTGTACGTGTTCCATTTTAAACTGCAAGAGATGCTGCACTCACAAGCATCTCCTCAGCCCCTCCTCATTCCAGACTCAGGTGACCCCAGTCCTTCATGCAGACATGGATTGTGAATGCATTGCATTCTCAAACAGTGGGATATGCAAGAAAGATCCACAGGCATATGTAGAACCCAGTGGAAGGCAGCTCTCGGCGCCACCAGCACCTCCCCCCTCCCTCTAAGGACAGTAGCTCCAAAAACTCTGGAGGTTCCTCTGGTTTCATACCTCTGGCAGGGACCAGCCACCTTTGCCAGTCTGTGCATGTGCTAAACCTCAGACTTGCCAACCCACTACTTTGTCTACAAAACCAGTTTTTAATTTCCTCTTAGACACCAATGCCTGGTAAATTATTAGCACATCGTTTCTTCCAAGAGTGTTTCATGTTTCAATGGTAGCCCCCATAACACAACACAAGGAAGAACTTTCTGACAGTAAAAATGCAGCCACCTGAGCTAATCAGAAGGCTTCTTTGTGCCTCAGGTTGTAAGGAGCTGCACCTGGATGGATACCTCTGGTTGGTTCTGTGGACCACTGCCAAATTTCCAGTGGTCAGCAGGAGCCCATAAAAGATGGCAGAACTAATATTCTGTTCCAAACATTCACAAATCAAAGTGCCAAAGCTGTAGGCTTTTATTCATTCTGCACTGCTGTAGGAAATATGAGTTTTGCCTTCAGCTTCAGTAAAGCTGAAGCCTGCGTGAGTGGGCGCTGGATGCTTAATTTCAGGGTTGAAGGAAACAGTAGCTCAGAAATTGTTTCAAGGCTACAGGTGGGCTGTTCAGAAAGTCAGCAAGTGAGAAAAAGTTTTCATTCATCCATCAAAAAATTTAAGAGTAGTCAGAGTGAACCTTTTTTGCTAAGTTGACCTTATCTGTAAAACATGTGAATGATAGAGATCTTTGAACATTAAAAAAACAACAACAAAAACAAACAAAAAACTGACACGTTCTACATCTTATCTGGAACCTCGGAGTTCTGGAATGCACCTGTCTAAATGAAGGCTAGAAAAGAGCTTGGGAGATGTGGGAGAGCGAAAGAAAGTAAATGGAGAATTTGGGGTCAAAAAGAAAAAAGTGTGTGTGTGTGTCTTGTGGGTGTGTCATGGTTTTGTGTATGTAAGTGTGTGTATGTGTATATGTATGTGGTGTGTGTATATTTTCTGTTTGTGGTGTGTGTATGTGTATGTGGGATGTGTATGCATGTTGTATGTGTGTGGTGAGTGTGTATGCATGTGTATGTGTGATTATGTATGTGTGTAGGATGTGCATGTGTGCGTGTTGTGTATAGTGAGTGTACATGCATATGTGCAATGTATATATGTGTGTATGTGTGTAGAATATGCATGTGTGTATTGTGTGTGTGGTGAGTGTGGATCTGTGTGTGTGATGTGTGTATGTATGTGGAATGTGCATGTGTGTTGTGGGGGAGTATACACACATGCATAAGTGTTGTGTGTGTATGTGTGTATGTGTATAGAATGTGCATGTGTGTTGTGGGGGAGTGTACATGCATGCATATGTGTGATGTGTGTATGTGTGGGTATGTGTGTATATGTGTGTTGACTGGGCATGTGGGTGTTGTGAGTGTACATGAGTCCATATGTGTTGTGTGTGTGTGTGTGTAGAATGTGCATGTGTCTTGGGGGAGTGTACATGCATGTGTCTGTGTGATGTGTGATGTATGTATGTATAGTGTGTATGTAGGGGAGGATGTTTATGTGTTGTGTGTGGTGTGTATATGCATGTGTATGTGTGATGTATGTGTGGGTGTATATGTGTGTATGTGTGTAGGATGTGCATGTGTGTTGGGGGAATGTGTGTGATGTGTGACGTGTGTGTGTGTGTGTGTGTGTAGTCCGTATGTTGGGGATGATGTTTATGTGTTGTGTGTGGTGTATATGCATGTGTATGTGTGACCTGTGTATGTGTGTAGGATGTGCATGTGTGTTGAGGGAATGTGTATGTGTGATGTGTGACGTGTGTGTGTGTAGTGTGTATGTAGGGGAGGATGTTTATGTGTTGTGTGTGGTGAGTATACGCATGTGTATGTGTGACCTGTGTATGTGTGTAGGATGTGCATGTGTGTTGTGGGGGGAGTGTATATGCATGTGTATGTGTGATGTGTGATGTGTGTGTAGTGTGTATGTAGGGGAGGCTGTTTATGTGTTGTGTGTGGTGTGTATATGCATGTGTATATGTACACGTGATGTGTATATGCATGTGTGTTGTGGTGTGTATGTGTGTATGGTCTGTGTGTGTCTATAACAAATAACCAAATGACTGGATCTCTATGTTTTGAAACAGAGCCCCTTAATTCTGTTTGGAAAATGATGTTCTTTCTGTGGACATCAGGATTTCTGTGCCCCAGGAAGAGTGATGGGTCTGCCACAACCTGATATTTCTCCAAGAATAATTTCAGGTTAAAAAACATCCATAGTAAGGTGAAGGTCTCAGCAAATGTGAAATAACATCTCACTGCCAGTTCCCACGTCCCAGGCAAAAATTCCTTTAAGTTAATTATACATTATCTGAACCAGTGTGTACATGTTCAGTCTCTTCATATCTGTACACATCTTCTAGCACTTTTGTTCTGATTTCTAAAGAACCTTGACTAAGTCACTTTAGCAAGAAGCTAATCCCGCACTGTAGGGCTAAGTATAAAACAAGTGACATTCTCAAATGGGTGACAGAAACGTGCAGGCGAGGGATCATTAAGTGCTCATTAGCCACGTGCCGTCACGTTAACCATGGGGTGTCGCACCAATTTTCTCTTCTTTGTCATGAGCCAGCACTATCCCCCTTTCATGGAGCAAACCACCAGGACGAATGGTGCCCACACCTCCCGCCTTCCACTCTGCTTGTCACACAGTGGTCCCTGAGCTGCACTTCCATGGCCACAGTCTTAGAAGTCCACGCAGAAGAGGCTGTTACCTGGGCCTGTTGGTAACAGTGGTGAGTAATTGAAATGGTCAAGTACCAGAAAAAATATATTTTTTCAGACTATTCAATATATACAACTGTTAGAGCCATGTGTGAACATAGTCATTTTATTTCAACTCATGATTTTAGAATCTTAAAGATGGCCATGTAACCCAGACATTTAGGATTCCCAGGTTTGTTTTTATTTCATTTTCATTTTTTAATAATTTCCATTTTATTTTAGATTTGGGGGTACAATGTGCAAGATTGTCACATGGGTATATGTGTGATGCACACAGACTGAGGATAGTACCCAACGGTTACTTTTTCAGCCCTTGCCCCACTTTCTGCCTCCCACTTCTAGTCCTCCCCAGTGTCTATTGTTGCCATCCTTATGTCTATGAGTACCCAAAGTTTAGCTCCCACTCATAAGTGAGAACACGTGGTACTCGATTTCCCGTTCCTGCATTAATTTGCTTAGGGTGATGACTCATAGCTGCATCCATGTTGCTGCAAAGACGTGATTTTGTATTTTTATGGCTGCATAGTATTCCATTATGTACATGTACCACATTTTCTTTATCCAGTCCACCACTGATGGGCATCTAGGTTGATTCCATGTCTTTGCCATGGTGAATAATGGTGCGATGCACGCATACACATGTTTCTTTGGTAGAATGATTGTTTTCCCTTGGATATATACCCAGTAATGGGATTGCTGGGTCAAATGGTAGTTCTGTTCTAAGTTAAGAAACGTCCAAACTGCCTTCCACAGTGGCTGAACAATTTATATTTCCACCAACAGTGCGTGAGCATTCCCTTTTCTCTGCATCCTCACCAACCTGTGGGGGGTTTTTTGTTTGTTTTTGTTGTTGTTGATTTTTGCTTTACTAATGGCCATTCTCAGGTCCACCCACACGAAAAATGGCCCTAAAATAAATCGGTTGAAGAAATTAGATCCCAAACATTCTTGATTTTTTCCTAGGTGAATTTTGAAGTCTTCATCAGTCTATCCATATTAAAAGGAGATGTCAGAAGCCAAAATAAAAGAATTATGGACTGACAGGACAACTGGATTAAAATAAGCATCAGTTTCATTAAAAAGGGCTAACTTGAAAATAAATCTTTTGAAGACAGATTTTTTACTCCAGCTCTCTAAAGTGACCTTGATGGACAGTGGAAGAAATCACACCATGGAATTCCTTGAATAAATTTATTGACTTTAAAAATAATAATAATCATAATAATGGCCATTCTGACTGGTATGCAATGGCATCTCATTGTGGTTTTGACTTGCATTTCTCCGATGATCAGTGATATTGAGCATTTTTTCACATGTTTATGGACCATTGGCGTGTCTTCTTTTGAGAAATGTCTATTCATATCTTTGTCCCACTTTTTTAATGGAGTTATTTGGTTTTTGCTTGTTTAATTCATTAAGTTTCTCATAGATTCTGGATATTAGACCTCTGTTGGATGAATAATTTGCAAATATTTTCTCCTGTTCTGTAGGCTATTTACACTGTTGATAATTTCTTTTTCTATGAAGAGGCTCTTCAGTTTAATTAGGTCTCACTTCTCAATTTTTGTTTCTGTTGCAATTGCTTTTGAGGACCTAGTCATAAATTATTTACCAAGGCCAATGTCCAGAATGGCGTTTCCTAGGTTTTTTTCTAGGATTCTTATGGTTTGTGGTCTTATATTTAAGTCTTTAATCTGTCTTGCATTGACTTTTGTATATAGTGAAAGGTAGGGGTCCAGTTGCACTCTTCTGCATGTAGATAGCCAGCTATCCTAGGACCATTTATTGAATGGGGTGTCCTTTCCCTGTTGCTTATTTTTGTCAACTTTGTTGAAGATCAGGTGGCTCTAGGTGTGCAGCTTTATTTCTGGGTTATCACTTCATTGTTTTGGTCCATATATCTGTTTTTGTACCAGTACTATGCTGTTTTGGTTACTGTAGCTTTATAGCATAGTTTGAAGCCAGGTTATGTGATGTTTCCAGCTTTGTTCTTTTTGCTTAGGATTGCTTTGGATGTTTGGGCTCTTTTTTTGTTCCATGTGAATTCTAGAATAGTTTTTTTTTCTAATTCTGTGAAAAATGACATTGCTAGTTTGATACGAATAGTGTTGAATCTGCACATTGCTTTGGGCATCATGGCCATTTTAATGATACTGATTCTTCCAAGCCATAAGCATATTTTTCCATTTGTTTGTGTTATCTATGATTTCCTTCAGCAGCATTTTATAGTTATCTTTGTGGAGATCCTTCACCTCCTTGGTCAGATGTATTCCTCAGTATTTTATTTCTTGTGGCTAATGTGAATGGGATTATGTTCTTAATTTGCTCTCAGTTCAAATGTTACTGGAAATGCTACTAAATTTTGTATATTGACTTTGTATCCTGAAACTTTTTACTGAGGCCATGTATGAGTTCTGGAGCCTTTTGACAGTCTTTGGGGTTTTCCAGGTATCAAATCGCATTAGTGAGGAGAGATAATTTGACTTCCCCTTTCCCTATTAGAATGCCTTTTATTTCTCTCTCTTGCCTGATTTCTCTGGTCAGGACTTCCGGGATTCCCAGTTTTAATTCTTAGTCACTCTTAGTTCCAACAGTTGTAGCACCGACAACTGTGAATTTATGACTATACTCCACAAAGAATGTCTAGGCATTTAACCATGCTGTCTTCATTCAGTAGCTATCGGGAATAACAGCTGTTAGACTTGAGCAAACGTATTGGTGGGAACATGGCTAGGAAACATCTTTAAAATTTCTTTAACCCTGTTTCCCTGTTTGTCCTGCCAGCTAATGATATTCTTTGAAAGAAAAGCTGAATTTAAACTCTGCTAACAGAGGCCTAACTCCATAGCAATGTGTTTTACTTTAAATATTAGGTCTTGGTAAACATTTCTAGCACAGTTTTACATCGAACTCATGATTAACACTTTTCTCCTAGTTTTCCAATTAATAATTCTATGTAAGCAAATTGTTTTCTTTCACTGTGATGTGACTCCATCCTCATACAATATATTTTATATTTGATTTTGCCAAAATTATTTCTTAAAGCAACATTGGATTCTTTATTTGAATTCAAGAAACTAATACAAAATGGAGCCTGAATATATGGAACGGGTCTCAGTGAACACACTTGCCTGGATTTTCCAGGCCAGTCTTGGCCAGCCTGGGAAACTCTGCCATTTTGTGCTACTGGTTTCACAGCCAATCATGGCCAATATACTGGATTTTATCACATATAGAAATCTACAGTTAATCTGATTCCATGTAACCTGATCCTCTCAGCAAACATACTCCATAAGAAGACAAGAAAAAGGAAGAAAAAGGAAGGGAAGGGAAGGGAAGGGAAGGGAAGATGGATAGATGGATGGATGGTTGGATGGATGGATGGAGGGATGGATGGATGGATGGTATAGAAAGCTTTTAGGAGATTTTCTTTCTCAGGTAAATTTTTGCTTTCCCAGAGGAGACAGCATTCCCCCTTGGCATTTCGCTTTTGTCACCAACACTTAGAATTTCTAGTAGAGGGACCTCTGGAATGCAGAGCTATTATGGACCATTGAGGTCAAGGTTGATGCATCCAAGAAGGTGCCCTGCATTTTCTTGCTAGTCTTCAAAGGCTCCTCCTGTGGACCCTTCCTGGGCAGGAAGTGCCATTGGCCACGATCCTGCTGTGACCCTCCATTCTGCGTCCAGGTTCTTTCTGCCTTTCAAAGCATCGGCATAATGTCTCTACAATTAATCTGTAAAGCAGCAGAACTTTGTGATTCTGACACAGTTAATCGTTCCCAGTATCTCTATTTAAAGCTTTCTAAAGACAAAAGTAAAGAAGACAATTATACAGATTGCAGAGACCAGAGTAAGATGAGCTTGGAGAGAAAGAGAAACTCAGAGAGCCAACAACAATATAACATAAACAGCTCAGCAAATAATAGTGCAATTTCCCAGCTAATAGAATGGTTTAACACCTGAATACATTCATATGCCTGATTAAGCACTAACAACATACACCCATAAAGGAAGATTATAAGTTGTAATATGCCTTTGCAAGAAGCAGCATATTAACCACTATTTGTATACTTCTCCAATTACATTCCTTTAATTCTTTCATTTAGAAAACAGTTTACATTATAATAGCCAGCATCACTTCTGTTTTTAAAACAATTGGTTATATGTATATTGCCAAATTACGGGTCTACGGGATATTTTCATGAGAGAAAACAATTGCCAACATGCCTGGAAAAGGATCTTTAACTGGGGAGTCTGGTGACATATGGATGCATGGCCATTCCTTCTCACTATGCCAACGCTTCCCAATGGGTTGAACAGCCCATTTTTTCTTCTCAAGTTTTCTGTGAGCAGAGGTTTGTCTTGCAGACATGAAACCTGGACAGTGTGGGCCTTTCCAGCTCCCTCCTTGCTCCCTGTGTGCTCCGTCCAGGAGCCCAGCCCTCCCAGGCCACCGCACCCACTGGGGTCTGCATGCTGGTTTGTCGCCAGCTATTCTGTGCCAAAGGCCTCCAACACATCTTCCCTACCCAAATCCCAGCACACTGCTGGTCCCACCCAGCTCAGTATCTGGCCTGCACAGGGTCACCCCTGGGGCCCAAACATATCAGAAACCAAGATGCAATCAGCAACAGCAACAGAGCCTTGGAGACAAAAGCCAAACAGCGAAAAGCACCACTGTTCGGACCAGAGCAAGCCAGGCACTGCCTCCTTGTGACGAGAACAGGAAACTCCAGGTGGAGGCAGGAGAAGCCTGAGCGGTGTCGGGGCTCAGAAGGCCACACCCCAGAGCCTGGCTGGGACCTGCTGAGAGGCCCAAGGAGCTGTCTCCGAATCAGGGCCCCCTGGCCTGGACGCCAGCTCCCCCAGGTGCTGGGAGGGGCTCTCTCTGGAATTCCTTGTCTGCCTACCAAAGCAGCTTCAATGCAGTTGTCTTACATCTCCCTCCCTGGGAATCTCATCAATGGCCAGGAAAGCTCAACCATCTGGGAAGGGAGGGAACAGGGGTTCCCCACACCCGGACTTCTGTTCCTCCAAGGGCAACTTCAAGGGAGGTTTTGGGGGACTTGATCCGCATAGTGAGGTGACCTTTATTCCCATGCAGCTCCATCCCCCACCTTCCTGCCTCCACCTCTTGGAGCCATTCGCTTTTCCCTGATAATTTATTGTCCCTCAGAAGAACTTCCCACCCTCGCCAACCCCCCGCTCCCCTGTGGAAAAGGACACATCAGCCTCTGCACTGTGCAACACATTTGGGAAATCACTGCAATTTCCCCCAGGCACAGTCATGAACTGCATGTGCATTTTCTCTGATCAATTCCCCTTTTATCAGTTGATTTTGGACCAAACCTTCAGAGGGCAGGTAAAGGGGAAGTGAGCACACAGAGAGGCGGGCACAGCCAGGGAGCCACCCTGGGCAGGTGCAGCCTAAGCTTTGGCTCTAAGTGGAGAAGCTGAGCCTGAGAAGTGAGCTCTGGCAGGGCAGGTTGAGTCAGCATGGACCTAGGGAGGGTCCTGCCCCATCGCCACACACCAGCAATGCTGCTACCAGGGAGGCCACAGAGGGGAGGCTGAGCCCAAAGAGGGTTGAAGGGTTGTGCTTTGAAAGCCAAGTTCGAGATCAGGGACCATTGGCACTGAGGGATCCCAGGGCTTCACAGACCTGCTCAAAGGAACACAATTTTTCCCAATGTCCTAGGAAAGTATGACAGCAGAGGGAGGGGCTTAGCCCCAGTCTAACGGCTTAGAAAGAATGCCAAGACAATAAACAAGCAAGCCACCCTTCCATGCATTAACTTACTGCTATCAACTGGATTCTGTGGCCCCAAACACGTGTGTTGACACACTAACCCCCAATGAGATGATATTTGGAGCTGGTACTTTAGGAGCTAATTAGGTTTAGATGAGGTCAGGAAGGTGGGCTCACCATGATGGGATTCCTGTCTCCGTAAGAAGAGGAACAGGTCCTCTCTCTGCCATGTGAGGACACAGCAAGGGGGCTGCTGTCTGCACATCAGAGAGAGAGCCCTCACCAGGAACTGAATCTCCCAGCACCTTGATCTTGCACTTCCAGCCTCCAGAATTATAGGAAATCAATGTCTATTGATTAAGACACACAGTCTGTGGTATTTTGTCCCACAGCCTGTGATGACTGAGACACTCACTTAACACCATAAACGGGTGTGGTAAGAACACAGCACGAAGGACCCAGCTCCACCCTCCCTGCTCCCACACCTGTGTCCTCCCACTTGGGGCTGGTGCCCAGCTCCACCCCTTAGCCCTGGCTGAGCCCCATGCACTGTGGTTTGTAAGCAAACAACACTCCATCAAAAGCTGGGAGGTACTTACGCCCAAGTCCTGATGGCCCCTGCTCCTTTTCCACCATGGTCATGAGAATGTGCCCTAGCCAGCCTGTGGGGAGAGGCACACGGTCTGCATCTCCACAACCCCAGCTGAGAGCCAACTGCCGTAAGTGAATGAGAATAGCTGAGTGAGCCCAGCCGAGACCTGAAGAACTGCCCAGCTCAGCCTGGCCAACATTGCTGGCCACAGACTTAAGCCACTGAGTTTTGGGGTGGTTTGCCATGCAGCATTATGGTGAAAACAAATGGCTTAGACCTGTGGGAGCTATCAGCTCAGAGGCTCAGAGGGGTATTTGACATGTCTGAGGTCATCAGCTAGTATGCCACTGACTAGGAATTAAATCGAGCTGGTGTGACCATGCTGAGCACTTAACCTAGTGCACACTGCCTCCCAGAGCCTAAACTGCCATGGACACATGTCCTGCAAGCATGCGCTCATAGAGTTGCATGGATTGGACTAGAGGAAAATACAAGCTGCCTCTGCTTCCCTGCTATTCCCACTGAGGACAACAGAAAGCCCCGAACGCTGCCCACAAGACAAATAGAAGAAGTCTTAGAGAGGTGGAGGGAAGGAGGCAGACCCATTGGGGAACTTGGATCAAGGAATTGCCCAGGAGGGAGTTCCCTGGGTTTTCCTTTTGCCTCTTGTCTCCGAAGTGGGTGCTGGAGAAGCTGGAAGCGCAGAGACAGCCATGGATTCAGACCAAAAAAGACTCTGGAAAAGCCTACCCTCTGCAGCCACAAGGCCAAGGAAGTAGCAGCCCTGCAGGACAAGGTAACTTCTCTCCTCCAGCCAAATACTACAGAGCTGTGGCCCTGTCCCCACTCCTCCAGCAGAAGTCAAGTGGGGAGCCTGGACTTCTGCCATCAGCACACTGTCATGAGATGCCCCAAACCCCTCTTTGGGTGGCACGGGAACAGGCTGATGGAGGGGGGCTTGGACTTCCACCCCCACCTGGTGGTAACAAGGCCCATTCCCCTCCCCACCAGGATGGTGACAAGGGAGGCAGCAGGAAGTGGGAACTCTCATCATCCCCCAGCAGTCATGAGGCCACCACCCCTGTAGCTTCACCTGGGGCCATGTGGGACCAGTAACAAGGCACTCCTGCTCCACCTGCTGCCAGCCATGCAGAGGAGCCCCACCATGCCAGTATCAATGAGGGCAGAGAGGGAAGCTGTACTTCCACTCCCAGCATGACAGTGACACGATGGCACCTGCCCTCACCCAGGGTCAGAGAAACCTGCTAAATGGCAAGATGTAGGTAAAATGCAGAGTCTCACAATATGACACACAAACTGCCCAGGTTTCCATCAAAAATCACTTGTCATATCAAGAACTAGGAAAATCTCAAATGGAACAAGAAAAGACAACTAACAGAGGCCAACACCAAAATAACACAGACATGAGAATTATCTGACAAGGGTGTTAAAGCAGTGATCATAAAAATGCTTCAACAAACATTTACAAACACTCTTGAAACAAATGAAGAACTAGAAAGTCTCAACAAATTAAAGGTTTCAGCAAATAGTAGAAAATAAAAAAAGAACCAAATGGATATTTTAAGTCTAAAAATATAATATCTGAAATTCTAAAAATCACTAGATGGGATCAATAGCAGCATAAAAAGACAGAAAATAATCAGTGATGCAAAGACAAAATAATATAAATTTCTCAATGTAATCCACTATATTAGCATGCTAAAGAAAAAAGAATTACATGATCATATACATACATGCAGGAAAAAAAATGACAATTCTTTCCAAAATGATACACAGGTTTAACACAATTTTCATCAAATTCCAGCTTTTCTTTTGCAGATATAGACAAGATTATCCTAATATGTAACATGGAAAGCCAAAGGAAGAGGAGTAAACAGTTTTGAAAAATAATACTAAAGTGGAAGCAATTGCCCTTCCTATTTCCCAGACTTTCATGTCGCTTCAGCAGTCAGGACAATGTGGCACTGGAGAGGCATAAACACGCAGATTAACCGAATAGCAGAGAGAGCCCAGAAATAGCCCCACACACGCATGGCCAGCTGGTTTTTAACAAAAAGCCGAAAGCAAGTCAACGGAAGAAAAACAGAGCACCAATTTAAATGTAAGTCTTATCACAGAAACATCCAGAATAATTTTTTTTGAGACAGTTTTGTTCTTGTCACCCAGGCTGGAGTGAAATGGCTCATCTTGGCTCACTGCAACCTCCACCTCCCAGGTTTAAGCGATTCTCGTGCCTCGGCCTCCAGAGTAGCTGGGATTACAGGTGTGTGCCACCACACCCAGTAAATTTTTGTATGTTTAGTAGAGATGAGGTTTCACCATGTTGGCCAGGCTGATCTCGAACTCCTGACCTCGGTGATCTACCCGTCTCAGCCTCCCAAAGTGCTGGGATTACAGGTGTGAGAATAATTTTTGACCAGTCCAGAATAATTTTTGACCAAATGTCTGGGTACCATGGCCCAGCCAAGCTGACATAAATTTAGTCATCGCAGAGCCCAATGGAATCACAAGGTCTTTATAAATCAAGAGAAAGGCAGAAGACAGAATTGGAGATGGGGAGACTTTGCTGCTGGAGAAATGTGGGCGGCCTCCGGATGGTGGAGGAGACAAGGAGCCAGATTTCCCGGATCCCCCAGAGGAAATGCAGCCACACAGCACCTGGCTTTAGCCTCGAGGCCCAATTTGGACTTCTGGCTTTCAGAACTGGTAAAATAATGAATCAATGTGGTTCTGAGGCACTGAATTTGCAGGAGTTTATTAGAGAAGCAATAAGAAACTAGTTCAGGTGTGAACAGACATGTTCCCGAGAGGGTGCACAGGTGGCAAGCACGCAAGAAGACGTGAGCATCGCCAGCTGTTGGGGAAATGCAAATTAAGGTCACAAGAGATTGCCACTACACTCCTATTAAACAACTAAAATGCAAATACAGCCACTAGCACATACAGGCAAGGACAGTGAGAAGCTGGATTTCGCATATGTTGCTGGTGGCCATGCAAAATGAAACAGGGACTCTGGAAATAGTTGGGCACTTTCCTGAAAAACTGAACCTACACATGCCACATGACCCAGCAATTACACTGCTAGGCATGCACGCCAGGGGAGTGAAAACTTACGTCCACACAAAACCCATACACAGTGGTCTATATTAGCTTTATTTGAAACAGCCTCAAACTGGAAAGGACCAAAGAGTTCTTCAATATAAGAACAGATAAGCAAAGCGTGGTGCAGCTGTGCCACGGAGTGCCTGCTGCTCAGCCATGAAAAGGAACTGTTGATGCAGCCAGTGACTTGGATCAATGTCGAGGGCATTATGCAGAATGAAAGAAAAGCCCATCTCAGAGAAATCACCCTTCTGTATAATATTCTCACACGACAAAATTACATACAAGGAAAACAGATGAGTGCTGGCTGGGGGAGGACGTAGGGGGCAGTGTGATGGAGATCTCATGGATGTAGAATAGTCCTGTGTCTCAAATGCAGCTGTGGTTGTGCAAATCTATACATGATAAAATCACAGAACCACACAAATGCATTTCACCAATAGAGGCAGTCCCTGATGTATATTCACCTTACAACTGTTTGACTTTATGACAAAACAAAAGCCATCCACATTCAGTAAGAAACTGCACTGTGAGTTTTGACCCTTTCCTCGGCTAGTGATACGTGCTCTGATATTCCCTTGCCCTGCGGGGCAGCAAGGTGCAGCCCCCAGTCAACCAGGGAATCACGAAAGTCAACAGCCCACTCTGTGTGTTGCTAGAGATTTTTGGATACTCTGTTTTGTGTTTTCACATCCCATCATGTCTACAAAATGCCCACCTGTGTACAGTATTCAACACTTTAGTATAAAACAGGCTTGATGTTAGATAATTCACCCAACCGTGGGCTAATATAAGTGTTCTGAGTAAGTTAGGCTAGGAATCTCTGGTTAATCTGTTATATTTAAATATATGTAATTATTTAAGCATATGTACTTATTACTTATTTATATGTAATTATTAAATATATTATATATTTAAATATATACTTATATATAAATAAGATATACTTATAAAGATATACTTATATAAATATATACTTATATATAAATAAGATATAAATATATATTTTTAGTGTGCAACAAAAAAACAGAAGGAACTATGACATATTAATCTATTTTGCCCATTTACACTTACATGGTTTTGTTACTGTACTAAGTTATGTAGAATGTAAACATGGGGTAAACTCAGCAAAGAACATGCAGGACCTTCTTGTACATTTCTTTGCAACTTCCTGTGACTCTGTCATCACTTCATAATCAAAAGGCTTTTAAAAGAATATGAATAATTAACCAGATGTGGTGGTGCGTGCCTGTGGTTCCAGCTACTCAGGAGGCTGAGGCAGGAGGATCTCTTTAATCCATCAAGGCTACAGTGAGCTGTGATCGCACCACTGCACTCTAGCCTGGGTGACAGAGTGAGACCCTGTATAAGAAAAAAACAAAAAGAGCATGAAGAAAGTTATCCAAATCCTACAAAACTGTAACTTGAAACTTGGGTCCTTTCTGAAAGAATAAAGGTTTAAAAAACTAGACTTGATAACATGAGCATTGGAATCTGGAACCACTTTGGGCCATAAAAGACTGATTCTGGTGAAGTTTGGCTCCAGGGTTGCACAGATTGAGGTACCACCCCACCCGACCCCACCCCCAAACAAGGAAACGGAGTGTAGCCCTCAGTCCGTGGCATGGACCTTGGTTCACTTCATTTAACAAAATCCCAGCAGAGGAAAGACAGGCCCAGCTATTCCTGCAGAGACTGTCCCGCTCCACACACATACTTGTTCCTCCTTCCCACCACTCATCCCAGCACCACCAAACTCAACCCTCAAACTCTTGCTTAGAGCAGGGTGTACAGGAGAATGAGGAGGAAACAAACTGGGCCTTAAAAAGTTGGAGGATGGACAAGTAGTCGCTCACCACCTTCCAGAGCAACTAGAACATCTGGGAACTTTCCAAACACAAGCGAGAGGAGAAGAAATACACGGCAATTCTGCAAGCATACCAGAACAGATCTCTATAAAATAAAAGAAGAACATCAAGCAAAAGACACATCAAAATAACAACACAAAAGAAAACCAACTTTAAAGGCAGAAAGCTATGGAATAACCGGTGAGCTATAGAAAAGCTCAAAGGTGGCCGGGCGCGGTGGCTCACGCTTGTAATCCCAGCACTTTGGGAGGCCGAGGCGGGCGGATCACGAGGTCAGGAGATCGAGACCACGGTGAAACCCCGTCTCTACTAAAAATACAAAAAATTAGCCGGGCGTGGTGGTGGGCGCCTGTAGTCCCAGCTACTCAGAGAGGCTGAGGCAGGAGAATGGCGTGAACCCGGGAGGCGGAGCTTGCAGTGAGCCGAGACTGCGCCACTGCACTCCAGCCTGGGCGACAGAGCAAGACTCCGTCTCAAAAAAATAAAAATAAAAAAAATAAAAGCTCAAAGGTGAGATTTTACACACACAAAATAGAATTGGATGAAAATGAAGTTACTGAAACACATTGAGGACCTAAAATGTTATAAACAGCAATGATATAATGACAGAAACAGCAAGAAACAAAATAAATACCTCTAGAAATTATTACCACAGATAAAAACACAGTGAATACAGATTTTTTTTTTGAAGACAAAAGGGTTACAGCAATTAAGGAAAAGCTAATGGTTAAGGAAGACAGATGGAGAAGGTCCAGTGTAAGGAAACAGGTGCCTGGGGGTGGAGAACCAGAGAGATGGATTGATGACATATTCAAAGACATGAGATTGAAAAGTGCCTGGAGTGAATATAGATTGGGTCTGCAGATCAAAAGGACATACCTTCTTCCTGGCGAGTTTAACAGAGAACAGAAACGCCAAGGCAAATCCTAATTCAGCTGCTTAATTTCAAGATAAAGAAAGAATAATTCGGGTCTTCACACAGCCAGAGCAGATCGTCTGCAAGAGGGGGTCCATCTCAGGTGGCCCACAGAGCGCTCCACATAGCACTCAGGATCTGCAACGGGAAAACTGTAACAACTTTTAGGGAAGGAGGGCTGACCCGTGAATCTTGTTCCCCCTCAAGTCACTGTTAGATTCTAAAGCCAACAACCTAAGTTCTCAGGTCTGAAGACGTCCTGGGATAGAACATCTCTGAGCTCTTCTTGGGGGAAATAAGAAGTTCATGGCCAATTAGCATTGAATCAAAAGAAAACACACACACAGTTGGGAGAAGGGAAGTGAGAGGAAGGGAGAGTGAAGCCGTCCTCGTATTTCAGATCAGGAAGTTGGCTGTTCCTGTGTAAAAGTGAAACTTGAACATGTTTAAAAAACAATGCATTGACTCCAAATACCTAAGTTTTTCCCCCAGAGCCTCCCCTCCTCTCCTGAGAAAGAGCTCTGAACAATGGCTCATAGTGAGGAAATACTGGACATTCATCAATTCCTTCAGTTGTGCTTCAGGTTTTTTTCCCTCCATTAAATATGAGTAAATTTGAAGAATTACTTTTGTTGCAGGAGTGAGGTGGTGTGTTCCCACCTTTATTACCTGATGTCTGTCCACCCCACAGGTGTTTGCGCCCACAGGAGAGCTCCTCACACCATGTCTATCTCTCCACCCACTCACCAGCCTGTGCACGTAAACATCAATGAAGAGGTGTCTGCCACGATGTTAACCTGATATTCATGGTGGTCATGGCTGTGGGGCAACCGGGGTCATTTTTAAATTTTCACCCTTTTATAGTTTCATTGCTTAAGTTCTCTATGGTGAGTATGTATTACTACAGTATTTATAAAAACAAAAACACTATTTTTCAAAAATTAAAAACATCAAAGGCAAATATTCTAAGATGCTAACAGTGTTAATTTTGGACAATGCAACTAAGTATGTTTGCATTTTTCTTGTTTTGTTTTGTTTTCTGAGATGGGGTCTCACTCTGTTGCCCGGGCTAGAGTGCAGTGGCACAATCACAGTTCACTACAGTCTCTGTCTCCCCAAGGTCAGGTGATCCTCCTACCTCAGCCTTCTAAGTAGCTGAGACTACAGGTGCATGCCACCACACCCAGCTAATTTTTGTATTTTTAGTAGACACAGGGTTTCACCATATTGGTCAGGCTGGTCTCGAACTCCTGACCTCAGGTGACCCACCTGCCTCAGCCTCCTACAGTGCTGGGATTACAGGCATGAACCACCTCACCCAGCTTTTTTTAAATGTTTTTATGAAATGGAGTCTCAATCTGTTACCCAGTCTAGAGTGCAGTGACACAATCACGGCTCACTACAGCCTCTGCCTCCCCAGGGTCAGGTGATCCTCCTACCTTAGCCTTCCGAGTAGCTGGGACTGCAGACATTTACCACCATGCCCGGCTAATTTTTGTATTCTTTGTAGAGATGACGTTTTGCTCTGTTGCCCAGGCTGGTCTCAAACTCCTAGGCTCAAGAGATCCACCCACCTTGGCCTCACAAAGTGCTGGGATAACAGGTATGAGCCACTGGACCCGGCCTTGCATTTTTCTTTTAATTTTTAAAATTTTTACATTTCCAAAAATTAAAACAATAAGGAAAGCCTGTTTATTTAAAAAGAGCCATAAAGAGTTCTTTCCTCTTTCCCCTGGAAAATGAAGGAAACAAATCTCTATTGGCATATGACAGAGACAATCTCAACTGAAATGCAACCATGGAGAAAAAAAACTTCTAGGAGTCATATGCTGCTGCTATGACAGTTATGCAAATGAATTAAAGTCCCCATTCAAAGAAACTGGTATAAATAGATTAATTTGTTAAATTCCCTTCTGGTTTTAATGTTGCATGCAAATACAAATGCAAAGGGAATTATGTGTAAAATTGTTGCTAAAAGACAGCAAAGAATAAGAAAAATAAATTTGCCATCAACCTCCCAAGGGTTGGTGAGAGATTCTTCAAACTAGAATCTCATAAAGCAACTGATTAAAAACACATACCAGACACTCTAGCCTCTTCTTTCCAATTAGCTAAGCAAATCTATGAAACGAGGGGGGCAGAGCTCTGTGAACTAAGCCAGTCTGACTACCATATATATGTGTGTGTGTATATATATATATTTTTTTTATTTTAGACAGAGTCTCGCTCTGTCGCCCAGGCTGGAGTGCAGTAGTACGATCTCCACTCACTGCAAGCTCCACCTCCCAGGTTCGCGCCATTCTCCTGCCTCAGCCTCCCGAGTAGCTGGGACTACTGGCGCCCGCCACCACGCCCAGCTAATTTTTCTGTACTTTTAGTAGAGACGGGGTTTCACCATGTTAGCCAGGATGATCTTGATCTCCTGACCTCATGATCCGCCCACCTCAGCCTCCCAAAGTGCTGAGATTACAGGCGTGAGCCACTGCGCCCGGCCTCTGACTACCATATTTTAATGCTCAAATCTGTCCCTCCACTCCTGCATCTGGGCTTAGTTTGACTCATTTGGCCAATGAGACATTAGCAAATACGGTGTAAGAAAAGGCTTGTTTGTATCGAGGCTTACTCTCCTTTCTGCTGTGACCAAGCCCAGGCTGCCTGCTAGAGGCCGAGAGACCACATGGAGGGAAGCCTCAGCCATCCCAAGCCCCAGCATCCTAGCTGAGGCCCCAGACATGTCCATGAGGCCACACTAGGCCAGCACTCCTCAGAGCCAACCCACGAAGTTGTGAGCAATCACACATGGGCTGTATTAAGTCACTGAGCTTCGGGCAGCCTTGACAATGACTCCTTCCTTGACCAAGCCAGCCAGGCTCCTCTGACCCCTATTCTCGGCGAGGCCTCGCCCCCAGCCCTGATCAAATTCCTCGTCCTCCGCCCTGAGGTGGAAGTCCCTGGCCTGCCTTAGCCAGACATCCCTCCTTGGTGCAGTGCGTGTCATTTGACAGGCAGCGGTGCAGGGTTCTGCTGTCATGGGAGCTCTGGCTGCTGTCCGTTTGTACATTCAGCCTCTTAGGCCCATGCTGCTGGCCCCAAAATGACACTCTGAGTAGCAAGAGCCTGGGTTATAGAAGCGAGCATCTCACTTTGACCATTCATTAACTCAGAGTGGGACTTGCAACCCACTGGGTTTCCGCAAATGTCAACCATGCTTAGTGTGTCTTTATGGACACACTGAAAATCTGCAATATCCTCCCCATGCCTTGAGGTAGATTGGCTACCACTGCATCTATCAAGAGGAAAACCTGAGCAAAAAGGTGCTGTGGGTTCCCATACCAGCAATAAAAATTAAAGAGCCAGAGATCCATGGTGGGCCAGCCATCCTAGGGGTCCTGACCAGGCCTCGGGGGGCATTGTTAGTCCTGTGCGTCCAGGACCCCAGTGATATGGTTTGGCTCTGTGTCCTCACCCAAGCATCATCTTGAATTATAATCCTCATAATCCCACGTGTTGAGGGAGGAACTTGGTGGGAGGCGATCTGATCATGGGAGTGGATTCCCACATGCTGTTCTCATGATAAGAAGTGAGTTCTCACTAGAGCTGATGGTTTCATAAGTGTTTGACAGCTCCTCCTTCATGTACTCTCTCTCTCTCCTGCCGCCTCGTGAAGAAAGTGCCTGCTTCCCCTTCCGTCATGATTGTAAGTTTCCTGAGGCCTCCCCAGCCATGCGGAACTGTGAGTCAATTAAATCTCTTTTCTTTATAAATTACCCAGTCTCAGGGAAGTTCTATATAGCAATGTGGGAACAGATAAACACACCAGCCCTCTCCACCACGGAGCTGGGATCTGAGGGCTGTTTATCCGGGACCCCACCACCGGCCGAGTCTAGACCAGATGCCCCGCTCTGAGCCCTGGACATAGGAGTCAGTCCGGGGTAAGATAGGATCCAGCGGAGTCAACCAGAGTGACTCCTTTGGGCTTTTGTCACTGCGCTGATGGAGAAAGCTCTAGAAAGTCTAGGAGATCGAGCTGGGAGGATGATAACATGGAAATGCAACCATGTTCTCCTCTTGTGATGAAAGTCTCACTGCCAGGGAGAGATTGGGGCAGATGCTGAGAAAGAAGGTTTGGGGGAAAGGATGCTGAAACCTGGGTCATCTGTCTCCTGTTCTTCAATACCCTGGAACTTTGAGGGTGGGAGAGAGTGGAAGGGGACATGGGGCCACAGTCCTCTGTTCTTCAAGGCTCTGTTCCTCAAGGGGCCTTTTAGAGGTGATTAGACCGTCTGGGTCTGTCGGTTCTGGCACTTGCTCTGTAATTCAACGACCTCTCCAGCATCCTTCAAATACGCTTCTTTCAATGGGAGCAGATTTTGTTGGCTTTTGGCCACTGGCCCTTAAGTCCTGATTAATATCTACCCCTTGAGTCCTCAGGGTGCTCAGGACAGAAGAAGTCACCAGAACAGGCAATAAGAAAGAGTGGAGAGGATCTCTGTTACCTTAAGACCCTAATGAGCCTCCTCCCTGCTTCCCAGTCACAGACTCTGGACAGAAACCCTGCCCCCCCCACCCAGGCAAGATGCCAGCTCCCTTCCTGGTCCTGATGTCACAAGTCCCTGGACATGACCTCCCCACCAGGGCAGGACCCCAGCTCCCTTCCTGGTCATGATGTCACAGGTCCCTGGACATGACCTCCCCACCAGGGCAGGACCCCAGCTCCCTTCCTGGTCACGATGTCACAAGTCCTGACATTCCACAGTGTCCTGGAGACCAAGGATGGGAAACTGCTGACCTTCAGAACGTCCTTCTCTTTCAGCTGGAGGGAGCATGGCAGTGAGCCAAGGAGATGGGACCCTCTGCTTTGTCCTCCTGCTGTGCTGCTGGCAAGAAACTGAGCTCCAGCCGAGAACCATGATTCCAGGTAGGGCCCCACAGGGATGGCTCAGCAGAAAGAGAACTGAACCAGGTGGGGAGCGGTGGCCTCTTCTGCCATGGCTTCCTCTTATTCCCAACCTACATGAATTTACCATTTATTCCTTGGGGAATGACTGTAGCTGAAAAGTCTATCTTTGAAGACCTTTTAAAATCTAGACATCCATAGGAAAGTTGCAAATGTTACTTATTTTAACTTTTTATTATGGAAAATTTCTAACTGGGAAGAATATCATGAACCTTCATGTATTCACCCTCAGGTTCAATTATTGTGCATATTTTGTTTTTTTCTACACACACACACACACACACACACACACACCCCATACCACATACACACACTTTTCTTGTTTGGGGAGTATTTTAGCACTCTCCCAGATGTCTTACGACCTCATGGAAAACATTTTCTTGCCAAGAGATAAAAGCATTATCTACAATGTCGTAATCACTAACACAATTACCAAAAGCCTTTATTGCAGCTCATACCCTTAAAAAATATTTGTGATGCTTGTTAAAGATGGGCAGGCAGATTTTATTCAAAGGGGGCTACTACCATGGTGTCTCATAATAGCGGAGAGTGGGCTCAACTCCAAATACAGGGAAAGTGGAGATTTGTAGCCAAGGATCAGGGTGGGTCAGTGGATGAACGTTGCTAAGAGGTAGGAGAATTCTTTGCTAAACTGATTCAGCAAAGGTCAAGAGGCCTTTTATAAACAAAAATGAAGCATTTATATTTTTTGTCCAACCTGATTACTCTAGAATTTGGATAATAAGATTTTCAGGACCATATAATTGTTTGCATATGTTTAATAAAAATTGATTCTCCTTGCAACAGGACACAAAGGTCTGCTATCTTTGAAGACCTTTTAAAATCTAGACGTCCATGGGAGAGTTGTATGTTACTTATTTTAAGTTTTTATTATGGAAAATTTCTAACTTGGAAGAATATCATGAACCTCCATGTATTCACCCTCAAGTTCAATTATTGTGCATATTGTGTTCAGCCAAACAGGAGGCCAGGCGTGAAAGGAAGCCAAGGCGATAAAATAATCAAAGATGGAGGGTGAGGAATTTGATCAGATATCAAGGGTGACCAGGCCAAGACTAGGGGATTTCCACTGAAAGACTTCACAGGATTCCTACTAAACATGGGGAAAAGCAGACAAAGACAGAAGCTAGGGTCAAGGCCTAGTCAAAGAGAAGACTCAGAGGAGCCTGGCATGAGGTAAGTCAAGGGGCGAGGCTTTCTCGTTCCCTCCTCTTGTTCAAGAAAGAAGAGACATTCCTTTTCCCTTTGAACAAGATAAGTCCATTTTTCATCTGATGGAGGATATTTGCTGGATGGTACAAGTAGTCAGGAATTTAATGAACGGAATGTAGTGAACGGAATGTCTACGAGAAAGGGAAGAAAAACAAAGATTTATAGTTGGAAACGCAGTTTCTGAATCCAGAGGGCAGTCTGTTGAGAAGATTTCCGGATTTTGGGCTCGAGGCATCTTCAGCCGATGGGGCAAGGATGGATTTCCTAGTTTGCAGGGGGTGTGTCCTTGGTGACATCATGACCATCAGAGCCACAGTCATGGTTATGCTGGGGGCAGAGCGTGGATGTGTCCAGCTTCAGCCTTTCCAGATGGTCCCACAGGAGGCCTGAGTTGTCAGGCTTTAGTACTCAGTAACACCCAGTCAGGAGGGCAGAAGAAAGACTGGAAATGTTAGCCTGGGGACATTGAAGGACTCTAGAAGACTTCAGGATCCAGTCCAGTTTACAGGTGGATAACAAAGTAGAAAGCAAGGTGGAGTTTATCAAAAGATTAGAAAAAGTAGAATACACAGGGTTATAACTCACAAGGGCATGCTACCATTTTTCATTAAAACATAAAATATGGCTCTATAGTCACCCCGTTTTTTTGATCAAGATAACCAAAGTAATGCTATTCTTGTCTCAAAAATATATCACATCTTACAAGATTTGGTCTGATTATTTACATAAGTGCAGCAAGAATGGTAATGGACCACATAAATTGAGTTTTCTTTGCTGGAGCTTTTTACAAGGAATCTCAGATTCGATTTTTTAAAAGCTTTTTGAGGCTAGGAAGCCCAGCCAAAAACTCACCTTCAGACTTCACGTGTGGTACCTAAAGACTTGGGTGAATTTCTCTCTTCTGAAGGTCTCGAGGTTCCCAAAGTTCCTGGATCTGCCAGAAAATGACCTTCTTCACTCACCTGTGGAATGGGGACCCGGTGAGCCAGGTAGCAGGTCAGTTTCTCCAGCTCCATCAAATCAACCGCAGTTTTTAAAAACTGTCTGGTCACATCTGATTCTGTGTATCAATCTCAAATATGACATTCCAGTCAAAGCCTTGGTAATATGACCAATGTTTCCAATCGTGTCCTGTTGCAAGGAGAATCAATTTTTATTAAACTTACGCAAACAATTACATCGTCCTGAAAATCATTGTAGCTGAATTCCAGAGTGGGACAAAAAATATAAATGCTTCATTTTTGTTTAGGGAAGTGTAATTATCAAATTGTTGTCCGTTATGCATAGCCTAAGAGAAACCAGAAGCAGAGAGTTCTTTACATCTGGAAAACAAAACATTAAAAAACCAGAAACATTTCCAAGAAAATTCAGAAAAATTATAATCGCCCCACATTGAGTCCCACATCATTAATTCTTGTTCTGTGATCTTGGGTTAGCAGGTTTACAAACCCGTCAATTTCTCCCTCAGTTCTGGAAAAGTCCAGTCTAATAGTGCAATCTTAGAGGCATCAGAAACCTTACTCCAGAGTACTTGGCAAGAGTCTTACCTAAAAGTCTCCTTGAAGACAAAGAATTTTTGGACTGTAGCTGATTGCAAAAGCTTTCAAAAAAGCATCAGAGTAAAACAATAATTGTCTTGAATGACAAAAGACATAAAATGCATAAAATGGCCATGGTTAAAAATCTGATGAGAGTTCATTAGGCTGCAATTGACAAGCAAATTTGGTTGTTTCTGTGACATACAATATTACAAGACAATAATGGAAATTAGGACTCATAACTTTATACCAGGACATATCATGGACAGTAAGGACAGTGAAAATTTCTAGGAATTTTATACCATTTCTGAAACACTTATAACATATATGCATACAAATATAAAGAAGGTTAAACATCCCTTATTTGACAATGCTTTTTAAGAATTTAATGTATCAAATAAAGCTAATTAGTTTAACATCTTTCCTTTCACCAAGTGAGAGAACAAACCCTTTGAGATTTTCTAGTGGCCGTCTGGGAAATCTCAAAATTAGTTTGAGGCCAAAATTCTTCATTTAGAACTTGGCTTGGATGAAGTTGTCAAAAATTACAAAAGGTTTGAATATTTGGTTAAATGGGATCATAAGTTACTACGAAATGGTAGTTATCCGTTTAAGTTAAATGACAGTAAAGAATTTTTAAAGAAAATATAGGAAGTAGCATGGTTTTTAAAACAATTTAGCTCTTTTAATATTGAGGAGACTCAGTTTTCTTAAGTAATCAAAAACATGATAAAGAAAATATGAAATACAGGAAATATTTGATAAGACACAGAATCTTTGTTTCCTAGTAAGACTACTCAACAGGTAAGAGACAAGTACCTCTTACAATGTCTTATTAAGAACAGACCAGGCCTGGCGTGGTGGCTCATGCCTGTAATCCCAGCACCTTGGGAGGCCAACGTGGGCGGATAATCTGAGGTCAGTATTTCAAGATCAGTCTGACCAACACGGTGAAACCCCATCTCTACAAAATTAGCCAGACGTGGTGGTGCATGCCTGTAATCCCAGCTACTTGGGAGGCTGAGGCAGGAGAATCACTTGGACCCAGGAAGTGGAGGTTGCAGTGAGCCAAGATCACGCCATTGCACTCCAGCCTAGGCAACAAGAGCAAAACTCCCGTCTCAAAAAAAAAAAGACCAATAATTCAAGAAAACTTTGGCCTTTTAGCAGAGAGAGAAAATCAAACTCCAGTATTGCATTGCTGCACTATTGATACTAAAGCTCATCTATAAAATCTTATAATAAAATTCATTTACTCTTAGTGTATCTTGACCACATAAGATTTTTCTCTCTCTCTTTTTTCTCAGGGACTCGTTACATCTTTCCATACTAATTTACGCATTTTGTCCGGTTTTTTCTCTTCCTGAAAAAACAAAGTTTAAACCACTTTAGGACAAAATTACTCACTTTTTTCTTCAACAAAAACACATTCTTCATATCACATACGCTTTCTTATCAAAAACAGATCTTACTTTCCTTTATACTTTGCACAGGAAGTTGTTTTTCTTCACCCTCATTATTTCCAGTAGTTTTAATTACACATGTTGAGTATGTTGATTACAATGTTCAACAGAGAAAACTAGGAGTAGACAGTTGTGAGTTGTGTCACATATAGCATTCTGTAACAAAGTAGCAAATTGTATGACTATACCATCTTACAATTTTTAGAGATACGTTTATCTACAGCATAATTTTTCAAGGTGGCAAAAAAAACTTTTGTTAACAGACTGAAATACATTTAGTCTCTCCATACCATATAAAATAAGAAGTCAAAAATACATAAACTTGTGCTTAGTAACGAGTGTTTCAATAGCTTATCCTATTTAAAAATTATTAATGAAACTCTTGTTTTACTGAACTGATCATAACGCCAGGGTTATGAGTCACCAAAAAGATGTTTAGAAACTGTTTTGAAAAGGCAAACACAGGTTGGGTGCAGTGGCTCATACCTCTAATCCCAGCACTTTGAGAGGTTAAAGCTGGTAGATCACTTCAGCCCAGGAATTTAAAACCAGCCTGGGAAATATGGTGAAACCCCATCTCTACAAAAAAAAAAAAAATGCAGAAATTAGCAGGATGTGGTGGCACATGTCTATAGTTCTGGCTGCTTGGGAGGCTCAGATGGGAGGATCACCTGAGCCCGGGAGGTCGAGGCTGCAGTGAGTCATGATCACGCCCCTGCACTCCAGCCTGGCTGACAGAATGAGACCCTGTCCCCCCCACAAAAAAAAAAAATGCAGACACACTATTGTAACTGCCCAAGGGGTTTACTTGCCCCCCTGCCCAGGCAGAGCCAATTCATCAAGACAGGGAACTGCAATAGAGAAAGAGTAATTCACGCAGAGCCAGCTGTGCGGGAGACCAGAGTTTTATTATTACTCAAATCAGTCTCCCCAAGCATTCGGGAAACAGAGTTTTTACGGATAACTTGGTGGGTGGGGGGAAGCCAGTGAGCCAGGAGTGCTGATTGGTCAGGGATGAAATCACAGCGAGTCAAAGCTGTCTTTTTGCACTGAGTCAGTTCCTGGGTGGGGGCCACAAGATCAGATGAGCCACTTTATCCATCTGTGTGGTGCCACCTGATCCATCAAGGGCAGTCTGCAAAATATCTCAAGCACTGATCTTAGGAGCAGTTTAGGGAGGGTCAGAATCTTGTAGCCTCCAGCTGCATGGCTCCTAAACCGTAATTTCTAATCTTGTGGCTAATGTTAGTCCTACGAAGGCAGTCTAGTCCCCAAGCAAGAAGAAGTTTGCTTTGGGAAAGGGCTGTTACCGTCTTTGTTTATACTATAAACTATAAACCTTCTCCCATGGTTAGTTCAGCCTACACCCAGGAATAAACAAGGACATCTTGGAGGTTAAAAGCAAGATGGAGCCGTTAAATCTCTTTCACTCTCTCAATCATAATTTTACAAAGGTGGTTTCACTATGACACCAAATAAAGCTACCATCGTCTCCAGTTATTTCCCTGTTAACTATTTTTAAGTTTATTTGGCTAGTAACCCAAGTAGAATAAAATTATGTCTGCGTTATATCTATAGCTGACAACTCCAAAGACATACTGTCTTTATTTAACAAACAATCTCAAACTAGCTTTATATATCAACCATCCTAGTAATGCAAACTTGAAAAACATTTGGGTTAGCTCCTCTGTTTCTGGGAGTCCTGGGAATATTTAATCAAGCACGTCTTTTTTCTCTAAGCCAATTTGAATAGAACTCCTTTAAGGAATTTTATAATTACTTTGGCATTACCATCCAGAGGTAGAAAAATATCACATATATGTAACATAGGTACGTACATGAAAGACACATGAAAACAGTGATTGTGTGGCTTCGTTCTTAAATTTTAGCCATGAGTCTGGCAACACAGTAACACAAAACTCACTGGTTTATCTCCACTCTATATTTTCATCTGAATTATGTTTCCGATAAAAACGGGATATGTTGAGGTTACCCATCAATAAGGGCTCAAGATTTTTCTTTCTTAACTAGCATTTATGAAGGGGAGTTTCAAGCCTTTCTTTTCCCCTGATATTATTTAATCTTACAGAGGCTGTGACTGAGGCAGCCATCTGGATGTGTCAAAGCCTTCAATGAGTAGATAAAATGTCCCATCTGTTTCCAGATGGTCTTTTTCCTTTTCAGCCTCAGATCAGGTAGTTGATCTGGGGTTGTCTGGGTCCATAAAGCTCCAGGGACTGTTGGTAGTCAAGGGGCTGAGTGGGAAGAGAAGGGTGTAACGGGGGTGGGGGGAGGAGTGGAGGCCCAGGGGGACACATCCAATGGTGCAAGGGGGCTAACGGAGATTAGATGGTGCAAAGAGAACTCGGGTGCAGAGACTACATCTAGGAGAGAACTCTGGGAGCCAGTTTGGGGAGATCTGGGCCATGGCCACTCTGTATGGTCCTCGCAAAGTCACGGCAAAAAGGAGAGGAGCAGAGCCAGTGCCGCAGTGAAGAGGGTCAGGAAAGTTTTAGAAGAGGTTTCAGTAAACAGAAGAACCTTGCCCATGTGCAGTTGAGCTCCATGCCTTTTCATGGGTACGTGTTCAAAAAGTGGCAGTGTTAGCAAGGCAGTGTTAGCACGATCCAAGAGCAGCATTTTTGGCCCTCTGTATTAGTCAGTTCTTGCACTGCTATAAAGACATACCTGAGACTGGGTAATTTATGAAGAAAAGAGGTTTAATTGGTTCACTGTTCTGTGAACTGTACAGACTTCTGCTTCTGGGGAGGCCTCAGGAAACTTACAATCATGGCAGAAGGCAAAGGAGAAGCAAGTACATCTTACACGGCCAGCAGGAGAAACAGAGAGAGTAGGCAGGTGCTACACACTTGTAAACAACCAAATCTCAGGAAAACTTACTATCATGAGAACAGCAAGGGGGACGTCAGCCCCCATGATTCAGTCACCTCCCACCAGGCTCCTCCTCCAACACTGGGAATTGCAATTCAACCTCAGATTTGAGTGGGGACATAAATCCAAACCATATCAGCCTCTGACATCCAAAGGTGAAGTAGAGGACAGGAAACCCTCACTGCATGTCCTACATGGACTGGCCAGAGCCATTCCATGGTCAGTGGTCTCTCATCAGGAAGGAGTGCTGGGGGCACTGCACTGTTTAAACCACAAAAGGGAGGAGAGTCTGGTCACAGACTTGGATGATTGGCTCAAGGAGACGAAGGAATGGGTCCTTCGTTTCTTGTTTTCCAGAGCTGGCTTCTTCTTCCTCCTTAGGAAAGCATTCTGGTCACAGTTGTGTAAGGAATACGTAAGAGAGAAAAAAGGTCAGAGTTTAGTCCTTACCTCCCAAGATCTGATTTCCTCATCCAGACAGTTGAAACAGGTGACCAAGGTCTTCCCCAGCTTGAAGACCAGTTAAGGGATCATTTCGAAATCACTTTCTCACGAGGAACATTGGGTTTCCTTACTCAGAAATTGAGTTGACCACGTTATGTGGCTTTCTTGAGATGTTGGACCTTGAGGGAGAGAGGAGACAGTCAACGTGGTCCTAGTGATGGAGAAGGGTGCAGTGCTGTTTTCCCCAAATTAACCAGAATGAAATCTCAGAACTCCACAAGGAACCTTTTCACAGAGGCCAGAGTGTGCACGATGTAAATATCGAGAAAGAGCAGTGGATTCTCACGATTACACGGCGTGCGGCACCTTAAAACCGTGAGGCTGAAGTCAGAGGTGACACAGGAAGAATATGGCAAAGCCACTCCACTTGACAATGCACTTTAAAAACCGCACGGATGTTATAAAACACAAATATTTTACTGCACATGCTTACTGGCTGACTTGCACAATACTTCCATTATAATTATGGGACAGACACAAAATGAAAAGAATATTTTTAACAAAGCACTTGCACGATGCAGCTGTACCCATTCTTAATGATCATTAATGTCTCATCCAAAGAGAACTGTACTTTGTTTGTTTCGTTTACCGAAGGTCAGCATACTGGGAAGCAATTGTCATCACATCTCAGACCTTTTTGCATATTTCCCCCCATTGTTCTGAGCCTGCATGTGCGCAGACGAGTCGATTGGTATGCAGATTGTCTGTCATTAAAGCCATTTGGAAATCAGCTTTGTCATTGGTTTAGTGTTGGAACTTCAGATCCTAGAAGCCACCACTGGAAAGCTCTGTGCACTCAGAAAGGGAAGGTGTGTGGCCCTGCTGAACCCAACCTCGGGGCTGGAGGAAGAGGCTGACATTGACCTTGAGCCTAAGCAATGCCCCAGGACGCTGAGACGCCACACCTCCAATAAAGAAAAACCGTGAATGGCAGAAGTGGGGAACTACTGGGTGGGAGCTTCCAAGGAGAAAGCAGTGCTCAGAACCACCATTCACTGTTGGGGTCACTCAGCACAGTCAGTTCCTGTCAGTCAGGCAGCCGAGGCCACAGGTCAGGAGGCCACGGGGCCTGTGGACAACCCACATCCCAGACCTCGGTATTTCACCCACATGACTCCACCTCTTATCTGCAAATGGGACCACCCTGAAATCACTTTGCTTATGAAGGAGGAGAAAGAGGGGTGGCCCATCTCTCTGAGTCCTGCCCCTCCTGAAACAGAGCCATGAAGCCAGGGCTTCATGATGCAGCCATAGCATTGCACACTGTTTCCCATTTCCCTAGAACATGTTTCTAAGCCTCCAGGTGCATGCATTGCAGGCGCCTTTCATGAAGGAGGTCAAAGTGTTGCTTTCGCAAGAGGAATGTGCCCTCTTACTCTGCTCACCTCAAAGCAGCTGGCTGAGCCCAGTCATCCTTGGGACTAGGACGTTGTCTTGACCTCTCATGGGGTGATTCCAGGGACCAGGAGGGCAGGCTTACCTCAGAGCTCCTGGGCAATTGTCCTCCATCCTCACAGCCACCCCGGAGGCAGCTGTTTCTCTGCATTTTCCGGACAAGAAACCCAAGTCCCAGAGAACTTTCCTGGGGCCATCTCTCATCACCCACAGGACAGACTGGAACTTGGGCAGGGCTCCTTCCTCTAGAGGGGGCTGGTGGGCACCCACAAAATCATATCCATTAAGATAAAAATATGCAAATTCAATGAATATTGTTAAACTATAGGGCTTTTATTTCCTCCTAGGTTCACCTACTGAAATACCATTCAGTTCAAAACGTGAGGATATGTCTGAATTATTAGGTAAGGAAGACCCTCCTATCGATCTCTGGCCTGTATGTGAAGTGGGCTGGATGGTTGTCTGTGGCTGTTTCCCAGATAACCTGGTACAAGCTGCAGACAGTGGAGGGAACTGATTGGTTTGGGGCTAGAATCATATTCCAATGGCCCATAGCTTTATTGCTGACATCTAAGAGTCAAACTCTCAAGAAATTAAGGAAGACAGAATTTTAGACCATTACACCTAAAAAGTGCCTGGGAGTGAGGTCCAAGGACCCTCAGCGTCTGCATCACGTGGTTTGGGGAGCTTGTTAGAAATGCCCAGCGGTAAGCCCGGCCCAGCCCCCCAGCGTGAGCACCGCAATCAACCTGATGCCACTGATTCCGGTGCACCTGAGAGGCCCCATGGCTGAGCCGTCCCCTCCTCCACCGCCTCAGCCCTGCCAGCCCCCTGGAAAGATGGTGCAAACTACGGACCCCCTGGCCTCACCCCGGGGATGCAGACCGTGCTAGTTTGGCTGAGCCTGGTGCCTCTGTGCTTCTCTAGAGCTCTGCAGGTGATGCTAAAATACAGCCGCCTGAGAACCGCTGCCCTGGGCCAGGGCCATCCAATAGAAACACAGTACAAGTCGCAGTTATGGTTTTCATCATCTAGTGGCCACATTAAAAAGACACAGATGAGGCCAAAGCGGGCAGATCACGAGGTCAAGAGACGGAGACCATCCTGGCCAACATGGTGAAACCCTGTCTCTACTAAAAATACAAAAATTAGCTGGGCGTGGTGATGTGTGCCTGTAGCCCCAACCACTTGAGAGGCTGAGACAGGAGAATCCCTTGAACCCTGGAGGCAGAGGTTGCAGTAAGCTGAGATCGCAGCATTGCCCTCCTGCCTGGCAACAGAGTGAGACTCTGTCTCAAAACAAAACAAAACAAAACAAAAAGACACAGATGAAACTCATTGTAATAACATTTTATTTCAACATGTGATCAGTGTCAAATTTTTAATGAGATGTTTCAGTTTTTCCATCACGCTGGATCTCCACAGTTCCATATGTCCTTTGCACTTCACAGCCATTTCCACGTGGACAGCCACGCTCCAGTGTGTGAACGTGTGGCCAGTGCCCACAGTTCTGCTCTGACCTCTCGTTTTACATGTAGGGAAACTGAGGCCTAGAACACTGGGACTCAGAGCACGCGGTCCTGACCCCCACTCACATCGATGCCCTTGGGAAGCAGTCACCTCCCAGGACCTCTCTGCCAGCGTTGCCTGTGGAGTGGGGTCAGGAGTAGAGGGTGGGGCCACCTTCCACCCGGCAGGGCCCAGGACTGCGGCTGCAGAGCCTGCACGGCCTCGAAGGCCTGGAACAGGGGCTCCTGTGGGAACGCAGGGGCCTTCAGATGCTGGGCCCTTTCCAGGAGCTGCCACTGTCAGAAGTCAGGCTTTGCTCCCTTTCCACATCTGGGTGGGAGAGGCCTGGGAAAAGCTCTGCCTGCCTGTGTGTTTGATGGGTTACGTGGATGGATGAGTGAGCGCTCCAGTGAATGAATAGATGTTCCCATTCTCGCTCCTGCCGCCCTGTCCACTTTCCGGGTACTCAAGGGAACTGCCCCAGGCAGGAGTTAGGCTCCCCAAGGTCAGGGAATGGCTGTGACTAGACTCACTTTCCTGGTGAATCTGGCGGTTGCCAGATTCTGAGAGTTTTAGTCCTGAGACCAGCACCTGCTCCAGCCAGTGTCTCAGCCACCCGCGGAGAAACAGCAGCCTCAGAAAAGGATTCAGGAAGAGGAAAGAGTGGCTGGCGTTTCTGATATTTCTCCTGGGTCCTGACCAACTAAACCTAGAAGGAGGCAGCAGCTCTTACCCCCATCCACACCTCCAAATTTCTTCTAGGTAGAAAGCTGAAAGCGTTGACAGTGAGAATTCAAATCCCTGTGGAGGTCAGCGAAGCCCACCCAGGCAGGCCAGGCCAAGACTGTCTGTCCAGAGCTTGCCGGCAGGGGAGTCGCTACCATCACGTACAATTTCAGAGCCTCCGAGTCAGGCAGGGGATGGGGCCTCACTAGAGCAAGGGAAGCCCAGGTCCTATGCAGGCTGCCGCTGGGTGTGCCGGGGGCGGCTCATCAGACGGGCGGCGAGGGGTTGGTGAGGGAGCGTGTGTGGCTTTCTCTGGTCGGCTCCAAGTTGGAAGCGAGGACAAAAGCCAGAGTTGCTGTCGGTGATGGATGCGTTCCTGGCCCTCTGGGACCGGCTGGTCCAGGGGTTGCGCTTCGGCTGCCTGAGTTGTTGCTAGAGGAGGTCTGACTTCCGGCAGTTTGGCTGCGGAGCAGGTCAGCCCCCTGGACTGGCTGCTGCAGGTGTGGTTGGCTCTGTTTTTGTTTTTGTTTTTTGGGTTTTTTTGAGATGGAGTCTCACACTCTTGCCACCCAGGCTGGCGTGCAGTGGCGAGATCTCAGCTCACTGCAAACTCCACCTCCTGGGTTCAAGCGATTCTCCTGCCTCAGCCTCCCGAGTTGCTGGGATTACAGATGTGCACCACCTCACCCAGCTAATTTTTGCGTTTTTAGTAGAGACAGGGTTTCACCATATTGGCCAGGCTGGTCTCAAACTCCTAACCTCAGGTGATCCGCCCACCTCGGCCTCCCAGAGCGCTGGGATTACGGGAGTGAGCCACTGCGCCCAGCCTGGTCAGCTGTTTTGATGGATGGTCTGGTCATTGTATTTCAGCCTCTTCTCTCTCAAAAAATTCAACCATCAGCAGTTAGACTTGGTTTTAAAACAAAGAGCTTTCTAACCTTGTTCTACCTGCTGGCTTCATCTCTACCTAAAGCGTTTTTCTAGCCCTGACCAATCTCCCCATGGGTGGGGAGGCCCGTGGAAAGGTCAAGGCGGGCTTTGGCCACGGGCTGCTCACCGTGGGGTGGCTCGGCCCCCCGCCACTCTTTGGCCCCCAAAGAGGCGTGTGCTTTGGCTCTCCAAGCAGGAGTGTGCCTCCCCACAGCTGGGCCACCATCCACCCACCTCAGGGAATCCCAGGGTGTCTGCAGCTCGAGGAGTCTGGATCCCCAGGAGGCCACTCCCGGGTTCAGGCATGGAGTGGACTGGGTCACACTGGGCCGGGTCAGGGACTGTGGGTGCGGTTGTTAGAGACGGAGAGTTGCAGAGACAGCCCATCTGCCATGGACAGGAGTGACTCCCAGTAACAACGGGGTAACTGAAGCCAGAGTTGGCCAGGAAGTTCAGACAGTGCCCCAGGAGGGCTCACTTCTTAGGGCTGGTCAGCTGAATCCTGTCCTCTGCCTGCCCCCATTTGCCCTGGGAGCCCATCTGCCCTTGGTGGAAGCTCTGGTACTGCTGACCTGCTGTGCCCGGTCACGGCTGTAGAATCCTGCCTCCTGGACATGGCTGGCTGGAGTGGGGCGGAGACCAGGGACTGAGGCTGGGCCATTCTTGGCCCCCCAGTGCCTGTGCAGTGTCTGGTTCAGAAGAGTGCACAGTAAATGCTTACCATTCAAATGCATATCCACACTTCTCCAAGACCCCTATCTCACTGGACACCATGACTGTTTAGGAACTTGGAATTCCTAAAATTGGTGCTTCTGTCCAATCACTGGCCCCAGCAGACAGAGCCTGAGTGGCAGCGCCCAGCCCCTTGGCTGGGATCCTGGGGCACCCGCAGCTAAGAGGCAGGTGGCACGCAGCTCTGGTCCGGCAGTTTCACAACACAAGGCCATGTCCCTGAGGTTGTCCTGGCCTCTCCTCAAGCTCGTGCCTCATGATCAAGGATGGTGTCCACAGTGCCAGGCACCTCGTCCACTCCCAGGGCAGGAGGCGGGGGTGCAGGCCTGGACACTGGTTCCCCTTTTATCAGGAGGAGCAAACTCCTCGCAGAGCTGGTAGACTCCTCCTACCTTACAGGGCTGTAGCCCACCGGGCCGCAGGGGGCCTCACTGGGGGCGCACATTGCCAAAACCCAGCTCTGTGAGCGAGGAAGAGGGAGAGCACAGCTGCTGGGCGAGACACCGAGAGCCCAGGACGAAGCATTTTTCTCGGGGGTACTGGTGGCATCTTCATTTCCAGTGGCATTTTCAGCCTCTTCCCCTTTACCCTCGAATTCCGCATGAGCTGGTCCTGGGGTGACCAGATGCCCGCTTTGCCTGGGGCTGAGGAGCTCCTCGTTGAGAGACTTTCCAGGCTAAACCCAGAGGGCCCCAGCAAACCAGGACCCACTGCCCAGCCCAGCGCTGCAGCCTGGCCTGGTGACTGTGCTGCAGAGACAGCGGTGACTCTCAGTTGCCGCAGCAGCTGGCCATGGCCCAGGCTCCATGCCGAGCGCCTTCTGCATACACTGCTTTACTGGACCCTCAGGAAAGCCCACAGGCAAATACACACCCCTGTTTTACAGACAGGAAACCGAAGCTCAGGGCCGGGAGGACGCTTGTCCAAGATCACATTCTGGTGGGAGCAGAGCTCGTGTGTTTTTTCTGGGTCTGTCAGACATGAAGCTCAGGGCTCTCATGGTAAAAGCTCCCTAGGAGGACCCATAGGGACGTAAAAGAAGAAAATGAGGCTGCGTTGACACAGAGATCAGGAGCGACGCTCACTCACACACGGAGGGCAGCTTTGGGAGACCCTCAGAGATGGGACAGAGGGACCCAGGGCAGGAAGGAGACTTAGGACCACGTGTGGGCCAAGCATCCAGCCTTGTACCTTTGGGGGGCAATGTTCAGTGTCCAAAACATCCAAATGGTCTAGTTTTTCTTAAATTGTTGAGGGAGGCAGCGGCCTGCCCACCCAGAGAAGGTTCTTTCGAAAGTCAAGTCCCACATCCCCTGGGTTCCCGGAGTTCCTGTTTCCCATTCACTGTGTGTACAGATGGCCTTAGGGGACAGGAGCACAAGGGCCAGCCCTGCGGGGCGGACTCTAACATGTTCTTGTGTGCTTCTCCCAAGATGAAATTCTAGTCCAGGAGATTTTGGATCTGAATAAAACAACACCGACCAAAATGCCAAGTACAGAATCAACATTATCAACAACAATACGTAAGGAAAAAAGCAAGCACACCCCTTTCTAACCCTCTCATTGCCCTTATTCCTGGAGGTCTGTGGTATGGAATACATGACCCTATTATTTGAGCATTAAGACCAGCTACTTCTGGGGCAAGGGCACATGGAGATGTGAATATGGCGTCTAAAACCATTTCTACAGCTTCCCGAGACAGAGGAAGTCAACCCTAGACTGGCGGGGATGATTCCCTTTACTCTGGGATCTCTGGAGTGCACGTTCAGGCACGTTCTCGCCCTTGGGAACCACTGCAGGAACGCAGGGCACAAGAACACGAGAACCCTGCACCAACCAGCACTTTACAGTTCCTCCCACACATGCCCACACTCTCCCTTCACGCTCACCTACGGCTTCTGAGAGAGCAGGGCAGTTATCATTACCCCATTTGACAGAAGGTAAAACCAAGGTCTAGCAAATGACTTGCCCAAGGCCACACAGTGAGGCATGAACCAACACAAAGAACGGCCGTCCCCAAGTGCAGCTTCACATGGTCAAAGGCATATGCAAGGAAATAGAACAGCACATTCAGAACCAAGCCAGAGTACTGAATCAACAGTTGCCAAGGAGAGAACTGGGAATCAGAAATCCCCACACAGTGCATGAAAATGTATTCAGCAGCAGGAAAGTTCAGCACTCTCTTGAAATCTTGCATCCAGAATGTAAATTCCAGTTCCTAGGATTGGTTCACCGGCCATCTGCCAAGGTCCACACTGTTGGTTCAAGGGAGTCAGAGGACACCTGACTCTGTTTACACCTTCACTTGCCAACGCACATTTCCAAATAGAGCTTGCAAATCGTATTAGCATCCCATCCCTGCATTTTAAAATAAAGCATGGGCCAAAAATGTTTATACCTGTGTAATCAAGAAAACTTTTCCCCATTTTTTTCCATGTTCTTCATTGAAGATGCTGGTATTGATGAGAATTATCAAGCTGGTGGTTCTGAGAATTATCATGAATTATTAGAGAATTTACAATCCTCTCCTGGCATTGAGGACAAAATTTCCAATGATGGTAAATGCAACCCAGTAATTACCCCTTCCCAAGTCCAGGTGTAACGGGAGAGGTAGGAGGCAGGCAGACGCAGGCGGACACATCTCCTTCCTGGAGGATAAACCCTTGGTGGGAGAATGTGCCTGCTGCCCCTGGTTAGGCAGATCTCCCAGTCTCTGTCGGGGCTGAGGGACCCCCAGCTTCCCCACCCCCTGCTGTGGGGCCGACCCTGGAACAAACACAGCCCAGGGAAGCACAGCAGAAATGTCTTATGGGCAGGCAGATGCCAAGACAGGGAGGCAGGTGCTGCCACAATGCCTGGCCCCCTCTCCCAAAGCTTCAGCTAAGTCACTTCTCCTTCCCAGGGCAGGTGCAGAGAGAGCCAGAGTGCCCCCAGGGGGTTCCCCCAGAAGTAGGGAAAAGCCTCCCTCCAACAGATGAGTCTGCTGGGAAAAAATCAGTGTGCAAAGGCTCAGAGGATAAGATACTTGGACCCCACGGAGGGGCAAAATACCTCCTCTTTACCCTGGAGATTCAAAACCAGAAAGGGCACATGTATATACCCAGGTATATGAGTCTGTTCTCACACTGCTATAACAAACTGCCTGAGGCTGAGTAATTTATAAAGAAAAGAGGTTTAATTTGTTCATCTTTCTGCAGACTGTGCATGAGGCATGGCTGGAAGCCCTAGGAAACTTACAATCATGGCAGAAGACCATAGGGGAAGCAAGTACATCTTCACATGGAGACAGGACAGAGAGAGTGAAGGGGGAGGTACCACACACTTATAAACAACCGGACCTCGTGAGAACTCACTATCATGAGAACAGCAAGGAGGAACTCTGCCCCCATGATCCAATCATCTCCCACCAGGTCCCTCCCCTAACACTGGGGATTACATTTCGACATGAGATTTGCCTGGGGACACAGAGCCAAACCATATCACCAGGACACACATGTAGGACATCTGTGGTGTTCCCCACACACAGGACCAGGTCACAGCTCCAGTATCTGATGGTGTGCCAAGAGCCAAGCATTTCTGTAGGGGCCCGGAATCTGCATCTCAATCCATTACCTCAAACAGTCCCCCCAAAAAGACAGACTCTGGAGTTGGGAAAGACTGAACTAGATTTTTTCAGGGCTTAAACAAGAATAAGATTTTATTTAAAATTAATATGAATACCTCCGAATTTGTCTGCCTGATTGTCAGTGTGGTGTTTGCCGACTGGCGAGTTTCTCTTTCTGCCATTGCTTCTCCATTTATTAATTGGGATTCTGCTTTAAGAAAGAGCTGCCCCTCCTCCCCTGTTTATGTATTCGGTTGCTTATTACTGTCTACATGGGCTACTAGGGATTTACTATAGTCTGCGGGTTATAAAACACTGACACCATTACTGATTGTGAGACAAGAACTGGGTACTCGCTAAGTTCAATGGCACAGCATTGCTTCCAGGCCCGCTCTACAGACAGAGCTAGGAAACACATCTGTGCAAATCATGGATCCGTGCAAATCCTCCTTTCCTGCCCACGTTCCTTTCTTCCTACAGTTCTGCAGCCATTATCTTTTGTATGTACCTTTCCATTGTCTGCAATATTTTGCCATTTCAAACACAGCTGCAGTGAGCAGCCTGCAGCACAGGTATTTTCATATTGTCGGGAGTTATCTCCAGGGTCAATTCTTAGCATTGGGATGTTGGGTCAAAGGACGTGTGGAGGAGTGAATAAGTAGTTTTAATAGTCAGATGAGGCCTGTCTCTGTATTCACATATTGAGTTTCCAAAACATATTTTCAAATAAAACTTGAAAATGATATTAGCATTTCAACTTAGCATGTTTAAATGAATGACCAAAATGCTTATCAGTGTGTAATCAAGAACATTTTCCCCATTTTTTCCGTATTTGTCATTAAAGAAGCCAGTGCTAATGCATATCTCCATGGTGATCCTTCGGGGAATTATCGTGGGCCACAGGTGTCTCCTGGCAGTGAGAAGAGTGTTTCTGGTAAAGGTAAATATGCCCTGCTCACACTGAGAGCTCTATGGGAGAGACGGAGGCACGTGTGTGTGAGGTGACCGTCTCCCTCCAGCTTCGCCAATATGCCTTGTTACGCCATTAGGTTCCCACCAACATCACGGTGAGAAGCGGTATTTCAGTATTGCTTTTGTTTGCAATTGTCTCATTATGAGTGAGTTTAAACATCTCATATGTTTAAGGGCCATTTTTATACCACTTTTGTAAATGTTGCATTCATTACAATTTCCCATTTTCCTTTAGGTTTTTGGTCTTTTAGCCTCATTTCTTAAAGCTGTTTATATTTTAAGAACAAACTTTTAGAGAGAGAGAGAGGTGATAGACAGATAGATGATAGATGATAATTGTTGGGGTTTGTTAGCTCACTTTTGACTACGTTTATAATTTTTCATGGAAAAAAATGTCAATTTTTGTGTAGCCAAAATTATCAATCTCTGGCTGCCTTTAGCTTTTGACTTTCTGAGTTAGAAAGTCCCCACACTGAGACTAAAGAAGAATTTGTTTTCCTCCAGTATCTATAGGACTTCATCTGCTACGTTAGCTCTTGGATCCATTTGGAGTTTACCTCTGAGCATGATGTGAGGTGTTCCTAATTTTATCTTTTTACGAATGGCTACCAGTTATCCCTGAACCGTTTTTTAAAAGTCCATCTTTGTCCCATGATTTGCAAGGCCACATGTATTATACACTAAGTTTTTCTGTGTGTGACTGTCCTGTCTGGGCCATGCAGCACAGTCCTCTACTAAGGGGCCAGCACCACAGCGTGGTGAATACACTATTCAGAGTGTATTTCAGCCTCTGGGACACACTTCCCTCTTTTAGTTCTTCTTTTTAGCTTTTCTTTTTCCATGTTTCCCTGATTATATTTTTGGTAACATATCTAATTTCCTTTCCTTGAGTTTACGTTTTTATTGGGATTGCATTACATTTGTAAAGTAATTTAGAAAATAACTGGCACTTTACCATGTTGAGTGGATCTATCTAAGAATAAGTAATGTCTTTCTGTTTGTTCAACGTCATTTCCTGTCTTTCAGGAATATTTTTAAGTCTTCCATGTATAGGTGTTATACTGTCATGATAAGCTTATTCCTAAGTATTCAGTCTACTTTCTTGCTATTAGAAGCAGGATGTTACCTATCATTGTGTACTTTAACTAGTCTTTTATATGAATGCCTTTATTTCTATAGGTTAATTTTATCCTGCTATCTTACTGAATTGTTTTCTTGTTTGAGTTAGCTTTATCATTGATTATCTAGGGTTTTCCAGATATACTATATTATCATCTGTTAAATAGAAATTGTTTTCTTCTTCTTTACCAATTTTTATGCATCTCATTGATGTCTCTTGCCTAATTCCATTGACTGATATATACAGGATAATGTTTAATAGTAGTGGAGTGAGTGGGCATTCTTGCCTTGTTCATGGCCTTCGTAGACATGCCTATAGTGTTTATCCAGTAAGTAGGATTCTGGCTTTGGAACAGAGGCACACACATTTTAACATGTAAGGAAAGCATCCGTCAACCATTTTACATTTTGTCAAAGTCTTTTTTATCACTTTTGGAGCCAATAGTTTTTTTTCTTTAGATCTATTAAATATAGTGAATGATATTAATGAGTTTCCTAATACTGAACCAACCTTGCATTTCTAAAATAAATTTCATTTGGTCATGTTGATTATATTCTTAGAATGGTATTAGATTCAACTTGCCAATATTTTATTTCACATTTTTGCATCCAAATACACAAATGACACTAGTCTATGGTGGGGATTTTTACTTATCTTTACCAGGTTGAAAAACTGATGGTATAATAAAAAATCTATAATAAAAATTAGAAATTTTTCTTTCCTTTTTGGTTCTTTAGAGCATCAGAAGCATTTTGTGTTTTAAAATTTATGAGAAATCCCTGTGAAACCACCTCTTCCTGGGGCTTTTTCTGGGGGAGTTCCTTAATAACTTTATTTCTTCCAGGAAAAGTGATTCTTTAGGTTTCTTAATCAATGGGGTCAATTTAGCCATCTATATTTCCCTCGAAAGTTATCCACTTCTTCTAGGTTTTCAAATGTATTTGAATAGAGATCTTTAAATCATCTCCTGATTTTAAAAAATTTACTTGTTTCCACTGTTATTTCCCCTTTGTGATTTCTTGTTTTGTAAATTTATGCTTAAACATTTTCTTCTTGATCAACTAAGCCAGTGGTCTGTCTAGTTTATCATTTTTTCTGAAATCCAGGGATTTTTTAAATTTCCATAGGTTTTTGGGAAACAGGTGGTGTTTGGTTACATGTGTAAGTTCTTTAGCGGTGATTTCTCAGATTTTGGTGCACCCACCATCCGAACACTGTACCCAATTTGTAGTCTTTTATCCCTAACTCCCCTCCCACACTTTCCCCCAAGTTCCCAAAGTCCACTGTGTCATTCTTATGTCTTTGCATCCTCATAGCTTAGCTCCCACTTATGAGTGAGAACATACGATGTTTGGTTTTCCATTACTGAGTTACTGCACTTAGAATAATGGTCTCCAGTTCCATCCAGGTTGCTATGAATGCCATTATTTCATTTCTTTTTATACCTGAGTAGTATTCCATAGCATATATACACCACAATTTCTTTATCCACTCATTGATTTATGGGCATTTGGGCTGATTCCATATTTTTGCAGTTACAAATTGTGCTGTGATAAGCATATATGTCCAAGTGTCTTTTTCGTATAATAACTTCTTTTGCTCTGGGTAGATACGCAGTAGTGGGATTGCTGGATCAAATGGTAGATCTACTTTTAGTTCTTTAAGGAATCTCCACACTGTTTTCCATAGTGGTTTTACTACTTTACATTCCCACCAGCATTGTAGAAGTGTTCCCTTTGTACCACATCCACATCACCATCTATTATTTTTTGATTTTTTGATTATGGCCACTCTTGCAGGAGTGAGGTGGTATAGCACTGTGGTTTTGATTTGTATTTCCCTGATCATTAGTGATGCTCAGCATTTTTTCAACTGTTTGTTGGCCATTTGTATATCTTCTTTTGAGAATTGTTTATTCATGTCCTCAGCCCACTTTTTGATGGGATTGTTTGAGTTTTTCTTGCTGACTTTTTCATTGTAGATTCTGGATATTAGTCCTTTATCAAATGTATAGATTGTGAAGATTTTCTCTTGTGGATTGTCTGTTAACTGCTGATTATTTCTTTTGCTGTGCAGAATCTTTTTTGTTTCATTAAGTCCCGTCTATCTTTGTTTTTGTTGTATTTGCATTTGGGTTCTTGGTCATGAAGTCTTTGCCTAAGCAAATATCTAGAAGGTTTTTTTCCAACGTTATCTTCTAGAATTTTTATGGTTTCAGGTCTTAAATTTAAGTCTTTTATCCATCTTGAGTTGATTTTTGTATAAGATGAGAGACAAGAATCTAGTTTCATTCTTCTACATGTGGCTTGTCAATTATCCCAGCACCATTCGTTGAATAGGGTGTCCTTTCTCCACTTTACGTTTTTGTTTGCTTTGTTGAAGATCAGTTGGCTGTAAGGACTTGGCTTTATTTCTGGGTTCTTTATTCTGTTCTTTGGTCTATGTGCCTATTTTTATATTAGTACCATGCTGTTTGGGTGACTATAGCCTTACAGTATAAAGTCAGACAATGTGATGCCTCCAGATTTGTTCTTTTTGCTTAGTTTTGCTTTGGCTATGCAAGCTCCTTTTTCATTCCATATGAATTTTAAGACAAAATCCAGTGTTTTGATATACTAATTAGCTCCATTGTATTCCCTTCTTTACCTCATTAATTTCTGCCTTTGTCACTAATATTACCTTCTTTATTTTCTCTTATAGTTCACTGTCTTGCTCTTTTTCTAGTTTTAGACCTGAGTAATTCTTTTATTGTTTTCCTTTTACCAATAAGTGTTTAGTGCTATGTTTCTTTACATGTATTCCATAGATTCTCATGTATACTGTTTTCATTATTATTTTCCAGAAATTTATCATTTTAGTTTGTATTTCCCTTTTAACCAAAAGTCTTCCAATTCCCAGATAGTAGGGCATTTTGTCTTTGTTTTCCATAATAATTTCTAGTTTTATTGCCCTGTGATCAGAAAGTACTGTTTGTAATGGTTTTACTTTACAAAATTCGCTCATGGTTACATAAATATACTCAATTTTTGTGAATATTCTATAAGCACTTGAGAAACAGGCGTATTCTCCAGTGTCAAGATTTAACAGGAATCTGGTGTGTGTTTATAACAACCACCTTTTGATTATGTTGTTTAGGTCTCCTCTTACATTTTACACCTATTCAACCTGTCTTTTGTTAAGAATAGTGTATAAGTTCTCTATTATAAATATTTTTCTGTCTGTGTCTCCTTGCATTTTCTGTAGTTTTTGCTTTATGAGTGTGATTCCTGTGTTATTTAGTGCATAGATTTTTATAAATATTATATCTTCATTGTGAATTCCAACTTTTAGCATTGAAAAGATACTTTCTTTGTCGTGTTAATGTTTTGAGGATTGGATATTTCTTTCTTTGCCATAAAGACCACTATCTCTCTGCTTTCATATTAAATAATAAGATATATTTTGTCCATTCTTTATTTTTTAGTTTACCACTTAAACTTTTATTTTTATTCATTTGCTTTTTTCTTCAATTGTTTAAATTGTGCTAAAATACCCACAACATAATTTGCCATGGTAACCATTTTTAACTGTACAGTTCCATGATGTTAAACACATTCATAATGCTGTCCAACCATCACCACTATCTGTCTCCAGAATTATTTCTATCACCCCAAATTGAAACTTTGTACCATTAAGGAATAACCCCCCTTTCTGCCTCCCTCCAGGCTCTGGCAGCCACCATTCTACTTTCTGTTTCTATGAATTTGACTAGTCAAGTGCCTCATATAAGTAGAATCACATAGTATTTGTCCTTCTGTGATTGGTTTATTTCAATTAGCATAATGTCTTCAAGGTTCATCCTTGTCTTAGCATGTGTCAGAATTTTCTCTCTTTTTAAGGCCAAGTAATTTGGAAATTACATATCTGATGAGAGATTAATATTAAGAATATATTTTAAAAACTCCTAAAACCCAACAACAAATAACTCTAACTAAAAATTGGCAAAGGACTTGAATAGAGATTTTTTCCAAGAAGATATACATGGCCAATAAGTCCATGAAAAGATGTTCAATATCACCAATCATTAGGGAAATACAAATCAACACTACAATGAGATATGACCTCAGACTCATTAGGATGGGTAACATTAACGGATGAGTTAAGCCCATTTACCGTATGGATGTGACTGATAATTCATCACAACTCTATCAAAATATCATAAAAGTATGTAGATTGTGTTACATTTGCTATGTTTCTTCGGGAGGTAAATATTCCGTGCTCTTAGGATATCCAGGAATTGAACTCAGCTCTGCACCAAGTGGACCTAATAGACATCTACAGAACTCTCCACCCCAAATCAACAGAATATACATTCTTCTCAGCACCACATCACACTTATTCCAAAATTGACCACATAGTTGGAAGTAAAGCACTCCTCAGCAAATGTAAAAGAACAGAAACTATAACAAACTGTCTCTCAGACCACAGTGCAATCAAACTAGAACTCAGGATTAAGAAACTCGCTCAAAACCACTCAACTACATGGAAACTGAATAACCCGCTCCTGAATGACTACTGGGTACATAACAAAATGAAGGCAGAAATAAAGATATTCTTTGAAACCAATAAGAAAAAAGACACAACATATCAGAATATCTGGGACACATTTAAAGCAGTGTGTAGAGGGAAATTTATGGCACTAAATGCCCACAAGAGAAAGCAGGAAAGATCTAAAATTGACACCCTAACATCACAATTAAAAGAACTAGAGAAGCAAGAGCAAACACATTCAAAAGCTAGCAGAAGGCAAGAAATAACTAAGACCAGAGCACAACTGAAGGAGATAGAGACACAAAAAACCCTTAAAAAAATCAATGAATCCAGGAGCTGGTTTTTTGAAAAGATCAACAAAATTGATAGACTGCTAGCAAGACTAATAAAGAAGAAAAGAGAGAAGAATCAAATAGACGCAATAAAAAATGTTAAAGGGGATATCACCACCGATCCCACAGAAATACAAACTACCATCAGAGAATACTATAAACACCCCTATGCAAATAAACTAGAAAATCTAGAAGAAATGGGTAAATTCCTGGACACATACTCTCCCAAGACTAAACCAGGAAGAAGTTGAATCCCTGAATAGACCAACAATAGGCTCTGAAATTGAGGCAATAATTAATAGCCTACCAACCAAAAAAAGTCCAGGACCAGATGGATTCACAGCTGAATTCTACCAGAGGTACAAGGAGGAGCTGGTACCATTCCTTCTGAAAGTATTCCAATCAATAGAAAAAGAGGGAATCCTCCCTAACTCATTTTATGAGGCCAGCATCATCCTGATACCAAAGCCTGACAGAGACACAACAAAAAAAAGGGAATTTTAGACCAATATTCCTGATGAATATTGATGCAAAAATCCTCAATAACATACCAGCAAACCAAATCCAGCAGCACATCAAAAAGCTTATCCACCATGATCAAGTGGGCTTCATCCCTGGGATGCAAGGCTGGTTCAACATATGCAAATCAATAAATGTAATCCAGCATATAAACAGAAACAAAGACAAAAACCACATGATTATCTCCATAGATGCGGAAAAGGCCTTTGACAAAATTCAACAGCCATTCATGCTAAAAACTCTCAATAAATTAGGTATTGATGGGATGTATCTCAAAATAATAAGAGATATTTATGAAAAACCCACAGCCAATATCATACTGAATGGGCAAAAACTGGAAGCATTCCCTCTGAAAACTGGCACAAGACAGGGATGCCCTCTCTCACCACTCCTATTCAACATAGTGTTGGAAATTCTGGCCATGGCAATCAGGCAGGAGAAAGAAATAAAGGGTATTCAATTAGGGAAAGAGGAAGTCAAATTGTCCCTGTTTGCAGATGACATGATTGTATATTTAGAAAACCCCATCGTCTCAGCCTAAAATCTCCTTAAGCTGATAAGCAACTTCAGCAAAGTCTATGTGCAAAATCAATGTGCAAAAATCACAAGCATTCTTATACACCAATAGCAGACAAACAGAGCCAAATCATGAGTGAACTCCCATTCACAATTGCTTCAAAGAGAATAAAATACCTAGGAATCCAACTTACAAGGGATGTGAAGGACCTTTTCAAGGAGAACTCCAAACCACTGCTCAACGAAATAAAAGAGGACACAAACAAATGGAACAGCATTCCATGCTCATGGATAGGAAGAATCAATATTGTGAAAATGGCCATACTGCCCAAGGTAATTTATAGATTCAATGCCATCCCCATCAAGCTACCAATGACTTTCTTCACAGAATTGGAAAAAACTACTTTAAAGTTCATATGGAACCAAAAAAGGGCCCTCATTACCAAGACAATACTAAGCCAAAAGAACAAAGCTGGCAGCATCATGCTACCTGACTTCAAACTATACTACAAGGCTATAGTAACCAAAACAGCATGGTACTGGTACCAAAACAGAGATATAGACCAATGGAACAGAACAGAGTCCTCAGAAGTAATACCACACACCTACAACCATCTGATCTTTGACAAACCTGACAAAACAAGTAGTGGGGAAAGGATTCCCTATTTAATAAATGGTGCTGGGAAAACTGGCTAGCCATATGTGGAAAGCTGAAATTGGATCCCTTCCTTACACCTTATACAAAAATTAATTCAAGGTGGATTAAAGACTTAAATGTTAGACCTAAAACCATAAAAACCCTAGAAGAAAACCTAGGCAATACCACTCAGGACATAGGCATGGGCGAGGACTTCATGTCTAAAACACCAAAAGCAATGGCAGCAAAAGCCAAAACTGACAAATGGGATCTAATTAAACTAAACAGCTTCTGCACAGCAAAAGAAACTACCATCAGAGTGAACAGGCAACCTACAGAATGGGAGAAAATTTTTACAATCTACTCATCTGACAAAGGGCTAATATCCAGAATCTACAAAGAACTCAAACAAATTTACAAGAAAAAAATGAACAACCCATCAAAAAGTGGGTGAAGGATATGAACAGACACTTCTCAAAAGAAGACATTTATGCAGCCAACAGACACATGAAAAAACGCTAATCATCACTGGCCATCAGAGAAATGCAAATCAAAACCACAATGAGATACCATCTCACACCAGTTAGAATAGTGATCATTAAAATGTCAGGAAACAACAGGTGCTGGAGAGGATGTGGAGAAATAGGAACACTTTAACACTGTTAGTGAGACTGTAAACTAGTTCAACCGTTGTGGAAGACAGTGTGGCGATTCCTCAAGGATCTAGAAGTAGAAATACCATTTGACCCAGCCATCCCATTACTCGGTATATACCCAAAGGGTTGTAAATCATGCTGCTATAAAGACACATGCACACGTACATTTATTGTGGCACTATTCACAATAGCGAAGACTTGGAAGCAACCCAAATGTCCATCAATGATAGACTGGATTAAGAAAATGTGGCACATAAACACCATGGAATACTATGCAGCCATAAAAAAGATGAGTTCATGTCCTTTGTAGGGACATAGATGAAACTGGAAACCATCATTCTGAGCAAACTATCGCAAGGACAAAAAACCAAACACCACATGTTCTCACTCATAGGTGGGAATTGAACAATGAGAACACTTGGACACAGGAAGGGAAACATCACACACTGGGGCCTGTCATGGGGTGGGGGGAGGGGGGAGGGATAGCATTAGGAGATATACCTAATGTAAATGACGAGTTAATGGGTGCAGCACACCAACATGGCACATGTATACACATGTAACAAACCTGCACATTGTGCACATGTACCCTAGAACTTAAAGTATAATTAAAAATATTGTTCTTTAAATTATAAAAGTTGTTTGTTGTTGGGTTTTAGGAGTTTTTATATATTCTGAATATTAATCTCTGATCAGATATATAATTTGCAAATTACGTGGCCTTAAAAAGAAATAAAATTCTGACACATGGTAAAACAGTGATGACCGTTGCAGATATTATGCTAAGTGAAATAAACCAATCACAGAAGGACAAATACTGTGTGATTCCACTTACATGATGCACCTGAGTAGTCCAATTCAGACTATTAAAAAAATAGTGAGTACTGGGGAGGATGCAGAGAAATTAGAATTCTTGTGCACTGTTGGTGGGAATGTAAAATGGTGCAGCCCCTGCAGAATACAGTATAAAAAATAGAATTACTGTATGACTCAGCAATTACACTTCTGGGAATACACCAAAAATAACTGAAAGCAGGGTTTTGAAGAGGCATTTATACCCCCATGCTCATAGCATTATTCACAATAGCAAAAGCATAGAAGCAATCCAGTGTCCACTGACAAATACATGGATAAGCAAAATGTGATCTGTCCATTTCTTTATTTTTAACCACTCAACATCACTTAAGTATACAGCATATACTTGGATCTTACGTTCTAAGGAAAACTGAAAAAAAAAAATTAAAGGATGAGTTAAGCTCATTCACATTATCAATGTGACTGATAATTCATAACGACCCTGTTAAAATATCATAAAATTATGTAGATTGTGTTACTTTGCTATGGTTTTTTTAGGAAGTAAATATTCCTGTTCTTTAAATTATAAAAAATATTTTGGGTATTTAAGAAAGTTTATATTTTTGTTCTAGTAATCACCTTTGTACTTACAACTTTTTAAATGTCCCTAATTCCTTTTTTTTCTTATTACACCACATACTATCTGTTTTTTCAGTTTTTAATTCATATATACTAGTTGCACATATTTACAGGGCACATTTAACATTTTGCTACATGCATACAATGTGTAATGATCAAATCTGGGTAACTGAGATGTCCACCACCTCAATCATTTATCATTTCTTTGGGTTGAGAACATTCCACATCTTCTCTTCTAGTACTTTTGAAATATATAATAAAATATTGTTAACTGTAATCACCCTACTGTGCTGCTAAATGCTAGGACTTATTCCTTCTTTCTAACTCTATTTTTGTTCCCATTAACCAATTTCTCTCTATTTCCTTCTCCCCTTTCACCTTGCCAGCCTCTGGTAACCACCATTGTACTCTCTACCTCCATGAGAACAATTTTTTTAGCTCCAACATATGAGTGAGAGCATGTGATATTAGGCTCTCTGTGCCTTTCACTTGACCTAATGTCCTCCAGTTCCACCTGTGTTGCTGCAATTGACAGGATTTTGCTTTTTTATGACTGAATAGTATTCCACGTGTATGTGTACCATATTTTCTTTATGCATTTATCTACTGATGGACACTTACGTTGATACCATGTTTGATCTATTGTAAATAGAACTGCAATGGCCATGAGAGTGTAGAGATTTCTTTGATGTACTGATTTGCTCTCTTTTAGACATATACCCATCACATCAGTGGGCTTGCTAGATCATATGGTAGTTCTGTTTTTAGTTGTTGTTTGAGGAACCTCTATACTTTTTTCCACAGTGGCTGAACTAGTTTACACTCCCACCAACAATGTACAAGGATTCCCCCTTGTTCCCCATCCTTGCCAGCATCTGACATTGCCTGTGTTTTTGAAAAGTTATTTTAACTGGGATGAGATGATATCTCATTGTGGTTTTGATTTGCATTTCCCTGGTGATTAATGCTTTTCACATATCTGTTGGCCACTTGTATGGCTTCTTTTGAGAATGTCAGTTCAGATCTTTTGCCAACTTTTGAATTAGTTTTTTTTTTTTTTTTTGCTATAGGGTTGTTTGAGTTCCTTATATATTCTGGTTATTAATTTCTTGTCAGATGGATAGTTTGCAAATATTTTCTCCTATTCTTTAAGTTGTCTCTTCACCTTATTGATTGTTTCATTAGTTGTGTAGGAGCTTTTCGCTTGATATAATCCTAATTGGCTATTTTTGCTTTTGTTGCCTGTGCTTTTAAGGTCCTACTCAAAACATATTTGCCCAGACAGATGTTCTAAAGTGTTTTCCTAATGTTTACTTCTAATGTTTGCATAGTTTCAGGCCTTACATTTAAGTCTTTAATCCATTTTGAGTTGATTTTTATATATGGGTGAGAGATAGGGGTCAAGTTTCATTCTTCTGCATATGAATGTCCAGTTTTCCCACAACCACTTATTAAGGAGACTATCCTTTTTCAAATGTATGTTCTTAGTGCCTTTGTTGAAAATAAATTGGCTGTAAATGCATAGATTTATTTCTAGATTCCCTATTCTGTCTCCTTGGTCTATGTGTCTGGCTTTAGTGTATTTATTACAGATTTTTGCTTTGTGGTTACCAGGAAACCTAAAAAACACATCCTATAACAAGTTATTTTAAACTGATAACAAATTAACTTTGATCATAAAGAAAATAAACGAGCAAAGAAAAAACTAAAAATCCCTACACTTTAACTCATTTCCTCCTACATTTTCACCTTTTGTTGTCTCAATTTAAGTCTTTTTATATTGCCTATCTCTTTAAAAATTATTATTATTTTTAATAGATTTGCCTTTGCATCTTTATACTCAAGATATGAGTGGTTTGCACACCACAACTGCAGTATTAGAGTGTTCTGAATTTTCCTGTCTTCTGACTTTTACCATTGAGTTTCACACCTTCGGATAATTTCTTGTTGCACATTAGTACCTTTTTCTTCCAGATTGAAGACTTCTTTTCAGCCTTTCTTGTAAGACAGATCTGGCGGGCATGAATTCTCTTGGCTTTTGTTTGTCTGGGAAAGTATTTCTTTTTCAGGTTTGAAGGATAGCTTTGCTGAGTAGAGCATTCTTGGTTGGAAGAGTTTTTTGTTGTTTTTTTTTTCCTTTAGCACTTTAAATATGTCATCCAACTCCCTCCTGACCTATAAAGTTTCCACTGAGAAGTCTGCTGCCAGACATATCAGAGCTTCTTTAGATGTTATTTGATTATTTTATCTTGCTTCTTTTATAATTCTTTCTTTGTCCTTTACATTTGAGAGCTTGATTATTAGATAAATTGGGGTAGTTTTACTTGGGTTGGATATTCCTGGTGATCTTTGATCTTCTTGTACCTCAGTATTCCTATCTTTCTCTAGGTTTGGAAAGGTCTCTGTAATCACTTCTTTGAATAAACTTTCTACTCCTATCTTTTTCTCTACTACTTCTTTAAGGCCATGACTCCACAGATTTGCCCTTTCTTGATTTCATAAGTGTTCTGCATTCTTTTTTATTTTCCCCTCTGACTGTATATTTTTCAATGGCCTAAGTATTAGTCCCTTTTGTGTTGCCATAAAGGGATACCTGAGGCTGGGTAGTTTATAAAGAAAAGAGGTTTATTTGGCTCACAGTTATGCAGGCTGTACAGGAAGCATGGTGCCTGCATCTGCCTCTAGTTGGGGCCTCAGGGAACTTTGCCTCATGGCAGAAGGCAAGGGGAGCCAGTGTGTTGTGTAATCAGAGAGGGAACAAGAGGGAGTGATGGGGGGAGTTCCATGCTCTTGAACAGCCAGCTCCTGTGTGAACCAAAAGTTCAAGAACTCATTACTGTGGGGAAGGCACCAAGCTGTTTATGAGGGATCCACCCTCATGACCCAAACACCTCCCAGTAGGCCCCACGTCCAACACTGAGGATCACATTTCAACATGAGATTTGGAGGGGACGAATATTCAAACTATATCAGCCTGTATTCAAGCCTGATTCTCCTGCCTGATCAGTTCTGCTATTGAGACACTCTGATGAATTTTTCAGTTTTTAATTATGTTTTTCAGCCCCAGGATTTCTGTTTATTAGTGTTATTATTGTTATTATTTCAATCTTTTGTTAAATTAATCTGATAAGTTTCTGAATGGCTTTTCTGTGTCTTTTTTTTTTTTTTTTTTGAGACGTGGTCTCATTCTGTCACTCAGGCTGTAGTGCAATGGTGTGATCTCAGCTCACTGCAACCTCTGCCTCCCAGATTCAAACAGTTCTCCTGCCTCAGCCTCCCAAGTATCTGGGATTACAGGCACATGCCACCATGCCCAGATAATTTTCGTATTTTTAGTGGAAATGGGGTTTCACCATGTTGGCCAGGCTGGTCTTGAACTCCTGACGTCAAGTGATCTGCCCATCTTGGCTTCCCAAAGTGCTGGGATTACAGGTGTGAGCCACCACACCCAACCTTTTCTGTGTCTTATTGAAGTTTTCCTCAAAATAGCTATATTTTTGTAGAATTCTCGGTCTTAAAGTCACACATCTTCATATCTCTAGGGTTGGCTAATGGTGCCTTATTTCATCTATTTGACGGAGTCATATTTTTCTGAATGTTCTTAATGCTTCTGGATGTTCATTGCTGCCTGGGCATTGAAAAGTTAAATATTTATTCCAGTCATCACATGGGCTTTGTTTGTACCCATCCTTTAGAGGACGTATCATTGATTCAAAGGAGACTGACTGACTGTTGAGTTCCCTAAGCCTGTGGTCACTGCAGCCATTTTTGCACTACAGAGCATCCTAAGTCCAGTTACACTGCAAGTCTCTTGCAACCTCCTAGATACCCAGCTCTGATGCAGTTGGGGAAAATCAGGGAGAATTCTCTGGGCTCCCAAAGTCCCTCACTCACTTCCCTCTGTTTCCCCATAGCAGATGGAGTATCTCTCCACACTGAGCTGCCTGGAGTTGGAAGAGGAGTGATACAGGCACTCTCATGGCTGCCACAGCTAGCACCAATGCTGGGTCTCACCCAAAGTCCCACAGCTGCCCAGACAAGCACAGTACTGGAGCTCATCCAAGGTCTGCAGCTGCTACTGCCTAACTGCCATTGATGTTTATTCGAGGCTCAAGGTCACTTTAGTCAGCCAGTGGTGAAGCCAGCCAGGACTCAGTACCATCATACCAGGGTGGTATTATGGTCTTCCAGCCTGGGGTCAGCCTAGAAATGTTGTCTGGGAGTAATAGCCTGGAATCAGGAGCTTCAGGGTTCTTCTCAGTGTGGTTTTGCTGTGGCAGGGTTTGTGCTAGGTTCCAATGCAAAGGCCCCTGTACTCTTTTCTCTCCTTCTCCGCAGAAGGAGTCTCGCTCTAAGCTATAGTGCCCGGAGTTGAGAGAGTTGTGATGTGGGCACTCCTATGGCCCCTGCATCTGGTGTTAAATTGGGTTGCATCCCAAGCCTTCTGCCTCCCAGACCAGTGCAGTACCACAGGGTTCACCCAAGGACTGTGGTCACTATAGCCCTGCTGGCACTGAAATTTATTTGGGACCTATGGCCACTTTAGGTAACCAGCAGTGAAGTAGGGCAGGACTCAGGTTCATCCTGCAGGGCAGCGATTCTCCTCTGGCCTGGGGTGGGTCTAAATGCTCCCTCTGTGGGCACTGGCCTGGAATCAAGGACCACGGAATTCTGCCAGGTGCTGTGTTCCACTGTGGTGAGGCCAGCATTGAGCTCCAATGCAAGGTCCCACACTCACTTCCCTCCCTCCTTGAAGCACACAGATTCTCTCTCTGCACTGTGCTGCTTGGTGTTGGGGCAGGGTGGTGTAGGCAATACTATACTGTCCTTCCTACCTTCTTCAATGTCTTTTCTTGTTATTATGCTAAAATTAGGTACTATGATCACTCATCTGATTTTTCAGTTCTTGTGAAGGTGCCTTCTTGCATGCATAGTTGTTCAATTTTATGTTCCTACAGGGTTCAGTCGCTGGAGGGTAATATTTAGCTATCTTGCTCCACTTTCTGGATTGTCGGTTGTTGTTGTTGTTACAGACTGTCAGTGTCACCTGGGCTGGAGTGCAGTGGCATGATCTCAGCTCACTGCAACCTATACCTCCTGGGTTCAGGAGATTCCCCTGCCTCAGTCTCCCAAGTAGCTGGGATTATAGGCACCTGCCACCATGCCTGGCTAATTTTTGTGTTTTTAGTAGAGAATGGGTTTCACCATGTTGGCCAGGCTGGTCTCGAACTCCTGACATCAAGGGATCCACCCGCCTTGGCCTCTCAAAGTGCTGGGATTACAGGCGTGAGCCACCATGCCCAGCCCCTGGTTTGTCAGTTTTTAATGGTGTACTTGAACTATTAATCATTGCCTAATTGATTCAATTAGGCATCAACATCAAAGAGTTTCTATTTTCCTCTTCATCTCCCTTATCACCTCCTATAGTTTAATCACTTCTATTTTGTCAATACATATAGCATTTGCATATTAGTTTTCCAGTCTCACCTATGTTTCAATCATTTACATATATGATTATGAGTTTTGTGTGTGTGTGTGTATGTGTGTATCCACCTTCACCATCATTGTTCTTGTTGAAGTTGTCCAGTTATCTTTTGGTTTGATGAAGCTCATCCTGTAGCAGATTACTGAAGAATGTGCTATGGACACACAAATCTCTAGACTCTTGTATGTTTAAATTGATGTTTGATGGACACGTAGATGGATATAAAATCCTTGGTTTACACTTTTTTTTCATTGAGTTGATAGAAAATGCTGCTTCATTGTTGCCTTGCTTTTTTGTTTGTTTTATCTTTGAAATCTAATGTTTTTACTAGGATACATCTTGGTATTAATTTTCCCAGATACAAAATGGATCCTTTCAAAATTAGACTTACCTATTATTTTTCTATAAAGTTATCTTAATTATAACTTTAAATATTAGTCCTATTTCATAGTTAATGCTGCTGTTGTTTTCTTCAATTACACCAATTATACAGATGTTATTTCTTCTTTGCCTGCCTGTATTATATTTTTCTATTATTTCCTCATTGATGTTTTTTACTTATTTCTTTATCTCACTACATTTTCTTGTTTTTCTGACTTACTTTTCTACCTTTTATTAAGTTTCCATTTAAGTTATATCAGTATTGAAAAATACTGATCCTTTAGTGAATATTTTGATTGCTTTGATATAAGAAAAATAAGTGTATCCTCTGATATTTTTGGTTCTTTTTAATCTTACAGGACCATACATGTTCCCCTTTTGCTACTTTTGTCCTTTGTCATTCAATTTCTAAAAGGAGCCTACTCCTTATTTTTTTTGGTCTTTTCTCTTTCCCAGGTGTTATGTATTTTGAAGACTGATACATAAAATTCACATGTGCTTTTTAAGTTCTTTCTCTGTAGCCCTTTCTCTGATCTACCCAGGACCCATATTTAGTATTTTCAGTCTTGCAGTGGACTTGCTTATTCTGATAGGGTTTTCAGATCAATGTTAGGCTTTTTCTAGCTCGCTTTTCTCACTGTTTTATCTCAACCTGCCATTGCTCATCAATAAATGTTGCACGGAGTGGATGTAGGGCAAGAACAGAGATTCTTCACTATAACTTTGAAATTTTTATTCTTTATTTTTTACTTACTGTTATTTTGATATTTTAGTATTTTATAGTTAGGTTATGCCTGAGTGTCTAGTTTTGTGTAATCTTGTTTTTCTTTCCTGTTTTTCTGTGTCATTTTTTGAGGAAATATTGGGAGACACAGGCCTAGGCAGCTGCCATAGTCCTTAGTCACATGGAAATCAAATCAAAGGACTTGGAAGATTCAATTTACTTATTTGTGTTTGCCAATGTTGAAAACTATATAAGTTGCAAATCTTTAGAAATTCTAGATAAAACATAATAAACATTTTTAAATGTCTATTATGATCTGACAGGAAAGCAAAGGAAATCTTCAGGGCTAGAAAACCAAGAGAGAATTAAAATCCAGAGCAGTAAGTTACAGATCTAATTGCAGAACAATCCTCAACTGTAATTTTCCCTTATGAAAAGAAATTTGGCTGTTAGAGTTTATTTGCAGAAGATGAGGCCTAGGGAAGAAAAGTGTTGCAAATGAAATCCCTGAATAATGCTACGACTGCTAACAAGACTACACCCTCAGTAAAAGGATACTGTAGATAAAAAACCATCTACCAGCACAGGGAAATGGAAATATGTCTGTGCAAGCCTGCACCACATGGGGACTTCAAGTTCTGTGTGTTCTGGAATAGCTAATCTGTGAAATCAGCATGATAGGAATTCTCATCTGGTGACACTCCGGGTCAGAGGACGCTTGGCAGAAGCAAATACAAACTTGATGTAAAGAATGATTCCCTTAACTTGGGCTACACAGGATTTTCACAGACAATTGCTCTGCCAAAGGTGAGCTTATAATTCAAAACACAAACTTATGGGGAGCAATACGCCATGGATAAAAAGCAGCAGGCAAAATAATAGCATTACTAGACTTCAAGAATTTCAGATAATTGAACAATCTGATAGAGCATTTGACATAAGTATGTTTCAGGTTCTCTACCTCCACTTAGAACGCTGTAAAAAAAAAATGTTACTGTCTAGCCAGGTGCAGTGGTGGGTGCTTGTAATTCCAGCTACTTGGGAGGCTGAGGCAGGAGAATCACTTGAACCCAGGAGGCAGAGGTTGCAGTGAGCTGAGATCATGCCATGCCACTGCACTCCAGCCTGGTGACAAGAGTGAGACTCCATTTAAAAAAAAAAAAAAAAAAAAAACAATGCTACGCTACTCTCACCCTAGTAATAAAAATTGGGATCACCTACAAAACCATGGCTTTCCTTGAGCCCATAAGAATATTCCAGTAGAGGGTAGTTAAGTAGGCAGAATTCAAAAGAGAGGCAACCCTACCCAAACAGAGTTGGAACACATGAGCTTTCTCATTTTTGGCCAAGCAGGAGAAAAACAGGTCACCACCACACAAGTGGGTAAGAAGTAACCACTGAAGTTTTTAATAGCCAAGTGTGGGATATCATATGCATTTGAAAAATCCAGAGGCCCCACGCACATGGGGGCTTGCACTCACAAGGTCTTCTCCACAGGTCTCTGTAAGATGCTCACAGGAAGGACTGGGGCACAGCACGGCACAGAGGCATGTAGGGAATGTGGGGCGCAGAGGCATGTAGGGAATCATCACCCACAGCTGGGGACAGACAGGTGACCTCTCCCACTTTCTCAGTAGCTCTGAAGCTATAAAAGCCTCCTGCGGAGGGGCAGCAAAGCCTCTTATTCCCAAAGCACAAGCAAAGATCTATGACTTCTGGGGATAGGAGTAAAAGCAAAACTTTTCTGCCTCTAGAAGAAAGATGTTAAACTATCTTGGGGCCAGGATCCTTCACCATTACTAACAGAGAGCTGTTACCATGGGAAGGGACAAGAAATACTACCCAAGACCAACCACTGTAAAAGGCAAAGTTTGGCTACGGAGAGAAGTGACTTGGGTGCTGATCAAACATCTCAGATTGCCTGAGAGTAAGGCTGGATAAGGACAAGTGAGAAATCCCCTGCCCATCACAGGCCTAGCAGGGAGTAACCAGTGAAGGGAGTATATCCCCTGAGGGAAGGAAAGAACTGAGAGAGAAACCTGCTGTGTCGTGCAGGTGTTCAGGGAAGGCTGAAGGCTAAAGGGAAATAGAAACACTAGGAAAGTCCCTGGCCCCTCAGCTCCTACTGTGAACACAAGGCAACAGCAGCACACTTCTGGAGGAATTTGATTCTTCGGTGCATTGAAGATGTCAATAGCAACAACTAATTCCAAGCCAGACCTATCTCTGACCAAACTGGCTCAACCCCCATGCTAATGGCATGACAGAAGAAGAGGTGTGCCCATTTTAAGGCACAATACAATTTACATCAATCTCTACTGTGCTTCAATACATGATGTCTGACATTCAATAAAAAATTACAATACACAAAAGGAAGAAAGAAAAATATCCATTCTAAAGTAATAAACAACAGAACCAGACACAGAAATGTCCCAGATGTTGGAACTATCAGACAATGATAACTATGATTACTATGTTAAATAATCTAGTGGAAAATGTGGAAAACATGTATTAAAAGATGAGGAATTTCAGCAAAGATATGGAAATTATAAGAAGAGTCCAATTGAAATACTAGAAATAAAATACATAATATCTTAAATTAAGAATTTATTCCATGAACTCATCAGTAGACTGTGCACAGCTAGGAAAAAGTTAGCTATCTTGAAAATAGGTCAATAGAAATAAAAACTGAAACATAAATGAAAAAAAGAATGAAAAAACACCATATTACCAAAGAGTTATGGGTAAATACCTCATTTCCTCACATACATATCATTGAAATCACAGAAAGATAAACAGACGAGAGAGAGCAGTATAGAGGGAGAAATCATGGCTGAAAATGCCCAAAAATAATAAAAGGTATCAAACTACAGATCCAAGTATCTCAGAGAACACCAAGCAGGATACGTTTAAACACAGAGACACACACACGTTCTAGGTATATCATATTTAAGTTGAATTTTTTTTTTTTGAGATGGAGTTTCGCTCTGTCGCCCAGGCTGGAGTGCAGTGGCACAATCTCGGCTCACTGCAAGCTCCGCCTCCTGGGTTCACGCCATTCTCCTGCCTCAGCCTCTCTGAGTAGCTGGGACCACAGGTGCCCGCCACCACGCCCAGCTAATTTTTTTGTATCTTTAGTAGAGACAGAGTTTCACCATGGTCTCAATCTCCTGACCTTGTGATCCGCCTGCCTCGACCTCCCAAAGTGCTGGGATTACAAGCCTGAGCCACCACGCCCGGCCTTGAAATTTTAAAAAGAGAGTATTTTGAAGGCAGCTAGAAGGGAGAAAAGAAACACTTTACATAGAAAAAAAACCAAGATAGGAATCACAGCAAACTTCATATCAGAAACTATATAATCTAGAGGACAGTGGAATGACATCTTTAAATGACTGAAAGAAAAAATTGCCATCCCAGAATTCTATTCTCAGAGAAAATATCTTTTACATATGAAGACAAAAATAAGGATTATTTCAGACAAAGATAACACATCTTAGCAGATCTGCAAAGTTAGAAATGTTAAATGGCATTCTCCAGGCCAAAATGTGGATTGTACAAAGAAATAAAAAGTACCAGAAATACTAAAAATGAAGTAAATATGAAAGACATTTTGGTACTGTTAGTTGAGATCACTTGAAATACAATTGAATCTCCAAAGGAAAAAGAAAGAAAGAAACATGCCAAAGAAAATGTATGTCAACAAAGCAAAAAGGAGGGCAACTGGAAGTATGCCACTTGAAGGTTCTCACACTTTACATGAGGTGATAAATTACTATTTAAAGTTAGACTGCAATAAGTTAAAGATACATATTTGTAAAGCCTAGATCCAACACTAAAAATATTTAAGGTGTGAATAACAAATCAATAGAGGAAGTAAATGAATATTTTAAAAATACCCAATTAATTCAAAGAAGACAAGGGGAAAAAGAAATAAAGAACAGATAAGGCAAATATAAAACAGCAAGCAAGTTGGCAGTTTTTAATCCAAAAACATCAATAATTACCTTAAGTCTAAATGTTTTACACTAGGGGTTGTCAAACTATAGGCCAAGGGCCAAATATAAATATACGAATATAAATCATTCTATTATAAAGACACATGCTTGTGTATGTTCATTGCAGCACTACTCACAATAACAAAGACATGAAATCAACCTAGATGCCAATCTTTGAGAGACTGGATAAAGAAAATGTGGTGCATATACACCATGGAGTACTATACAGCCATTAAAAAGAATGAAATTATGTCCTTTGCAGTTACATGAATGGAGCTGGAGGCTATTATTTTTAGCAAACTAACACAGGAACAGAAAACCAAATACCACATGTTCTCACTTGTAAGTGGAAGCTAAATGATGAGAACACATGGACACATAGAGGGGAACAAAAGGCACTGGGGCCTACTTGAGGGTGGAGAATGGGAGGAGGGAGAGGATCAGGAAAAATAACTAATAAGGACTAGGCTTAATTGCTGTGTGATGAAATAATCTGTACAACAAACCTGGTGACACACTTTAAAACTTGGAGAAAATAAATGTTTTTCTAGAAAACTTTAGAAAAAAAAAGAAAAAAGAAAATTGAAGTCACTATGTTACTATCAGACAAAGTTGACTTCAAAACAACATTATCAAAGATGAAAGGAAAACTAGATCATTTTAGAAGGGTCAGTTTCTTAGGAAAACACACAATAATCTCAAATATCTATGCACTCCACAGAGCTTCAAAACAAATATGAAGCCAACCCTGATAGAAACGAAAGTAAAAGCAGACAAATCTATAGCTATATTTGGAAACTTTAGCACTCTTTTTCAGTAATTGATAAAAGAAATAGAATAAGGACATAAAAGGCCAAAACAACATTTTTAGCCAAATTACTCAAATTGACCTTTTATAGAACACAATCCACCCAGCAACAGAAGAATGCATATCTTTACAAATGCTCTTGGAACATTCACCAACATCCACCATATTTTTGACCACAAAACAAACTTCAACAAGTCTAAAATAATTAAAATCATCCAAAATATGTTATCTGCACACAACAGAAATAAACCAGAAATCAATAATAGAAAATGATGTGGGGAAATCCTCCAAATATTTGCAAATTATGCAACACACTTAAGAAGTCACAAGGGAAATTCGAAAATGTTTAACCCTTTTCCCATTTAGAAAAATGAAGTGTAGCTCACTGCCAGTGCTCATTTGCTTTTTACATAAACATGCTCTTTAAGGCAGAAGCAAATCTGACTGATTTTCAATGCGAAAATAAAATAGAAAAAGTGATCTTGGAGTTAAGCAGAACTAACATCAGAATCATCTGAATCATCAGAATTGTCTATTTCAGAAAGATCGGATTTATTGAACAAATCTTCAGCCAACAACTGTTCAAGAACAATGTTAACATCACACACAGGAATGCTATATTTTCTAGGATTTTACATTTTCAGCAACTGAGAATTACTATATTTTGTAAATGGAAATACCTCTACTAAAAACAGAATGCTATAAATAGAATGATGGCTTTTGTTTCCAAAGTCGATATACTCGAGCGATTCAAAAATTAAAGGTGATATATTTCATGACAAAGGTATCTTGGGGTAGATGCTGCTGCCACAAGTACCATTGGCAAGTATTCTCGGGGCAAATGGGAAAGGGCTAATTAAATGAAAAGGAAAACACAACATGTCAAAAGTTGTGGGATGCAACTGAGGCAGTGCTCAAATGGAAATCTATAGCATTAAATGCTTACGCTAAAATAAACATGCTTAAAATTATTCATGGCATAGAAATGGAATTGAGAACAGAAAATATCAAGACACTGTGAAAAACAGGCAAAGTTGTCAAATACCAAAAAAGAACTAGGAGAAACGGAAACAAAAAGTCATTAAAATTCAAGATGAAGTGATGAGTGGAACAGCAGATCTGTCATAATTGAAAAAAAAGTAAATTGGAAGGTGAACCTGAGACATTACACAAGTTTAGCATATAGAGCTATAAAACCAGAGACCAGGAAACATAAAATGTAAGAACCAACATCCCACAGGAGGGAATGGAGAGTGAGTGAGGGGCGGTGTTTGAAGGAATGATTATCAAGGCTATCCCCATACCAGTGAAAAACATAAATCCTCAGATTCAGGAATCACAGCATGTTCTAAAGGAAGAGAAATAGAAGTGAAATTAGACATATCACTTGTAGAGCTGCAGAACTCCAAAATCTGAGACGATCTGGCAATCAACCTGAAACAAGTTAAGATTTCTAAAACAGAACGATTAGACTGTAAATGGTTATTTCCACAGAAAACAATAGAAGTCAAAAGACAGCAAATCATATCTTCAAAAGATTTTTTTAAAAGCATGGCTATCAACATAGAATTCCATACCCAGCTGAAGTATCTGCCAGTGAGAGCAAAATAGACTTTGCTGGAAAAGGCCAAGCATTTCACATTGAGAGAACTTTGGTTTAAAGAAAACGTCATGAAGGATTTGAGGCAGGAGAAGCAAGATGCGGGAGGCAGGGGCAAACAAAAGCCTGATAAATATTGGGTGAATCTGAACAAGGACCCCCCTGGGTGAGGCAGAGCAGCCCCTACCCACCCGCAGGCACCGCACATGACCAGCACTGCTCTTCCCTGTCTCCACCAGCATCTCTGCTGCCCTCCAAAGAGCCTAGGTGCATCCGTGGTGATGCTGCTTTGGGAGCGTGAAGATTCCCCTGTCACCACCGTCATTTCAATTCTGTGTTTAGCCTTCTCATCACACTGAAGCGGAGCTTCTGCTTCTTACCCAGTCATGGCTTCCCTGCAGCAGTCTGTGGACTTCCGGATGCGTCAGGAATGAGGGCTGGCCCGGGCCAGGGAGGATCTGGATGATCTACTCGAATGAGCTGTTTCTCTGATGAGAACAGAACGACAGAAGTTCCCATATAGACAACGGCATTGTGTTGAGGGCTTGGTCCTTTTCATTAAAATAAAAACCCATCCTGAAATTCAAACCCTGCTTCCATGGCACAGGGTTAAAGAAATGGAGTCTGAATCTTACAAAGTGCCTCCTCTGGGACCCTCTACTGCCAATTACTGCTTGCTTCCTCTCACCTCCTCCTCCAGCCTGAGTCATGCCTTTGAATTTTTACCAAAAGCCAAATGGAAGTGTCCAGGCAGCTCCTGATTTAGCTCAGCTCCTAAGATGACAGGAACACAAGAGGCAGGGCTGGGGGCGTGGTCTCCTGGGCTGGGAGCTGTCTATTCATGCTGTCTCAGTACCTGCTGCTCTGGGCTGCAGATATTTCTCGGTACGTCCATATCACCCCATTGGAACAAGGCTTCCTGAATGAGAGAGTGCACCCTCCATGCCGACCCTGGCACCTTGCCTTGAGTAGGTGTTTGTTGAATGAATGAATGAATGAATGAATGAATGCATAGACACTGAGGAGAATGTGAAACCTTGACCCTTATTTGAGCAGAGGACTGGAGAAGATGCTTCTGTGAGAATGTAAAGGAAAAACCCCTTGGATTCATTAACACGGAGGAAAGGTAAATCCCACAGAGTCCTAGTGACCTTACCAGCAACTCAGATGCAACCTGACAGGGCGGCCATGTGCCAAGGCGGCATGGGCAGCCGGATCCAAGGGTGAGCACAGGCTCCCCTGCAGGGTGACATAGGCCAGGAGAACATTGCAATAGAAACAGATGCGAGTCAGAGGGCATGAGTTGAAAAAAAAAGTTGAAGAAAAGATGGGGAAAACCATTTCTCCATGTTTACTGATGGCACATGACAAGGATAAATTGTCTGAAACAGAAAAGATGGACGATGAAGTTGATACAACTGGAAGGAAACATGCCTTCTCCCTGGTGGTTAGGAAATGGGATGGCCCGGCCGCTGGAGCCAAGGTAGGGAGTGCCCTGACTCTGCTCCCGGTTTTCAGGCAGCACAAGGCCACCCAGGATGGGCCATAAAGTCCATTTATTTGATTGGCGCCAACATTTGAAAAAGAAGAACAGAATAAAGACAGAATGTAAGTATGAAACTGTTTTGTTTTCACCAAGGGTGGAGGCAGAGAGAGAGAAGACAAAGAGAGAGACAGAGAGAGAGAGATGGGGAGACAAAGAAGATGTGTGTGTGAGAGAGAGAGAAGCTCTCACAGCGTAACATGATTTTTTTGTGCCCTGGTTGAGAGCTAAAGAACAGGATGGTGCAGCTCTGGGGGACACATTATCTCTGCAAGTCTCTGAGGTCTGGGAGATGCAAAGCAGCCCCTGCCTCCCCACCCACCATGGCACTGGAGGCTGGACCCACATCACGGGTCCTAGGGTGGACAGCACCAGCATTCCATCTGCCAGGAGGCTGGACCGGGATCCCCAGGGAACTTATTTGATTTCAGCATTGTATCCTTAACAAACAGTAGCCCCGTGCAGGCACATGTCACTATGTTCAGTCACTATGTTTAGTCACTACTGGTTCCCTGGGGCTGCCATACAAAGTACTTAAATGGAAATGTATAGCATTAAATGCTTGTATTGAGTTAATTTGCATATATGGTATGAGGTTATTGTTGTTTTGGTTTGATTTGGTTTGGTTTGGATTTTTGCATATTCACGTCCAATTGTTCCAACATCATTTGCTAAAAAATTCAACTTTCTCTCTTGAGTTGCCTTAGCATATTTGTCGAAAATCAGTTCATCATATATGTGCAAGTCTGTTTCTGGACTTTTTATTTTGTTTTATTGATGTAAAACCTGTTCTTCCTCATTGTCCATTTCATTGTCTTGGTTACTGTATGTCAATCACAGGTTTGAATTTTCCAACTTTGTTCTTGATTTTCAAAATCAGTCTGGCTATTCTAGTGCCTTTATCTTTCTGTATAAATTTAAGAAACAGCTTATTAATGTCTACAAAAATTCTGCTAGGATTTTAATTTGAATTGCTACAAATCTGTAGGTCAATTTGGTAAGATCTGCCATCTTAACAATTTCCAGTCTTCCTACCTATGAGCAACTCCATTTATTTAGATCTTTGCTTTCTTGCACGTTTTGTAGTTTTTAGCATAAAGATCTTGCATATATTTTATTAGGTTTATACATAAGTGTTTAGTAGTTACTGATATTATTTTAAATGACACTTTTTAAAATCCAGTTATTCATTTTTAGTATATATAGAAATATTATTGCTTTTGTATATTGACTTTATAATCCATAACCTTACTAAACTCACTCTTTAGTTCCAGCAGCATTTTTGTAGATTCTTTTGGATTTCTACGTAGAGGATTATATCACCTGGGAATCGTTTGTTCTTCCTTTCCAACATATATGCCTTTTGTTTCTTTTTCTTGCCCTGTATCACTAGTTAGGATCTCCAGTGCAATGTTGAATGTTGAATAGGAGTGATAAGCACAGACATTCTTTCATAAGAGTGAAAGCATTCAGTCATTTGCTAGGAAGGATGATGTTAGCTGCAGGGATTTTTTATACATTCCTTTTGTTGGGTTGAAGAAGTTGCCTTCCATTCCTAGTTTGCTGAGAGTTTTGTTCATGAATGGAGTTTGAATTCTGAGAAAAGCTTTTTCTGAATCTATTCTGAACGTAGCAAATATTTTTTGTATAAAATCAGACAGTAAATCTTTCAGTCTTTGAGGGCAACGTGGGCTCTGTTCCTCGACCCTGCCATGGGAGCACAAAAGCAGCGTGAATGGTGTATGAAAGAATGAGCATGGCTGTGTCCAAGGCAGCTTTATTCCCTAAAGCCGGTGCGTCCACAGTTGACCATCAGCCGCAGCTTGCAGCCCTGCATCTGTTGGGATGGTCACTTGGTTTTACTTTATTCTGTTGATGAGGAGAATCACATGTGATTGATTTTTGACCCACTTGGTCATTATATTGTTGGATTTAATTTGCTAAAATTTAGTTCAGAATTTTTGCATCTGTATCCCTGGGGGACATTGGTCTGTGGTTTGTTGGGTTTTTAATGCTTTTCTCTAGCTTTGGTTTTAAGGTAATAACGGTTTCATAGAAATGGGTTGGGAAATAGTCTCTCTTCTTGAATTTTCTAGATACATTCATATGAAATGAATATTATTTCTACCCAAAATGTTTGATAGCATTTATCAGTGAAGATATCTGGGCCTATATTTTCTTTATGGAAGGGTTTTAACTACAATCTTAATTTATTTAATAGATAGAGAGCTATTTTGTGTATTTATTTCTTTAATAAGCTTTGATAATTTGGGTCCTTATGGGAACTTTCTCATTTCACCTAAGTCGGCAAAGTTATTGGCAAAAGTTGTTCACAATAGTTTTTTTTTATTCATTTTCAGTGTCTGCAGGAACTGTAGTGATAGCAATTCTCTAGTAATTTGTATCTTTCTAAAAATCCCTCAGTCTGATTTGAGGTTCATCCATTTTATTGATCTGCTCAGAGAACCAGGTTTTTTGTTTCATTTTCCTCTATTGATTTTGGTTTTAATTACAGTGATTTCTTCTCTCAACATTATTTTCTTTCCTCTGCTTATTGTAAATTTTATTTCCCCTTTTTTCTAACTTTTTGATGTGAATACTTAGATCATAGGTTTGAGACTTCTCATCTTTTCTAATAGAAATGTTTAGTGATTTCCTCTAAGTATCACTTTTATCTCATCCCATAAATTCCAATATGTTGTGTTTTTATTTTCATCCAGTTCAAAATACTTTATTATTCACCTTTTAAATTTCTTATTTGATCCATAGGTTGTTTAGAAGTGTGCTGTTTAGGCTGGGCATGGTGGCTCACACCTGTAATCCCAGCACTTTGGAAGGCCGAGGCAGATGGATTACTTGAGGTTAGGAGTTTGAGACCAGCCTGGCCAAAATGATGAAACCCCATCTCTTCTAAAAATACAAAAATTAGCTGGGCTTGATGGTGGGCACCAGTAATCCCAGCTACATGGGAGGCTGAGGCAGGAGAATCACTTGACCTCAGGCAGCTGAAGTCACAGTGAGCCGAGATCATGCCACTGCACTCCAGTCTGGGTGACAGAGCGAGACTCCATTTCAAAAAATAAAAAAAAAATAAAAATAAAGAAGTGTTCTATTTAGTTTCAAATATTTGGAGGTTTTTTCCAGATACCATAATTTTATTGATTTATAATTTAATTATATTTTGGTCAGAAAACATATGTTATATGTCATGATTATTGTTAAATGAATTTTAAAACTTTAAATATAGCCCAGAATATAGTGTGCTTTAGCAAATATTCCAAGTGTTCCTGAAAAGTATGTGTATTATACTGTTAAGGGGTGGTCTGTTCTATAAATATCAATTAGATCAAGTATGCTAAGTAGATTCATTCAACTCTTCCATATCCTTATTAAATTTCGATCTACTTGTTCAGTTGATTATTGAGAAAGCACTGTTGAAATCTCAAACCATAATTGTGGATGTGTTCATTACTCCTTTTAGTTCCAGCAGTGTTTCCTTCATGTACTTTGAAGCTCTCTTATTTGGTGTATAAACCTGTAGGATTGTTATGTTTTCTTGGTGAGTTATCCCTGCAACATGACTCTTGGCCAGGTGCAGTGGCTCGTCCCTGTAATCCTAACACTTTGGGAGTCTGAGGCAACAGGATCACTTGAGCCCAGGAGTTCAAGACCAGCCTGGGCAACATAGCAAGACCTCATCTCTACAAAAAATAAAATATTAGCTTGCTGTTGTGACACATACCTGTAGTTTCAGCTACTCAGGAGGCTGAGGTAGGAGGATTGCTTTAGCCCAGGAGGTCATGACTGCAGTGAGCCAAGATGGTGCCACTGCACTCCAGCCTGGGTAACAAAGTAAGACCCCATCTCAAAAAAAAAAAAAAAAAAGAAAGAAATGACTCTTTTATTCCTAGTAATATTATTTGCCCCTAAATATACTTTGAGATTTAAGTAACTATTTTACCTTTCTTTTGATTGGTATTAGCATGTCATATCTTTGTCTATCATTTTACTTTTAACCCATTTGTGTCTTTAGGGGGGTTTCTTATAGACAGCATATGGTTGGCTCTTGCTTTTTTACCTAATCTGACATTCTATGCTTCTTGAACATATGGTATATAGTTTTATAAAAATATTTTTAATACTTTTGCTTTCTAATTCTACTCTCATGTGTCATTTCTGGGTCAATTTTGATTAATTTTTCTTCTCATTGTAGATGATATTTTATTGCTTATTCACATACCTGGTCATTTTTGTTTGAATGCCAGACATTGTGAATCTTACTTCATTACGTGTTGGATAGTCTTGTATTTTGAAAACTAGTATTGAGCCTGTTCTTTTACCCAGTTAAGTTACTTTAAAGCAGTTTGGTCCTTTTGAGGCTTGCTTTTATGCTATATTAGATGGGACCAAGCAGCATTTATTCTAAGTCTACTATTCCCCACTACTGAGGCAATGTAATTCTGTGTACTCAGTGTCCTGGGTATTATGAGGGTTTTTTTAAATGTTTTCTGACAGGAACCCCACTTATTTCTGGCCTGTGTGAGCTCTGGAAATTGTTCTGCCTGTTCAGTTGTGTGGTCCTTTTTCCATCCTTGAGTAGTTTTCTTACAGCCATTCACTGGCCAGTAATCAGCTGAAGGCTCGAGGCATCCCTTGCATCTCTCTCTCTCTCTCTCTTTCTGTGTGTGTGTGTGTGTGTGTATGTGTGTGTGTGTGTGTGTGTGTGTGTGTGTGTGTCTCACTCTGTCCTTTGAACTCTAGCTACTTTGACCTCTCCAAACCCCTCAGTATATTGAGATCACTGGGCTCTGCCTAAGTTCTCACTCCTAATGCTGCCCTGGAAACTCTCCAGGCAGTGCCTGAGGCAAGCATAGGGCTGCATTCAGCTGCTTTCCATCTCTCAGGGGATCACTGGTCTTTGCTGATTAATTTTTGATATATGGGAAATCACTGTTTCATATATTTTTTTCTTGTTTTTTAATTAAATTGGGAGGATAAATCTAATCCTTGTTACTCCATCCTTTCCAGACATTAAAAATTCAAATACTAGATTTTTACCCATGCGGTTCCATTGAGAATCCTGGAACTGTGAAAAGCTCTGCATTTCAACTCTGGAAGGAAAAGCAAGGACTGGGGTGATGGCCCCTGGGTTCTCCCAGCTCAGCCGCATACAACATCAGTGCCCTTAGGAAGGTGCTTTGCCTCACTGGGGCCTCATCTACACATGAACACTAAGTATTACCCACGGGCTACACCAGGTGCCCTATAGTTGAATGAAACCACACATACATAGGGAACGGGGAAATGTTAGCTTCATATACACTTCCCTGGGACTCCCAAGGGCTAGAGATTACACTCTACAAATAAGCAAACTAAAGATAAAATGTTTTATATTAAATGATGAATTACATTTGTTTCCACAAATAGCTAACCTGAATTATCTGCCAAAATTTTCTAAGGAATCTTCTCTGAAAAATACGCTGTGTGAATTCATTTTGAGTATGAAATTGGCAGCAATCTCTCTGGTGTAGGTTATCCCTGGAAAGATACACAGGAAAGTGGGTCACAGTTGTGGACTCCAGGAAACTGGTTGAGGACCAACCATTGGTAACAGCCTGATGTTTCACTGAACGTCTTTTCTAAAACTTAAAAATTGTTCCATGGGCTTGTGTCCTTATTAAACATATAAACTGAGCACCTAAGAATAATTTAGAGAAATGTTTTTAAAGCCTGAAGCAGCCTTTAAGGATGGCTGCAGCCTTTAATGAATGTTTGCAGATCCACGTTCCTCTTAATGTAAAATGGATTAAGAGGAAAATAGATCTGCAACTATGCTCTCTTCCTTGTTGCCAGAAAACCCAACTTCCCCATGTAATCTGTAACTTCCGGGAATAGGAAAAGTTTCGTGGTTCATAATATCATTCCTGACATACTGATTGTGCCTAAACTTCAGTTTAAGACTTTGGAACCTGGTAAAATCTAAGTATCCCATAGGACATATATAAATTCATGTCATAATCATTCATTTCCTGTAACATTAATGTCAACAAGAGACTCATTTACTCGCAATACCTGCTGAGCCTGGTAGGTGCTCGGCAGAGATATAAGCGGTTCTTGTTTCCAAGAAATGAGACTGAGGGGTCAGGCCAGTCAACAGTAGTCATTATTCATGCGTTCACAAAATGCAGATGTACCAAACCATATTTTTAAGGATTCCAGGTTGCACCTGCACAGAGTTTTGGGAGAACTAAAGAGAGGTCTCCTGGCGTGCTTTGAGAGTAAGAAGAGTAAATAAAGGAAGAGGATTAGGGTTCTCTGTAGGGTGCCCCCACTAGGAAAGGTGCCTCCCAGGCTGGGGGCTACTCCAAAGGGAGCCCCCCACCCAACAGCTGCAACAGCCAGGGCCAGTTTGGGGGGACTTGGAGCCGCTACTGAACTGATGTCGCCCCACACTCCCTGCACCTCTTCCTGAGCAGCGGGGACCACACAGCATAGTTACTGGTAGAAAGGTCTGGACAGGAAGAGAGGTGGGGGAAATTCAGTGTCTGTAAAACCTGTGTCCGGGTCCAAGGACCACGGCTCAAGTGACCATGAGTGTCAGATCCACAGAAGGGAGCCCTGCTCACCACCAGCAGTGGGGAGCCCTTAGGACACAGAGTGGACAGAATAATTCTATGCTAGCATCTCCTAAGAGTGTAAAGAGAAAACGCAGAGAAAGCATAAAGATGTAGGACTCCACTCATTGCTTGGGCACCAAGCCACACTTTCTGGGGCTTGCTGGAGGAAATGTTTTTGATGGCCTCGCCTGAGGCTGTGTCTCCAGAAGCCGCGGCACCTCACCTCGCTTGCTCTGTGCGTGGGCACTGCTTTGCTCAGCACTTACGGCTCCCTGAAGTTAAAAGGAAAAGTGGAATCATGCCTTAATTATTTACAAAGCATGATCATTGTACTTACTGTTTTCCCCACAGAAAAGAAGAATTCAAAGAACACTCAGTATGAAAATCTATCCATTCTGGACAGAATCCTTCAAAATACTGGAAGATCTTCAGGTAGATTGGAAATAATAGATAAGTGTCTTCTCGTTTGGGGATTTTTGGACAGGTGTGTCTCCGAGCCGCTCCAGGGAGAGCAGGCGAGCCCAGCCCCCAGGTGGACCCACCTGAGCTCCACAAGAGCCCCTGTCCGACCGTTGATGTGTGGACACCTGACCGGACAAGTCCAATTCAAGGAGTCGAGGCCCGTGTCAATGAGGGAGTGCTCTCCCTTTTCAGCCGAAGGGAGCAGGGGACCAGTCCCCCTTTTCCCAAGAACGATCAGGACTCACAAGGCTGCCACCACCCACCCACACGAGAGTCCCAACCACGTGGTGACAGGAGCCTGCTCCCCCCATGACAGGCCCAGGAAGGGCCCCCACACCCCTCTCAGGACGCCCTCCACCCTCTGGTAGCATGGGGACCCCCAGTCCAGCCCTTCTCCACTCCCTGTTCACACAGCTCCACCACAGTCCGCCTGCTAAGAGTTGGCCATGCAGATCCTGTGGCTTCTGCCCCTGGCCCCAGGCTTCTCCTCAGAGCTTTCCAGAACACCTGGGAGCCAGTCCTGGGTGAGGCTGACAGCCCTCTTGTCCTCCCGTTATCCCTGAGTCACATGGCAGCCCAGTGTGCCCAGACCCTCCCCCCATACCCTGCAGCACTTGCCCGTCCACGCAGCCTGAGACCCCCCATCTGGAGCGCGTCACACCACGAATCCCAAGCTGCTGTCTGTGAACGCCAAAGACTTTGGCAAATGAGCCATTGCTGAGCCACATGGCTGGCTTTTCATAGCCCGAGCACAGAGCCAGACATTGAGACCCTGTCGCCTTCACTCACCTCCACTGGTGCTTCCCAAGCACCCACCACGTGCCAGGCACTGTCCTAGGCTCTGGGGCTTCTCACATAAAACAGACAGCCCTGCCTGGGAGCTCACCCGCTAGAGGATGGTTAGGTGGGCCTCCCTGTCCCCTCTTAAGGCACTGGGGTTCTGACTTCCCCATCCAGCCTGTCGGCTGCTGCTCCCAGCCCCTCACTGTCCACAAGCGTGGGAAGCCGGCCAGCTCGTCCTTTGTTAAAATGCCGATGAGGACGGTCCCGGGAAGCGTCTCTGGAGACCTCCCTGCTGCACGAGTTGTCATCGAGCACAGGCCAGGAGCTTCTCTGAAGGGGGGCCCCCAGCTCCCCATGTTCAGACTTTGCCAGGCCAATGTAAGTCCCAGGACCATGAAACCCCAGGCCACAAGGTCTGCTCATGCCCCCAGCAGCAGGGACCAGGCCAACACACGCGGTGTAGAAAGGGCAGTGAGCGGTCGTTCAAGCTACGGCCAATTTCTCAGACTGTGCCGCTGTCCGGGACAACCTCTGCTGCTTTAGATACAATTTCATGATTGACCTTGTCAAGGTTCCATTTCCCTGGGATCTGACTGTTCTGCAGGGAGAATCACAAATTCTCCTATAACACAGACAGCAAAAGACAGGGGCCTCTGCACTGATGAAGCTCCCGTACGTCACCAGCACCTCTCATTGTGGCCATCGGCAACAGAAGCCCCGGAGGTGACAGTGGGGACTTCCAGAGCCCTGGCAATATTGGACAGTGAAGAACCAGGAGTCCCCAACCTCCTGGTACTGACATCCCAGGAGTGAGATCCACAGCCGGCCACCGTGAGGGGAAGAGGAGGAGGAGGACCGGCCCAGCTCCACCAAGCTTGGAGTTGTCGATGGGTTTTGAGGGAGAACGCGGGGGAAATGACACAGGACAGGGTGGCCCCGCAGGGAGAGCCAAAGGCAGCCTGACGCAGCCAGCGCCCCCTCCGTCCTCCTGCCTTGGACACATCCGCGGGGCTCTCCCCTCCCTCCACAACTGAGGGCTCGGTTCCTCCTGTCCCCTGGTGTCCCTCGATTCTGCCGGTGCCCCCATCTCCCTCACACCACACACTGCCAGGCTCAAAATCTCTCTTTCCACACAGGAAACATTTTCCGTAAAGAGCAGCAGAGGACCAGTGCACAGAGCAGGAGCCAAGGCAGTCAGTGAGGCCGCATCCCCAGAGCCCCTGCGCAGGAGACGGGCCTGCTAGAATCCCCACCCACCAGCCTCTGGAACAGGGCACTTGTGTGCACACGCCCATGTTCTCTGAACCATTCTGCATAAAGGAAAATCGTTTATTCACACGATCCCAATTGGAGTTGGTTTATTTAAGTGTTAAGCCAGAGGGTATGTGGGATTTGGGTTTTTAAAAAAAAAAAAAAAAGAAAACAAGAAACAAAAAACCATATTGAACCTGGAAATAAGAGCATCAGAATATTCTGTCTACAAATAACATAATCTCAGAGCTCATAAAGAATTCGTCCATGAGGAACAGAGACTATGAAGGCCTGAGAGTCTCTTCCCTGCTGCCATGCCTTGCAAAATACACACGCACACATATAACACATGCACACACGTAACACATGCATACACACACAACACATGCATACACAACACATGCACATACAACACATGCACGCATACAACATGCGCACACATACATGTGTGTGCATACAACACACGTGCAACATGCACACACATGCAAAGTGCATGCACATCCAACACATACACATGCAACATGTGCACACGTGAAATCCATGTGCATACAATACATACACACATGCAACACACACACACACACAACACATGCGTACACATGAAGCCTCATTGCATCGGAATGTTTGCTGAGCTTGGGAATGCTGGCTGGGGCTGTGTGTTGTGGAAGGTGAAGGTTTGCTCCAGGTGGTGTGTGTGACCTACAGTGTTACCTGGGGGTAGGGGCTGGGGGTGACCAGGACACATCTTGGGCAACTTTTCTCATCCAAACTGATTCTGACTGTGGACAGGCTGCAACCTCTGCTGGACTCATTGAGGTGACCCATCTGGAAAGATTTAGGACAAAACATGATTTTCCCATTTCTCTAGAACGGCAGCCAGGCTTGGAGAAGCTCATGGATCGCGTTTGAGAACAATCCTGGACAGACGACTTCCACACCCTTTGCACAGTCTAGCAGTGGATTGGTGTCCTTTCTATTAATAATGCCATTTTCAAAGGCAGCTGGAAACGGAAGTAGACAATGCCACTGTACTTGTAGCTGCTGGCTGTGCTCTCTTCCTAAGAGACGCAAACGTCCTATGCCCTCTTTCTGTGGTGTCTCCAAGGCAACTGCAGAGGACTGAGGGTTTGGAATCAGAGAATGCTTGTATTGGAATGGCCCTTTGAGGCCTTTCATGCAATCCCTCAATTCCAGATGAGGAAACCGAGGCAGCAAGGACACATGACTCACTAGCTACTCAGTAAGCCAGTGGCAGGGCAGGATGCAGTTATTTCTGATGCCCAATGCTATCCTGTGTCTACTAAACCACGCTGCAGCCTGTTAATACAGGGACAGCTCCGTGTAGTTCTTCTCCTTTCTTTGTGCACTTGCAGTTTTTATTTTTCTGTTTTGTGCATGGATCTCACAAAGCATTTTTAGCGAACTAGGTGGTTTGTAAGTTGTTCCCATGCACAGTGGGCCACCGAGTCCTCACAGCAAGGCCAGGAGGCAGGCGTCGCCTCCACTCCACATGAGTGGGCCTGGGGCTCAGAGGTATTCAGTGGCTCACTCACTGCCACACCGTCACGTGGCCTGTGGCAGCCCTGACACCGTGCCCCAAACCAGGCCCTTGCTGCTGGATGTTTTAATCGTCAATGGCATCATCGTTTTCCAAGTGGGGCCTTGCAGGGTTTGCCCCCCAGGAAACCGCGGCAAAGCAATGCTGACCCAGAGAAGACAAAATATAAAAAGTGTCATTGATTTGACCACTCTCTCTCCTCTGTCCTGACCACATGAGATCCCTGATTACACAGTCTTCAAAAGCTGGAAGTTTGATGTATTAGTTTGATCACATCAAAATATTCCCTCTGTCAGGGATGGCACTGAAAACAGCCACGGGAACACATTGGGTCTCCAGATTGACGATTACTGTGCAGGGCTCAAGCACGTCCCCCTTGCTGTATGGGACACACCCTTGCTGTTCCCAGGAGGCCTAAGACAGAGTTGGGAACTAAGCTGGGAGGAAAAACATCGATGTTAATATTAGCTACCCCAAGGCAAGTGATGAACTGGCTTACAGGGGTGTTAAAGACGTGACTGTGAGGTGGAAGTGACCCCCCACATGTACTAGGATGGGCATTCCAGGAAGAAAGTGTCCCAGAGGTGCCAGGGCAGGGGTGGGTGAGTGTCGGGGGGGCTCTACCACCCAGGGTGGGAATTGTGGCCAGAGTGGTCCCCTATTATATGTTATGGGTGGGAGAAAATGGTGAAACATATTAATGCATGCTGTATGATTTCAGTTTTTTGAAATTTTTTGAGATTTGATTTATGGCCAAACATACAGCCGATTTTGGTAAAAATTCCATTTGGAACTTGGGAGGATGGTGTATTCTGCAGTTTTGTGGGGGTGGGATCCCACAGAGTCAATCGGGTCAAGTTTGTTAATTGTCTGGTTAAAGTATCTCCTTACTCATTCCTCTTTGGTCATCCAGTATCGAAAGAGGTGTGTGAAAGATCCCCACTGTGAATGCGAGGGATTTATTTCTTTAGTTCTCTCTATTTTGTTTTGTATGTTTCAAAGCCATTTTGCTAGGGTCCTACAGACTAAATTGTCTTTCTGGTGAATTTAAGGCTCTATTGTTATGAAATATTCCTCTTTATCTGTAGTACTTCTTCTTGCCTTATATTCATTTTGTCTGATATTAACATAGCCACGCTAACTTTCTCTTGGTAAATGTTGGCATGGTATATCATTTTCCATCCTATTACTTTAAACTTCACTGTAATGTTATATTTAATAAATATATATATATATATATGGTAATATATAGGAGCACATTTTTAGAAATTCAGTCCTTTTGTCTTTTAATTGGAATATTTCATCCTTTTCCATGAAATACAAGCAGTGCTATAGCTGGGTTTGTATCTATGATGCGACTATTTTCTATTTGTCTCACATGCCTCATTTTTTTCTTCTTTCACTTTATTTGGATTAAGTAAGCATTTTTTTCATTCCATTTCCCCCTCTATTAGATCATTATGTATTTTAATATTGTTTTAAAGGTTATATTAGAGACTACAATATATATCCTTGACTTACTATCACATAAAATTAATACTTTTACCACTTCCTTTTCTCTTCTTTCACTTTATTTGGATTGAGCAAGTTTTTTTTCATTCAATTTTCCCCTCTAGTAGATCATGGATTATGTATTTTTAATATTATTTTAAAGGTTATATTACAGACTATTACAGTATGCATCTTGGACTTCCTAGAACCTAAAATTAGTACTTTTACCATTTCCTGAATAATGCAAGAATAGGAGAATACTTAACTCCACTTACCATTTTTTGCATTATTTTTGTCACAGATTTTAATTCTACATATATTTTAAATGCTTCAAAATATTATACTTAGTTGTATGCAGTTAATATTTGTTTTGGATTTATCCACATATTTACTCCTTGATTTGTTCTTCATTCTGTTGTGCATTTTTAATGCTTCTGGCTAGCAGTACATTCCTGCCAACTAAGGCCTACTGGGAAAATCCTCAGGTTTTTATTTGTCTGAAAATATCTTTACCTTCATGTTTTGAAGAATGTTTTCACTAGATGTAGGCTCTAGATTACCAGTTACTTTCTTTTCCATTGTCTTTTGACCTCCATCATTTCTCCTGGGGAATCTGCTGTCACTCTCTGGGTTATTACTGCTCCTTGGACAGTAATGTGTCTTTCTACCTCTGTCTAATGTTAATCATTTCTCTTTGTCTTTTCATTTCAGCATTTTTACAATGATGTTCCTAGCTGTGTTTTCATTGCATTTATCCTGTCTGGGGTTTATGGTGATATTTGAACCCATGGCTTATTTAGTAAGTTCTGAAAAATTCTGTCTTTTCAAATATTCTGTGCCTCTTTTCTCTCTCTCTTCTCTCCTCCAATTATGCATGTTCAATGTTTGTGCTGTGTCCCACATTTTTCTTATACTCTTTTTATTTTTCATTCTTTGTTCTCTTTTATTTTAATCTGAATATTTTCTCCTGACCTACATCCAGATCACTAAATCTCTCTTCAGCTTTGGATTATCATTTAATCATCATAATTAAATTTTAATTACTATGTCTTTTAATCCTGGAATTTCCATTTGGTTCTATGGATTCCACCTATCTGTGATGTTCACCATTGTGTCATCTGTTTTATGGATATATTAATCATAGTTATGTCTAATCTGTATTTGATAACTCCAATATCTGTATTATCCAGAAGTCTGTTTCTATTGCCTGGATTATTGATATGATTGGTACTTTTTTGATGGAATGCTGGACATTGTGTGATGAAAAACCAGAAACTCTGAAAGACATCTAGCTCTGGTAGCCAGTTAAAGTGAGGACAGATCATCTTAATTAAATTGTTTTAATACTAGATTTGTCTTTGTAACACCTGGTCTATTTCTAGTTTTGCTTGTTCCTATGGGAGTTCCAATTTAGAGCTCTGAGAATTTACCAGGGCCCTTCAAATGCAACTTTTATTTTTTACACTGGGAGACTGCTTGAAAGCTCTTTAGCTCCTCAGCCTCTCTGCTACCACTTTCTGCTGACCTTCTCCCCAGCAGCACAGCTGAGAACTTAGGGAATGCTTTAGGGGGACAAGCAGATTGGCTAGTTGGACTCACTACACTGAACAAGCCTTCTTTCTGGGATCTTAGCACCTGAAGCCCTGACTGTGTAAGAAGCCCTTAACTCACGTTTTTTCTTCCCAGCCCTGGGAGATTGCCGAAAGCCTCCTAGCAACTGCTTTCTGCTGTGCTGCTCAACCTGTCTGTATGCATAAGAATTAGCAAATGCCTCAAGGGGGTAATGAGCTCAGAATATAAAACTCACATCCGCAAATTTCCTTCTCTCTTAATCTTGACCACTCAAGTTCTGCCCATCTTGGGAGTTTTTCAATATACACATCTGCATTTTATCCAGGTTTTCCCATTGTTTTCAGTGAGGATGTGGCTGCTACTTATCCCAGAACCACATTTTGAGAATCTTTAATCTAGAAACAGAGTTAATCAGCTACATCCTGACATCTACAAGGAAGACAGGATTTTGCCACAAATAGGAAAAAACAGAGCTTCTGTACTTGGGGTCAGGGAGGGAACAGATCAAAACCACCTCAGAGGAAGGGGTGTGTGTGAGCAGAGGGGAGCACTGCAACATTAGGGAGCTCAGAGACGGCTCCAGAAACTAGAGATGGCAGCCGTGCCACCTCCTGTGGGTCTGGGCAGGACCAACCAACAGCCTAACACCAAGGGCAACAGCCAGCCACTTCCCAAACTCTGTACAGTTTTAGGATTGAATGTTAATTTGTTGCAGACAGACTGAGAGGGCTCTGAGCATTGTATTCCATCACCAATATCATCAATGGCTAAGAACACGCGCACCAGGAACAGAACGAGACCAGGATAATGGAAGAACACAGGTAGCAGGGTCAGGACCAGGGCAAGGCTGGTCCCCAAACCACCTTGACAAAGTGCTTTGCAGAAAGACACTGCTCGATACATCCACGGTGAGTGTGTGTGTGTGTGTGTGTGTGTGTGAGAGAGAGAGAGAGAGACAGAGAGAGAGATTTGCTGACTAAGGGCTCTATCAATGAGGAGGAATTGGAACTTCGCACTAGAATCAAGTTACACCTGTATGTTATCTGGAACATCTCTTCCATGTTCACAGCGTAAGTCACCTATTAGTGAACTACGTATAGTTCCTTCTGCAGTTTGAGTTTCTCAACCGGCTGGTCTGTTGTTAAATGCACAAACCCTCTCTCCCCATCGTGCATCAGGGCCTGGTCACCTCTGGTGCTCTGGGGGAAACTGGTGCCCGACCAAGATTGAGAGCCACACCCCAGACTCTTAGATTTCCAAAACATAAACCATGACGAAGTGCTGACGCACAGTGGTACAGCTGGCCTTTTGCCCAAGATCCTCCCAGCTCCTCACTCTGATTCCAGAGGAGGTTGCCTCCGTCCCTATGAGCCAACAGCTGTGTCCAGATGAACAGATTCCAACCCTGGGTCCTCTGAGAACCACAGTTCAGAGGCCAAGGGACCCAAAGCTTCCCCCAGCCCTGCAGTGACCACAGATAAGCAGCAGGAGAACTTGGAACAGTGCATAGTTGAGACACTCGCTTACAGGGAGCATCGCGATGCCACGCTCAGAGACAGATGACTGCAGACAGGGCATCTGCTTGCCCTCCCTGAGATTTTAACTGAATACGTGTCAGGACACCATTCTACCATTCTTTTTTTTTTTTTTTTTTTTTGAGATGGAGTCTCACTCTGTCACCCAGGCTGGAGTGTAGGGCATGATCTCGGCTCACTGCAACCTTCGCCTCCCAGGTTAGAGCAATTCTCCTGCCTAAGCCTCCCAGGTAGCTGCGATTACAGGCACGCATCACCACGCCCGGCTTATCTTTGTATTTTTAGTAGACACCAGGGTTCCCCATGTTGGCCAGGCTGGTCTCGAACTCCTGACCTCAGGTGATCCACCCACCTCGGCCTCCCAAAGTGCTGGGATTACAGGTGTGAGCCACTGTGCCCAGCCACCATTCGTTTATTCACAAAAGCACACACTCCTCTGCTGTTCAACTCCAGGAGTTTCACCACCTTTCAGAATATGCTACTTTTGAGTAGCGTCTACACAGCAAGAGCCGTAGAGGACCCGGCCATCGTCTGCGGCTTTCCTACAGAGAAGAGGGATGGACTGCCATGACCCACCCTGTCCTTAACTTGCCTGTGTCTTCACTGCTGAATCAGCTGAGCCCAAGTCCTCGGCGGCTGGAACAGACTCTTCCAGAACCGGCAGGCCAAGCCCCACGCCCCAGCGCCAGCATCCTCGCGTAGCTTTGGCTCCAAGGACTTCTGCTATCGATGCTCGGCGCCCTCCTCACCTTTATTCCAAGTGTGAGTTGCCTTTTTCTGGAGTTTATGCTGTTTGGTGAACTGCACTTTCTCAACACAGCTCTCCAGAGATGAATCTGGTTTCCACTGGAAAGCATGGCCTCTTTCTCCTGGGGACCGTGGGCCAGGAGGCCTCTGCTATTCCTGGTCTCTCTGAAAACAGCCTATGGTCCTTTTCCTTGGGCAGAGGGGTGGTTTCTGCTCTGGCGTGGTCCTCCGTCTCCTTGTGCCCCAGCCAGAGGAAATGGTCCCAGGCAGTCCCACGGCCTGACGCACCTCTGCCCAGGGAGACGCTGCTCACACGCTAGCTGGACACACCCCACGGGAAACATGCACGTTCAGGTACACTTGAGGTCATCTGTGCCGAGGCCGCTCCCTGCCCGCACCCCCCACCCCTCGTGCTCTCCTGGCGCCTTTGCTGCTGTGCACAGAAGCCCTACCGTGTGCACTGCCATAGCACAGCCCAGACCTGTCACTTACAACATGGCAAGGCCAGAGCCCCAGCGCCCCACAGGGCCACCTACAGTGGGCCTCAGGTGTGATGCAGCCGCACCGCCTTGCAGGCACACCCAGCTGGATTTCACAGCTGTGCTTGAGAGCAGGGGTCGGCAAAGGCTGTCTATCAAGGGCCAGATGAAAAGCATTTGAGGCTTTGCAGGCTCTCTGGTCCCTGTGGCAACTCAACCTCCGGATTATAGCACAAAGGCACTAGAGGCCGGGTGCGGTGGTTCACTTGAGGCCAGGAGTTCAAGACCAGCCTGGCCAACATGGTGAAACCCTGTCTCTATTAAAAATATTTTTTTAAAAAATTAGCCAGGCGTGGTGGCGGGAACCTGTAATCCCAGCTACTCGGGAGGCTGAGGCAGGAGAACCGCTGGAGCCAGGGAGGCCGAGGTTGCAATGAGCTGAGATCACGCCACTGCACTCCAGCCTGGGTGACAGAGGAAGACTCTATCTCAAAAAAAAAAAAAAAAAAGCAGCAGAGGGGATCCATGAACCACGATCTTGGCTGTGTCCCGGGAAGCTTTATTTACAAACCTAGGTGGGAGCTGCGCCCACGGGAGCTTTCTCAGCGGAGGAGAAGCCTGCCCTGCAGTCCCTCCCTGCACGGGGACCACGGTGGGCTCCTGAGCACTTTCAGTAGGTGCGACTGCAGAACTGAACTCTTCATTTTATCTGGATGAGTTTAAATGTAAACAATCTGTGTGGCTGGTGACTCCCACGCTGCCCCGCGCGGCTCTGGGAGCGCAAACCTCAGAACAGGTCCCTGCAGGCCCCACCTCTCCCACAAGCCCTTCCTCTACACGTGCCTGGGACGGGTCTCCCAGCAGCACCACCTCTTCCACCCCTGATGCCTCTTCTTAGACCAAAGGCTTGCTCCTTGCAAAAGACTAAACAGCTGCATCGTTTCCTAGGTAAGAGGCCGCATATGAAGCTTTAGAAAGCTAAACGTGGCTGGCCCAGGAAATACTGTGTTAAAACGATGGGACTTTTTAAGAGGCCACATAGACTTTAAAAATATTTGTAATAAAATGTTTTCCAGTTAAAGATCCCACACGATGATTTTCAACCCAGAAAGCACTTTTACTCCTTGATCCTGAATCACTGATAGAAGAGATTTACAAAAGGTGATTCCGATGACCCTACCAGGCAGATGGCCAGCAGACAGCCCCGAAACACCAGGAATCCATCCCCAGGGCTGGGTGGAGCAGGCAGGGCTGGCCGGGAGCGAGCAACCAGGTGCTCCCAACTTCACCCTGGCCACCCCTGCCCCGGCCAACGCAGGCTCCAGGAAGGGAGTTCCAGGGTTCGCGTCTCAAAGTCAGGGCAAGGTCTCTCAGCTCGTGAGGTGGTGGTGAGGGCTGATTTAGACGTCGAAAACAGTAGGTCTGAGGAAGTGAAGGAGATGACTAATAATAAGAACAACGGACCCCTCCGCCAGTGCTGGGGGCTGACTCGGAGCCACACGTCTCATCCACCCGAAGGCGACGGCACCGGGCAGTGAGGACACACGACCGCCACCCTGTGGTCATCACGCACCCTCCAGCCCCAAGGGCAGCCCCACGCCTGGAGTGGTGAGGGGCTCCAGGAGACAGAAGCTGTGGGACCACCCCCCCCAACACACACACACACACACACACACACACATACATCACACAGAGGGGGAGATTTTCAGGAACTGGTCAGGAACCTGAGAGAGTCGATGCTGCCATTCAAGTGCAGAGCTCTCTGCAGGCAGGATTCCCTCTTCTGTGAGGACCCCAGTCTTTTTCTTAAGACGTTCCGCAGAGTGGATGAGGCCCACCCACACCATAGCCACACGACTTTACCCAAAGTCCCCTGAATTAACATTAATTTCATAGAAAAACTAGTTCATAGCCACGTCCCAGGGGTGTCTGTCCAGATAGCTGGGTGCCATGGCCCAGCCAGGTTGACATGAGGGTTGACCATCACCTCACCCCCCCATCCTCACCCCGCTGAACACAGGGGGATTGGCGGAGAAGCCAGGATCTGTCAGTGGACAGAGCCGAGGCTGAGCCCAGAAGCTGCAGCGCCTGGGCGGGGACCTCAAGCCCTGTCCTGCACTGCCTCTCTATGGCGGGTCCGGGAATGACAGCCTCCTGCGGCCGGGAAGTTCAGGCTCAGCTGTGCACACAGCGGCCGCAGGAGGCCGCAGGGTGGCCGAGAGCTCATCCTGGACCCATGTCCCCACAGCAAAGCCCTTCATGCTGCCTTGCCCCACACAGGCTCCCGTGACCTTTCCTCCCTGGCAGATGGGGCCACAGAGGAGACCCTGAAAAGATAGCCCCCCAACTGTCCCCCATTACCAAGGCCCTGTGGCTGCACCAGAGGCCACGGGAGTGAGGGCGGTGGGGAGAGCAGACTGTGAAAGGGCTTGGGAGACATGGGGCTTGGGGGTTTGGGGTGGGGGTAAAGACTGGGGTTTGGGGTCAAGCGGGGTTCTGGGACTGTGCGTTACCACGGGATCTGTGTACACAGCGATGCACTCAGCGTACACGGGCCCTTCCCTCTGAGCCCTCGGCCCTTCATCTGCAGGATGAGTGAGCCCTAGAGAAGCGGGCAGAAGCAGAGGAGGCAGCAAATGCAGAGCATGTGGCCTGTGACTTAGCCTAGAAAGCCCCCTCGGTGACAGAGGCTGCAATCCAGAAAGCTCGCTCAAAGACAGAGGCTGCAATCTAGAAAGCTCCCTCGGCAACAGTGTCTATGGTCTAGAAAGCTCCCTCGGCAACAGCAGCTGTAATCTAGAAAGCCCGCTCAGCGACAGAGGCTACGATCTAGAAAGCCTCCTCAGCGACAGTGTCTATGATCTAGAAAGCCTCCTCAGCGACAGTGTCTATGATCTAGAAAGCCTCCTCAGCGAGTGTCTATGATCTAGAAAGCCTCCTCAGCGACAGTGTCTATGATCTAGAAAGCCTCCTCAGCGACAGTGGCTGCGACCCAGAAAGCCCTCTCAGCAACGGTGGCTATGATCCCTCACAACTCTGGCCCCTGGCTCTGCTGGTCAAGCCTTCCACAGCCCGGAAGCCTCTGCGGCCTCCCTGTTGCTGCTGAAAAGGACGCTGGTTGGAGAAGGCCCCAAGGAAGCACCGACAGATTGAGACGCGCTCGAGGATGACTGGCCGGGAGGCTAAGAGGCTGGCGCCCAGGCTGCCCCTTGACCCTGCTGCACCGGCGCCACCTCTGTGTTTGGTCCTGTCTCAAAGACCGAGGTGAACAACAGAGCAGGGTGGGGGTGAGGAGGGCTGAGGGGAACGGGTGAGGAGGACTGAGGTGAACCCACCCTTGTTGGCCATTTCCATTTCCCCATGAGGCAACATTACTTTTCAATACGGGTAAGGGCTGTGTGACCACAGAACCACAGATGTCAGACCCCTCCCACTCTGACCAGAAAGCCCCCTTCGAGGAGCCTGAGGCTGCCCTGCCTAGGTCTGCTTCACTCGTGTCCACACTCACAGCTTCCACCCGTTGCACCCCCCATGGAGGGTGCTCAAGGTCCGCTCCCCGTGCCCTGCCCCCCATGCCCACCCTCCCTGGGCTCTCACCACCCCCGGTCCTGCACAAGCTGAGCCCCTCTGCCTTCACCCTCAGGGAAGCGGGCTCCCTGTTAGGGACTTGGAGCAAGGTCAGCCCCTATTTTCCCGCTGCCCCTCAAGATTTCACAGTGAGAAGCTGGGCTGGGGACCCGCAGGTGTTCACAGAGGCTCACTGTCACTGTCTCAGCGCTGGGGTCTGTTTTGTTCAGACTCACCTCGATTCTGTACCTGGACACACTAGGGTTCATGGTCTTTTGCTGAACTAAGTTGAGCTGGATTCCAGCCGTCCAAGGAGCCTGTGATGGGAGGGGCTGGTCTCTCCCTTAGCGAGGAGTAGGGAGGAGCCAATGGGCACAGAATAGAGACACACCCTACTCAAGTCCAGTGGTCAGAGGTGGGGCAGGGGGCCCCGTGGTCAGAGTGACGAAGGTGCTGTGTCCTGGGGAGGCTCAGCCCCTGCCAGCATCCCACCCCCTCCAAGCAGCAGCTTCCCGGCGTTCCTGGATTCCCTCTTGCCTTTAACTCCCACCTGCACGATCCAGTTCTCCCACACTCCATGTGTGTTCCTACTGAACGCCGACGGGGACAACTGCAGAAAGCCCAGGAGCCTTTAGGTTGGGTTTGCCTGCTCTTTTCTGACACCCAAGGGCAACAATAACATTTGCTTTTGAGGGAAGCTGCCATTTTTAATCAGCTGAACAGTGACCCAGAACAACAGGCTGAGTACTGCAAAGAAAAGTTTAACAGAATAAATGTGGGGTCAGGCACGGAGTCCAAGAAGAGTGGCCACCATGCAGGAGGCAGGTGTGTCTGGGGCAGGTGGGGGAGGCTCCGGGGCGAGCCCAGGAAGCCCAGTCCTCAGCGGTGGATGGGGGCTTCCATGGCCAATCCAACCCGCGTGGCTGGATTACAAAGAAGGGTGTCTAGAAGCCGCGCTGCCTCTCCCAGGCACCTCTGAGCTGCTCCCAGGAGGGGCTGCTGTGAGTTAAGGAGAACAGCAGTCAGCTGGGACTGAGAGTTATGTCCAACGAGAAACGGGGGAGTCCAGGGTGTTTCTCTTGTACTGAGACAGCAAAGGAACCACAGGGTGTGTGTGCACAAGCGACCACAGCTGCCACGAGGGCCAGGCTTGTTCTGCTGGTCCAAGGAGTCCACTGGCCACGGGAAGACATTTCAGCCCCATGCAGTGCCCAGCACAGAGAGCACCGCCTCTGCAGGGACCCAGCTGAAGGCCACACCCAAGGCCCATGACCAGCACTCCCCGGCCACCCTGCCTTCCCTCCCCACAGACACACCCCACCCTGCCTTCCCTCCCCACAGACACACCCCAGGCCCCCACTCCAGCCAGTGACTCCACCACAGCCTCCAGGGGCAGGTCCGTCCCGTCTGCCGCCTCCACCCATCCAAACCGCCCTGGTGACCGCGCAGCAGTCTCCATGCTGCGAACCTAGACACAGGCTGCGTTGTTTCCCAAAGTCCAGGGTGGCCGGCAGCCCTAAATGAGCCCAGCCATCCCTCCGCCTGGGATCTACTCCCCCCGGTAATCCCCTCCCCTTGAGCACGGACTGAACTCGTGGAATACGGAAACATGATGGAATATTGCTTCCAACCTCAGGCCACAAAACAACTGTGGCTTCCATTTCAGGGCCTTTCACGCTTTCTCTCTCTCTTATGTACTCCAAGGCAGGCAGCTGCCAGGCCGTGGCTTCCCTCTGGAAAGCCCAGGTGACAAGGAACCCGGCCACAGTCAGTGGGAGCCCAGTGTAGAAGCGGATCCTTCTGCCGCTGAGCCTTCTGATGAGACCTGGGCCTGGCCACAGCTTGCTGTCCTCAGGAGAAGCCTTGGGCGGGAGTTGCCCAGCTACAGGCCCTGGATTCCCGACCCCACAAACTGTGCCATAATGTGTGCTTTAAGCCATTGCATTTGGGATAACTTGTTACACAAAAGTAGACAAAGGGCCGCAGATCTTCCTGAGCCCATGAGGAAAGCTCACTAATGAGGGCTCGCTGCGTCTGGAGCAGCTCGCGTCCTGCCGTTCCGGCAGCAGCAATGTGCGCAGGAGGAGGGGGGGAGTCCCAAGGGGCTCTCCTGCTCCCGCACCCCTCCCCACTGGGCGTGGCTATCCACGGAGGCCAGGTGAAAATCCACGGAGGCCGGGTGAAAATCCACATCACAGCAGCCTTGAAGGAGACATGCGGCTCCAGGGGGCTGAGAAGCAGGAGTGGGGATGATCAAATCAGATTCGGGAGCATCTCATCGCCCCTGGTGGGGCCACCCTGTTTCCAGCCTGGACCCCTGCCTGACCACCCCCGGGAGCCGAGTGCTCAGCAGCGATGGCCACAACCTAGGAGCAGAGAGCTCAGCCCCGCCCCCGCTGCACTGCGGCCAAGAGTTTGCAGGTGATTTGTAAACAACAGTAAGGTATGAACTAAGAACGTGAACCAGCAGTCAGGGTTTGAGGCAGAGAAGGGAAGCCACTCTAGGTGTCTTCAGCAGGAAAGGAGGTAATGCTGGTGTCTCTGAAAGCGACTGGAAAGTTGAAGCAGGTTCTCACTTGGCTGTGGCCCCCAGAAACTACTTGCAGGATAATGTAGAGCCCACCCACCACGGGGGCCACCATTCCTGGGGCTGCCATTGACTTCTGGATTCACCTGAGCCAGCTGGGGACCAGGAGCAGAAGCCAGGAGCCCGCGGGGTCGCGGCTGCCATCCAACTGCGTCTGGGGTTTGAAGAACGGACATCACGCAGAAATACTCACATCTCAACCGTGCTTTCCAGCAAACACGGCACAATGGCGACAAGATGCGCTCCTCTTCGCCTGCCTTTCGGGTTGCCTTTGGGTGCCTCTCATTGGTGGACTCTGCCTGGCTTCCAGAACCCGGCTGCCAAGCACCTCGGAAATGAGTTGTTTTGTTCTCTGTCTTCTCCAACCACAGGGAGAATGGAAGGAAGGTTGAATAAGCCAACCCCGTGCATGCCCCACAGAAGGTAGAATTTAAACCGCTGGACGGCTTCAAGGCAGTTCTGCCCGTAGCCTGGATGTGCTTCTTCATGATGAAGACGACTTTGGAACTCCAGCCCTGAGACCCCAGGGACGTGGTGGCAACACATGGGCACCATGCTTCCAGGGGCGAGGCCTCTCCACCACCGGCTTAGCCACAGCACAGCTCAGCTGGGTCTGCCAGCTGCCACCGACTCACCACTGGGAGGCAATTCTCCGTGGGTGGCACATTTTCTATACACCCCATGTAGCAAGACACTGGCCTCCCCTTTGTTCAGGGCTACCTGTTCAAGGATACCTGAAAACAAATACAGCCTTGGAAGGCAGAGGCGGTGCCTTCCTCCGTGGCGGAAGACTCAGGGTGCTCTCCTCTAACCCCGACTCACCGTGTGTGTGGCAGCACTGGTCCCTTCACGTGGCTGAGTAGACATGGGGCCCTGCGGGTTCCCAGCCACTGTCACTGCCGTAACAAGCTGTCCTCCCTCCCTGACCTCAGAGCCCCAGATCTCCTCCCAGCACCCATGTAGCTGGGCAGGTTAGCTTACAGGTAGGGTGACATTCCAGAGCTGCCTCAGTCCTCGACACCCCAAAAGGGCCATCTGGAATGAGAGGCAGTGGTCACAGACCGGCATGGAGACCAGGAGAACGGCTCTCCCTCTTGACCCAAGTCAGGAGCATCCGGCCACCCACAGACAGGGAGACTGGGCTCCTTTCAGGTTCAGGAGCCCATCCTGCTCCTGAAGCTCATGGTTCAAACCTTGTTTCCTGCTTTGTAAACACTTAGGAGTCATTGATTTAAAAGTGTCCAGACCTCAAAATGCCACACGTCTTTTTGTTTAACTCATAAAAAAATACTGACTATAAATGAGTCCAGACTCGTGTCTTGATGTTCAAAGCCTCCTGCATTCTGTCCCAACCCGCCTTTGCCACCACCAGGGTCTCCTCCAGTACTGGGGGCGTGTCTCATCCTCCCACCTCCACACGTCACTGTTCCTGAGACTGCCTTTCTCGCTCCTTCCACCGGGCCAGCCCCAACCAGGGTAGACCCAGCCTCCGGCCCCTGGGAACCCCTGCTCGGAGGCTCCGTCACATTTTGCGGTGCTGTCACCGTGTACACTTTGTCATCGCAACTGCACACACCTCCGAGCTCTCCCAGCCACCGTGCACACTTCATCATCACGGCCGCACACACCTCCCAGCTCTCCCAGCAGCCTCGGGTCCCTCACAGCAGGCCTGGGGTTTCTTCATCCTGCACCCCTGCAAGTCTAGGACAGGGGCCCGGATTTGAAGCATGGATAGTCCTGTGAACTTTGGATAAGTTACTAAATGTTTACAAACCTCAGGGTGTTCAAATATGCACAAATAAAATTATGAAAATGAAAATTTGTAAATTAAACAATCGATATTTGTTGCTTTGTTGATGAAGGATGGTTGGCTTCCACAAATGCAACCCAGGCAGTTCTTCAGCAAAGGCGGCCGTCTGGAAGGTGCATTCGCCTTTCCACCGTCTCCAGGCTCGGCTTCCAGCCGGGCGTCCGGCCTGCCTAGCTTTCCACAGCCCTCACTGAACACATCGTCTCCAAAAGTGCAAACCCAATGAGCCTGAGCTAATCACAGTGCTCTAGAGAAGGGACCTGTCTTCTTCCAGCTCCTCGGTTGACTTAGATTCTGCTAACAGGAGCCTTGTTTTTGCAAGATATAGGTCCAGTCTCGAGCCGTCCCACTCCACAGGGCTCGGCCCCTGAACGCTGCCTGGGGCCTCCGCACACGGAGATTTCTCTTTCCTTTCACCAACACCGGAAAGATCAACCATAGCAGATTTTTTCATCTGAAAGGATTTTTTTAAAGTAACTATTTAAAAATGGTGTTTCCTTTGGCCATGTGTATTGTAAATGCTGGCTCCTCCCCGCAGAGGCCTCTGTGAGAACTGAACTATAGATACAGCGGGGCAGGGAGGAGGGCAACCGCAGTTTCCAGCGCCCAGGGCCGCCTAATTCTGCCTCGCTGCATTAACACTTGACGAGCATATTGACATACTAAGCTTTGCGATCCTCTTTCTATTTTTAAACCCTTGATTTACGCCTTTCAGTTGGATCTTATTCAACTAAAAATGTACTGTGTGTTCAGCTGAAAAAGAGTAAACATTTTCCACGGCTATGGCAATATGTTTGCACAGACCTCAATTACAAAATTAACAGGGCAGATTTGGTTGTCTTTGTTGAGCCGAAGAGATTACAATGAAAACCTCTAATGAAAGGAGACATGAGAAATAAGACCTAAAGACAATACTAAACAAGAACGGCTCGTTTATTCACTAAATTTGATTTACTAGACAGCTGTGTTGCTTCCGTTTCAGAATTCAACAAGTAAGAACGTCATTTCTGAACTGCAGCAAAACCCAAACTCCCGGGTTAGAGCCAAGGGTGTGTGGGTCGGGGGTGGACGGGGATGGGTGGAGGGCATGGGGAGAGATGGTGACGGCGTGGAGCCTCTCTGGGCCAATCGGCACGATCTGCGCTCTGGAGTCACCTGCGCGCCAGCCAATGACAGTAAGAATCCTGTCCAAGGGGTGACTCCGTGTCCCGGGACCGAAGGAGGCGGAAGGTGGGTGGTGGGGACTGGCTGCGCCCGGCCTGGAGGGAAGAGGTGCTCGGACCCAGGCTGGCCCGGCTGCCTCAGGGGCTGAGTGACCAGCAGAGCCCTCAGACCTGTGCCACGCCGCCCTGGGACGGGGACAGGTGCCCTGAGGCCAGGCACAGAAGGGCAGGTGTCACTTTCTTCCCCTGGCCCGAAAGTCCCCTGCCCACCTGGACAGCATCAGGAGGCTGGCAGGGGACTGGTGCCACGGATGGGCCCTGGCTGACGATGGAGGTGGGCACGTCAACCTGCAGAGGCTCTCCTTGGCCCACACTCAGTTGGCTCCTGAGCCCTTTCTAATGAGGCCTGACCTGGGGCTTCCCACTCTGTCCTCGTGCGGGGGCGCCGCTCCACTGGGTAAAATCCTGGGCACGTCGGTGTCATGGGAGCCCTGCCGGCCGTCAGCCGTGGTCCTATCGAATCTGTAGGAGCCCCTCACCCTGATGCTTCCTGTTCACGGTGTTCCATCCCCGGCCCTCCCTCGTCCACGGTTACACATCCTGTCCCCTCCCTCCCCATCCTCACGGCGGGAGGAGCTGCGTCCACTCTCCCTATCCCATGGCCCTGCTGCTGTCATCCTGAAACCTATCACCAGGGCCCCCGGAATGGAGCCAGCCTGGCCGCCTCCAGCTCGCGTTTGGTGAGTTTTTTTGTTTGTTCTCGAGCGTGATGTACAGAGAAGAGGGTGGGAGGATGTGGCCACGGGGCGGGAAGTGCAGGGCGACACCCGAGGGCTGCCAGCTGCCCCCGAGCCCCCAGCCCCTCGCCTGGCCATCCCAGACCACCCCCAGACCCCATGCTGGCCCCTGAGAGGCCATGCCTGGCCGGCCAGCCGCCCCCCAGAAACACCACGCAGCTACACACTGGCCGGCGAGGGCCCCACACACGGAGCCGGGAGAACGAGCCGGCAGAAGCACACTGTGTGCTGGGAAACCAGCACCTCTCACTGCTCTCCAATGCTGGGCACACACACTCCTGGCAGCAGATGGAAGGGTGGCTTCCGGGCCCTCAGACCCAGAACGGGCACCACGCTGGGGCTCAGCCATCCCAGCGGTGGCATCACAAAGAGTGGTCCTGCTCTCCCACAGTCCTTGCCCGGGTGAGGGCTGCCAAGACAGGGCCATCGGGGAAGCCGCTGCCGGCTCACTTGCAGCTTCCTTCCGGAGGCCTGGATGCGGTTCTGCAGGAAGAGGGTGGAGAGAGTGCTTCGGGGGCTCTGGAGCCCACCGCACAGCCCCGGCCACCTTGGAACCACACCGGCCACTCCGCTTCAGGTCTCTGGAACACCAAAGGAAGGTGGAGACCGGCCCCCGTCAGGACTAGGAAGCAGGGGGCTTCCCAGAGCCTCCACCGAGCTTGAGGCCAGGCAGGCTTTGCCACACCCCACCACAGCCCACAACACACCCATGACCCCCAGCAGCGTCCTGACCCCAGGCTGTCAGCCCACATGCAGGCGTTGGGTGCACATCAGTGAGGGAAGGAAGGAACACAAGGCCAACGCCAATCACAAAACTGCCCCGAGAAAACAGAAGCCGCTCCCTCCATTCAGGGAGTTCCATGCCCAGGATGTGGCACCGGAGAAGGACCACCCAGACGCCGGGACCCCTGAACTTCTCCCCAGCACTGACAGCTGCAAGCCTGGCCACACTCGCAGCACGGAGCCCCGCCTGATGCCACGGTCACTTGACTTTTCACAATCACAGCAGCGTGACGCCTACAGCCTAATGTTGCCGTGTAGGGCACTGACTTCTTAGAAACAATCTTCAGGGGACGTCGCCAGGTGATGGCAGGAATCCTCAGTGAGATGGTGAGGCCACCAGGGCTGCCGTGTCCGCAGATGTGGTGCCGCCTCTGAGGGCCTCCAACGGTGCACGTGAGCCACAGTCACCACCACAGGTGCGCCGACGACTGCCACAGAAACAGCCGCGGCACCGTGAGGGCCGTCCTGCACCACAACCAGGACACAGCGATAAAGATGTCGCATCCATCTACCGCTTAATTCCGTGCCAGCTTTCATTTACCACCTGAATCATGGTTCACATTTTTAAAGGTTGGGGGAGAAGACACAGCTTGTCCCAGAAGTCATGCTTGGGTGTCCAGAGGCCTGAGTGCCGCTCTAATCCCAAGTGATCAGAAGGTGGTATCAGGAGGGATAATAGCAGGAAGCAGCAGGCACAAGCAGGGTCGCCAGAGGGACAGGGATGGTCTGTAAAGGTGGGAACAAAGCAGTCAGTAGGGACAAAGGAGTTGGGTCACGAGTGCAGGAACTGGGGGCTCTGGGCAGGGTAGGGAGGGGACTGGGCCTGGCTGCTGGGCCCCTTGTGCTGTGGGCGGGAGGGACTGTGTGGAGCCAGACATCCCTGGGGCGCCTGGTTCCCGACCGACTGTGGTTCCCAAGGGCAACCACACAGCTAAGCTGGGCACGTCTACCTGGAGCTCGGGCCCCTGGAGTGAGGGTTCAGTCCACCACCCCCAGCAGAGGCCATGCTGAGGGACAACGGGAGCCCCATTAGGGCCGGACCCCCTTCCACCACCCACCCCCACGATCTTCCTTCAGGAAGAAAGTCCTGGAGCCATGGAGGCTTCCTCCTCTCCCACAGCATAAGCTGGGTCCTCAGCCAATGTGCAGGGTGCAACTCAGACCCTCCTTGGAGGACGCCTGTCACTGCCAGAAACCTGCGGGCTGCAGCCTCCAGCGGCCAAGGGGAGGGGCCGGCTGCACTGTCCCTGCTGGACGTGCCTGGAGAGCAGTCCTTGCCATCCGACCACCTCTGGTCATGACCTGCTGAGGAAGGGCTCACCCTCCACCCACAACGAACCCACATTTCTGAGCCCCCGAGATCCTGACACCAAAGTGAAGCCTTGCGTGAGGACACGGGCGACAAGGCATCAGTGCGGCCAGGCGCAGCCCCAGCCTCTCGGAAGCGAGGCGAGCCTCCGTCCCCCTCCAGAGGGAATTAATAAAGCCACCTGCAGATTATTATGGAAAATAGATTACCTCCTGCAGTGATGATTTAAAATAAACCCCACTGACACAGGACAGATGGAGCTGGCCCTGAAACGGTGGGTCGGGGGGACCTGGCATCCGCAGGCCCAGCCCAGACCGGATCCTAGGGGGACTCAAGGAGACGCGTCCGGAATGGCACAGCTCAGAGGCAAAGAAGAGGAATTTAACTTTGGGGACTAACTCATCTCATCTTGATTCCTCATGTATCTATTTCTAAACTAAACAAAAGCAAACAAAAGATGCTCTCCCAGGGATCCAGTGTTGGAACTCGCCTTTGTGCTAAGGGGACAGCCAGGCCCACTGAGGCGGGGGGGTACAGGGGCCGCCTGAGGGCCCCAGGAAGCCTCCTCGCCTGCAGCCCAGACCCTCCTCTGGAGCTCAGCCGCTCGACCCCCACTGGCTCAACCCACTTCAGCACCACTCCCCTCCATCCAGCTTCTCTCCCCATCTAAACCGCACAGACGCTTCCCAGAGGTCAGCCTCATCTGCCCAGATGGGTTTCACGGCCCAAAGCTGAGGCCACACCCAGACCTTCCTCAGGTCCTGAATCCCAGGAAGAAAATTATACAAAAAGCAGACAGAGGCACAAACAGGACCTCTGAATCTCCTTGTGCCCGTAAGGAGAAGAAATCAACACCATGAGCGGCTCACCTCCTGTCCCATCCCAACCCCACCACCTCCTGCCCCATCCCAACCCCACCACCTCCTGTCCCATCCCAACCCCACCACCTCCTATCCCATCCCAACCCCACCACCTCCTGTCCCATCCCAACCCCACCACCAATCGAAAGGGCCCCAATGGGGTCCACGGATGCCACACAACGCTGGTCTCCATCACACATTAGGAAAAGGAGACCACGGTGAGGTGAGGCAGACAGGAGCTGACCTGGGGGAGCACAGCAAGCTCCTGGAAATGGGCACTCGGCTCCCAGCACCCCAGGCAGGCAGCCCAGACAGTGAAGTCAGGTCGGCAAGCTCAGCCCAGAATGCAGCTTACATGCAACTAAAACGCCCAGTGGGTTCAGCCCATCTCCATTCCGAAGCTTGAGCCAAAGGATTAACTATCTGAAGTCAGATTGTCACAGCCGAGCAGGGAGCAGGGATTTTGAGGGGTACACTCAGGGCTGTACCCTTACCGAGGCACGCCTTCCCGGCTTCTATGTGAAGAGGAGGTCTTCCTATAAAGCCCGCCATGGGGAGAACTAGCACAGTGGCCCTTCCAGGGAATGCCACAGCTTTAAAACTGACCAGTTAGATTCCGTCTGAAGGAGAAAGTCTCCATGTCTGATTCTGCAAACAACTTCCAGCTGTCTCTCAAACGAGATGCACAAGTCTGAATGATCACAGCGGGAACCCTGGAGCCTGTAGGTACGTGGGATTCGGCTCAGTAAACATCTGCTGAGCACCCACTTTATGCCAGCCTGGTTTAGCAACAGGAAACACGGAAGTAACTCCAAGTTCTTGTCCTCAAGGAAGCAGCAGTCTCACGTAAGGACAGGTGTGTAAGCAGACAAATGATAAGACATGACAATGCGGGCATCTCAGAGATGTGGGTGGAGCCCCGGTTGCTGCTACTGCAGGCGAGTCACTGCATGGGGTGACTGTGGACACCTTGCCTGCAAGAACCCAGACCAAAAGGGGCAAAAAAGTCAAGGCTGAGTTGGCCGCATAGAACAGGGCTACCCAAGAAAGCAATCCGTTTCTCAATTGTGTGAAAGAGACCAGGGGCAGGCAGGCCATGCACGCATGAGGGCTCCTCCCATTACAGTGCCCCCCTCTCTGAGAGTGGCCTCCTGTGGTCAAGAAGGCTGCCTAAGCTCCAGCCTCACGACTACATTCCCAGCAGCTGGAAGGATGAAGATGAGAAGAGCGTGAGACTAGAGACCCACTAGAGAAATTCTTTCACACAGTGTCTAGTTACCGCTCATTGAGAGTCATGCAGCAATACTTAGATGTGAAACAGATTAGAAAACCAGGCTTTCATTGGGGCTCATTGCTGCCCCAAATCAACCCAGAGTTCTGCTACAAAAAGAGGAAGGAGGACAGCGAATGGGGTGGGAAACAGCCCCCTCGACTGCAGATCCGTGAGGGCCGGGGGTCCCAGGCTTCTCCCTGACACCCTGAACTTCATCAACAAGGAAGGCAAGGGAAAGACAAAGAGGGGAGGGGCCTGGGAAGGCACGGGGACGGGACGGGGAGCAGGAGAGGAAGGGGCATTCCTCGAAGTCCACGCGTCTTGTCTGCTTCAGAGGGAATGAGTGCTGTGCAAGGAACTGTGCGAGCCACAGACGCAAGCCACATAGAACTGTAAATGTTCTAGGAGCCGCATTTTTAGAAAATGAAAATAAATAGGAGAAATTTGTTTTACTATTTTATTTAACCCAATATATCTAAACATTGCCATTTCAATAAGTAATCAGTAGAAAAAACAGATTAATAAGATATTTACTTTTACACCCACGGCACATCTCTACCTGGAGTGGCCATGGCCATGTGGCGAGCACCAGCTTCACTGGGCCAGGCAGCCTGAAGCCACCAGAAACCCCCGTCTGGGGCACCCAGGAGCAGGCACCGAGACAGTCACGAGGGCGTTTTTAAGACAGAGTTCCCCAAACCACACCCATAAATACACAACTGTTTGCCACCTACACATTAACACCACTCTGGTTATGGGGACTTTGTATGCAGAAAATAAATTTGGGAATGAACACACAGGTGGCCTTGGTCGGGCAGGGCCAGCCAGCAGCTGGTCCTCAGCAGCCTGTGCCTGCCCCAGGCCAGCCCTCCCAGGTAAGGGCCACAGCAGGGCCCCGAGGCTGTGCAGAGAGTGCTCCCTTTCCTGTCCCTTCTGTTCAACACGGGCTCTTCAGCCGCTGGCCGGCAGGTGCGGGTTTGAACGGTCCATGCGACCATTCTTGCCGAAGTCCGGCTGCATGGCTTCAAAGCTCCAGGGGGATGGCGGTGCTACATCCCTTCCAGAGGCACCTTTCGGAAACGCAGACTCTCCAACTCCACCCGGACCTGCTGGGCCGGAAGCTCTGGGCGGGGCTGGAGCATCTGAGTTTAACAAGCCCCCCAGGTCCTGGGGCTGACTCAGGCTTGAAAGGATGGTCTTCAGCTTTGGTGTTTATTTTTCTAGCAGTGACACATGATGGATGCTGCTCTTCTCAACTTCCTGCTGTCTTCCTGCCGACCCTTGACTGTCTCCGCTCGAGGGGCTTCCAGGACAGATGCGAAGGAAAGAGAGGCTCCCCGGGACACCTCCAAGCCAGCTCTAATATATATTAGAAAACACATTATTAGAAATGCTGCCTTTGGGACTTATTCATAAATTATCTGCAGCCTCCCCCAAAAGCATCTCTACAACAGTGCTTTTGACAGCACACCGAAGAATGGATCTTCCAAAAGATTAACCTCTGAACTTCCTGAAACGAGAACTATGTTTTGAAATTCGGAATGTGAATCCCAGTGAGCATGCACACTTATTTGAAAGTTGTGTACGGGAACTATTACTATGTTACACACATCACATAACAAAAAGATATTTTTGAAGGATGAGGTAAGAATTATATAAAAGAAAATTTTCTGTGTAATTTTGGAATCATCAATCATTTCCTGCTCTCACTAAAATATGGTACAAATAATAATGATTTTAGAGAGTGCCATGCTTTGATTTGCTTAATTATTTCTGAAACATTTGATTTACTTTTTTTTTACTATTTTAACTTTTAAGTATTAAAAGTTAATATTCAGGAGTACATGTGCAGGTTAATGTTCAAGGGTACGTGTCAGGTTTGATATATAAGAAAACTCGTGACTCGGGGGTTTGGTGTACAGATTATTTTGTCATCCGCATACTACCCAATAGCTGTTTTTTGTTTGTTTTTTTCTGCTCCTCTCCTTCCTCCACCCTCCACCATCAAGTAGGCCCCAGTGCCTTTTGTTCCCCTCTTTCTGTTCATTGTTCTCCTCATTTAGCTCCCACTTATAAGTGAGAACATGCAGTATTTGGTTTTCTGTTCCTGTGTTAGTTTGCTGAGGATAATGCCCTCCAGTTCCATCCATGTTCCTGCAAAGGGCATGATCTCATTCCTTTTTATGGCTGCATAGAATTTCATGGTTTATATGTACCACATTTTCTTTATCCAGTCTCTCATTGATGGGTATTTAAGTTGACTGCATGTCTTTGCTATTGTGAGTAGTGCTGCAATGAACATGCATGTGCATGTGTCTTTATGTTAGAGCGATTTATATTCCTTTGGGTATACACCTAGTAATGGGATTGCTGGGTCGAATGGTAGTTCTTTTTTTAGTTCTTTGAGGAATCACCACATTGCATTCCACAATGGCCAAACTAATTTACACTCTCACCAACAATGTATAAGTGTCCCCTTTTCTCCACACCCACGCCAGCATGCTATTTTTTTGCCTTTTTAATAATAGCCATCCTGACTGGTATGAGATGGCAACTCATTGTGGTTTTGATTTGCATTTCTCTGATGATTTTTCATATGCTTGTTGACCAAGTATATGTCTTCTTTTGAAAAGTGTCTGTTCATGTCCTTTGCCCACTTTTTAATGGAGTTATTTGGTTTTTGCTTGTACTTTAGTTTAAGTCCCTTGTAGAATTTAGATAATAGATGTTTATCAGATGCATAGTTTGTAAATATGTTCTCCCATTCCATAGGTTTTCTGCTTACTCTGTTGGTAATTTCTTTTCACTTTAGTTTAATTAGGTCCCATTTGTTTACTTTTGCTTTTGTGCAATTGCTTTTGGCTTTTTTGTTATGAAATCCTTGCCAGTTTCTATGTCCAAAATGGTATATCCTAGGTTACCTTCAGGGTTTTTATAGTTTCAGGTTTTACATTTAGGTCTTTAATCCATCTTGAGTTGATTTTTGTATATGGTGTAAAGAAGGGGTCCAACTTCGATCTTCTGCATATGATTAGCCAGTTCTCCCAACACCATATATTGAAGAGGGATTCCTTTCCTCCTTGCTTGTTTTTGTTAACTTTTTCAAAGATCAGATGGTTGTTGGTGTGTGGTTTTCTTTCTGGGCTCTCTATTCTGTTCCATTGGTCTATGTGTCTGTTTTTGTGCCAGTTCCATGCTGTTTTGGTTACTGTAACCTTGTAGTATAGTTTGAAGTCAGATAATGTGGTTCCTCCAGTTTGGTTCTTTTTGCTTAGGATTGCCTTGGCTGTTTAGGCTCTTTTTTGGCTTCAATAGGAACTTTAGGATAGATTTTCTAGTTCTGTGAAGAATGTCATTGGTAGTTTGATGGGAATAGCATTGAATCTGTACATTGCTTTGAGCAGTATGGCCACTTCAATGATATTGATTCTTCCTATCCAAGAGCATGGGATGTTTTTTCATTTGTTTGTGTCCTCTCTGATTTCTTGGAGCAGTGTTTTGTAGTTCTTCTTGTAGGGATCTTTCACCTCCCTGGTTAGCTAAAGTCTTCCTAGGTATTTTATTCTTTCTGTGGCAATTGTGAATGGGATTATGCCCCTGATTTGGTTCTTGGCTTGGATGCTGTTAGGAAACACTTGGTTTAACACTTTGCAGTGCAACTATCTGAAGTGACATTTAAGTTTGGTTAATTTTGATACTCAGTTTTAATGACTATGACATCTGAAAAATGATTCTTCAAAATGTTTCCTCACAGGGATACATTCATCACAATGGAGAAGCACATCATTACTATACTTCTAAAGTGCTGTGTATTATTCAATCCCAGTGACCAACTCTGCCCAGGTTTTTGTTAAAATTTGGGCAGTACGTTTCTATACTCCACGATGACAATCAGCTGTTCCTCCAGGCTAATTAGGATGTATTGAATTTCAATAATTTTAACAAATAGGGCCAATCAACTGGAATCCCTTTCTTGGTATATTTTTAAACAAGTTTTAAAACTATTTTTTCAAGTTTCTTAAGGATTTAAATCAAACTTAAAAAAAAGTGACACATCACTCTTAGCCACAAAACCACATAATAAAACCACATTTTTGAACATTCATTTCAAAAATGTTTTCTCCACAGACGCATTTCTTTTGAAAGGTAGCTGCTTCATTCATTGTCAAAACATTATTGGCGAGGTTCTACCTTGAAGGGGTTGAGCATTTTAATATTTTTGAAATTATTTGATCAGTAGCATACTATGGATAGCCATTTATCATCACAGGGAATACTGGCAAATTTGGAGCATTTATTCTTTTGTAAAATGAAATGTGTAACTATTGGCATCTCTTTACAGTGCTTGGCCATGAGCTGACCTTCAAAACTCTGTGCTTCACAGAGGAGCATCAGGACACCGTCCCATCTCCTCACGAGATCCTCTGAGGATCCTGCCAGCTTAAAGAAGACACTGATGCCCTGTTCCCACTCAGGTCGCAGATGGCACGGGAAATGTGGCTCCCTCCTTAAAGCGAGAAAAACTTAGATAACCTAAAAATTGTCATCTTTTAAAAGCTCATCGGAGAGCTGAAACTGGACAGAAGCCCAGTGAGCTGAATCCACGGATCGGCAGCCTCCCCATAATAGAAGTGCCCACAGCTGCCATCAGCCACGGGCCAGCCATGGGGGAGGCAGAAGCTTCCAGGGACACAAATAAGAAGACAACAGATAAGCTTCTGACAAATGTGCAAAGGCTGAATGTGGGATGGCATGAGCGTTAGAGTGCCTGTGAGTCTGGACACAGGAGAACCCACCCCCACCTCCAGGGATTTTTCATGGTCCTTCTCCAGGTGCCCTTAAGAAGGACGGGGTACATGGCGCAAGGCTGAGAGATGCCCTCCAAAACATGGGGACGAAGGGCCTACCGAGGAGCAAGGGTGCAGCAGAACGGGGACAAGCCCTTGATACACCCCATGTCTTCTGTACCCCAGGCCTGCAGAGAGACTGGGAAGCAGGGGGCCCCACCTCTCAGGCGCAGGCGCATGAAGCCTGCAGAGAGACTGGGAAGCAGGGGGCCCCACCTCTCAGGCGCAGGCGCATGAAGCCTGCAGAGAGACTGGGAAGCAGGGCGCCCCACCTCTCGGGCGCAGGCACATGAGGCCTGCAGAGAGACAGGGAAGCAGAGGGCCCCACCTCTCGGGCGCAGACGCATGAGGCCTGCAGAGAGACAGGGAAGCAGAGGGCCCCACCTCTCGGGCGCAGATGCATGAGGCCTGCAGAGAGACAGGGAAGCAGAGGGCCCCACCTCTTGGGCGCAGGCACATGAGGCTCGCAGAGAGACAGGGAAGCAGGGCGCCCCACCTCTCGGGCACAGGCACACGAAGCCTGCTGCAGTCTAAGGGCAGGGACCACGGCTGAGTGAAGCCCCAGAGGCACCCCAGGGCTTGCACTGAGTACAAAGCAGAGGGCTTTTACCACAGGGAGGGGGAGAGGGGTGGAGAGTTCCCCCAGGTGCAGATGCCAGGAGCCAGATGACACCCAAGGAAAGGCAGAGGAGCTAAGATGGAACCCACAGGCACCTGAGCCCAAGAAAAGGAGAGTTCTGATTTGGCCTTCAAATCACATGAAGTATGTGGTGAACAGAATCTTACTAAATTAACAGTAAAGCCCAAACCCAGCTCAGCTACAGAATAGGCTGACCAAACCCACCGCAGTACAGACTGGCAAGAAGAGGCTGCAGCCTGGGTGTGGGTGGCATATGCATGCCAACAAACAGGCTTCCAGCAGTCAACCAGACACGACAGGACACATCAGAAAGCAGGAAAATGCCACCCATCATCAAGAGAGGAAACAGCCAACAGAACCAAACCTAGAAATCACTCAGATACTGGAATTTCAGACAAAAACCTTAAAACAACAATGATAAATATGTTACAAAATCAAGGGGAAAAAAGGTGACAGCAGACATATGCAAATACTAGAAGTGAAAATGTTGTATCAGGTCAGAGCTCTCTTTATGGGCACCTCTGCAGACTGTATAGCACGGGAAAGAATCAGTGACCTTGAAGACATGAATAGAAATTACCCAAGCTGATCAAAAGGGACAAACAGAGTGAGGGGGGAAAAAAAACAGAGCATTGGAGGCCTGTGGGTGAAGAATAATAGCCAGTGTACATGTTACTGGAGTTCCAGAAGGAGAGGAGAAAGAGAATGGGACATAGAACTATCTGAAAAAATAATGGGCAAGGACATTGAAAAAAATAAGAGAACCACAAATGCAAGAAGCTTGGCAAACTCCAAGGAGGAAACGACGAAGAAAGCACTCCAAGGCACATCGTGGTCAGATTGCCGAAGGCCACCCAGAAAGTGCAAGTCTTGAAAACAGCCAGAGGCAAAAAGACATGGCACACACAGCAAGACGAGACCACTACCAACTTCCCATCAGAAACAAAGGAGGCCAGAAGATGAGAAAACATCATCTTTAATGTGATGAAAGCATCCACATAGATTTCCAGATCTAGCAAAAATATTCTTTAGAACAAAGACATCCTCAGATAGGTGAAGGCTGAATGACTTTATCTCCAGAATAGCATTATCCAAAACGCTGAGAAGTCCTTTAGTCTGATGAGAAATTATACCTGATAGACATGATAAACACTAACACAATTTTGTATCATGTTAAATACAAAATAACTTAAAAATATTTGTATGTATGTGTGTGTGTATATATATATATATATATATATATATATATATGTTCTCTATTTCTCTGTATTTTCATTTTCTCCCAAACATATATATGTGTGTTGAATAGGCTATTGTTTAAAGTAAAAATAATTAAAAAGTAATTTGCTGTTTACAATATCTGTAGAAGTAAAATAAAGACAAAATGTACAAAGGGATTATGCTATTGAAAAATTTCTTACACTATTTATGAAGTAGTAGATTTTTTTGAAGATGGAGGTTGACAGAGATGTACATTTTAATATCTGGAGCAACCACTAAAAAAAAAAGGACGATGCAAAAACACCAAATCAATGGAGGAAATAAGATTCAATACCAACCGAAATTACACAATTCACCCTGGCAGGGGAAAAGGCACAGATAAAGAAAGGGCAGAAGAGATGATTTATATGTAGAAAATATGGAGAAATATGGTAGAATCAAACCCAAATATATTGATATTGTATGTAAGTAGACTAAATACACAAGTTTAAAGGTAGATATTATAAAACTAATAAAAATAAAAGAAAGACCAACTATATATTGTTTATAGAAAACACAGTTTAATCCTAAGGACACAAAGAAGTTAAAAGTAAAATGTTGGAAAAAGATATACCCTGTACACACTAAGTGAAAGTCAAGCCTCCGTAGCTTTATTAATACCAAAGCAAACCTTAAATCCAACAGTTTAAGAGAAAGGGAGGGATGGCTTATAATGATAAAAGGGTCGATTCATCAAGAAGACATAATATTCTTAAATGTGTGCATCTAATGATAAAGCTCTCTAACACTTAAAGCAAAAACTGTCTGAAGATGGACTTGGAGCGGGACCCAGGTCTTGGGTGCCATTCTCCACTAACAGGACCCAGGGCTCTGGAGAAATGGTGGATCCCAGGGCAGGGGCAGGGAAGGCACCAGAGAAGCCTGGAATATTGTGTTTCGTCACAAGTAAGGCAGGACTCAAGCAGCCACAGCGTCATGGGGAGAGGGCATGGAAGCTGGCTGGAGGGGCTCCTGCAGGCCAAATATGGGAGAATTTCAGCATGAAAAAAAACTAGTGAAGGTAACAGATTATATCTCATTGAATAAAATGGAAAACCATGAATCAACCCTGATAAAAATAAATACATAGGCTAGGCGCGGTGGCTCATGCCTGTAATCCCAACACTTTGAGAGGTCAAGGTGGGTGGATCACTTGAGCCCAGGAGTTTGAGACCAGCCTGGCCAACAAGGTGAAACCTCATCTCTACTAAAAATACAAGAATTAGCTGGGCATGATGGCGTGCCCCTGTAATCCCAGCTATTTGGGAGGCTGAGGCAGGAGAATTGCTTGAACCCGGGAGGTGGAGGTTGCTGTGAGCCAAGATCGCACCACTGCACTCCAGCCTGGGCAGCAGAGTGAGACTCTGTCTCCATAAATAAATAAATAATCTGAAGGGCTGATGAGGAATGGAATATTTACATATTCTCATAATCCACCCCCCAAGGCTGTTAGTTCCAAAGAGGGAAAGACTGAGCTCAGAGTGGACACATCTGGCAGGCGCCTCACTGGGTAGTTGTAGCTGAGCTCAGGCACCACCCAACAGCAGGGCACAGGAAGGACACCGCGTGACTTCGGCAGTTTTGCTGCCACAGGTGCATTATTTGAATGTCATGGTGAGGAGACACTGGACAAATCCAAACTGAGGGAAACGTTACAACATAACTGTCTATCTTCTTCAAAAGTTTCAGGGCCAGAGAAGCCAAGGCAAGACTGCTAACTTCCAGGCTGAACGAGAACCAGGCACCTGCTGACTCATGGGGGCATGATCTGGACCGAGCCACTCGCCATCTAATCGCAATCTAAGACCTTGCTGGGGACAGAGGGCAGAAGCGGAGTGAGGTCTGGCGGACGGGGAAGCAGTCGATCCGTGTTCAACTCCCGGTTCTGTTGCTGTGTCGTGGTTACCTAGGAGAACGTCGTTGTTTGTAGGAAAAACAAACTGAAAAACATGGGGGTGACGGGGTGACAGGTCTGCAACTTATCATCAAATCCTTCAAGAAAAAGTTATTTTACTGTACTTGCCACTTTTCTGTAAGTTTGAGATTGTTTCAAAGTGAGGGAGCTTTTAAAAATTAAACTGGCAAGCCATAAACAGGGAGGAAGTATTTGCAATTCGTATCTGACAGAAGGCTTGCAGCCAGAATCTACAACGATCACCTACAATCCAGTGAAAACGAAAAACAGTCCAATAACAGACACACTTGAGAGGCACTTCACAAAGGAGACGAGCAAACAGCCAGCAAGCTCAGGAAAGGCGTTCAGAGCCACAGCCACCGGGTGGGCGTGGGGGACGTGAGACACCGCCTCACGTCCCTGAAATGGCCAGAATGAAAAAGGCTGGTAACTCCAAATGCTGGTGAGGACGTGCAGCCGCCAGAACCCACGGGCTGCTGGTGAGAATGCAGAAAAGTGTGAGCTCTTTCCACACCCACTTGCCAGTTGCTTATAAAGTTAAACCTAAGGCTTAGCACATAATCCAGAAATTCCACTTCAAGCATTTATCCAAGAGATGTTCAAACGTGTGCACCCACAACTTGCACACAAATGTTCATGGCATCTTTATTAATAACATATTAAAAAATAGCCAGAGGCTGGAAACAGCCTTGGCGTCCGGCGAAAGGAGTGGATAAGCTGTAGTACCTTCACACGTGGCATGCGCGTTACCCGCCCACAAGAACCCGCGAGCAGAGACACGCGGCACCAGGAGGACTCTGAAGAGCAGAGCGCCAGGCACGGAGGGCACGTGTGGCAGGCGGGAAGTTCAGGGATAGGCAGAGCTCACCTGTGCTGCTAGACACCAGCTCCACGGTGGCTCGGGCCGGGGGACAAAGGGAGCTTTCTCGGGCGCGGGGAAGTGGGTGGCAGGGGAGCCTGCATCTGTCAGAGCAGCCGAACCGCGCATTCTCATACCTCAGTTTTCACAAGTGTAAATGTCAGAGCAGGCTGGCACACAGACATGCACACAGGCACACAGTGCCCCATTCATGTGCACACACATGTGAACATGCACACACACACCGAAGGAAGCCTGGTGAGTCAGGCACAGAGAAAGGGCCACACTGAAGCGTGCAGAAAGCACGGTGGAGCGAGGCCCTGCTAACTCGGAGGCCACGGGACCCCACCCTCCCTCGGGACCCCTCCCGGCATGTGTGCCTCCCGTCCCTCTGACACACGGGCTGCACCAGAGATCACCAGGCTGAAGACAGGCAGCCCTGAGTCTCCCCGTCCGGAAGCTCTGGACTGCACCTTGTGGGTGCTGAGGCACCCAGAGGCCTCCTGGCCCCCCTAAAGCACGTGGCTTTGACATTAGGCACTGTCTCTTAGGGGCCACATCAGGACCCAAGGTGAAATGGCTCCGAGGACAACATTGCACCACTGTTCAGAGCTGCTTCCACCCGGGTGTCCAACTCAACTCAGCCCCTAGACACCCAGGCGTGCGGTGCAGACTTCACCCCAGAAACACCGGACACCCCTGCTTGGTCTCAGAAGTGGCGCCTCCTCCCAGCTTCTCCATGCACAGCCCCACGTGGAAGCGGGGGCTCCTCTCCCCAGGACCCCAGCCACAGGGTGCAAGGGAAGCGCTTTTCCTCTCCAGCCTGCGGGTGGGGCGGCCCACACCAGGAAGGCGCAGAAACTGAAACAGGCGCTGGCTTGGCCTGGAGGCCCCCAGGGTGCCCAGGCCTCCTCCCCCAGGACACCAGCCCAGCGCCACCCACACGCCGCGGGTGGATGGGACTCTGGACACGCGGTCTACACCCCCCACCCTGGGCTTCCCGGGGTCTCTCGGTGTCGCGGGAGCTAGCCCCGCTGTGCCAGAGGAATGCGGCCTGAGGCTCTGTCGGAAACAATGATCTCAGCTCCAGGCAAGCTGCTGTGCGACATCTCCTCGCTGCATTCTTATTAAAACCTTAAGCCCGGCGTAAAGGCAGAGAAATAAAAATTTATTTCTCTTCTTTATGAGACACCTGGCAACACGTCCACAGAACAATATCCATAATCACTTAGCCAAATTTCCATCCCATTTTACTCAATTTTCTAGGTAGCAGAGGTATATTTTGGGAGCGCACAGATCTTTGTGCAATTTTCACTTCCCTTCCTCTTCCCCTTCCGTCACATCCTCCCCCAGGAGCCCCAGGCGGGGATTGGGTTCGCGCCAACCTGGCTTCCGGAACAGGGTTCATGCTTAGGCAACCCAACCACTCTCGGGCGCTGGCTGGGGAGGGGCCGAGACCTCCAGCAGAGGAGGAAGGGGCGCTGGAAGCTGCCAGGCCCTACGTGGGCCACCTCGGTGGGGTCCGGACAGCGCCGTGCAGGACACCACGCCGGCAAGAGGAGCTGGACCGCAGCCCTCCCCTGTTCGCGGCTGGGCGCCCCAAGCAGGTCGCAGCCCCACCTGGGTGGCCTCTCTGGCTGGACCGGGAGAGGAGCTTTGGTGCCTGGTGCCTTACACTGCATCTGAAGGAGGGTGACTCAGGTCCACTTCACTCCCTGAACCTTGGTCTCCCTAGATGAAAACAGAAAAATATCTTAAAAACGCTCTAGAGTGGCTGTCAGAGCTAGAGGTAAGCCGTAGGAAGTGCCTGGTGCTAGGCATTGATAACGATTTTGGAAATTGTCCCCTACTGCAGAGAGGCCACAATAACCAAACGCACCTCAGAGGTAATGACACCTCTGTATTCTTGGGAAACCCCTACAGGCAGCAGATCTCCATTCCAGGTGAGGCTGTTGACCCTTCGGGACCCCCAGACACTGTGGGTGCCTTCAGGATGTGCAGGTGTTTGGCCGTTGATCCAACAAATGCTCAGATCCCACACCGGCGTCTGTGCCAGACTCCACAGAGAACAGGGGACACGGCTAGGGGCGAGGGTCTAAGTCAGGACGCCAGGCTCCTTGCAAATCTCCAATTTAATGCACCTGGTGACTTGTGAACAGGCTCTCCAAGGCTTCAAATGTGTCCTTAAAGATCCCAAAACTGACTGTGCTACACGGGGGACAATTAGGGAACAGCTTGTGGTGTTTTTCAACACTGGGGAGGTGAACGGCTGAAAATGCGCAGTGATGAAAGCACGTGGCTGGTTCTTCAGCGCAGCTCGGGGGACACCACGTGGCCCGAGGCACATCTGTCACTCTCAGGTGTGGTGGCTCAGGGCTCCCGCCAGTGACGCTCCCCCAACACCCGCAGTAAAGCCCTCTAAAGCAGCTTTCACTCCTAGCTTTTCTGAACCTATATATTAGTTCTCTAATTTTTATTTGGCTTACAAAAGCAATTCATCATAAACAATAAAATTTTTAAAGTACAAAGAAGAAAACAAAAATCCTGACTAATTCTATAATCAGAGAGAATTCTTGCTATTTTGGGGCACATTTTCTAGTCTTTCTATCTTGATTGGTCAATTCAAAGGTAAATATACTTACATATAATAAAATTCATATATTTTATATGTAACTTTACATATATAAAGTATACATACTTTTAAGAGTCCCTCTTTACTGAAAGAGATATGTAGCACACTTCCTGTATGAGGTCTGTTTATTTAGCCATTTTATATTGCCCCCATCACACTGCATATCACTATAGAGAAGGTCCCTGAGGTCGGATTTTTGACCTCACCACAATGCAAAGGGATGAGCAGGAAGTAGGAACTGTCCTCTCACAATATTGGACAGCCCCCAGGCAGCCACGCATTTTTTCTGTAGTGATGAGGTCTGACTGTGTTGCCCAGGCTGGTCTCAAACTCTTGGACTCAAGCCGTCCTCCCACTTCGGCCTCCCAAAGTGCTGAGATTACAGGTGTGAGCCACCGCGTCGGATTGGGCCACACATTTTCAACTTAGGTATGTTTATTGGACGAAGCCCCAAGGTAAGTCAAGAAGCAGCTGTATTCTTCCACAGCTTTGGTTTTACTAATTCCCTTTGATTTCTATATGGTGGTGCAGGTGTTTATTAAGCAAACCTCAGTTGCTGGATATGGGAAATTTCTGGCTTGACCCCTGAGGATCCTGAACATTCAGTCCATGTGGTCAAGGCCTTGGATGGACATACGAGCTGCATGGCTGGGAGGCAAGTGACCCATGAGGACGCAGGGGCCAGTCCCTCCAGGCTGGGTCCCACATGCACCACCCAGAACGTGGGTCAGGTGACTCAGGTACAGCTGAAGCATCTCTCCAGCGCCTCCTGCAAGGACAGTGCCACTCCTCAGGTCTCTGTGCACCAGTTAAGAAAGGCTTCTCCATAGCACTGCATCCCCCAACTCAACCTCTCCTACCAGGGCAAGGTTCCCTCTGAACCACGGGTTACACCTGTGCCTGGGAACCCATACGTCTTGTGCCCAGGAGCCACCACCCTGGCAGGAGCACGGGAAGAGGCAGGGTGGCAGACATGCTGGGACAGGAAGTAGCACACATGGGACCCAGACAATCCCAGCTGGTGCCTCCTGGAACTTCCTTGTCTCATTTTCGTGCAGCAAGCCTGGCCTGAAAGGGGTGAATTACCAAAGATTCAGACTCCCGCACCCTAAGAGTGAAAGTTCAGGTTACACCACAAGGTAAGCCATCAACACCAGTCAAAAGATCCCCGAGGGTGAGGAGAATTTAACATGAACAGAGCGGGAGGGGAAGACCAGTTCCACCCCCATACACAGTGGCCAGGGCTGCCAACCATCCCACACACCCTCTTTAGAGTCTCCCCTCGGGAAGAGAGGCCCACGGGAACATAAAAGAGCTGCTCCCCAGATGTGTCTGGAGAAATAGGTCTGTGTGGCCATGAAAATGGCTGAGACCTTCATCTGTGGGAATGTGATCTGGGTCCACAGCTGTTATGCCCAGGAACACGCAGAGGCCTCCCAACCCCCATGCAGACAGAGGCCATGCTCTCCACGGGCTGCCCCCAGCTCACGCCCATCCTGGAAGACACGAGACTCCTCTGACAGACAACTTGAGCTCAAGGATCCCCACTGGCTTTGCCAAACATCCTCAGAACTGCACTGCAGTCTCAGACCCTTGTGCCAATCTTCCTCTCCCTCTCCCTTCTTCATGAGGATATGAGCTCAGTCACGGCCTGCTGGGTTTCCCAACCCCCACCGAACCCCTCCCCATTTCCCCTGCAGGTGTGTTCCCTAACAAATCTAATTCCATCTTGCTACCTCCTTCTTGGGAGAGCCAGACTAGGTACACAGAAAATCCAATGAACAAAACAGATAAGCTCCTAGAATTAAAGATAATTGCAAAGATAATTTAGCAAGAATTTTGGATATAAAATCAACATATAAAAAATTAATTGGCCAGGCATGGTGGATTCCGCCTGTAATCCAAGCACTCTGAGAGGCTGATATGTGCAGATCACCTGAGCTCAGGAGTTTGAGACCAGCTTGGGTAACATGGTGAAACCCCATCTCTACAAAAAATACAAAAAATTAGCTGGGCATGGTGACATGCCTGTGGTCCCAGCTACTGGGAAGCTGAGGTGGGAGGATCGCCTGAGCCTGGGTGGCAAAGGTTGCAGTGAGCCGAGATCATATCACAGCACTCCAGCTCGGGTGACAGGGTGAGACATCATCTCAAAAAAATACATGATAAAATGTAATTGTATTTCTGTGCATCAGCAACAAGTAGAAAATTATACCTTAACGATACCATTTACAATGTTGTTAAGAAAATAAAATCCCTAAGAATAAATTTAACAAAAGTTGTGCAAACCCATCATGTAGAAATTTATAGAATCTTGAGAGACACTAAGAAAGACCTAGGCAAACATGGAGAGATATACTATGTTCACAGATCAGTAGAATAAGTATTATAATGTCATCTTTCTCCAATTCAATTTATATTAGTCTATTCTTGCACAGCTATAAAGAAATACCTGAGACTGGGTAATTCATAAAGAAAAGAGGTTTAATTGGCTCATGGTTCCTTAGGCTGTACAGGAAGCATAGCAGCATCTGCTTCTGGGGAGGCCTCAGGGAGCTTTTACTCATCGTGGAAGGCAAAGCAGGAGCAGGCGTCTTACATGGCAGGAGCAGGACCAAGAGATGGGGGAGGTGCCACACACTTAAACAACCAGATCTTGTGAGAACTCACTCACTACCAGGAGAATAGTACCAAGGGGATGGTGATAATCCATTCATGAAGGATCCACCCCCATGATCCAATCATCTCCCACCAGGCCTCACCTCCAACACTGACCATTACAACTGAACATGAGATTTGAGTGAGGACACAGATCCAAACCATATCAGATGCCTTACAATCCTAACCAAAATACCTATTTTGTTGGCGAGGAGGGGGCAGGTAGAACTAGATTCTAAAATTTATATGAAAGAGAAAAGGTCAGATATAGCCATTCTTGAAGAATAAGAACCATAGAAATTAAGACAGTCTTGTAGTGGTGTGGTGGTGTGGGGCAAGACAATTTGATCAATGGGACAAAACACACATATACAGATTCATGCTTTATGACAGAAACAGTACTTTAGATACAGCTTTTCAATTACTGGTGCTTGGAAACTGGATACACTTACGAAAAATGAATGAAAATGGGTTCCTGCCTCATACCATATGTTAAAATTAATCCCATGTAGATTAAAAACAAAATTTAAAGATAAAACTATAGGTTGAGCATTTCAAATTGGAAAATCCAAAATCTGAAACTTTTTGAGCACCAACATGATGCTCAAATGCACTGTACATTGAAGCATTTCAGATTTCAGATTTTTGAATTAGGGATGCTGAACAGGTAAATATAATGCTAATATTCCAAAATCTGAAAAAAAAAATCCAAAATCTGAAACATTTCTGGCCCCAAGCATATTGAATGAGGATACTCAACCTGTACTAACGTTTTAGAATAAAATATAGAAGGCTATCTTCCATGATTTCAGTGATGGGAAGTATATATGTAGGGCATCAAACTACCTGACTTGAAGCTGTACTACAAGGTTACAATAACCAAAACAGCAGGGTAATGGTTTGAAAACTAAAACAAAAACATAGACCAATAGAACAGGATAAAGAACCCAGAAATAAGGCTGCACATCTACAACCATGGGATCTTTGACAAGGTCAATCATAAGATGCAACAGATTCCCTATTCAATAAATGGCGCTGGGATAACTGGATAGCCATATGCAGAAGATTGAAGCCGGACCCCTTCCTTTCACCATATACAAAAATCAAATCAGGGTTAATTGAAGACTTACATGTAAGACTTAAAACTATAAAAAATCTAGAAGAAAATCTAGGAAATAACATTGTGGACATGGATCATGGCAAAGAATTTATAGTTAAGCTCCCAAAAGCAATTGCAACAAACATAAAAGTTGGCAAATGGGACCTAATTAAACTAAGTTTCTGCACAGCAAAAGAAACTATCAACAGAGTAAACAGAAAATCTACAAAATGGGTTAAAATATCAGCAGACTATGCATCTGACAAAGTTCTAACACCCAGAATCTATACGGAATTTAAACAACTCAACAAGTTAAAAACAAACAACTACATTAAAAAATGGATAAAGGACATGAAAAGGCACTTCTCAAAAGAAGACATACATGCAGCCAATAAACATATAAATATATGTTCACCATTAATCATCAGAGAAATGCAAATCAAAACCACAATGAGATAATATCTCACACCAGTAATTATGGTTATTATTAAAAAGTCAAAAAACAACAGATGTTGGTGAGGTTTCAGAGAAAAGGGAACACTGATACACTGTTGGTGGGAATGTAAATTAGTTCAGCCACTGTGGAAAGCAGTTTGGAGATTTCTCAAAGAACTTAAAACACAACTACCATTCAACCCAGTGATCCCACTATTGGGTATATGCCCAAAGGAAAATAAATCGTCCCACCAAAAAAGCAAAACAAACAAAAACACATGCACTCATGTGTTTACTGCAGCATGACCATAATAGCAAAGACACAGAATCAACCTGGATGCCCATCGATAGTGGACTGGATACAGAAAATATGGTACATGTAGACAATGGAATATTATGCAGCCAAAAAAAGAATAAAATCATGTCCTTTACAGCAACATGGATGTAGCTGAAGACATGGATGTAGCTGAAGACCACTATCTTAAGCAAATTAACAAAAGAAACTGAAAACCAAATACCGTATGTTCTCACCTATAAGCGAGAGCTAAACACTGAACACACAGGGACACAAAGATGGGAATAATAGACACGGGGGGCTACTTGAGGTGGGACGGTAGGAGGTGGGGGTGGGCTGATAAACTACCTATCAGCTACTATGCTCACTTACCACCTGGGTGATGGGATCATTTGATTCTAAAACTTCTGCGACACACAATCTACCCATGTAACAAACCTGAACATGCACCCCCTGAACTAAAATAAAAGTCAAAAATAAACTAAAAAGCAAAAATACCCATTTGCTAACCATAACATTTTTTAAAAACATAAATATAGATAGATCTATATTGAAACTTAAAATGTCTGTTCAAGAAAGGACAACACAAAGAAAGTTAAAATCTTGCTAGAAATTGAAAGATATGTGGAATATATGTAACCAACAAAAGATCGGTATACAAAATACATAAGTAACCCCTACAAATCAATAACAACCCTCCAAAAAGTGGAAAACACTTGAACCATAAATTCAAAAATAAAAATTTCAAGTGGCCAGTGAATATATAAAAACATGTCCAACCTCATTAGTATTTAATAAGTAAAAATTAAAGCCACAATGAGATACCATCATGCAGTAGCCAGATTAGCAGAACTTTTAAAGCCTAGCAATGCCAAATGTTCCAGAATGCTGCGCAATGGTAACTTTCAGGAACTGGTGGTAGGAATGTAACTTGGCACTTTATAAAATAGCGTGGCACTGTGCAGTAAAGTTGACGATATCCTATGACTTAGCAATTCTACCCGTGGGGATTTACCCTAGAAAAACTCTTGCATATATGTCCAAGAGATGTTCACACCACAACATTTGTAAAGGCAAACATTGCCAATAATCCACATATCCATTAACAGTAGAATGGCTGAAGAAGTTATGATATGTTAAAAAAAAAAAAAAGAATAGTACATATCAGTGAGTGAATGTCAGTTATAGCTGACATGATATCAACGTGATACCTTCAAATTATAGGTATCAGTATGACCTCACTTATGAAATATGAAAGATGGCACTAACATAAAATTCAAGTGTAGGCAAAATGAATCCATTATTGTGAGGAGTATATGCACAGGTGGTAAAATTATAAGGAAAAGCAAGAGAGTGATTGCCACAAAAGATAAGATGATTTACCTGCACAAAGAGCAGGAAATATAATCAGAAAGAGCCAAGAGGCTTTCAGGTTACTAGAAATGTCCTGTATTTTAAACTAGGAGGTTGTAACATGGCTGCTGGCTTTATGATTAAACTTTAAACTATGTATGTGTGGAGAAATTATATAAAGTCCATATAATCAAAAGCTGCTTCTTTTAAAAAACCAATAAATCCGAAAAACCAGCACTCCAATAAAATAACTCTTGTCAAAATTATCTTGCCAAACACAATGACCAATTTTCTATCATCATCTAATTCTGTCTTTCCACAATATTCAAAAGAGCTGATGTTGTGTTCCTTGCAACTCCGTTCTCTTGGCTCCTCAGACTCTCCAACTCTCTTGCTCAACCTCTAAAAATTCAAGGTCGGTCCTGAACTTTCTTATCTGTACTTTCTTTCAAGGAAATCTCATACCATCAAGTACTATTTCTATGCTGACGATGCCCACACATGGAGCTCTAGCCCTGACCTCTCCTCCGCTTAGTTAGCATCTCTTAGGGCATTCTGTGCTGTAAACTCCAACCACCTCAGCTTCCCAGGACAACCAGCTCCATCTCACCTCAGAGAAATTGCCGCACCTGCCTGGGCCCTGTTCCCTGTGCTACAGACTGTCAGCTTCATCCAGGTGGTAAGTCAGGGCAACTGCAGGACTCACTTTGGTTTCTCCAGTCTCTTAGGTCTCTGTCCTCCGCTGTCAGGTGTATATGAGACCCACTGTTATATTTTGTCTTGTTTCTTTGGGACTTTTGTTTGTACCAGGCAGGAGGGTAAATCTGGTCACTATTATTCCATTTGAGCCAGAAGTCGAAGTCTTCCTTCTCTAATAATTTTAAAAGTGCAAATTAACAATGGTACATCATAGATATAATATTTGTTGAATTAACTACCTAATTTTAAAATGAGTACTAAGAAGGGTCTTGTCTCAGCAGTAAAGAAAAACAAATACAAGATGGTAGATTTAAACCCAACCAAGTGAATAATCACATTAAATGTAAAGTCTAGAAATTCCAATTAAAAAGTAGAGATCGCCAGATTAGATAAAACACACACACACACACACACACACACACCAACTGTATGCTATCTACAAGATGCCCATTTTAAATATCAAATCACAAATAAGACTAAAAGTAAAAGAATGAAAAAACTATATATCATGCTAATACAAATCAAAAGAAAGCTGGAGTGGCTATAAAACAAAGTATATTTTAAAGCAAAGCAGGAATAGAAAGTCTCTTTATAATGACAAACAGGACAATTCATCAAGAGAACATAACAATTCTAAATACCTAAGAGCCTAATAATAACAGAGATTCAAAATGCATCAAGTAAAAATGAGAGAAGTGCAAAGAGAAATAGGCAAATTCCTAATTACAGTCAGAGATTTCAACAACACTCTCTCAATAATTGACAGTAAAAGTAGACACAAGTCAGTAAGGGTGCAGAAGACCTCAACGGTTAATATGATTAATCTCAACCAACTTACACTGATTGACTTCACAGGACACTCCACCACCAAACAGCAGAATGAGATTCTTTTATTCTGCGCTCACAGAACATTTACCAAGATAAACCTTCCTCAGGGTCATAAAACAAATCTCAATAAATGTGAAAGAATTTACACAAAGTATGTTCTCTGACCACCATGAGATTACATCATAAGTCAGTAACAGAAAGATATCTGGAAAATCCATAAATATTTGAAAGCCAAATAACAAACTTCTAAACAACCCACCAGTCAAAGAAGAAAACAGAAGAGAAATTAGCAAGTATTCTGAAATGAATACAAATGAAAGCACAGCTTATTAAAATTTGTGAACCAGACGTGGTGGCTCATACCTGTAATCCTAATACTTTGGGAGGCCAAGGCAGGTGGATCACCTGAGGTCAGGAGTTTGACACCAGCCTGGCCAACATGGCAAAACCCCATCTCTACTAAAAATACAAAAATTAGTCAGGCATGGTGGCGGGTGCCTGTAATCTCAGCTATTCAGGAGGCTAAGGCAGGAGAATCGCTTGAACCCGAGAAGTGGAGATTGCAGTGAGCCGAGATCACACCATGTCACTCCAGCCTGGGTGAAAGAGTGAGACTCCGTCTCAAAACAAAAAAAAACAACTAATTGTGGAATGCAGCAGAAAGATTTCAGTCACCTTACCCTCCATCTCCATCTCAAGAAAAAGAGAAAAACTCGGAGTTGGTATAAGAAAGGAAATAACAAAGATGAGAGCAGAAATCCACGAGCTATAAAGCAGAAAACAATACAGAAAAATCAATGACAACAAGAGCCGCTGCTTTGAGATGAGGAAAAGTGATTAATCTGTATCCAGGCCAATCAAGGAGAAAAGTCACAATTTACTAATACCAGAAATGAGGTTACAGTAATGCCATTACAGTTTCTACAGATATTAAATGAATAAGAAAATACCACAAACAACACTGTGCCCATTGATTTGACAACTTAGATGAAATGGACCAATTCCCTGAAAGATACAGCTACCATAATTCACGAACAATTCAGAACCATTTGAGCAACAAAATAAAGGATTGGACTGTAATGCAAAATAGACAATAAATCTCCATACATCCACAATGAGATAACAAATGCTTGAATCAATACACGGGGGAAAGACACCGTCTCCCATGCAGAATTTCAAATAATGTATGTAGATATTCTACTCTCAAGAAGCTCCTGGCCCTTCAAGTTCGGGCTGCACAGTGGCCCCCTCCTAAAGAGAACAATAGGAAAAGGAGGAGAAAAGCAGCGAGTCTGCAGTGGAGAAAACACGACCTCAGCCAGGCAGGGGTCAAGGTCAACACCAACAGTGAGGAGTCACGCTTGACAAGATGTGATGAGAATGGCACTTTGCCCTGGTCTTCCTCCCAAAAACCTATACTCTCCAGTCTAATCATGAGAAAAATATCAGACAAAACCCAACTGAGGGATATTCTATAGAATACCGAACAGTAATCCTCAAAATTGTTGGCGTCATCAAAAACGAAAATCTGAGAAATGTCAAAGCGTAAAGGAGCCTAAGGAGATAAAACAACCAAATGTAACGTGGTGTCCTGGATGGAATCCGGGAAGGGAGAAAGGTCATGTTGAAAAAGCACCATCTGGCCAGGTGTGGTGGCTCACGCCTGTAGTCCCAACAGTTTAGGTGGCCGAGGCGGGCAGATCACCTCAGGTCAGGAGTTTGAGACCAGCCTGGCCAACATGGTGAAACCCTCTCTACTAAAAATACAAAAATTAGCCAGGCATGGTGGTGCACGCCTGTAATCCCAGCTACTTGGGAAGCTGAGGCAGAAGAATTGCTTGAACCTGGGAGGCAGAGGTTGCGTGAGCTGAGATTGCACCACTGCATTCCAGCCTGGGCGACAGAGCAAAGCGAAACAAAGGAAGAAAGGAAGGGAGGGAGGGAGGGAGGGAGAAGGAAGGAAGGGAGGGAGGGACAGAGGGAGGGAGGGACGGAGGGAGGGGAAAGCACAATCTGACAGAAATATAACATGAGCAACATATGTAGTTTAAATTTTCTAGCAGCTATGTTAAAAAAGTAAAAACAGGTAAAACTAATCTTAATAATTATTTTACCAAATATATACAAATAGTATCACTTCAACATGTAATCAGCATGAAAAAAATATTGAAATAGTTTACATTTTTTCCATATTAAATATCTGAAATTTAGGATGCATTTTACACTTACCCTATATCCCAGTTGAGACTAGCCACATTTCAAGTGCCTGGCAGCCACCTGTGATGAACAGGGCAGAGCTAAATAAATAGCCTCAATCTAAAGTCAGCAATTGAAATTACGATAATCACAGTGAGGACTCTGCATTAACTGTAGGCTAATACATAGACATTGCTTCCTCTGAAGAGTTCCATTTCATGGTTAAATGACAGCAAAGGCTAGGCGCAGTGGCTCATGCCTGTAATCCTAGCCATTTGGGAGGTCAAGGCGGGCGGATCACCTGAGGTCAGGAGTTTGAGACCAGCCTGGCCAACATAGTGAAACCTGGTCTCTACTAAAAATACAAAAATTAGACGGGCGTGGTGACGGGAGCCTGTAGTCCCAGCTACTCAGGAGGCTAAGGCACGAGAATCTCTTGCACCCAGAAGGCGGAGGTTGCAATGAGCTGAGATCAGGCCACTGCACTCCAGCCTGGATGACAGAGTGGGACTCCATCTAAAAAAAAAAAAAGCAAAAAAGCAGCAGCTTACTCCAGGAGACTCTGTCCACACCACAGACTTCGATGAAAGTCCCTATACTGATGCGCATAGAACCTAGTAAATGCTCAATTTAAAAAAAAAGATGAGCCATAGACTGGAAGGAAACATTTGCAAGTCACCCATCTAATAAAACACTTTTATCCAGACATATTTTTAAAACTCTCAAAACTCAATAACAATAAAAATGGGCAAAACATTTTGACAGGTAAGGTTTCACAGCAAATAAGCACATGAAATGATGCTCAATAATGTCAGACATTAGGAACACCGATGCCATTTACAAATCAGATCGATTAAATCCACAGTGAAATGCCACTACACACCTCTAAGAACGCCTAAAATTAAGAGTGCTGACCACACTAAGAATGAAGAAGGACTGGAGCCCTGGGAATCTCACACACTTATGCTGAGAATGTCAAATGGTTTGACCATTTTGGCAGTCTCTTAAAAAATTAAATGTAAACCTATCACATGATCTAGCCATTCCTCTCCTAAGAATTTACTCAAGAAAAATGAAAGCATTTATCCATATGACTTGTGCACAAATGTTCACAGCAGCTTTGTTTATAATGTACTAGTGAACACTGGGAAACAACCCAAAGAGGCCCCCACAGAACGGATGAGCCCACTGTGATGCAGCCACAGCAGGGGCTACTCGGAAAGAAAGCAGAGCTAACTTCTCATGTAGCAACAACATGAAATAAACCTGGACATAATTAGGGTTACTGAAAACACCCAACACAGACAAATCAGATGTAACAGAATTCTACAAAATGCGAGCCATCTACGACAGAAAGCAGGGCAGTGGCTGCCTGGGGATGGGACCACGATGAGAGGGGTGGGGAAGGGGCTACACAAGAACGCTGCCTCCAGGGCTGTAGTGTTGGACTCCTGCTGCCCACGCCCATCAACACACATCAGATTAGTCTTGAATTGTGTTAATATTAACATAATAATATATTCCGTGTCACAACAACCTAACCAGTGAGGCTACAACTGAGCATATTTCTTTGTGTTTTATATGTTTTCGTGTGTTTTGTATTTTTCCTAAATTCCTCATTGATATGCTTGGAATTATTAGTAGTCATTATATTCATTTACAAGGGCCTGCTATAATTAAGAATATAGATTTTGTGGTCAATGTTGTAATTAGATTTTCTAAGTCTGTCATGTGTCTTGACTATTGTAATGTTGATTTTCACTGGGAAACAGTTTTCCATTTTATGTAGTTAAATCTTTCATCATCTTCCTTTATAGTTTTCATCCTTGGTGTCACATTAAAAGTCAGAAACCCTGAGACTATACAAATATTGCATTTTTTTCTAGTAATTATGCTTTTAATCATTCATATTTACCCTATCTGAATTTAATCTATCTGAATTTTTCTTCTGAGTTAAAGTCTTTAAATTTTCTCCAACTGGTTTGTGCCTGAAACAATTTACCCCAAAGTATTTGTTGAATAATCAGACACTTGACATATTTCTGTAGTGAACCTACTAAAGACCTGCAAACACTGGCAATTAGTCATTTTATTCCACTCCATGGATGTTTCTTTCTGTTCCTATACCACACTGCTTTACACACTGTAGCTTTATACTATATTTTGATACATGTTTGGCAAATTTCCCTTTTTCTTTTTCTAAAAGAAAAAATTTGAAGGAAAAAAATCAAACTTCCTGGAAATTTTGAAATGTTAACTATATCCAGAATTAAGAAAATTAACAGAAATTACATACTAGTTAGGTATTAATAACATTGAAAATAGACTATGTATGTAAAAACCTGTGATAGTAACCAAAGTTATATGCAGAGGATAACTCACAGTTGGAAATGCTTATTAAACAATGACACAATAAATTCTATACACATTCAATTCATGAAACATTAAACCAAATTTAGATATTAAATGTAAAATAGTAATTTATGGCCAGGCATAGTGGCTCACACCTGTAACCCCAGCACTTTGGGAGGCCGAGGCGAGCAGATCACCTGAGGTCAAGAGTTTGAGACCAGCCTAGCCAGTATGGTGAAACCCCATCTCTACTAAAAATACAAAATTAGCCAGGCGTGGTGACACACACCTGTAGTCCCAGCTACTTGGGAGGCTGAGGCAGAAGAAACACTTGAATCCGGGAGGCACAGGTTGCAGTGAGCCGAGATCGTGCCACTGCACTCCAGTCTGGGCAACAAAAGCAAAACTCTGTCTCAGGGGGAAAAAAAGTAATTTATAAATAAAGCAAAAGAAAAAAAGTGTATCAGGCCGGGCACGGTGGCTCACGCTTGCAATCCCAGCACTTTGGGAGGCTGAGGTGGGTGGATCACGAGGTCAGGAGATCGAGACCACGGTGAAACCCCGTCTCTACTAAAAATACAAAAAAATTAGCCGGGCGTGGTGGCGGGCGCCTGTAGTCCCAGCTACTCGGAGAGGCTGAGGCAGGAGAATGGCGTGAACCCAGGAGGCGGAGCTTGCAGTGAGCCGAGATCGCGCCACTGCACTCCAGCCTGGGCGACAGAGCGAGACTCCGTCTCAAAAAAAAAAGAAAAGAAAAAAGAAAAAAAGTGTATCTATAATAAAATAAGTAACACCCACCCCCCAAAAAAAGATAATTCTTGAAAGACATAAACTATAAACACAATTTGGTAAATGTGACCAGCAAGGAAAAAGAGAGCCATGAATAGAAAATATTAAGAAAGGACTATAACTCAAAAATGAGTATTCGAAAAATTTTCAAGGAATCTATGTAAAAATGAATGCCAACAAATTTGAAAACCTAAATGAAAATGCATACATTACCTCAGAATTAGGATATCAGGATGGTGTGGACCATAGTAGAAAGTGGAGACATTCCTTATAATCTGCACACCAAAGATGCCGAGCAATTAATATGCTGCTAAAACTGCAAGTCATTAGTACAAATACTTGTCCAAGACGGTGATTTTTCTGACAATTGGCAAAATTTTAAGAACCACATCATGAGCTCATCTGACCTGCCATTCTTCCTCTTTCCACCAAGTCACATTCCAACAGAACCGTGCACAGTCCAGTCCAGGTTCACCAAATACAGAAAGAACCTGGCCCCATCTACCATTTACACACTGAATTGCATTCTTTTGATCATTATTTCCATACCAAAGAATATGGCAGGCCTCAGAGGTATCATGGGTCTGGTTGCAGACCACAAGAAAGCGAGTATCACAATAAAATGAGTCACACAAATTTTTTGGTTTCCAAGTGAGTGCATCCAAAAATTATGTTTATACTATAGTCTATTAAGTGTGCAACAGACAATGTCTAAAAAACCAATGTGCATACTTAAACAATACTTTATTGCTGAAGTATGCTAATGACCATCTGAGCCTTCAGCACGTTGTCATCTTTTTGCTGGTGGAAGGTCTTGCCTAGATGTGGATGCCTCCTGGCTGATCAGGGTGGTAGTTGCTGAAGGTTAGAGTGGCGGTGGCAGTTTTTTAAGAAAGACAACAATGAAGTTTGCCACATCAATCCACTCTTCCTTTTACAAAAGATTCCTCTGTAGCATGTGATACTGTTGGATAGCATTTTACCCACACAGAACTTCTTTCAACACTGGAGACAATCCTCTCAAACCCTGCCACTGCTTTATCAACTGCGTTTATGGAATATTCTAAATCCTTTGTTGTCATTTCAGCAACGTCCACAGCATCTTCACCACGAGTGGATTCCATCTCAAGAAACCACTTTCTTTGCTCATCCATAGGCAAAGATAATGGATAGATGAATGTTGCAACTAGATAGCTACATGAATAGGGAGCAACTCCTCATCCATTTAAGTTGGATCGTAAGATTGCAGTAGTTCAGTCACATCTTCAGGCTCCGCTTCTAATTCTACTTCTCTTACTAGCCCCACAACATCTGCAGTTCCTTCCTCCCTGATGTCTTGACCTCTCGAAGTCATCCATGATGATTGGAATTATCTTCTTCCAAACTCCTGTTTATGCTGACATTTTTACCTCCTCCCATGAATCGTGTTCATAATGGCATCTAGAATGGTGAATCCTTTCCAGGTTTTCAGTTTACTTTTCCAAGATCCAGCAAAGGAAGCACTATTTATGGCAGCTATAGCCTTACAAACTCTATTTCCTAAATCATAAGGCTTGAAAGTTGAAATTACTCCTTGATCCTGTGGAACGGATGTTGTGTTCGCACGTATGAAAACAACATGTATCTCCTTGTACATCTCCGTCAGAGCTCGTGGACAACCAGGTACACTATCAATGAGCAGTAATATTTTGAAAATAACCTTTTTTTCTGAGCAATCGATCTCGAGGGGGGTTTAAAATATTCAGTAAACCAGGCTGTAAATAGATGTGTTGTCATCCAGGCTTTGTTCTTCCATTTATAGAGCATAGGCAGAGTAGATTTAGCATCCCTCTTCAGTGCCCTAAGATTTTCAGAATGGCCAGTGAGCATTGGCTTTAACTTAACATCACCAGCTGCATTAATTAGCCCCTAGTAAGACAATCAACCTCTCCTTTGAAGCTAGGCACTGACTTCTGCTAACTATGAAAGTCCTAGATAGCATCTTCTTCCCATAGAAAGCCCTTTCATCTACAGTGAAAATGTGTTAGTGTGGCCACCTTCATCAATGATCTAAGTTATCTCAGCTAGATCTTCTGGATGACTTGCTGCAGCTTCTCCATCAGCACTTGCTGCTTCACCTTGCACTTCTGTGTTATGGAGATGGCGTCTTTCCTTCAACCTCATGAATCAACCTCTGCTAGCTTCCAACTTTTCTTCTGCAGCTTCCTCACCTCTCTCAGCCTTCACAGAATTGAAGTTAGAGCCTTGCTCTGGATTAGGCTTTAGCTTAAGTGAATGTTGTGCTGATTTGATCTTCTATCCAGACCACTACAACTTTCTGCATATCAGCAATAAGGTTGTTTTGCTTTCCTATCTTTCTGTGTTCACTGGAGTAGCACTTTTAATTTCCTTCAAGAACTTCTCCTTTGCATTCACATGACCAACTGGTGGAAGAGGCCTTTCGACCTGTCGGCTTTCAACATGCCTTCCTTGCTGCGCTTAGTCATTTCTAGCATTTGATTTACAGTGGGAGACGTGTGACTCCACCTTTCACTTGAACACTTAGAGGCCACCGTAGGGTTAACTGGCCTAATTTCTATGTTGCCGTGTCTAGGAATAGGGAGGGCTGAGAAGAAGGAGAGAGGCTGGGGAATGGTCACGCAGTGGGGTGCTCAGAACACATGCATCGTTTATGGATGAAGGTTGCCCCTTACATATGCCTCAGCTGCACCACACATCTCTTCCACATATGCCTCATAACGTGATTCAAACATGCCTATGGCTATTTGATAAAAGTACTCTTTTCCTTCAACAAAGTTGTGTCCTTCTGTCCTACATTTTAATGTCTGGAGGCACATTTTTCCACAGGGACTTGAGAATCATGATGCCATGAACACTGCAGTTGACAGCCAGGCAAGAAAGGCAAGAATATTCCCCTCTCCAGTCGAACCTACCCATGCAGCAGGATATGAGAGCGGCCAGCCCTTCTAAAGAAGGGTATCTGTGCCCTCGGCCGCCGTCACTGAACTTCCTGGTGGGTAAGAGGTGTCCTCGCAGACGGAGCCAGGTGGCCTGCTTGAGCTGCCCAGGACCCTACAGACACAGCATCACAAATCGTTAAAACCGGCATGACAGGTAAGAGTGGTTTAGCATTTTCTGGATAAAGACGTGACCCTTCCAGAGCTTGGTGCGGTCGCCCACACTGTGGGTTCTCCTTTCCGCACAACCCCAGTGTGGAGCCCCCAAGTCACCCATGCTTGGCTGATGCTGGGTTTTGGGGCCCTGGTTCCCTAAGGGGCCTGACTGTGCATCCACAATGACGAGGAGTGGGTCTCACGCAGCTCCTCAGAGGCCTCACCCCACCCCAGCTCTCACCCTCCAGACCCGCAGACACCCCACAGGGCCGCACCTCCTGGAAGCCCTCCATAGTCCACAAATCTGACCTAAGTCCTGATGACTCCTACACTCCAATGGAGTCGTAATCCCTAAAATCGAGGTGGGCCTTTGCTAGGGTGGTTTCTACCAAGGCTTAATCCCTGGAACAACTCTCTGAATAAAATAAAAGCTGGCTGCATGGTCAATCACCTTGGTAAACCTCTCTCGGAGATACACAATACGCCATAATTTCTAGGAAAACTTGCAGTGGAGAAACCTGTTTCAAATTTCTGATTTTATGAACTTTAAAACTAAAATTACATTGAATTTCTGGCCTTTGCCATGAATTCATTTCTGCATGGCCAGGATTCCTGACGACCCCTTTAGTTTTAAAGGGAATCCACACCTAAAGGAGTCAGAGGTGGATTCAGATAACTAAAGCACCGCTCCTGAGACCTCAGTGGTGGCACTGCCTTTGCTTCTGCACCAAAGTCACAAAAAGTCTACTTTCTTGGTTTCACTGATTAAATAATTCATATGCTGTACTACATTAAATCAAATCCTATCAACCCTCAACCCCCAAATCCAGCAAGTAAACTGTCCCTTCATAAACTATTCAAGAAATAACGAATGCATCTGAAAGATAATTGCTTTTAATTTTCTAAATTTTCACTTATGCAACATAAAGGCAGATTTATATGACCTGATAATGACATTTTTACAAAAAACAATCCCCCCCGCCCCAACATCTTGGTCAGTAGTATATAAATATTTACAATGAAAAAATAGGCAAGGAAAAAGGAAATCATTATCCATATCGATTTCTTTCCAGTGCTTATCAGGAACTTTGAAAATAAAATACTCCATTAACTTTCTTGTCATTCCTATTTACACGCTGCTTTAGCTGATGCACTCACGGTATTTGGGTTGCACTGTATAGGAGTATTTTTGTTCTCTATCACTCCTACTTTTTTCTATACTATTTTAAAAATCTGAAATAGTAAATTAAATATAAAAATGTAGACTCTGAAAGGAGAGAAAATAAGAATAAATATGTGTAAAGGTAATGCATTAAGATACAAAGGATCTCACAGAGGTTAATATTTTACAACACTAAAAAAAAATAAAATGCTCTATATATTTTCTTAGTTGGGACATTTTGTTTCAATTTAATTTTTGGTTAACAAAAATTATCTCTAAAAAGGATGTTAAAAAAATAGCAATGACATTACCATCTTAACTAATGAATATCCTCTCACCCTAATTTTTTCTAAAAGAAATGGATTTTTTAAAGTGACAAATATAAATTATAACAGAAAGCTTAAGAAGCCTCAGCAAATTATGGTATCTTTTGGCGACGAAGACTTTTAGAGACAAATGTGAACAGTGCAGCCTGCCTACTTGACTCAGTGATTTACAAATGCATTTGACTCCGACGTGTGAAACACGACGTGACTTCTCCCACACGCCGCTCCACTGAAACATGGCGCACTCGTGGGCGGAAGGGCAGGACACCTGCAGCATGCAGTTCCTGGAGGACGTCGATGGGAATTTCGTGTCTAGCAGTGCAACGAACATCACCCGCAGCTCCCTGGGAGGACAGCGAGCTTCACGTGTGGGAGCTGCGCCGCCCCCTGGTACCCAGAGACACGCGGAGCCTGGGCTCCCTGGCTTTGTAATGCTCGTTAAAGTCCAGCCTGAAGCTAAGAAACCGAAGACTCTCGTCAGAGCTGGTCGTCAGTAACACCAAAAACTGCTGCACGATACCCTAAAAAGAAGCAAAAGGAGTAAAACATTGTTTCAGAAAAGGACAACCCACAAATGTATTCCCCGGACCTTAATCCCCTTTGGGTTGGGTTTGTTTTTCCTTCCAGATCAACAGACCCTTAGTAAATGCCCACCAGGGCAGGTGTCCAGGGAGCAAGAGCTGCTGGGACCCTGGAGTGCACACGGCCAGTGCACCTGCATTAGGAATGGGCGCCCTTTTACAAGGACAAATAAGCGATGAATACATTTTATTTGAAAACAACTAACCAACAGGTTTTTTCACTTGGTTCTTAAGTTCCACAAGAATAAGCAAAACAGCAAAGTAACAGATGTTAGAACATTCTATTCTATTTTGAATGCAAAACTCAGTGCCACACATTTCATCTTTCACATGACTCATGAAAGAGGATTTCGTCCTAGAGCCCTTGCTGGAGAACAAATTGAGAGCATCGGTCGGGTCTTTGGGTCTAGCTGCTGTATGTGAGGCTGCAGCCGTCCTCTTCATGCGCACTGGCATCGCTATCATCCTGTTATTGAGGGGCGTTTGTAAAGATGTGACAGAAGTTTCCCCTAACTCTGATAAGACGAAAGGACTGGCTACTTCTATTTTAGGCTGAAAGACTTGCGTACCGAGTACAGGCCCATCCCCGCCCAGTGCTGGAGCCTGCTCCGTGCCACAGGGAGCTGATCTGTTCACAGGAACTGCTGGCCTGGAAAGGCCTCATCTGCAGAGAAAAGTCACTGAGGCACCGCGTCCTCCCAAGCCCTGCCCAAGTCTTCACCAGCTGTCGCTGCCCCTTCCCAGCTTCTGGTCAGAAACACGAATGCCGAAGCTCACAGGCAGGCCTGGGCACAGGCTCTGGTGTGTTGATAAGGTAAATTCACCTCTGAGCAGGCAAACACTGTGTGTGTGTGTGTGTGTGTGTGTGTGTGTGTGTGTGTGTGTGTGTGTCTGTGTGTGTGTGTGTGTCTGTGTGTGTCTGTGTGTGTATCAATGCCTTTTTAAGTGAGGGGAGAAGAACACTCCTAAGAAGTTATATTGCCAAAATATAGACAGTGACTTCCTATTTTGTGATGATGCGATGAAACTGAAATACAACGATCTGTGAAACTGACTAAAAGGAAATCTAAGAATATTTCTTCCACAGGTTTGAGACTGGATGTTCTTTCACAGTCAATGGCAATAACACCCTGCTGTCTCCAGCACCGCCACAGAGAGCAGAGACGGATTTCTGCTGTTACAGAAAAGAATCTTCTTTGTAAATCATTACCATTCAGATTTAAGACTGTAATTTGAGTAAAACTGGGATTACACTGATTAAGATTACTTTTAAAAATGTATTAACTCCCTCAGGGAAATGTGTAACCATAAACAAGAACATTGTTGTCTCTCTCAGAAATAAGCACACAGACAAATCTTTAAAATTACACATTGCTCCTTTGTAGCTATACAAAGGATTTGTATGTCTGATTTTAGCGAGTCACATGGACCTAACCATTAGGTGTCCATTTTTAAGAAACAGGAATACATACTGTACAAATAACATGAGTTCAAGAAGGCATCGTGTCAAAACACCATCCAATAGGGATGCCTGTTCACGGAACATGACTGGCCAGTCACTACCCCCTTTTATGAAACTTTGACAAGAATGCAAAAGTAGGCCAAGGTCAGAGTAAGACCATTTGTAAAAGGGACAACGTTCCTCCTTAGTTATCTTGAAGAAAAATAAATATTTAAAAAGTATGAGGGCCGGGCATGGTGGCTCATGCCTGTAATCCCAGCACTTTGGGAGGCTGAGGCGGGTGGATCACTTGAGGTCAGGACAAGACCAGCCTGGCCAACATGGTGAAACCCTGTCTCTAAGAAAAATACAACAATTAGCTGGGTGTGGGGGCACGTGCCTGTAATCCCAGCTACTCGGGAGGCTGAGGCAGTAGAATCATTTGAACCCAGGAGGCGGGGGTTGCAGTGAGCCAAGATCACACCACTGCACTGCAGCCTGGGTGACAGAGCAAGACTTGGTCTCAAAAAAAAAAAAAAACAGTTGAGGACCTGGGAAGCAAACTAGATGCCCACAGAACAGAGTGAGTGAGGTCTCACTTTCAATTTGGAACCACATGAAGGCACCAGCGCACAAACCCACGATGTTGGAAGGCTGGAGGCTTGATGCTCCATGATTAGTGATCCGCGACTGAACAGAAATATTTTTCATGAAATCTTTTCATCTCTACTATCACTAAGATCACATTGAGAAATGGAGGAAATGAGAAACTGGACCCATACATGGAGGCAAAAGCAGAGGTACAGACATGCAGAGCAGCTGTCCCCAGCCTTCCGGGGTCTACACCATGTCTGCTGGCTGGCCGGCCCCTCACCCAGGCTGGGCAGCTGCCTCAGGGACAGTACCCATTGGGAGTCACTGAAAAACCCAAATAAAGGCTGCAGAGAAACCTGCAGGTCCCCACAATCCCACCACAGGGAAGTACAGGGGCCACCCCCGGGTCCCCACACCCACCACAGGGAAGCACAGGGGCCACCCCCAGGTCCCCACATCCCACCACAGGGGAGCGCAGGGGCCACCCCCAGGTCCCCACACCCATGACAGGGGAGCACAGGGGCCACCCCTGGGTACCCACACCCACCACAGGGAAGCACAGGGGCCACCCCCGGGTCCCCGCATCCCACCACAGGGGAGCACAGGGGCCACCCTTTGGCCAGGGTTCTCACTGGTGGCACACTGGCACTACCCGGAGCCCAGGCATACCTGGGTCCCCAGAGAGTCACAGGGTCCACCATGGGTGCTACTCACACCTACACAAATAAGTGTCAGACTGACAGGGCTGACTCCGCTCTCATCACTGTGAAAGCAACTGTCAGGTGCAGAACATGGGCAGAGTGGTGTGAAGAGCCACTCTGTATCCTCATACACACCTGGTAGAAATGGGTCAATATTCGCAACTGTGAGCACATTTTTGGTATAGATTCTTTAAATTCTCCAATCCTCTTATTTTCCTCCTCTTCCTCTGCTGCCGTCACTCCCCAGTGGCCCTGAAGAATCAAAAGTACCAAATGTAAGTAAAATCACGGTAGAAGACAGATTACAGAGCAGAGCTGATGACAGGTATGTGGGGAGCGGGAGGTGTCTGCTTTTTATGCCTCTCCGTACTGTTCAGCACTTTCGCAATAATTTTCTGATGCCAGACTGCTCTCTAGCTTACTGTTTCCAGTTAACAACGTATGTTGAAAATATTTCATATGAACACGTTTGAGCACAGAGAACTGCCTCTGTTTTTAATATCACATTGTATAACATATAACTATGTATATAATTCATCTCATTTAGTGTGATAAACAGCCTTCTATCCTTCCCTCACGCTGTACACATTTTTATATAACAAAGACAGTATGTGTGAAAGTGGAACCAGCTGGCTCAAAGTGTCAGCACCCTTTAAACTATTATCTTGACCTTAGTGAGAATGTTTCTAGTTCTCTAACCATGATGTATTTTTTGGTACTGGAGATACACCCATTTATTTCTATTTTTAATATCATTTTCAATCAATGATGAATTTGACTAAATGTCTTCTCAGACAGCATATATAGGAATTATGTTTTTTTTTATTTTTTTGAGATGGAGTTTTGCTCTCCCAGGCTGGAGTGCAATGGCGCGATCTCGGCTCACTGCAACCTCGGCCTCCTGGGTTCAAGTGATTCTTCTGCCTCAGCCTCCCGAGTAGCTGGGATTACAGGCATGAACCACCACACCCGGCTAATTTTGTATTTTTAGTGGAGACAGGGTTTCACCATGTTGGCCAGGCTTGTCTCGAACTCCTGACCTCAGGTGATCTGCCCGCCTCAGCCTCCCAAAGTGCTGGGATTACAGGCGGGAGCCACCGCTCCTGGCCATGATTTAATTCGCTTGTCAAATATGGTGAATTATGTTACTGGATTTCCCAAGCCTACGCATTCCTGAAATAAATCCTAGTCTTCATAAATTATGCTTTTAAATCTAGCCTTCTTTCAATTATATTTTATGTGAGATCTCTCCATCAGTATTTACAACCCAGATTTGTTTTTTCTCAGATAGGGCATCAGCTTCATGATGCTTCTTACACAATTTAGAAACTCTCCTTTTCTGACTTGGAACGATTCACAGAGCACAAAGCTGACAATCGGTGCGTTTGGGAGGCTTTCTCAGCACGGCTGACCTGACTTTTTGGTGGGAGCTCTTCGAGGGCTTTGTTTCTTCTTTAGTATTTGTTCTGCTTACAATTTCCTTTCTCTCACGGGGCCAATTTCGGAACCCTATGGAGAATGAGTTCCTTCAAGCAGATTTTTTTCCACAGATCTGAGCGAAAGAGTAAGTTCTTTCTCACTTGTTTTGTAGGTTTGTGGCTTCTCCTCCCACCACCTCTCAGATTCTTTCATGGCTTATTCAATTTCCCTCCACTCCTTGGCCTCCCAAAAGGTCCAGCTCTTGGACTTTATTAACTTGTTTTCAGATTCACTAATTTTCGCTCTCATCTTTACTAATTACGTCCTCTGGCTTTTTCTTTAGGTTTCATTCCTGCTTTTCCAACTTTTTGAGTGGGATGTTTATTTACTTTCATTCTCTCCAATTTTTTAATATAGGCAGAGTTATGAATTTTCATATTTCCTTATTTATGTGCATTTTATCTTTCATAGTCTGTAAGAAGCTGAATTATTCTTCTAATATCCATGTGCTTTGACCCATTTCTGCTTGCTTGCTGGTGGTGTTCTAACTGAGTACTGATACGGCACAACCTGGGCCTTGCAGGAAACCCACACGGCGTGGTCCTCACTGTGCCCTGCACCTCCCATCACTCCAATGCTCCCTTCCTGCTGTGTTTACTGTTTTGTGCTCTGAACCACAACCTGCTTTCCTTTGAAGAATTTAATTTGCTTTATATGCCTTGTTCGTGTCCACTGTTTTCTTTATAAATTATCTACATCACTCGTTCTACACCAGAACTTCCCAATTTGTCTTCTTTCCTCCCCTCAACCCTTTTGTAGAGAACGGGGTCTTGCTATACTGCCCAGGCAGCTCTCCAACTCCTGGGCTCAAGCTATGCTTCCACCTCTGCCTCCCTAAGAGCTGGGATTACAGGCATGAGCCACCGCACCCGGCCAGAACTTCCCAGTTTGTAGGTCTGCCCGGATAATGACCTTCAGCCCTCAGCTACAAGCCATCCAGCACCCCCACCCAGGGGCATCAAGCAAACACCATCCTCTATTGAGGAGCTTTCTCTTTCATTATGTGGGTTTAACCCAAGTCCCCTGACTGATGTGACGTACATCCGCTCCTAGTTCTGTCTTCATATTTATACTATGCTTTCCGGTTTATTTGAGGGTGGTAATCTTCTACTATATCGCCTGTATTTCTTCTAACAGCCAGGCAGTGACACTGTGTCCCAGTGGTTACCTTTATACCTTCACTTCATAAAACATACCATCTTTTTCTTTGGATGGTATCAATACTCTAATCTGGGCAATAATAATTACTGTCCTCCTTCCTTTTGCCATCTGATTTTAGAAAACATTCTATTCATATCTCTAACATCTTTTAACCTATGTATACCTATTTTACTCCATTTATGAGCTTTAAACAATATCTTTTGATGCTTGGTTACAAAAGATAAAGAAATAGCAATATTTACACTACTTCCCATCTTTTCCCCACCAACTTTTGTCTTGTATTTCTTTACACAAATTTTTAAAATATACTATTTTATTGTAGTATAACACATATAAAAAAGTGTAAAAACTCATACATGAACAGCTTAATAAGTTATCACAAGATGAATATGCACATGTCACCCCCATGCAGATGCAGAGCGAGGGCAACTCAGCACCCAGATGTTCCTGTGGCCCCTTCCAATCACCACCTCTCCCCCCAGAGGAGCCCTGGCTATGGGAATGGGGCCTGGTGTGCCTGAGACACCCTGGCTATGGGAACAGGGCCTGGTGTCCCTGAGATGCTCTAGCTATAGGAATGGGGCCTAGTGTGCCTGAGATGCTCTGGCTATGGGAACGGGACCTGGTGTGCCTAAGACACTCTGGCTATGGGAACGGGGCCTGGTGTGCCTAAGACACTCTGGCTATGGGAACGGGGCCTGGTGTCCCTGAGACGCTCTAGCTATGGGAACGGGGCCTGGTGTACCTGAGATGCTTTGGCTATGGGAACATGGCCTGGTGTCCCTGAGACACTCTAGCTATGGGAACGGGGCCTGGTGTGCCTGAGACGCTCTAGCTTTGGGAACGCGGCCTGGTGTGCCTGAGATGTTCTGGCTTTGGGAACATGGCCTGGTGTGCCTGAGACACTCTAGCTATGGGAACGGGGTCTGGTGTGCCTGAGACACTCTAGCTATGGGAACGGGGCCTGGTATGCCTGAAACGCACTTCCATTGGGCACTACACATAGGAGACAGAATGCTGGGTCAGAGTAGTCCTGAGTTCGGCACTGGTCCCTGCCTAACAGTATTCCAAAGTGGTTATTTCAGTTTATCCAGAACCAGCAGCGTAAGAGTCTTCTCACATCCTCACCAACATTTGTTGGTGTATGCCTTTAAAATTTTAACATTAAACATCTGAACTTAGTATAGTAAAACAGTATATTTTGAGCTGTTTAAAATTAGCCAATGCTGCCTACTTAGGCCCAGGCCCCACGGCTCTCAGCACCACATGCCACGGAGCAACAGTCTCTACCTGTGGGCTTCTGGACCTTACCCTGTTCCAATTACTTGTCTTTCCTTGAGCCCACACCACTCTTTTAACTACTGTGATCTTATTCGATAACACGGACATACAGGTACTCGACTATAAACTTATATCCACGGTGGCTGGACTAATCCACGTGCCCTCAGCAGTGTGTGAGGGTTCCCTTTTCTTCACATCCTCGCCAGCATTTGTTCTTGCCTGACTTTTGGATAAAAGCCATTTTCACTGGGGTGGGATGATAGCTCATTGTAGTTTTGATCTGCATTTCTTTGATAATCCATGAGTTGAGCACCTTTTCATAAGCCTGTTTGCCATTCGCATTGTCTTCTTTCGAGAAATGTCAATTCAGATCCTTTTCCTTTTTTAACTGAATTACTAGATTTTTTCCTGTTGAGCTGTTTGGGCTCCTTATATATTCTGGTTATCGATCCCTCACCAATGGGTAGTTTGCAGATATTTTCTCCCGGTCTCCGGGCTGCCTCTTCACTTTGTTGATTGTTTCCTTTGGGTGCAGAAGCTTGTTCACTTGATGTGACCCCATCTGTCCATTTTTGCTTTGGCTGCCAATGCTTGTAGAGTATTACTCAAGACATCTTTGCCCAGACCAATGTCCTAGAGTTTCCCCCAATGTTTTCCTTTAGTATTTCCATAATGTGAGGTCTTAGATTTAAGTCTTTAATCCATTTCGATTTGATTTTTGTACATGGCAAGAGACAAGGGTCTAGTTTCTACACAACCAGACTTTTGTAACAATAACAAAATGCCAGCTTTCTTTCCTTCTCTCTGTACGTCCTCTAAGTTCGTAGCCCTGGCTGGGACCATCAGTGCAGGAGCGTGTATGTCTCACTCTGTCTCACGGATGTGCTTCCAATATTTCACCCCCGAGAATGATGTCTTATTATAAAATTATTCATGCAAACCTTTTTAACGGGTTTTACTTGGTATTAAATGATTTTCTCCATCTATTGAGGTGATCATATAATTTTTCCCCTTCAGTTTATAAACATGAATTACAATATTTTTATTAGAATGATAACAGGGAGGGTTCTATTCTTGGAATAAGCTGAAACTTGTTTGTAACACATTATCGTTTTGATCTATCAGTGTGATAACACTATGGATTTCCCAATCCATGTTTACAAGGGAGACTAGGACACAGAGAGCAACAAAAGCTAAACTACCCAAATGCTTTGTTTTGGCATCAGGTTACTATCTTAGATAACTATATTCAATTCTGTTTTATAAGTGAAAGCAATCCCTAAAAATTAAAAGCCAAAATGAAACCACTTAACCTAACTGTGCAGTGAGTTGGTGGAAGAGCCTTATGGGAGCAGTTATTTCAAGGACATTACCATATGGAATTTGAATGCATCTATTTAGTGGAAAAAACTTTGGCAAAAAAATTTTAAAAATTACTAGAACAATAGAAGAAATATTTTTTCCCTCAAAAAAAAAAACTGCAAAAAAAGTAAAACTATTTTCAAAACGATACTGTTCCCATATCAGTGGCAGCATCAGTATTCTCATTCTGAGACAGTCACATGTATGGGTGCATGCATGGATGCATTATCATAAGACGGCAAATAATTAAGTACGATCATGTTAGAAACCAATGTTTTCAACACTGAAGATACATTGATAAAAAAACGAAACAAGTAAAAGTCCTTAAATCCTACATCTGAATTGGAAATATCACCATAAATTGATATTTATAGTGTGTGAGAAGAAAAGTGGAAAGAAACAGAAGAGCCATGAGGAGGAGGAGAAGGGCCCTTTGGAATCCCCCACCCAACGGCAGCACAAGAACATGATGGCAGCAGGGGCGCAGCAGGCGGGCGCCGCTTGGGTCCCAGCACACACCCAGGGCTCTGTCATCTTTCCAGGGGGCGACTTGTGTGATCTCCTCAGAACTTTCAGGGGACCTCAGGTCGAAATGATGGCTTTGAAGATTATCTTGCCTTTTAAACTTAAATAACTTCCCAGATACGGTTTTAGCTTTTGTGTCTCTTCCTACATCCTTAAGTCTGAATGGAATATCCTGAATCAGCGTGGACTTGGCCTATGCATCTGTCCCACTCACTGTGACGGCTATAACTGCCCAAGAGAACCTTCCACTCCCACATGGCCAGCGGACACGCTATTAGCACAGGGTTAAAATCCGAAGGAGTGGCCGGGCGCGGTGGCTCATGCCTGTAATCCCAGCACTTTGGGAGGCCGAGGCGGGCGGATCACGAGGTCAGGAGATCGAGACCATCCTGGCTAACACAGTGAAACCCCGTCTCTACTAAAAATACCAAAAATTAGCCAGGCGTGGTGGCGGGCATCTGTAGTCCCAGCTACTTGGGAGGCTGAGGCAGGAGAATGGCATGAACCTGGGAGGCAGATCTTGCAGTGAGCCGAGATCGCGCCACTGCACTCCAGCCTTGGCGACAGAATGAGACTCCCTCTCAAAAAAAAACACAAAAGACCGAAGGAGTGATTTTGGTCGATTTTTAGACAGTTTAGTAATTCTCTAGAAGGGAAGCTTCTTGGGGCACGTGGGCAGTTTTACAAATGGCAGTGGCCAGCATGCATTGAATGCGTACTAAATAAGCGTCATACATCATCATACATAGAGAAGTGACTCTGTGAGGTCATATTCCTTATCACCCATTTTACAAATAAGGAAACGACATCTTGGAGAGGTGAGCCACCCAAAGGCGCAAAGCCAGTAAGTTATAGAGTTAGGTAGAATCGTGAGTACGTCCGAATTTAAGTTATCCATAGGGTTGCCTGGACAAGGCCCAGGAGCTTCTGTGTGCCAACTCTACAACACTTCAGAATTACCAAAATCCGCTTTGAATAATGAGAGCCCTTAGCGATACAAATGTTTCCAAAATAAAAGAAATAACTTGTGCTCCCAGTGGTTGAGGACTCTCTAAGCTACATATGGTCCTCTAACACAGGTTTGAAGAGAAACAATACTCAAAAGTAAAAGTAACCAAACTGTATTGACTGAATAATGTCTTTGACAATCCCAAGAGTTAGTACCATCATATGACATTAAAGACAGACACATGCTGAGAAATGCATCGTTAGGTGATTTTGTCCCTATGTGAACATCGCTGAGTGCCTTACAGAAACCTCACTGGTACAGCCGACTACACCCTGGCTATATGGCACAGCCTATGCTCCTAGGCTACAAACCTGGGCAGCGTGTGACTGTACTAAATGCTGTAGGCAACTGTAACACAATGGTAAGTATTGTGTATCTAACATATCTAACGTAGAAAAGGTACAGTGAAAATACGGCATTATAATTTTATGGGACCACTGTCATATATGCAGTCTGTCAATTGACCAAAACGTCATGTGGCACATGACTGTATCTTGAAAAAGTAAAGATTAAACAGATTATAGTAAATAAAAGAAATCCCATAAACAGCCAAACTTGCTTAACAAAGCTGAAAATAACCATAAGTACAGAAATTTGGTTCATGTAATATACATGCACACACACACACATGCATGTACCTGTAAACACATATATGCAATGCACACACACACATAAACACAAACACATGCATATATACCTATACATATTATATATACACATATACTTGCATTACAGGTATATAAACATACATATACGGTCTCCAACTTAAGATCGTTTGACTTAAGTTTTTTTTACTTTAACGATGGGTTTATTGGGGTTCAGGTTGAGTATCCTTTATCTGAAATGCTTGGGACCAGAGGTATTTTGAATTTCAGATTTTGCAGTATTTGCATATACATAACAAGATATCTTGGAGAGGGGACGGGACGCGAGTCTACACATGAAATTCATTTATGCTTCATACACACCTTAAATACATAGTAGCCTGAAGGTAACTTTATATATTTTTTATAATTTTCTGCAGGAAACAAAGTTTGTGTACAATAAGCCATCAGAAAGCAAAGGAGTCAGGTGTGGAATTTCCCACTTGTGACGTCATGTCAGTGATGAAAAAGTTTCAGGTTTAGGAGCATTTCGTATTTCGTATTTCAGATTAGGGATGCTCCATCTGTATTAAATGCACTTTCAATGTATAACGTGCTTATTGGGACATAAGACTGCTGTAAGTTGAGGAGCATCTGTAGATGCACACGTTTGCAAGATGCAGCGTGGTGCATGATCCACAAGCTTCAAACACCAGAGCGATGCAGAGTGGAGACAGCTGTGGAGATTCCGACAGGTGATGTCGGCATTGTGGCACTTAGTAATGAAAACGGGCAGGAGACTGGTAATTCTTATGAATGCTGCTGTTTTTATTTATTTTGTGAAACAGGATGATGCCAGTGAGGGTGGCCCCTCCCTCTTTACAACTGTCAGTGATTTCTTGGGACTTCAAACGCAGTATAGGCACATCTCAACCTGTCTGACAAGAAAGTTATTTGTTGGCATTTGAGATTATCGTGTGTGGCAAGGAGTTCATTATTCAAATAGATAAATTCACAAGTGTAAAGACCATACCTCAATTTCACGCTGTTTCTTTTTCTCTTCAAACTGTAATCGTCTCTGCAATTCTTCCAGAGCAGCTCTGTATATTGCATCTTGAGCATTCTGAAGTTCAATAATTTGATCAAACACAGCTCTAAGTTGATTTAAAAGTGCCTGAAAGAGATGACAATGTTTTATGAATAGAGCCTCAACAAGCTAAGTTTCTTAAACAAAACATTGATATTTAGTGAAAAGATATTATAGAACAAGGTATCAACTAAAATTCCTAAAGTGTTCATTAGCTGTTCATTCATTCCCTCACCACACATTTCCTGAACCCTCCTGCTGAGCAGCGCTGTGCTGGGCACCAGCAAAACGTGACCATCCTGCACCTGCACCCACAACAAGAGCAACTGTGACTGCCCAAGTCCCACGGTGGGCCAGGAGCTCTCTATAAATCATCTCCAATCCTCACAAGTTTACAAAAATGAAGTTCTGCCCAAAGTTCAAAGCTAGATAGCAGGTAGTAATGAGTAGAACTATTCCAAGACCTAAGAAAGAATAGGAAAGCATCTCCATTTTTTTTTTAGATATAGCAAAAGCAGGTAATCAAAAATATGAGAAAGAAAATACTTAGTAAAATATAAAAAGCAAATTCAGCAAGGTTTTTAAAAAGTGTATCATATTTTACACCAGGAATAAAAGGATACCTTAACATGAGGAAAAAACTCCTAATGTTTTAAACAAATATCAATGTCACAGCAGGTATCTCCCGTTCATTGCTTATAACTACTGCACAGTAATCTTCAGTAAACAACTACTGTACTTCATTAATCTTTCTCCTATTGTGGCATGGAAGGACACAATGAAACCTACAGCACAAAATCATTTACATAAATTAAAAATGTATACACAGAAAGTACCATCTATATACCCAAGGCCACAGAGCAACACATTAAAGCTGATGCAAACAGCAGGGAAGGGGGTAGAGGAGGGTGGAATTGGGGTACTGGCAGGGGAGGGGATAAAATTAAACCCAACAAAATATGAGTGGCTTTTCATGGACCACTGATGGCAGTGTGCTATGACCGAAAAGAAAGGTTAACTCTACCCTCTGCCATCTTAGGTTTGAAAAAACACACTAACAGTCTGAGGGTGGAGCAGGGGGTAATTTCAATAGTGCAGAAGAAAACTGTGATAAAATTCAACACCCACTCATAATTTAAATAAGGCATCTAAGCAAACTAGGACTAGGGCAGAACCCTCTTAGTTTGACAAAGGTCCTATCAGATGTCTTTGCAAACAAAACAGCCAATAATGAAGCAACAAAGCAACACTTTAACGTCAGGAATAAGACTGGGATTCCCTTTGTGCTTAGAGTCAGCCTAGCTAACACTCTGAAGCGTGAAAAAGAAGCAAAGGCAGACTGTGTGAAATGAAAGAAACAAAACTGGTTTTACTTATAAAAAAATATGTGCCAAGAAAATATTAGACTAGAAAAATTAGAGATCGAAGTAACAAGATCAATACCATTTCAGACCAGCCAAATTTCTCAAATGTAGCAATAATGTAACAAAAGATTTGCAAGAAGTTTATAGGAGAAAAATGACACAACTGTACTTGAGAAGCATAAAAGAAACCGAGATAACAGGAGAGGTTCCAAGCCCGTGGTTGGGAAGACATAACACAGTTGATTTGGGGAGAAACTAAGATGCTGAGTTAACTCTATTTTTAACACAACTTTACAGTTAATGAAGACATTTGCAAAGCCACTTCTCATCAACTGTTCTGCAAAAATATTTTCCGTTATGAAAGGATGGCGATGCTTCAGTTCAAAATTCATTTGCTAAGTCACAGCAGCACCGTTCAGAGTTGAACTCATGTCTGATCTCAAGTGAGACAAAGCTGAAATGAGTATTTGCTGAATGGGTTTTGGAACAAACTGACGCAGGAGAACTTGGTATTTGGCAGTGAACAGCCCACGCTCTCTTTCACTTACTACAATGCACTTACGCAACCAGGTCTTCAAATTACATGGCAACAAAAACAATGTGGACTGATATGGCAAATGATAGAAGGTTGTGATCAAGGGATGATGTTCCTAACATAAAACCACCACGTGATTAACGCAGTAAACTCATCTTCCATCTTCCAAGTTCTCATCCTAGAAGCTGTTCTGTCCTTCTGACAGGGTCTTAAATAAGCAACATAAAAGATAGAGACGGTTTAATCTGTTGTTTTTAGTAAAGATTTATCTAATTTGTTTCTTTATGTAGTCTAATAAAGAATAATTTATTATGTTTGGAAGAGTTAGTCTATCTACAAGGTGACCCACTGACACTGACTTCAAGCTCAGGAGGCCAGGCAGGGCTCTGCTGGCAATCTGTCCACATAGGGTACCTGCAGGAGGCCGTTTTTTGGAAACATCAGTGGTACCGATTCACTCTGCAATTCACAATTTCTCTCAACAATGTGCAAACAAAAAACACAAAAACATGCACAGCCTCCAGCTTCAAGATTATATGTATCATAATCGCCTTGGTTTTCTTAGTGAGTGACATAATAAAAATGTTATACTTAAAATTGCTTATGTCAATAATAGATTGTTTTAATCTGCTTTACATACTGGGTTTTTTTTTTTTTTTTTTAAAAAAAAAAAAAAAAAATCATTTTAAACAAATCATCAAATTAAGAGTTAAGCCATCAGCAAAGGCAAGTTCAGAAATGACCATGAAGTCTCTGGCATGACTCCTTCAATGATGTCAGGTGGGACCAACGCACACATGAACACCCCACTTCCCACTTTCACAAGAGCACTGTGCTACGGATGGGAAGATTTTCTCCCCCGGATAGGGTTCTTAGCAGTGGAAATTGTCTAGGGGCAAAAGCTATGACAACTTATCTTATACAGAATGTTCATATCTGTAAGTGGGCTAAGTCTCCTACATTATCCGTAAGCTGTGTGGAGTGTTACTTTTTTGCCACAACTGGACTGATATCAGTATGGGTATAGTCCTCAATAGTTCAAACATTTTCTGAAACGCATGACATCTAGTGACTGTAAACACCTCTATAAAACACACACACACAGGCACAAAATGGCAACTAACACCTATCTGCCAGCCACTATGGTCAACATTATACTTGAATTATACAATTCTTACAAATCTATTGAAGAGACTAGGATCATGCCCTTTTAAAACAGAACACTGGAGTCAAAAGCTATGAAGTGAAACTCCACCCTCGGTCTACCTGGCTGCAGAGCCTGTGTCTGTCTTGCCACACGACTGCACCATGAGACAGGCCGTGCTGGCCAATGGCACATGAGTCTAGGAACAGAGAGCTATTTGTTACACTGACTTCCTAAATGTGTGCAGACGACGCTCGTCGGCATCTACTGAATACGGAGAGGCAACGGCTGGCAGGCAGCACGAAACCTTCTGTGGTTTTAGTCCGCTAACAAGACCAGGGTTAGTAATAGAGGTTTCAAGGGCCTCAAACCTCAAGAAGTATACTTCTTTTTTCTTTTTTTTTTTTTGAGACAGAGTCTCGCTCTGTCACCCAGGCTGGAGTGCAGTGGTGCAATCTCCGCTCACTGCAAGTTCTGCCTCCCGGGTTCACGCCATTCTCCTGCCTCAGCCTCCCGAGTAGCTGGGACTACAGGTGCCTGCCACCACGCCTGGCTAATGTTTTGTATTTTTAGTAGAGATGGGGTTTCACAGTGTTAGCCAGGATGGTCTCAATCTCCTAACCTTGTGATCCACCCACCTCAGCCTCCCAAAGTGCTGGGATTACAGGCATGAGCCACTGCGTCTGGCCTGTATATCTCTTTAATTATTAATTATCCTCAAAGTATTTTAAACTATTTTTCTGACATAATTTCCACATATTTATAAAAACATGTAAAACATTCCATATAGAAGCAGCTTTGATCTCAACCATTTTTTGACATGATTGATAGTTCTTTAACAATGAAATTCATGGCTGGCTAACCTACATATACTAAAGTTGAGCTGAAGTTAAGGCCCTGAAGTGGCGTGTTTTCCACAGACAGGCCCTGAGGAGAGTGCAGGCCCAGCTGGAGGCAGCCTCTGCCAGTCAGAAACGTCCGTGAAGTCTCGGATGCATTTGAAATTTGCCCCCTACTTCACAGTATATTTGCTTCGAGTGAAAGCAGTGTGGTTCCTTCTTGCCCCAGACCTCAGAATAAAAGGAGAACTCCAGGAAGATTTGCCACATGGAACGTGCAACTTTCAGAACATGGACCCTAAAGGAAAAGAATGTTTGCAAAAAATGTCATGCATGTCTCGCTCTGTTGCCCAGGCTGTGGTGCAGAGGCATGATCTCGGCTCACTGCAACCTCTGCCTCCCGGGTTCAAGAGATTCTCCTGTCTCGGCCTCCCAAGTAGCTGGGATTACAGGCACACACTACCACGACCGGCTGGTGTTTTTGTATTTTTAGTAGAGACAGGGTTTCACCATGTTGGCCAGGCTAGTCTCGAACTCCTGACCTCACGTGATCCACCTGCCTAGGCCTCCCAAAGTGCTGGGATTACAAGCGTGGGCCACTACACCCGGCCTGTTTTGTTCTTATACTGTGTTGCTTATTTTGTTCAGATATTAACCTCAACAACTCAAAAGTCATGGTTTTCTCTTTTGAATACCATAATAGAATATCATTATATCTAGAAAATGAAAAGGTATTATTATTTTCTACAATTTTTATATCCAGTTTAGAGTATATTCTTTTTTCAGCACTACTGCACTACTGTTCCAATTCTGTTCAGAAACTGTACCTTCAACATTAAACTTTTAATAAAATTATCTGAATTATTACCAATGTGGCTGCATCAGAGGATTTCTAAGATTCCCCATTTGACAGGAACCCAAGAAAAGAAGACGATTCTTTTGGTTTCTTGTTTCTACGCAGGTGGGAGTCTTACCCTCGAGTCGCCGTCCAGCAGGCAGCGGGAGATGATGGTGTCTAAGAACACCTCATGTGCAGCAATGATGTGATCCAAATCTTGGGCCTGCTGGACTTTGTTCCAAAGCTCATCCCAAGAACATTCAAGCACCTGGGAAACAACAATTTAAAGACGCTAGATAAGCTCATGTTCTTCCTAGTGTAGCATCACTCATTAAATATATACCACCTATGGGAGGCTGAGGTGGGCAGATCACCTGAGATCAGGAGTTCGAAACCAGCCTGGCCAACATGGCAAAACCCCATCTCTACTAAAAATACAAAAATCAGCTGGGAGTGATGGTGGACGCCTGTAATCCCAGCTACTCAGGAGTCTGGGGCAGGAGAATCGCTTGAACCCAGGAGGCGGAGGTTGCAGTGAGGTGAGATCGCACCATTGCACTCCAGCCTAGGCGACAGCAAGACTCCATCTCAAAAAAAAAAAAGAAAGAAAGAAAGAAAAAATTATGCATATATACACATATATATACACACACATAAATATACACATATATATACATACACACATATATATACCATGCAAAAGCCAAGACGTGACTTATTTAAACTAAAATCAACACAATGACTGAAGTGTACCTCAAATGTGATGTAATACTGCATCTGATGAATGAAATGGACCATCTCAGAGGCCAAAATGTGACACTGGTGCAGCACCCCGGAGAACTCTGCAAGGGAAGAGCTGACGTCAGAGGTGCAATGCAAGTACACTTACCGACAATGCACTGTTCTCCCTTACCCACCTGCAAGCTACCTTAAAACAAAAAATCAGTCATTTAAATTCTCGACCCCTTAACAGGAAACAACCTCTCCATAACCAATTTCTGTGCAGTTCAAGCTAAACAAAAATTTAGCTATCTAACCAAGTAGTACTATACTACTTTACCTAATAAGGGCCTAATAAGGAATATATGAAACAAAATATAATTGTATTTAAAAATTAAATACAAAACATTTATTTTCTAATAATGCAGTGCACTGAATAAATAGAAGCTCTACTTCATGGCTTTACAATTAGTTTGCCTGCTGTGCATGAAACATTTACTATTCCCTGGCTCTCTGGAGATAAAGGTGACATTTCTTTAAGGAACCGACTGTGGCCTTACCGCCTGTGAGAAAGAGGAGCCTCGAAGGAGGTCAGCGATGAGCTCAGACTCTCCTTTTATCCTTTAGGAGATCACACAGCCATCACCAGGCTGGAAGGTCACCACAGAGCACAGTTCTCTGCTCGCACTTTTAATTTTTTGTTCAAAGACTATGGCAGCATATTGTTACACTAATGTATGTGATGGCTCAAATCAGAGCTAGGCCCATCAGTGAGGTGATTACAAAAAGGCTTTATAACACGGGTCAGCTTGGACATGTTTTGTTACTGCTTCAAATGCCCTCAATGAGTTACCTCGATAACGAGATCGAGACTTGCTATGCATGCAGTTGTGTGAGACATCAGTCTTGCCTCTTCTCAAGACAGTAAAGAAGAAGTGGAACTTAAGCCTCTTTATAGAGTGTGTAAAAATAACAGTGGCAATGCATACTTTTTAAAAAATACTCTTTCTGTAAGTTAAAGATCAACTGACACCTTGCAGTTTTGCTGTCTTGGTTTAACACATGACAGCTTGGTCAGTAGAGAAAAGTGGGAGAGGAGGAGATAGAATTCTAACCCTTATAAAATGTAAATTCTTAAATAGATGATCAACTTATACAAGCATGAAATATGTATGTGAATTGTATGAACGCTGTCCGAAGGCACAGATTCCACTAACGGGCAGCATCGCCATCCGACTCTGGCACCCAGTCTCCAGGGACACGCCGTGCACCGGGGAAAGGAGGAGGACGTACTGCAGAGAAGGACACTCCTCACCTGCCCGGTGCCTGGGCCTCAGGAAGGGGCTAGAATTCTCGAACACAGAGGCTCAGGTGAGGGAGAGCCAGAGAGTTGTAAAGCAGACAGTGATATACATTATATACCAGCACTTACCTAAATATGGCAGCCAGTAACAAAAGATGTTTAAAAAAATAAATTTCAAAAGACAAAAAAAGAACTTGCTTTCAAGGAGGCAGAAGAATTTTTAGTTAGGGATCATTGATGGCAGACTTAGATAATGCACCTTTCAGATGGATAAAATTCATTTTTTAAAGAGAGGGATGACACACTGTCCCTCAGGCAATGAACAGGCAGGAGGTGGCAACCTAACCACCAGGAGCTCCAAAGGGCCCTCGTCCACATCCACGCACCGCCCAGCACCTCGCAAGGGAACACACCCACTCAAGGGCTCAAGCGCCTCCCCTATGACTGATGGATCAGAGGCATATCCAAGATTTACTTACAAAGTTGACAACTCTACAAAGAATCCTCAGCGCTCCTTACATGGCCCCACAGACAGTTAAACACAGTGAACTATAGCGTCCACAATCATGAGATGCACTCTCAGCTCTAAGACCCTCAGAAGAGACCCAGCTGCCCTCAGACCTGTGACATCTGCCGAGCATCTGTACCCACGGGGCTTCCTGCAGACCCGTGACATCTACCAAGCATCTGTCTCATGGGGCTCCTGCAGCACAGCGTGCATTCCACATACCCCAAGTATCTTTCTTGCCATTAGGAATCTACAACCCACAGATATGGTCAATGTGTATCCGAAGAATGGGTTCAGCTTTGAGGTTCATCTGAAATCCTAGAATTATGAGTGTACTTTTCCCTACTAAAACTATAAATAAAGTCTAAGATTTCTAATCGAGTAATACTCAAAACCCCTCGAACTACAATTCCTTTTCAATGTAAAGGGGCATAATAAAGTGGTGTTTTAAGTGATGTTCAGCCATGTTATGGTTTCAGTGAGATTTTAAGGTCAATAACTACCACCTGCACTCAACTTTAGGTTTTAACGCAGAGCTCAAATGAGAGGTCTGTGTCTTCCCCCACTGAAGTCACTGAACTATAATGGAAAATCTACAGCCAGTCTTCCCTGGAGAACAGTGAGTATTTAAAACATTCTACAGGTGCACAGAGTGTACATATATTTGTCCTCAAGCTATTTCTCGGATGTGATTTGATTTCTTTCCAGTGCAGCAAAGTTATATGAAATAGTTTAGAAACTACTTGTGGAAGGTTTTTGTATTTTTATGTTAATATTATCACAGAACTCTGCTGGATCTTTTCACTGGAAAACAAACCGACAAATCCTACAAGTCACATGCCATGACTCTCTCACAGGTCTCACCCTGACATCCGTTGTCTCCATCGACCCTTCCCCAGGTACATGCTCAGTGTGATCCTAAAATTTAGCACTGCTGTGCACTTGTGCACAGTGAGCACAATCTGTTTTATTTTCTAGCCTTTTCAAGCAACTACTCAGGTTATACTTATCCATCCTGACCTCCTTCAGAGAAGGTTGAAGCTGAATGACAAAATTGTAGATTTCATCTAAAAATGAAAGGTGAAACTTCACCTAAAAGTTTACCTTCACCTAACAATGCGAAGCAGGCTACTATCAGCACTTTCTTTGAGGGACTTTAGATTTGCTACAGAAGCATAAAAATTTTTTCTGGCTATTCTCCATTTTCTGGCTCCTGCTGGGGGCTGCGTGTGTGATAGAAGCGGCTCAGTCCCATGAAAGCTCAGGTCTGTGCTACTCTGCTCCGCCTGCATTTCTGAGGCTTCCTCCAGAATTATTCTCAGGGTCAGTCAAGCCGGCAGCATCTGAGTAACATGCTGGTTTCTCATGGTACAAATATGCTTTTGCTAACGTCTTCTACATTTCACTGTTGTGCTATTTATGAAACCAGGAATTTTTTTCTCCAGCTTCAAATCGGTCTGAAAGTAGATACACAGTGATTAGTGATTAAATCACTAATTCTATTTCAGAATCTCTGATTTTCTTGAGTGTACAATTTCTCTGATTAATGTTCTAGATTCTTTAATGTCACGCTGGGAAATAAAAATGCTACTGAATGGCCACAAAACAAAACAAACACATCTACCAAACAACACTGTCATGCAATGCTCAGTTCCAGCCTAAACTCCTGACATCCCACTCCAGCCCATCCCAGTGCTGCCTGGGGCCTTCCCCTTCTCTCCCTCACTCCCAGCCTCAGCATCCCACAGCCCTGGCCCCACCAGGTTTGCATTGCTTTGCTGTCTTGGCATTGGCTCTGCCTGCATCCCTCGTGCCCCCTAGTCACTCCAAGCCCGCCTCTCCCTCCTAGCACACCCTTAAAGGCTAACCCATACCCCCTCACTCTGAATCCATCTAACCACCTCCTGGCCTCCGTACACGCATCACCTGGTCCTGCTGGCGCCACAGCCCAAGTTGCCCTCAAATCCATTCCCTTCCCTCCAGCCCCGCAGCTGCTGTAACCATAAAGGCCAACGTCACCGCACACGGATTATTACAACTGGCTGCCCTGCTAACCGCCACGGTCGCATCCCAGGTTCATTATTCTCAACTACCTGATTCCAGACCTTCAGGACGTGCTCCTGGCTGGGCTCTCCAGCCCCATGTTGCAGCACAGTCCCCCTCCACAGCTTAGCTGAACATGCTGCTCTCCTCCCCACTGACCCAAACAGCTCATCCTCACCTGTCAGGGGCCAGCCTGGACACCATCACCACTGGAGCCTTCTGGAACCACCCACATCTGTCAGATGCCTCATTTAAACATTCCCATGCCACTTCGTTTTTCCCGTATCGATTGACTGTAAGTTCCTGTGTAAACGTCTGTTCTGCCCTAATAGGCCATGAGCTGCTTGGCCACAGGGAGCTGGTTGGTCACCTCGTCACTGGGAACCAGCAACAGGGAGCACTAAGTGGGCCCTCAATGATGATTTCCTGAAAGAATGCGTGATTTGGACACTCGACGTCAGAGCAGGCAGTCTGCATTCCTCCAGATCTCGAGTACTCAAACTCACACCTTTCAAAAGGTTTCTATAAGAAAGGCCAATTTAGCAACAATGTGAATACAGGTGTTCTTGCCTTTTACAGTCTTAAAGTACTACCAGCGAATACAGCTTTCCTTCTAGAAAAATCATCTCTTATTGTGTCTACAATGAGTACGGAGGACAGCATCTTCAATGGTCTTCTTTTGAGACAAAGCTCCTTAACAGTGAGAGACATATGGTTGCTGCTGTGAGGACGCTGCTACTGAAAAGAAACCTCGTAAAACCATCCACATGACAGAAGTCTGAAATCCCTACAATATCACAATTATTTTTCTTTCCCAAATGAGAAATTAAACACCACAGGCAATAGTATTTCTGAACTTCTAACTGCTCTAAGGCTGTGATGGCTATGAACTCAACTCACAAGGCACAACTAGTCCTTTAGTTCCTAAAAAATTCCACTTACACCTGCCAACATGCCTAGGATCTCTTTACCCAGCACTCTGAAAATATATTTTAGGCACATGTTTTAAATGTGTTTTTATGGCTGACCCACAAGTAACTATATAAGAATCCCAAAAGCAAAGCAACATTGGCAAAAGGTCCAGTGAATACAGGATGCACATCTCCTGCAGGGCCGACGCCACACTGGACGGCCGATACACAAAACTGGGCGGCCACTATCTCCTCCCGCTTGGGCAGCAGCTAAGCACCAGGCTCTTCTGTAATTCTCCGCTGACCCCTAAAGGCTGTCGAAAGAACTTCAAGATTGACTCAAACACCGGCTCTTAAGGACTTGTTCAGGCACCTTCCACCAGAACCCCCTCACATGCGGAGATGCCCCTACAGATAGCATCGAGTACTGCTAAACATTATATTTGTTTTTTTAGAAAAGACCTTAAAACAATTTGTCCACAATTTCAAAATCACCTCCTCAACCCATATTTATAGTGATGCTACTGTATTTAAAAGCAACCTTATCAAAGTCACTTTAAATCTGATTTATTTTTCTCAAGACTAAGGATCCAAACAACATTTGTTAAGAACTAGGATTGTTTTCAAAGTCTCTAACCACCTTTAAGGATCTCATCCTTACATCATCTGCATTCCTGCTCTCCCAGGCAGGTAATCACGGCAACAGTGAACTTGGCGGGCACTCACCACAGGCAGGTGCTGTTCCAAGTACTTTCACTCAGACTTAATCCTGACAACACTAGGAAGTAAGTGTCATCGCCACCTCATCCCCCAGATGAGAAAACTGAGGCAGAAGATCAAGAAATCAGCTGAGGCCACACAGCCTCAGAGACAGGTGGTGGGGTGGGGACCCCCCGGGCAATGTAGCTCTAGCACCAACGACTCAGCTTCAAGTTTCTATCAGTTGGGGCCAGGCACAGAGAACTTTTTATATCTGTATTTGTATGTTTCACTAAGGATCCAAAAGACTTTTGTTAAGGATCTTTTGGATCCTGAGTGAAACATACAATGAATACAGCAAGCACACCTGCTGCAGGGCCGAGGCCACACTGGACGGTTGATACACATTAAGGATACAAAACACAGATAGATACACAAAGAAATTTTTAAAGAGAAAAACTTCAATTCATCCTTTATCATTCACTGAGTCTAAGACACTGTCATTTGTAAGATGAATCGTTACTATATGAATCATCAAGAAAGTAAAACAGTTGCCAATCACACTGACAGACACCCTGACCACAGTCCTGTGCGGGAAACACCCTCTGAACCCACTGCTCAGATGGGCCCCTCACAGGGCACTGCTGGCCCGTGGGCACCTGCCTTTCCTGGTAAGATAAAATCTGTGGTGCTGCTTTACATGGAAAAGTGGCATTTTGGTTCTTCTCTCAATAATAATTATGTGCTTCATGGATTTCAAGTTTATGCTCCACTGCTATTTCTACACCTTTCTGCAAACACAGTAACTTTTCATTTCAAAACAGAGCCAGGGTGAAGCCAGGGTGTAATCTTTTTGAAGGCAATGAACCGCAGCTGTGGCCAGTACTAAAGGCTGTGCTGTCGGAGCACAGAGCCCAGCTCCAGGAACCAAGAGGAGCTGGGGCCAGGTTTACGCAGCTGCAGGCAACAGGAGCCTGCAGCTCAATAGACTTTAAGACACACTGAGAACATGAAAACAATGCGTATCTTAGACGTGATAAAATATGGTTAAAAGGAAAACCAAAAAAAAAAAAATGTAGTATGAGCTATTAAACCTTGATTTACCTTATTTTTCAATATATTGGGCCAAAACCAAATTTGGGCCAATCCAACCTTTTCAGATTCTGGGTCTCAGGCTGCTCTCCACTATACACTAGGGAGGTTTGACTGTGGTATCTCCAAAGTGCCTTCTACTTGAAAGTTTTCTAATTATAAGGGACCTGCTAGTTTAGATGTGGCCCCACCAAGCTATTTCCATGGCCAGACACTGCTCTTCAATACCTACACAAGGAAGCTATTCATTTAGACGCTACTTTTCTCGAGAGCACATTTCATTCAGTGGGATTAGAAAAGATAAAGGAAAACCTGTAACTTATTATCATTACATTTTAGACAAGAAATAATTTAGTGTCTAGTGTACAAGCTCTAATTTTAAAATGTAGTATTATTTACATCTCATTTTAAGCTAGTGGAGTTCCATTATCTTAAACAGTGGCTGAGCACAGTAGCTCACGCCCACAAACCCCAATACTTTGGGAGGCCAAGGTGGGCGGATCACTTGAGGCCAGGAGTTCGAGGCCAGCCTGGCCAACATAGTGAAATCCCATCTCTACTACAAATATTAATACAAAAAATTAGCTGGGCCTGGTGCACACGCCTGTAATCCCAGCTACTCAGGAGGCTGAGGAATGAGAATCGCTTGATCCTGGGAGGCGGAGGTTGCAGTAAGCTGAGATCACACCACTGTACTCCAGCCTGGGTGACAGAGCAAGACTCTGTCTCAAAAAAAAAAAAAAAAAAGCCAAAAAAAAAAAAAAAAAAAAAAAGCCCAGGCACAGTGGCTCATGCCTGTAATCCCAGCACTGGGGGAGGCCAAAGTGGGCAGATCACTTTAGGCCAGGAGCTTGAGACCAGCCTGGCCAACATGGTAAAACCCCATCTCTACTAAAACTACAAAAAATTACCCAGGCGTCGTGGCGGGCACCTGTAATTCCAGCTACTCAGGAGATTGAGGCAGGAGAGTAGCTTGAATCTGGGAAATGGAGGTTGCAGTGAGCCAAAATCACACCACTGCACTCCAGCCTGGGTGACAGAGAGAGACTCCATCTCAAAAAAAACATAAACGTAAATCTCCACTAACCACTGTTCCCTGAGAACTTCAGGGACCATTTCAGAGAATTAACATTCTCTTAAGAGCTCTCTAAAAACTCACTGTCTAAACATTAATTTTTGTCTCAGATGAGTAAGTTAATGTCTTAAAAACCAGAGGAAAACTAAGAAAGTGTTATTTCTGAATCAGACTTCTATTAGAACCTGACTACGTAAATTTCATCTTGATTCTTCATGAAAGATGAACACATCCTTGTTTTCCCTCAAGGACATAAGAGATCGATTTTATTTCTAATAAAGACCAAAAGCAAATTATTTCAATGTCACTGTTTTGAAAGGGGAAAGGGAGGGAAGCTGAGGGAGAAAGAAAAAGCCTCCATTCATTCCCTCCCCACCCCACACAAAGGCTGAGAAAGAACACAGGCTCAGTTACCTGTATTGGTCTATTTCATTTTGTGAAATGTTATCTGAAACATGAATTTAGTTTCCAGTAGTAGAAATATTTTTTAGATTAATTGAATCTAACAAACCATTTTAGTATTAGCCACTGTGTTTTTTCCAGCTGACTGGCAAATACATAAAAAGCTGCTACCATCCAGGATTGGTAAAGCCATGAAAAGCAGACAATCTGACATGACGAATGGGTGCGATCTTCTTGGTAGATCATGATCAAAAACTCTTGCCCCCAGCAAAGCACTGTCACATGTAACTACTTACTGCACACCACGGAGCAAGTTACTACTTTGATGAATATTGCTAAAATAATAGGATGATACCGTTGATACTTTAAGTAAGACTAAGCTGTCCTCTGCACACCACGCCCATACAAGGCCTCGTGGCAGCTGTTGATGGGAGCTCTCTACAGGGTCTGTCTGTACTCTGCTTCAGATTTATCATTAGCAGGACATTTCTAATGGGCTGGATTAGCAAAATCAGCTAGCTGATTTCTGCTCATGAAGCTGCTTGGCCATGAACTACTTTAAAATACTTCTTTATTAAAGGTAAGAACACTGATACCCCAACAGAAACACAGGTAAAACAATTCCTGAAAAAGGAAATATGGTAGTCCCCCATACAGTTTCTCTTTATGCTGTTTGTCACCTGCTGTCAACGGCAGTCCAGAAATAGTACATGGAAAATCCCAGAAATAAACAATTCATAAGTTTTCAATTGAGCACCGTTCTGAGTAGTGATGAAATCTCACACCATCCTGCTCCATCCTAGCCAGGAAGTTAATCAACCCTTTGTCCAGCAAATTCATGGCGTATCCAACCCCACCGTTAGTCACTCAGTAGCTTTCTCAGTTATCAGGTCAACAGATCACGAGAAAAAAAGGTGAGCACAGTACAGTGAGATCTTTTGAGAGAGACATAACACCCACATAACGTTCGTAATAGTATGATGTTAAAATAATTCTATTTTGTCATTAGTTATTGCTGTTAATCACTTACTGTGCCTAACCTATAAGTTAAACTTTACCATAGGTATGTACATATGGGGAAAAGCAGTATACGTAAGGTTTGATACTATCTGAGGTTTCAGTATCCATGGGGTGGGCAGGAGGGTCTTAGAATATATCCCCTGTAGATAAAGGGAATACGATATAATACAGCAAAACAAAGAAAAAAAGAGGCCAGGCGTGGTGGCTTATGCCTGTAATCCCAGCACTCTGGAAGGCCAAGGTGGGAGGATCACTTGAGCCCAGGAATTTCAGGCTAGCCTGGGCAACAAAAGGGGACCCCATCTTAAAAATGAAAATAAAAGTGTTCACCCTCATCAATCATTTTAAAAGCATAACATTTAAGAAGCATGAAAGTTGAAATGAACTTCCATTTTCACCTATGAATTGACAATTTATTTGAATTAATAGCCAATGTTAGCAAAAACAGTGATACAGACAACTTTCAACAATACGATCTGGGCTTACTGAGATGTGAACTAAATTGGTACATATTTCCCAAAAAGTGATCTGATAATATCAATAGAGTGAGAATATGAATACTTAGTAAATAAAAAGTCAAACTAAAATTGAAACTGTTAAGCAAGCAGTTCCACTTCTATCTACTCTCAAGAAATATTCAGAGGCATATTTATAAAAACATGCATGGCATTATTTATATCAGCAAAAAATTGGAGAAAAAACAACTACACGTCCAAAGAGAAATGATGAAATCACATGTACATGAGGTAATATCGTGCTATTAAAAATGGTTCAGAAAAAGTTTCAATAGCGAGGGGGAAGGATCAGCAGAAGCAGCTGGAGTCAAACTCTGTGAAGCAGGATCCTAGCGATATAAATAAATTTTATAAATAATAAAATATGCATTTTCCCATACATAGAAAACTGATCAAAAAATTTATTAGTTATCTCCAACTAGAAAACAAAACTCATTATTGATATTCAATACAATAAGAGAAGAGCAAACTGACACAGACGTTGCTAAACTGATAATCAGATCAGAAAACTGTATCGCAACCAGCCCATATTTCAAGTTGATATGGAGCTCGGCCTTCACTGAGGCTTATTTTGACATGTGACAATGACAGCATCCGTTTGGCCTTGAACTGGTCTCAATCCACTATAAGAAAGATCCTGCCTCGTGAAGGGGGCAGCCAGGAGCCGATCTACTTGGTGGTATTCACAAGAACGCAGGGGGAAGGAAAAGTCCAGGCAGTAAGTACACATCCAACTAAAGCAACTGTGAGCAAGGGAATCCGCAACAGTGGCGAGAAGGACAGTGTGAAACCGTGGAGAAAGGAAACCCGCAGAGCCCCAGGCTGCATGCAGTCCTCTCAGCACGGCCCTCCTCCCGCCTCCCCTCCAGTGGCAGCACATTCACAAGAAGGGCACCCTGCCCGCAGCCATCACTGCCTTTAAAAGAAAATCTCCCCTTCGCTTCCCTCTCAGCTAATTCAGAGGATTCCTACCATTCATTTCCCACTATAGTCAAGTATCAACACCCAATAAAAACCGACAATTCTACAAGTCATTGTTGGCTCAGACAGGCAACTCCCTGCCCCACAGCCTTCGGCGGGGGTCTCTATTCTGGATCTCTGGTAGCTGCTCAGGGATCAGCCTGTGAGCTGGTAAAGAAGCAGAGATCATGAACTGCTTTCTCCAAACAACTGCTCTCTTTTTATTCTTAATAATTACTTTTCACCAAAGGATTAAAGGCATATACCATTTAGTTCTTCTTTAGAGACATATGTACTGAAATACTTTCTCAAAGGTTCTGACCAAATCAATTTTATATAAAGACTTCAAAATTACTTGTAATTTAAGTCATTCAATGTTTATAACATTAAAATAATCTTGACAATCTGATAACTAAGAATTTTTACTATAGTTTTAGATTGTTTTAAATATTATATTCCCATGTTCTGGTTTATGGACAAAACATTAAAGAAATTCTCAAAAACAATTTAGTTAAAACACTGTGTGAATTCTAAATGAGTCAGTGATTTATTAAACTGCTTTCCTTAAAAATAGGCAATTTTTTAAAAGTATATATATGAACATTAGAATAAAAAATAAATGTGATTTTAAAAGAAAGTTCGCCATCTGAAAAAAATATATAGCTGTCACCGTGAGTCTACCTTAACTTCCGCGGAGTTGCTGGAAACCACACCCAGTGGGGGCTGGAGGCTGCTGGGAGTGTGTGCAGACCCGTGACCGTGCTGGGGGCTCACCTGGCATGTTTCTCAGGAGCTTTGCATTGCACATGTGTCCCTTCCGTATGTCGGTGAGGATGTATTCCATCCGCTTTGCCCTCCAGAGGAAGTTAAATACTCGTAGGTAGTGGCTCATACATTCTCGAGTAAACACCTGGGATAACAGCAGAAGACGAGTTTATAGTATTCCCACATAAGAATCCTCTCAGTACAGGTCTCAATCTTTTTTTAAAAAGGTACATTTTATCGAACTATCATAATATAACAACCACACTGATTACTATATGCTAGGCAGCATGTAAGCAAACTCACAGTAACAGAAGGCAGGCATTTTTATGCCAATTGTACAGATGGGGAAACAGAGGCCTAATGTTACACAGCTTGCAGTTTATCAGGATTTTCAATCCATTTTAGACTAGTCTAAACCTAGTCTAAAATGTAGACTCTTCACTGCAACTCCCCGCAACCCGCCTGAGGGATCCGTGAGGCAGGGTTGCACTTTCTTCTGTAACAGTAGCTCCTAAGGGTGGTGAATCTCATGGAAGGTAGGACTAGAAGAATCTCCAGTCTCAAAAGAATCCTTCAGGTTATTTTCACCCATTTACTTTTATTTTGGGTTTTTTTGTTTTTTTTTTTTTTTGAGATAAGAGTCTCACTCCGTCACCCAGGCTGGAGTGCAGTGGTGAGAGCTCGGCTCACTGCAACCTCTGCCTCCTGGGTTCAAGCGATTCTCATGCCTCAGTCTCCCAAGTAGCCAGAATTACAGGTGTGTGCCACCATGCCCAGCTAATTTTTGTATTTTTTAGGAGAGATGTGTTTTTGCCACGTTAGCCAGGCTGGTCTCGAACTCCTAGCCTCGAGTGATAGATTTGCGTTTTTTAAATAAATCTATGATATAAACTCTTCTCCTTGAGTCCTTCTACTAAAGTAGAGCTTTACATACCTAAACATTTAAGAATATTGCATGAGCAATTGTTTATGCACATGGCATGACAACTTTGACACTCTTAATGAGATCTGTAATACTACAAAATAATTATCTCTTATCTAGGCAATGTTCAGTTTACCTATTTGTCAAGGCACTCAGACTTTGTGAAGTAATCAATGCAATTTTCTGTACTGTCGTATCTTTTATGCTATGAAAATAATACATAATGTATGCAAATTAACAAGGCAGGAGATATGAAAGTTGCTAATTTAAATAATTTGTTAAGGCCGGGTATGGTAGCTCATGCCTATAATCTCAGTACTTTGGGAGGGAGGCAGGTGGATCACCTGAGGTCAGGAGTTTGAGACCAGCCTGGCCAATATGGTGAAACCCCATCTCTACTAAAAATACAAAAATTAGCCAGACATGGTGGCTCATGCCTGTAATCCCAGCTACTTGGGAGGGTGAGGCAGGAGAATCGCTTGAATCCAAGAGGTGAAGGTTGCAGTGAGCCAAGACTGTGCCACTGCACTCCCAGCCTTGGTGACAGAGTAAGACTCTGTGTCAAAAATAAATTAAATAAATAAATAATTTGTTAAAATATCACACTGCTTTTTGCATTGTAACTATTTTAAATTGTTTAGGATATAAGTCAAAAGAGAAAAAGCTAATTTGAATATGATGAGAAATTAAATTTTAGAGAAGTTATACACTTAAAATATAGTAGCTTTGATCAATAAAGGTTACACACAAGGAATTTATGTGTAAAAAGGAAATTGCACCAGCAGTTCCCATCTCACTGTAGACAGGAGAGACACACTTACCAGTGGCAGGTTTCTTACCCCCAAGAGGAAAGAGGGTGAGTGTGCCCTGATGCAATTATTTCAGCAGTGTGATATGCACCCTGAGAGGCAGGAAAACAGCACGAAGCAGGCTCTATCAGAACCACTACATAGAAATTTTAGAGCCCAACTATATTCCTTCTCAACAATATACTTTTCCCAATACCTCAAAGAAATGCACTGTCCTTCTTCAGTATTTCAGATATAAAAATGATTGAAGTAAGTTTAGAGGGGTATCTTGGTCAAGGAAATTTATTCAAGTCTGATTACTTTAAAAATGAGCACTAAAAAGAGGCATTTTAATTGCAGACATGTAAAAAGACAGCTTTCCTGGTCAGCCTTTTATAATGTGGTAACTGTTATGTAGGTAAAAGCACTATGAACAAAGTACAGCTTCTTCCTCATTGGTTTAAATGAATACTAAATACCAAATTTTATCTAAGTAGTAAAAATATGATTACCCTAAAATACACTTTATCCTAAACTTTCAAATTATCCTAAACTAGTTGCCACAGTATAAGAATAATGGTACAAAATCAACAGTCCATTTATTAAGGAGTTGCTGAAACCTATGATAGAACAAATGATATTTTTAAGAATTTTTAAAATAATAGAGCATTTCTGTACTCAATAATCATTTAAAACACACACACAATTTTGGCTTAAGTATTCATTCAGTGAGTATATCTTAGATATCGAGTGATCACTTGAATTAGAAGTCCCCAGAGAAGAAAGCCAATTTCAAACAAAATGTTTAACAATCTTAATAGTTGTAAATACTATAAAATGATGCAGGATAATCTTACAGTTGCAATTGGTCCGTCAACATGATAATCGAGGCTGAAGACATCCCATCCAGTGTCACCTGGAGAGACCTAACAACAGAAACAAACACATAACTGCAAGACCTTAAGCTTATTGCTGAAGAACTTGTTAATGCAAAGAAAAAGCAGTAAAATAATGCCCAATTGTTAAAAACTGCTCAGCAGTTCTGAGTGCATCTTCTTGTTAACTTCTACAACCTCACCAATTAGGCAATAATGAGCACACAGTAGGTGCTCTGCAAACATCTGGCAATGAATGGTGTGTTTCTGAATGAATATTGTGAATATGTGTTTAAAATTCATCACCATTTGCCTACAACAAAAACCCACTGCCTCTAAATATGTTCCAAATCTTTCTATTCCAAGATGACTCTTGCAATATTTGAAGAAAACCAACCATTCTGCTAATGATCTTTCATCACAACTAAATAAATAGTGGGTTTATGTTCATGATACCCATACCCTTAAGAAAAGTCATGTCCTACCAAACTGAAACTAAAAACATCAATTTTCTGATAAATACCATCGTACACCATGTCTTGTGCTCCTGTTGGATTTACTATGAAAAGAAAGCACCATTTTCTAAGCATCTGTGATGTGCTACCCAGCACAGGGCAAGGGTGTCATGCGTTTTCTCCAACTTAAGCCTAGCAGCCCCGCAAGGCTCCCCGCTGCAAGATGGACAAACGGAAACCCAGATGGTGTAGAGGGAGGAGATGTGCTGACCAGGCAGTAACAAACGACAGAGTGGAGTTCCTACTCAGGCTGCCCAGTTTCCAGAAAAATAACGGCTAGCTGTGCCTGAAATAACATGGAAAACACTCGCTAGAACAACCCAGCCCAGTGGGTCCTCGGTGCCGGGGCGGCGTTCCCAACACGCAGAGCCACAGTACCTCCAGCAGCCGCACGTCCAGCCTTCGCAGGATCTCAGGACTGTCAAACTGTGCGTTGGTGGCTCTGACAGCGGTTTCTAGAATTCCAGTCAAGTTATGCTGATACAAAGTCGTAGCTGGACGGACAAGTTCTGGTCTTAACAAATTTTTTAAAAATTAAAGAAAATATTACTTCAATTCTTAATGAACTTTAAAAAACGTATAAACTATTAAAAGTAAGAGTTCAAATTATAAAAACTCAAAAGACAAATGGGACCAATACAACAATGTGGCAACAAAAGCTTCAGAGCATTAACTGCAAACAGGGCTTACTAATTATTGTGGAGTTACATTTCTTTAAAATCTCAAAAATACTGATTTTGGCCAGGAACATTTGCTCAAGCCTGTAATCCCAGCACTTTGGGAGGCCAAGGTGGGCGGATCACCTGAGGTCAGGAGTTTGAGACTAGCCTGGCCAACATAGTGAAATCCTATCTCTACTAAAAATACAAAAATTAGCCCAGCATGGTGGCGGGCACCTGTAATCCCAGCTACTTTGGAGGCTGAGGCAGGAGAATCGCTTGACCCCAGGAAGCAGAGGTTGCAGTGAGCCAAGATCGCGCTGGGTGACAGACAGAGCGAGACTCCATCTCAAAAAAAAAAAAAAAGATTTTGATTCAGCTTAAATTGAAAGTACTTAAATGTGCTATACATGTTAACAAAGTTTTCAAACTTCAGGCTGGCCTATGAGTAGCATGAGCTGATATAATTTCCTTTTAGACCCAATGGGAAGAGGAGAGGTCTCCATCAAATCAAAGCAATTAGGTACATGGATGTCATGATTCTAAAGGGCCAAGAACCACTACACTTTCAGCAAGCATGTCTTGAGGGTTACTGATATCTGCTTTTATAAATATAAAGCTAACACGTCTCTAATCTCTAATCAGGGGGTGACCAAGTTAAGATCACTAATCAACTCAGGTAGACGTGTAAGCTCTGCAAAACACAGGGCAGAGACAAGGTGAAAAAGACACACAACGTCAAATAAACCTAAAAACTAGGAACTTAAAATATGACATTGAGGAGAAATGAATTTTTCATTTTATAGCAAGCACGTGATACTTTCAACATTAAGATTGGGCACAAGGCAAATGCATTCAGGCGGCTCTATGATGTGACCTATGACACCATCAGGGTCCTCCAAACCTCACTTTGGCTCCTCATCTCCATCTGCACCAACTGACCCACATACACACCCCATTGCTCCCACAGCATTAGAGAACATTTCCCCTTTAAAAGCTCATCACCACTCATACTTCAAACAGGTGTTGACCTCATCACGACCAGCATTTACTGTACTAGTGAGCCTTCTTTTCTTACAAACCTGTTAGCAGGCATCAGCTATGACTAAGGCATGAGAGTGTCACAAGCCAGCTATGGCTGTGTATGCCTCAAAAAGCCACATGAGTTTTCACACAGGAGACTGGCTTCTGGCTAGAACGTAGGATGTAAGAGCTTGCATGTCTCAAACAGTGGTTCTCAATGTGTAGCCCCCACAAATGCAGCATCACCAGCAGCTAACTGGCTGGAAATGCAAATCCTCCACCCCACACCTGAGAATCTCATTCTCTGAAGTGGGCCCACAAGCTACTGCAGCAAGCTTTCTAGTCTGTGATACACTGAAACTTGAGGACCTGAGGCCTAAAACAATTGCTTGCGGAGCACTGGCAGGGTTCACAGCTAAGTTACTATTTTGTGTCTTAAAGGGAACATTTATCTTACTTTAAGTGTCCTAAAAGGAACACCAAAAAAGAAGTTTCATTCTTCTAAACACTTGGGTGAAAATCTCCAGGCCCAGGCTGGGGACCCCTGGGATGCTCATGCCCAGGCTCACGCTGCCTGGGCCGGGGTCTGCACTGTCTCTAGACCCAGGAGCACAGCAGGCTCTGGTCCAGAACTGGTGGAGAAGGACATACATTTAACTCTGGAAGGGAGATGCCAGGAGAAATGTCAGGGAGCAAAATGAAAAGGGTCATAGTTTTGTTCTGATGTGAACATTAACTACAAATATAAAAGTAAAATTCAACTTTAAAATATATATTTTATTTTTCAGCTTTACTTCAAACTCAAGCTAAAGTTAATTGCGATTAGACCAACTCCTCATACGTGAAGACTGTAGGCCCCACAGTTTTGGAAAGAAATGCCAGTTTCTCTTATGAATAAAGCACAGAACATGACAATGATGCTCTGCTGATAACCAGAGAAAAATAAAGGGGCTTCACCTTTTGAAAGTTTTACATTCTTTTCAGATTTTATTTTAAAAAGCTCGAAGAATTTAACTCATTTTCTTTTAGTATAATGTATTCTTTTAAACACAAGATCCCTTATCATGTCAAATATATTACTTATTTACAGAAATCAAAATAGTGCCTTACTTTAGCAAGTCCATTAAGTGCCTTATAAAGTCTCCTTGACCAAGAAGCAGGTACCGCCTCATTGCCTGCATGTGGTCCAGCAAGCTGTACTTTTTATTGAGAACATCCAGCAGGTATTTGCTGGTCTCAAAATAAGCAGCATCAATCTTCCCCTGAAATGCATTTTCTAAGTCTGTGAATAGGTCTGCAGCTGTAAAGAACAACAAGGAAGAGCACACACGCATATGTAATTTGTATGTCCACAGAGGAGAAAATGAAGGCACACACATCCAGACTCAGGGCCAACCATTGTCTGTGGTATCAGTAACAGACTGACCCCAGGCACAGGCAGCTGGACATTCCACAAATGAGACCAGAGCCCTAAGACCACACAGATGAAAACAATTCTGCCAGCTGGGTTCACAGCAGACACCTACATGTGTGTGTTCATGATTTCCAAATCCCTTAATACACTGTAACTAACCGTAAATCTCACCAAAACACACTGGTCAAGTCAGTGCTGAGTCACCCTTCCATACCCATAAGATGTTTCCATAAATTAGTCTTAAGACCAAAACAGCACATGCAAATAAGCTTTGTGAATTGTACAACTCGCAAAAGTTGAGTAGTATTATCATGCACCATAGAGTGAACTCTACGGAGATTGCTGGAGACGTCTAGGGGACAAAACCAGATTGTCACCAATAAAGACGCCTGGCTCTAAGCAGTAACATAGAGGAAGAAAGCATTTCCATAGCTTTCTATTGAGAAGAAATCGCAGGTGGAGACTATACACATAACAGAGCTTCTTACAGGGCTGATTTACATCTACAAAGCACAAAACCATTTTTAAAACTTATATGAATATTTCATTTCATTAAACCCACAATAATACTTAAGCTAGACAATAACCCCAGTGGAAGGAACAACCTCAGACTGAGAGAAGGCAAAACGCTAGCTAAAGACTAAGCAAGGACAAGAAAGGCAAGATCTTCTGATTCAGAGTTTAAGTCTCTTTCCGCTATCTGAGTTACCCAGTTTAAATATACCACAAGACTCTTACGATTTGTTTGTCCTTCAGAATAAGAAAGCAGTTAAGACAGGCCTATTTTAGTGTTGCTATTATTCCAATTACACACTGGCAGCAAAAAACTAAGATGCTCCCAGTGAAGAAATTAGTTATCTGAGGATGAGTGAGGTCTGCCTGGAATCATGACACCACGGAACCCCTTGATGAGCTCACCACAGTCCTGCTTTAAGGGCATGGGGTTCTATTTCCGTTGATCTACGTAGTTTTAATGATATAAAGATTTTCTCTAGAAATGTTTTCATTATACCCTTGTTTGAGTCATTAAAAATTTTCATTCCAAAGAGAAGGTTTGAATCAGTCTTAGCCCAAAGCAGCCTATGAAGACACAGAAACCGGAGCCTCTTTGGAACTCTCTTTGCTCCTTCAGAGTTGAGGCATCTCTCGTGCTCCAGTTTTTAAATTCTCACTATTTATTCTTTATTCATACTTTTAAATCTTCATAACCTTTTCACAGATAAAGATGAATTTGACATGTTCTCCTGTTTTTTGACCATTATTAGGATTCTTTCAGGATTTGTATCTTCTATCTTCCAGTTACACTATAAATACTCAACAGCAGAAACTGCTCTCCACAGACCCTGGCAGCCATGTACAGGAAGACGGGGACAGCAGGAGTCGTCACAGAGAAGCAGCAGCGTCAGCAGCAGCAGCGCCCCATCACCCTCAGCATCTGCAGGGGACCAATCCCACAACCCCCACAGACACCAAAATCCCCTGATGCTCAAGTCTCTTCTATAAAACGGAGCAATATTTGCACCTAACCTACACACATCTTCCCACATACAGTAAATCATCTCTAAATTACTTATACTATCTAGCGCAATGTACATGCTATGCAAATAGCTGTTAAACTGTCTTGGTTTTTTTGTATTTTTTTAGTGGCTGCATTTTTTTTTAAGTGTTTTTGATCCTCAGTTGATTGAATCTGCAGATGTGGGGCGGTGGGTATGGGGGCCGCCGGCAGCACAGCAGACGCGGCGCTCACACAAGCAGCAGCAACCTTCATGGAGAGCCTCCCGCACAGCAGGCGCATGGGGACGCCCTGTCCCAGGCACAGCCCATGTGTGTGCCGCCTTCTCTAGGAACTATGAAAGGTCACAACTCGAACACAACTGCTCTCCCAATTCTTCTTCCTTCCACCTCTTCAGTGTAGAAGCATTTCCCCAAAATCTGTATTGGATCACATCTATCTCTATTCCAGGAACTCATCTGGGGTCTATGCACCCCCGCAAAAAAAAATACATGTAAAATTAGGTCTGAATGCTTTAGGGTGAGAGGGGTCATGGCTCTCACACGCCTAGAAAGGGTATCTGCCCTGGACCACACGGGAGCTCTTGCTACACCATCCTGCCTTGTCCTGAGTTACCATGGTGAGATAAGTGCTTCCAAAATCTCTATATTCGGCCCTGACTTTTAACCAGTTTCAGTATAACATTTCCAATACATGCTGGAAGCTTCCACTAGGAAGTCCTCTCAGCTACTGAAAACCAAATTGCCCTAAATGACACTCCTCTCTCAGTGCTATGCTCTCCCGAAATTCCCTGCTGCCCTTCCGACTTGGCCTCACGAGCTCAGAGTTCTAGTGCCATCACTGACTCTTCCTGATCCCCAGCCCTCCTGTCCAGAGAGCCAAGTCCTGTTAAGAGAACATCTGTCATTCCAGTAACACCCGTAGCTAAAACCACACCCAATAACCTATCCTACTTCCTACATGAGGTCCTAGTCTGTCTCTCTTTAGTGTGTCACATTATTAAATAATAACTTTTTATTTTCACTACAATCTTCAGATAAGTCCAATTCGTCCTATTTCCCATCTGCACTTTCATGCACGTTATTCCTTTGTCCTGGGCTGCACGATAACCCACAACCAAATTCTCCTCCTCCTCCACGGCCAGTGCAATTCCTGCCTCTTTCCAAAGCCTTCCTGTTGAGCCTTGCCTGAAAATACCCAAAGCGCTTCACCTGCACATCTCACGGCCCTGATCACTTTCACCTTTATTACTGACTACTGGTTATTTTACTACGCATCTCCTCTCCAAGACCAGACTAATAAGCTCATGAAAGGAACGGTCACGGTGAAGTCATCGTCTCTTTCCTGTAGCTACCACAGTGTCCTACGCAAAGTAAACCTTTTGAATGAACCATGACAATATAAATAGCAAATACAGCCAAAACTGGAGAGCTATAAACATAAGTTAGCCATACACAAAACATCATGAAATTACTGAGAGTGGGGCAGGCAGCAAATGGGGAAAAGGAAGAGAACGAGGGAAAGCCTGAGCACTTCCCACAGGCTGAACGCTCACGCGGCATTCTGAATGCAATAAACACAGTAAGTGCAATAAGTCCTGGCTCTTCTCCAAACAAAGCCTTTGCATCCCGAAGAATGGGCTACCATTAGCAATATTTTTTCTGTTATTTCTTATTTTGGCACACTGCCACTTTATCATTTTAAAAAGTAACAAATTATTAAGAAGGACAAAATAGCTATACCTATCCCAACACTTACTGTATAACTGTATAAAAAGGAAATTAAAAATTTACACAGTACTATATATATATATACACACACATACATAATACTACGTATTAAGGTGTTTCAGAGAGTAATTCCAATAATCTATAAATCCTATGGTACAAAAAATACTTTTAAGTAATCTGTAACATCAGCACATCATCATCACCATCACCTCCACTATCATCACCACTATCACCATCATCATATCATTACTATCACCATCCATCACAATTATCATTGTCATTACTATCATCACATCACCATCATCATTACCACCATCATCACCATCAA
>NW_026652279.1:173304910-173334045 GCF_009828535.3 Hylobates moloch
CATCATCATCATCATCATCACACCATTGCCATCATCACCACCCCACCAGCATCATCATACCGTCCTGGGGTGACTCTGCAGACTTGGTCACAGCTATCATCTTTGTAGTGGGAGTCTGATCATGACAAACTTGGTGCAAGAAATTTATTGATTTTCCTATCAAAAGGACCTAAAAAGAAAAACATTCTGATTACTTTTATGTAAATTTAAAACGACTGCCCAAATCTACAAATATTCGTAAGCTACAAATTGGCTATTGATTGAAAACTAACAAGAGCATCTGCTAGAGTATGGAGCAAATTCTAGTAACTCAAAGATATACTGAACACATACTATGTTGATGTATTCAATTAACATGCACTTACTTCACCTCCAGAACATTAACAATCTCAAAACGCATGAAGTTTTAACTGAAAATTGGTTTTGTCACATAATCTAAGCATACATAGCCATAAAACATCAAAATCACAAAAATTTCTTCTAATCCTACCTTCCTAGACTGATCCATCGTAATAAACGAAGGAATCATCGATTTCCTCAAAGTATACTTGTCGTGCCACAGTCGATCTGTCTTAACTGTTGGATCTGATGCTACAAAAAACTGAAAGCAAAGGGGCATGGAAACGTTCAAGAGTGACATTTATGGCAAAATATTAACCAACAGCAACATCAAAGAGTAAGTTATTCTAGAAAGCCAAGTTCTCCAGACACAGGGAGTCTTACCCATTTATATAATAAAACTTGTATGAAACACAGAAATCTCTCTAAATTGAACTCTGTATTTCCTAAACTTTTAAAACTAAAGTATAACAAAAACAAGTTATATCTTCCTTGGAGACTCAGAATGTCCATTAGTGCCTCTGCAGCATAACACTGAGGCTTCCTGGACGGCACGGAACTCTTTCTCAGCAACAGTGCAGGCTTTTGGGGCTCCCCTCCCTCACAGGCAGCAGCTGTGTATCTCCTCCCATCAGTCTGCCTGCCCTTGCAGTCTCTCTTTTGCAGAGCCCCAAAGCCTGGTACACAGAGGTGCCCAGGCTGGCGTCCTCTGTTCACAAACAAGTCCCAAGCTCTGTGGGCAGACCTTGCTGTTCATGTACCCACGTGCACGAGGGGCCGACACCAGCCAGGTGGCACTGTAGAAGTGACCCCTGTGTGGTTCCCCCGGGAACCATCTGTGCTCAGGAGCTTTCTTCCTCACTGGCATGCAGCTCCCCTGCCCTGACCCTGACAGGCACCTACATCACTGCTGTTAGAAAGGAAACTGAGCAGTAAGGAGAGAATTCAATTGCTGTTGCTTCCAGTTTATCTGCCACTATAATGATGAAGCCATTCTCATTTTTCAGTCATATACCCTAATAGAATTGCGCTTTCATTTCTATAAACTTGTTTTATAAAAGCACAACTGCTGAATTGAAGTAGCTTTTAGTTTTTATAGACGATGCCAGGTTTCCTTTCCACATAGCTGTGTAGACTGACGCTCCCACAGGCAAGATGTCCTGTTTTTGCATCCTGGCTCGTTTTAGATTTTGCCAGTTAGGTGGAATCATGGTTATCCTATATTGCTGTCATTAACCAAAAATGAAGCCGAGCATATTTTCATAGTTCTAACTGCCATTTGCTTTTCTTCTTCTGTGAATGGTCTTTTCATGCCCTTGGCCCATCTTTCTATTCATTTTGTTCTCTCATCAATATACAAAAATTCTTTGTACATTAGGAATAGTGACCATTTGTGAATCATTAAATATTAAAGATTTAATTTTTCCAAGTTAATTATTTGCCATTGTTTATAATATGGTCCATATTTTAGTTCTGATCTATTTTTTGTTATATACAGATAAATGTCAAGTCTTCCTTTATGGTTTCTGAGTTTCCTGTCTTCCTAAGATCTTCCCATTCCTAGATTATGAAAATATTGTCCATCATGTTTTCAGTATTTCTAGAGTTATTTTTATTACCTAGATCTTTTTTCTTTTTGAGACCATAGGGTCTCACTCTATGGCCCAGGCTGCAGTGCACTGGCATGATCTTGGCTCACTGCAATGTCTGCCTCCCCAGCTCAAGCCATCCTCCCACCTCAGCCTCCCAAGTAACTGGGACCACAGGAGCACACCACCATGCCCGGCTAATTTTTTGTATTTTTGGTAGAGACAGGGTTTCACCATGTTGCCCGGGCTGGTCTCAAACTCCTGAGCTCAAGCAATCTGCCTGCCTCAGCCTCCCAAAGTGCTGGGATTGATTACAAGCAGGAGCCACCATGCCCGGCCTATTACCTGGATCTTTAATTCCTCTGGAACTTGGTATAATCCTGGCACACAGTATGTTATAAGGGGGAAGTCGACGTTTTCTCCTGGATGGCATTTTTTTCTTTACTGGCCGAGCCAGCCCCATTTAATGAATACACCATCCTTTCCTCTGAGCTAAGGATGCCTCATCAGGAATTGTTAATATCACCATAATTAATTATATCAACAGATTAAAAGAGGAAATCATTTGACTATATCAAAAAACACTGAGGAAGCATCTGATAATGCCTCTATTTACATTCTCCGATGATGACCAACTCGTTTTTTATGATCATGAGAGCGTGGATTTAAGCATATCCAGTGCTTCCTCCATCACAGTTATGCTCTTCCTGGGGCTCCCCATCTCCTATGTGGGGAGGGGGAGCCTCTTCCAGCCGCTCCTGAGTCCTTCACACTGGACCCAAGTGGTCTGCCCTGCTTTTCTGCTATAGACGGTGCTCCAGGCTTAGCTCTGTTTCTCCCAATACCTAGAATCAGCCACTTCTCCAAGGAGCTCTACTTCCTTTGAGGGAGAAATGGCACCGGGACCATGACCTCAGCACTTGGCAGTGTTTTCAATTAAAAGCCGGAAGGCCTAAGACTCGGCACTGCCCTATGATGCATGGCAGCTGAGTTCTCCAGTCAGACTGTAAAACACATTTCAGTCATATCACACCCAAAGTGCCTTTTTGGTGATCTTTCCATAAATCCCAAATATCTTTAAAAATTACATAGCAATACAAAATTAACGATCTCTTAGCAAAATGTAATGGTCAAAAGTAACCCAAGAAGCAAGAGAGAGGAGACCCTGAAAACAGTATCTTCAGAAGCAACTGGAAATATAAAATGCTATCATTAAGGAACAGGGCTACTAACACTTTTTAAGACATAATTCTTAGGTTGCTTAACGTACTCTAGGCGACAGAAATACACGTAGGATGGCCTCAGTTGATTTCATGAAACTGGCATAACACTAGCACATGTGATTAGAAAAATACCAAAAATATTACAGGACAGTCTCATTTGTGAATATGAATAAACTCTGAATAAAATGTTATAGTTGCATTACTGGAATAAAATATTCTTCATCAGCATATATTATACTTATATGCTATGCTAAATGTCTTAAAAATAAGGGAATATATAAATGAATTACAAAATATTACCATGTAGTCATTAAAAATAGATTGTTCTTAACTACCACAGCCCTTTCCAATAATCTGATGAGAAGTATAGTTCTTCCCAGGAAAAAATCGCATATACAGCTGACCCTTGAATCACACCAATTTGAACTGTGTGGGTCCACTTATAGGTGGATGTTTTCCAACCAAAGGCACACACAGAAACACAGCATCCTCGGGGTGTGAAACTCACTCGTATGGGAGGCCCGCTTTCTCAACCCACAGGTTCCATGGGGTCGACTGCGGGACATGAGTATGTGTGGATTTTGGTATCCACAGGGGTCCTAGAACCAATTCCCCTTGTATACCACAGGAAGATTATATTCACAAAATAGAGTTTCAGAGATCATTTTAATAAGCCTTGGTGTCAAAAAAAAAAAATTTAATGGCATAAAATAATGTTATTTACTTCAACAAGTTGACAAAATACTATGCATACGATACACACAAATACACAGAAAAAATCAGTATATACAAATATTAACAGAATGAGTCTGGTCCTGACAGGGTTACTGGAAAATTTTAACTTTATCTTCTGTATGTGCTTATGTGATCAACATTGTTTAAACTGCAAATATTTTTCTATTAGAAAAAAAAACACTGTTTAATAAAAGAATCAAGTAATTCTAGCCAACTACTGAACACATGCTACCAGTAAATTGTTGTTGCTTTTTTTAAGTAACATCATTTTCCCAGGGCAACCAACTAAAAATGAATTTTTTTCTTTCACAGAAATCTACTTCCAACAGTAAGTATTTCAGGAAACAAAATTCTAATGATGTCAAGATCTTCTATTTGATCCTTTTAAGGGCTAGACAGTATCAATTATGTACAGCCAATCTCCTGCATAAGTAGGCACATGAATAAGTGCCAACATTTTTATGACCATAGGGAAGAGGCTGCTACGTTTATTTTCAACTAAAATGTCTTATCTTTAAGTATCAATTTAAATGACTGAAGCATTCACTGATCTATTTTAGCCTTTTGTGATCTATATTACCCTTCAGGGGTAAACAGCAGTACTATCACGGAGGCGTCACCACCTTAACATAGACTTAAATTGTCCATGACAGAAATAAGCCCCCGTGAGTGATCTCGGCAGCGACGAAGTCACCGTGCTCATGCTGGGACTGCTCTGTAGCTTGCCACGCTATAGATTAGATTAACTGCATATAAATTGTATGTCTGTTATTCAGTTAGACAGAAGAGCTCGTTTCTACAGACAACACACTAATTTATCCTAATAGTCGGAGTACAGCCGGATTTTTATCAGTATGAACAATAAAGAAAACTTAATTTAAACCATAAAAAACCTCACGCAATTCAGGCACGTTTAGAAGTTATGAAAGCACTGCTTCATCTAAGGGCAAAGGAGCACGCAATCACCCCAGCAGCAAATATCTCGTAGCAAGCAGAGAGCTTGGGTACGCTTTAGAATATAATTAATTCTGTGAAAAATACAGAGTTATAGAGGGAAAAAAACCAAGGTCAGAATATAATTGCGATACGCTTTTATTTTACTAAGGCATTTTCCACTCAAGGTTCTTTAATTTTCACCATTATGTCAAACGCAGAAAGAATTAAGAAAAAAAATAAAACATAATTGTACCATGATTTCTCATTAATTGCTGGACAAATGCCAAGGCCTCCCTACTAAAAACAGAAATGAAGAGGGTAATTTTCTTAGCAAGCAACTTCTGAGAATCAGATCCATTAATACAGACCATAAAAAATTCCAACTTCAACTTGCCAATCATGCAGGCAGCTACCAAGAGATTTCTCCTAAGGCCACACTTAGATACGATAAGATGGCAACTGGACCAGGGGAATGGGTAAATTGGTCAGGTTCTCTGTACAACAAAGTATAATTTACAAGGTAAACTTATAATTACAATATTTCAAGAGGTATGGCATAAAAATTCCAAAATAGTAAGATATTTTATATGGTAAACTTTTAAATTTCAGTAACACAGCAAGAGTGCTAAATAGATCCAGAGATATTCTGTCTTATCCATACTTTGTGGATCTTCAAATTCAAGAATGTAGAGTTTTAGAATATTATCGCAGCATTTAAGTAAACATTTGAATCAAGTCTGGAAATCTAATTTTGAAAGCAAGTTTAATTTTAACTTGATCCATCTTTTCTTGCTGCTAGTTGAAGCCCCTAATCTTTACTATCCAAAGGGCAAATGGAAACTGAGTGGTTTTGCCTGTAACTTGAATATATTGGCATAACTCGTTTACCTTAAGTTTACGGGGGAAGAAGCAAGGTTAGCTACAGAAAGGACTCACCATGCAGCTTCTCTAGACAGTGGTAACACAATGGAAAAACTTGGTTTTATTTTACAGTACCTACATTTAAGAGCAAAAAATATAAACTTTTTCCCCAAATGCTGAAAGTGCTTTCCAACTTAATCATTCGGAATACCTTCCAAACTCTTATAGCCCTCTACTTTTGTCTGCCTTTGCAAATATACAAGATATAAATAAAATAAAAACAAAATAAAATTTAGATACCATTCTTAGCACTAGTGGGCTAAAAGTCTATATCCTTTTTATTGTTAAAAGGAAAAATCCCAGATGTTAGACTTAGAGGCAGCTTTTAATGACACCACGGCAGACATAGCAAAGCCCAGATGTCACCTGGAAGTTTTTCTGTCATCTTGCAGTTGCCAATCAGCCAAGCCCACAGGCAGCTGGGCAGAGAGGCAGTGCAGTGCTCAGCCTTGATCGGCACTCAAAGAGCTTCCAGGAAGGAAGACAGGAGAGAAAGCCTTCACACATGGAATGAGCTCTGCTGGGCCATCAACAGAGAGACCAAGAGATCCCTGAGACTGGCAGCAGCCCAATGCAAGGAAGTCCCTGAGGAATAGCAGTAGGGTCTGGACAGACACAGCCAAGAGGGAGACGCACTGCGTTCCCATTCAACAGGCATCTACCGACTCCTAGGCAGGAGGAACTGGAGGTCAAGGTGAATTCAGGCTTCGGGTCACTACAGAAGGTGCAGCTCTCACACCAGCACCATGCCCAGCCCATGCATCTCTCATGTTTGCAAAAGCCCAGGTCAAAGAAAAGCCCTGGGTCCTGTTCCAACTTGGGCTTCCCTTAACCAGGGCCACAGACAGACAGCACAGCAGGGGCCTGTGGACTTGGGAGGAAAAATAATCTCATCTTTATTTTCACTAACCTCACTAACCTCTATCTGAAATTTATCTTTTCCTTCAATTATAAATGTGACTAACAAACCACAGTACCCGTGCCTTTGTCAACAACAGGAACCATACATTTCACATCACATGTTAAGCTGTTGCAGGTGCTTTGAAATAGGCACTAATCCTTCTTAATGTGTTAAATTTTATTTATTTATTTAAAAAATAAGCCCGCATATTACCACATCACTGACTTGATATTCAGTTTGGACACACTAGATAAAGCAGAGTTCTAAGAGAATTTTTTTTTTTTTTAATTTTCTATTTCCATAGCTTTCGGGAAACAGGAGGTGTTTGGTTGCATGAGTAAGTTCATCTGTGAGATTTTGGTGCACCCGTCACCTGAGCAGTAAACACTGCACCCAACTTGTAGTCTTTCATCCCTCACTCCCTTCCCACCCTTTCCCTCCAAGGGAATTTCTTAGAGCCTGCACTACTGCAAAGAGGAGTGTGAGTGTGGAAGGGAGGTGAGTGTGCAGAGCTGGTGTGGAAGGAGGTGGCACTCTAAACTCAGCCGCATCCCATCACCTCAATTTTAGAACAAACTTTGCAGGTTCCCGCCCGACTCTGGGGGCTGCTGCAGGGAATCGGAGGGTGGACAGGCCAGGGGTCCTCAAGTTTCAGTGCACAGCAGAAACACCACGGGACTTCGGAAATCCTCATGCCCACATCAGTCCACATTAAAACTCCTGTGGCCGGGCGCAGTGGCTCACGCCTGTAATCCAAGCACTTTGGGAGGCCAAGGCGGGTGGATCACGAGGTCAGGAGATTGAGACCATCCTGGCTAACATGGTGAAACCCCGTCTCTACCAAAAATACAAAAAATTAGCCGGGCATGGTGGCAGGCACCTGTGGTCCCAGCTAATCGGCAGGCTGAGGCAGGAGAATGGCGTGAACCCGGGAGGCGGAGCTTGCAGTGAGTCGAGATTGCGCCACTGCACTCCAGCCTGGGCGACAGCAAGACTCTGTCTCAAAAAAAAAAAAAAAAAAACCCTCTTGCAAGGCCCCATGTGTGGCAAACAGATGTGCAGGCTGAGAGCTACAGAGCCCTACTTGGGCACAGCGACTCCATGGTGAACAGGAGCACCTCAACCTAGCAGGGTGGGCGAAGACCCGGGAAAGGAGCCACAGGAGCTACCGTAGCTGGCATCCCTCACCAAGCGTTTGTGTTTTCAGAACTTCTACATTTTTTTTTTATTGAGAGGAAATTCACATAATATAAAAGTCACCATTTTAAAGTGTGCAACTCGGTGGCTTTTCGTATATTCACAACGTGGTCGTGCAACCATTCCTATGATCTAACTCCAGAACATTTTCATCAGCCTGGAGAGAAACTCCGCATCCATTAAGCAGTCACTCATTCCTCTCTGCCTCCCCACCCCCAGTCCCTGACAACATTAACTACTTTCTATCTCTACACATTTGCCAATTCTGGACATTTCATACCAATTGAATCATACAATATATCGCCTTCTGTGTCTGGCTTATTTCACAGAGCACAATGTTCTCACGATTCATCCACACTGTAGCAAGTATCAGATTTTCATTTTTTTGTTAAGGCTGAACAATATTCCATTGTATGGATATACGTCATTTTATTATCAATTCACCAGTTGATGGACACTGGAGCTGTTTTCACTTTTGACTATTATAAATGACGCTGCTATGAATGTTCATGGACAAGTTTTTAGATGAATGCATGTTTTCATTTGTTTGGGTATATACCTAGAACTGTTGGGTCACATGGTAAATCCATATTTAATTTTTTTAGAAACTGCCAAACTGTTTTCCAGAGGGGCTGCACCATTCTGTCTTTCTACCAGCAACGATGCAGTTCCCAATTTCTCCAAATCCTTGCCAATACTTGTTATTTTCTGGCTGTTGGTTTGTTTTTGTTAACGAACCTAATGGCTGTGAAGTGGTATTTAATTGTGGTTTTGATCTGCATTTCCCTATAATGATAATCTTTTCCTGTGCTTACTGTCCATTTTTGTATCTTCTTTGGAGAAATATCTTCTCAAATCCTTTTTAAACTGGGTGATTTTTCTTGTTGAGTTGTGATAGTTCTTTATGTATTTGGGATGGGATACTAGACCATTATCAAGTAAGTGATTTGCAAATACTTTTCTCCCACTCTTTTTTTTTCACTTTCTCAAAAGTGCCCTTTAATGTACACAGTTTTTATTTTGATAAAGCCTGATTTACTTGTTCTCATTGTTCGTGCTTTTGGTGACATATCTAAGAAACTGCTGCCAAATCCATGGTCCCAAAAATTTACCACTATATTTTCTTCTAAGTTTTATAACTTTGGCCCTTAAATTTAGGTGTCTGGTCCATTTTGAGTTAATCTTTATATATGGTGTACGACAGAGATCCCAATGCATTCTTCTACATGTAGATATCCAGTTGTCCCGTTATCATTTGCTGAAAATGCTTTTTATCCCCACTGAGTCATCTTGGCACCTTTATTGAAAATCAATAAAAATGAAGATGTACTTCTGGGCTCTCGCTTCTAGCCCATTGACCCAGAGGTCTATCATTATGCCAGTATCACATTGTTTTGATTACCTTGCATTGTAGCATGTTTTAAAATCAGAAAGTTTGTTCAACTTTGTTGTTTTACAAGATTGTTTGGCCTCAGGGCCCCTTGTACTTCTTTGTGAACTTGAAGATCAGCTTTTCCATTTCTGCAAAGGCTGTTGGAATTTTGATAGACATTGCATTGAAAGTGTGGCTCGTGTTGGGGGAGTACTGCCATCTTAACAATATCAAACACTGAAAGTGTGTCTCCTGTTGGGGAAGCGCTGCCATCTTAGCAATATCAAATCTTCCATCCATAAGCACAGAATGTCTTTCCATTTATTTAGGCCTTTTTCATTTCTCTCAACAATGATCTATCCTTTTCAGAGTACAAGTCTTGCACTTCCTTGGTTAAATTTTTTACTATGTATTTAACTTATTTAAATGGTATTTTAAATGGAGTTATTTTCTTAATTTCATATTTGGATTATTCATTGAAAGTATATGGAACTATAACTGATTTTTTTGAGCTTGTATCCTGCCAATGTGGTGAACTTATACATTAGACAGCTATACATACACCTCTCTACCTGTATATAATCTTTATTATAAAGTATGTGTGGATTCTTTAGTTTTCTATAAATAAGACCAAGTATCTGTGAACAGAAATGGCTTTACTTTTTTTTGGAGACATGGTCTCACTCTGTCACCCAGACTGCAGTGGTACAATCATAGTTCACTACAGCCTCAACCTCTTGGGCTCAAATGATCCTCTGACCTCAGCCTCCCAAGAAGCTAGGACTACAGGTGTGCACCACTACACCTGGCTCATTTTTTTCTTAATCTGTTGTAGAGAGGAAGGTCTCGCTATGTTGCCCAGACTGGTCTCAAACTCTGACTGCAAGCCATCCTCCTGCCTTGGCCTCCCAAAATGCTGGGATTACGGCTGTGAGCCACTGCACCCAGCTGGTTTTACTTTTTCTTTTCCAATCTGGCTATCTGGATGCTTTTACCTTTTTCCTTTGAAAAAAAACAAAAAAAAAACAAAAAAACTTGACTAATTATCCTGGCCAGATATTAGCATCTCAACAATGCTAAAAGGAAGTGGTAAGAGTGAACATCCTTGTCTTGTTCCTGACCTTAGGAAGAAAGCATGGAATCTTTAAGCATGATGTTAGCTGTTACTGTTTCACAGATGCCCCTTATTAGTTATGTTCCTTTCTATTCCAAGTTTGACTGCTTTTTTATCATGAAAGGGTACTGAATCTCATCAAATGCTTTTTCAGCATCAGTTGAGTTGATCATTTTTCCTTTCACTGCCTTAGTAAGATGTCTTACATTGACTGACTTTGATTATATTGAGCTACCCTTGCATTCTTGGGATTAATCCCACTTGGCCATGGTGTACAATCCTTCTACTATGCTGATGAATTCTGTTTTCCAATATTTTACTGAGGATTTTTGCATCTATATTCCTAAGAAATACTGGTATGTAGTTTTTGTGTGTTGTATCATGTTGACTTCATAAAATGAGTTAAGAAGTATTCCGTCCTATTCTATTTTTTTAAGGAATCTGAGAAGGATTGCTGTTAATTCTTTAAATATTTGGTAGCACTCACCAGAGAAGCCATCGGCTCCTGCACTTTTCTTTGCTGAAGTTTCTTGATTACTGATTCAATCTCTTTACCTGTTACAGGTCTATTCAGGTTTTCTATTTCTTTGTGAATCAATTTTGGTAGTCCGTATGCTTCTAGGAACTCTCTCAAGTTTTCTCTCTCAAGAAATGTCTTGATTTCACCGTCATTTTTGAATGGGAATTCTGTTGGATACAGAATTCTTGAGTCATCATGGTTTTTCTTTCAGCCTTTTGAATGTATTCTCCCCTACCCTGTGGCCTCCACGGTTTCTGATGAGAAATCAGATATTCATCTTATTGAGGATCCCTTCTGTGTTATGGGTTTTCCCACCTGCACTTTGAAGATTTGCTCTGTCTCTCTACAGTTGGGTTATATAGGTTGAGTATCCCTAATCTCAAAATCTGAAATCCAGAATGCTCGAAAATCCAAAGCATCTTGGACACCAGCATGACACTGACAGGAAATGTTCATTGCAGTATTTCTGATATCAGATTTTCTGATTGGGGATGCTGAACATAAGTATAATGCAAGCATTCCAAAATCCATATTCCAAAACTTCCGGTACCAAGCATCTTAGATAAGAGATATTCAACCTAAATGTGTTTTGCTGTGGTGAGTTTATCCTACTTTTGAGAGTTTGCTGAGCCCCTTGAATGTGTAGATTAATGTTTCTCATCAAATTTGAGTCTCTTTGCTCTGTTCATTTTCCTTCCCTCTTTTAACTTTCTGTTCTCAGAATGGATGTTCTCAATTGACCTAAACTCAATTTGCTGACTTTCTTCTCCCTGCTCAAATCTGCTGTGGAGCCCCACTAGTGAGTTCATTCATTTCAGTAATTGTCCTTTTTAACTCCAGAATTTCTATTTGGCTCTTTTTTACAATTTCTATCTCTTTATTGATATTTTGCACTTTTATTATAAAAAAAAGCATTTTCTTATATAGATATACAATAAATTACTATGAGATGAATGATTATAAAGCTCAGTTACAGCTATTTAGTTAACCACACACTTGAAAAAATGCAATTTTACAACAAAGTTATGACTCCCATTAGGGAAACTGAGGAAAAAACCTATAGAGGAAACAAAGAGACAAAATTTCCACATTTTAATTACATAGTGATCAAACACACAATGTAACTGTCTAAATCACCAAATTCTTATGGTAAACATGTTATTAATATTTAGAGTAAATTAAAGAGAACCTTCCCAAAACTAATCAGAGACTTTAAATGGATATTTATAAATGTAGGGTCTAACAGAAAACAGAGATGTCAGAGAACTACAAACAAATCAGCGCCCACAGACATCTTAGGGACAGAAGATATTCAAATGTTATCCAATGTTCTCCTTAAAGTAGCAGCAGATATACTACACACTTCCTATTGGTCTGATGTAATCCTCACACATACACAAAGTCGCACCAGACAAGCACTATCATACACACATCTGGAAGATGGGGAAGGGAAGGCCCAGAGAGGCGAAGGTATTTGCCCAGGATACAGTCATCAGAACCTGAAGCCAACAGCCAGACCCAAATCAGACTTCAGAACCTAAGCTCTTGAGCTCTAACCCACAGAGATAAAGTAGTCAGATAAGTTACAATGAGATAAACCGGTAGGTGGTATAAGCCCACTGGTATTGCAGTACTAAACATAGCAGACCCATGGCAAAGAACACAATATACTTTATGTCAAGAAAGATTAATTTTAGCTCCATCAATCATAACGCATTTCTGAAAAAACCTACAAGCAAAATTAGTGAAGCAAACAAGAGTATCTCAGGTGTAAAGACGCATTTCTGAAAAAACCTACAAGCAAAATTAGTGAAGCAAACGAGTATCTCAGGTGTAAAGACCTATTTGGACAAAATGACCAGCAAATTTAAAAATTACAAGTCATGAACTTCCTAAAGCTCTATCTAATCTCAGACCCTAGGTACATGCGTCAGTAAATACAGAACCTTTAAAATAAAAAAAAGACAGGGATCATGACATCACTGTAGTAGCCTATCAGCATTCAGGTGGTCTTGGGAAAGGACACCTGGGAACGATGACATCAATGTAGTGGCCTGTGAGCATTCGGAAGGTCTTGGGAAAGGACACCTGGGAATGTTTTGCATTAATTCTTGCAACTTTTCTAAGTCTAAAATTAAATCAAAAGGAAAACATTTAAAAGTGAAAATCTTTGCCAATGAGGCAAGACCTGAGGTAAGTTCATTAATAATTTGAGATGCTGATTCGAATATTATACTCAATAGACATGCATTCTTTTTAAATAAATAAAACATGAACATTAGCCTTATACATATTCTAAGCAACAAGAGTTCTTCAAAAAAGTTTGCCAAATTTAAACCACACTAGTCTTAAGGGTCTGCTTTTGTCTCACCCCAATGAATCAAAGTTTAAACATATTAAAGAAAAAAGTACAGAGAAAAATCAATTTATCAGTTTTTGCCCAATTTCCTCTGCATTCCCTATCAACTCTTCAGTCCCATCATTACTATCACGAAAGGAAATGAATACACAGGCCTGAATAACACATAAGGCAGAGAATCAATAAAGAACTGGCGGTACCTTTAAGGACTCCTTTAAAAACACAGACAAATGGCCAGGTGTGGTGGCTCTTGCCTGTAATCCCAGCACTTTGGGAGGCCGAGGCGGGCAGATCACCTGAGGTCAGGAGTTCAAGACCAGCCTGGCCAACATGGTGAAATCCCGCCTCTACTAAAAATATGAAAATTAGCTGGGCGAGGTGGCACATGCCTGTAATCCCAACTATTCAGCAGACTAAGGCAGGAGAATCACTTGAACCCAGGAGGCGGAGGTTGCAGTGCACCAAGATGACACCACTGCATTCCAGCCTGGGTGCCAGAGCAAGACTCCATCTCAAAAAAAAAAAAAAACCACAGACAAATATAATGAATTGGTGGTTCAACTAAGGAGTACTTTAAAAACCTTGTTATGAAAAATATGCCAACTAAATTATTCTCAAGACAGAAATATCGCAAATTACAAATTAGGTACTAAAGTCAAAAAAGACAATTAGCCAGCTTGTGGCTTTGACTTTTATTCTAATTATTAGCAATATGTATCCTAATTGTATGAAAACTCAGACAATTCCCACTCCAATCTCTGAAGAAAACGAGGTTTATCAATTGATCAGCAATCATTAGAAAAGTTAAAATCGCCCAAATTCATACTATAACTGACATACTAACTATTGAACGAAGAGGATACAGATTCTTTAATTAAATAAAAAGGTAAACTTTCCTTTTATAATCCTAATTTTTAAAGATTGCCTTAAAATATCATCTTTTAGTTCTGAAGGGTACAATTATAATGGATAAGAAGATACACCTCAAAACTGAAAACAGTAACACACAGAACTTTTTATTTCCAGTGTACAAGCTGGTCAAAGTATTTCTCATAAATCTACATCACTAAGCATGGCTGAGAGTAACAAATCATAGTAGTATGAAAGGAACATACGTTCTGAAAATAAAACATTGATTTTTCATTTTCTTAACCACAGGATCACTTAGACTCCCATAAACTCATTAAATAACAAATGTTTTAAACGCAGATAACTTGGCTTATTGTGATAATGGTCAGGAGATTTAATATGCATTCTGAATAATCAATTGCACAGGTTTTTAAACAGCTTTCAAACCTCACCTCATCCTGTAATTATGGAATAACTGAACATAAATGCATTAAAAATGACAAGCCTCACTCTACCAAAGGAAACGCCTGTTACCTACATGTCCTTAGCACCTTACCATGGTGATAGATAAAAACTAAATAGTACAAGAATTTAAGTCTCCATTTAATCTTGAAAAATTAAGTCTAGAGCTTTGTCAATTGAATAATTTTATGATATTTTCCAGAAAGACCTAAAAATAAGGATTCAAATTTAAATGATGAATACCAAATATACCTCTATAGATGGCATGTATATGTATTTTAACATTGAACATTATATAAAATTTAAAATAAGAATTGAGCTACCTAGAGTGTCAGAGGTCAGTATAAAGTTTACCTTTAAGGAGAAGGGGACAACGACGGGTACACAACAGGGGTACTGATAAGTGCTATTTCTTGACTTGGATAGTGGCTTAATACAAATTGCATATAAAAAATTAAAAATATAAAATAACCTAGATTTAAACAAAAGGTACAGAGCTTAAGAGTGTAGGGCCAGGCGCGGTGGCTCACACTTGTAATTCCAGCACTTTGGGAGGCCGAGGCGGGCGGATCACGAGGTCAGGAGATCAAGACCATGGTGAAACCCCGTCTCTACTAAAAATACAAAAAAAATAGCCGGGCGTGGTGGTGGGCGCCTGTAGTCCCAGCTAACTCGGAGAGGCTGAGGCAGGAGAATGGCGTGAACCCGGGAGGCGGAGCTTGCAGTGAGCCGAGATTGCGCCACTGCACTCCAGCCTGGGCAACAAAGCGAGACTCCGTCTCACAAAAAAAAAAAAAAAAAAAATGCATCCCCACAACCCAGCAATCCCACCTCCCAGAACTCACCTTAGAGAAACTCATAAATACATGCAGGGAGACACATAAAAGGATATTCATTTTGATACTGTTCATAAGATTAAAAACTACAAAGAACATCATCTCCATCAATAGGACAGTGGCCAGATAAAAACAGATCTGTCCCTACTGTGAAATAACATGCAGTAATAAAGAAAAACTACACACACCATCGGGAAAGCGCTGCAAGACAGGCTGAGCAACTCGCCCAACGCAGATGCATACACGCCATGCCGCCCATGTGTTTCAAAAGCACACAGAGCACCAGAGAGACTTTCTGCCCCAACGCTTGCTTTAAAAACAACTTGTAACAGCACAAACAATAAATTAGAAAACAAATTGAACGTAATACAAACTTCATGCTTATTTGCAATTTCATCCATGAGAAACGGCAGGAGAACACACGCCACTGCAGCCAGCAGCGCCCACACAAGGCATACCTGTTTCAGATGGCCAGGGCTCCGCCACTTCCCACCACACACAGTCTGCGGTCCTGACAGCCCACTCCCACAAGCAAACGCCAGGGCTTTTCCAAGACCAATGTGATATTTATAGCAGTGCTTATGTATTTCTTAACCTTTAACGTGTAAAACTGTGCTACAACTTTTGTTAGATTCCTGACTTTCTGTTATTTTAATGTTACTGACAAAGCTTTTGAGTGTGGTGCCCTTCACCCTACCTTCCACCAAAAGCCCTATCATTTCTATCGTGTGATTTATTACACAACAGTGATTTTTAAGCAGCATATGCTGTTACAGAACTGACTATATTTCAATAGGTACATATACAACTAACTTGTTTCATTAAGCTGTTAGCACCAAAGTGAGTTTGCAAAGTAATCATGGCAAAGCAGCAGAATCTGCCATGATGACTGCCCCCAGACTCAGGAGGCCTCGTCCTGCTTTGCCATCCATGTGCTAGTAAACTCGGACGAGTGATTCCACCTTGCTGAGGAATAAACTGGGACAATTCTCCACTAACCAAAGAACCCATGAACTTATCTGCTGTTCAGTGAGATAACCAGCTGTCGAGGCACTGTGTAAAATGTATATGGTATTCAATTGAAGTGCAGTCGCATTCCTGTTAGGAGAATATGGTAATCATGACGGGAAAAATGAAACAGCATAAGGGCGTGCCCATGCTTTTTAAATCCAAGTCTCAGAACCGAACACCAATCCTTACTTCGTGGTAAGTGTCCTCAAGCTCCCCATCATATATCCAGCGGTACAGGAAGCTCAGAACAGGATGAGACACGAGGCTGAGGATGTGCTGCACCAGAGACCGCATGTACGGGTCTCCTGTTTTTGTGTAGGCGTGGACAGCTGAGGCCAGCTCACCTCCTTTCCTTCCTGGGAGAAATGGAGGAAAATACACAAAAACATCCACATTTACACTCATAGTACACACCAGTCACCTCATACTAACCAAAGACGCCCAAGCAATTGAGATAAAGAGCATTTGTTTTCTTACAGTTAATACCATTTTGGACCTAGAAGCAGCAGTAACATGTCATGATTCAGAAACCAGACTCCAACCCTGGCTTTACACAAGTGTGTGAGTCACTCTTCTCTTTAGGACCGCTGACGAATTTTTCAGAAACAAAAACTAGCAAAAAAATTGCTGGCTACACAATCTAAAGTTCATATAACTTTTCACGCCTTTTCTACTTGAGACATACTAAGATTCACGCTTCATGGTGCAATGGAGGGCACAAATATATATGAAAAACAAAAGTTCTATGAATCAATATTTGCACTTTTTTTTGGTATGATATGCTAGCCCCAACCCATTAACTGGTTTCATAACACATTAACAGGCTACAACATACAGTGTGAGAAACACCACTCTATGTAGAGAGAAGAGGCCCCCTGGGCCTTGGCCAGAACTACGCAGTATGAAGGACTGCGAGTGGCAAAAATCCGGTCTGGAAATAGAAGCACACGAAGAGTTCTTATGTTATGCTAAGAATTCAAGATTTTATTAGACCACTGGTAGATTTTAGGGAGAGGAGTGACAGGATCTGATTTTAAGAAGATGGCTCTGGTGTGTGTACACAAAGTGGGAGTGTGAGATTGAATATGGGGATCGGACAGCAGCTCTTACAACAGTCCCTACAGCGCCAAGGCCAAGCGCACAGGCTGAGCAGAGTGAAGAGAGTGAAGGACCCCAGGGGCCCGCTGGACACAGAAAGTGACAGAGGAGTTTGGGGGATCCAGTTGCGGAGGAGTGCTGGGAACTGGAGAAAACGCTGGCGTTTATTTACCGTGCTCCACTTCTCTCTTTTTTGAGGGAAGTGCCAAGAGGTGAGAGGAGGGTGTGCAGACAGCAAGACGACCAATGGGGCCCTGCAGATTCTGGGGACCACCCCAGGCAGAGGATGGCAGTTAAGAAGGGAACTCTTGTGTGGCAGATGGCCGGCTTGCCCATCTCATGTCGTCCTAACAACCCTAAGAGGTAACTGCTACTAGGATCTCAATGGTACAAACAAGGGAAAAGGCAAAGAGGTTCTTGGCCAAGGTAGCACAAACAATGAGAAAAAATGTCAGAACGCAACGAGCAATACAGAACCTAAGAGCCAGAGAGGCCAAAGCAAGACATGCAAATACGGGAACATCTGACCGAGAGTCACCAACATGGTCCCTGACCGCAGAAGGACTAAAGGCAAAAAGCAAAATGCAAGGAAAGGCGACCAAGGGAGCAGCAAGCACCATGGGGAGCCGTAACCAAGGACCACGCAAGAGAGAAATCTTTAAACACGAGACACCCTCCTCCTTCCCACCCTCCTCCTTCCCACCTCCATCTCAATGCCAGCCCGAGCTTCTACCGTGTACATACTGGGCCACACTGGCAACTGGTTACGTCCCCTCTTGGTTCCTATCTATTGATTCCTATTGAATCAACATGGCCATTAAGGATAAAAAAGGGCAGGACACAAAAGCAAGCCTGGATGGCGCACCCTACAAATGAGTTCTGAAACAAAGCGAGTGCCGGACACGCGTGGGAAAGACGCGCACGGGACCTTGGCAGTGGTCCACCAGGGCCGCAAGGGTCTTCAGTCGTATTTTGGGATCATAGGTCCAAACCAGGAGGCGCCGAAGTGTTAAACTACTCTCAAGTCCCAAATTCACACCCTGGTCATCCTCTAGTTGTAGCTAAAAAACAATAAAGATAGAAATGTTTAAGTACAAATAACTACATAGATCACACTTCTTAACCTACATCACGTGAATATAAGAAAATGATTATACTCATAAAAATGAAGCCAAAGTCCCCTTTAAAAAAAAACAGTATTTTTAAGCTACCTTTAACTGGTAGAACCCTGAAAATTGGCAATTAACTGGCTCTAGGCTACACTGAAACTTGATATTCAAACCTTACAAATAATATTATGAAAAATATTGCTGTCTTTTAAAAGTAATGTATGAAGGAACTTAAACAGTCTATATAGCTTCAATTTTGTAACACTTTGAATCATGAAGAAATAAAAATAAAAATAAAAGATTTACCTGAGAATGTAAAACAGAGAGCAATCGATAGTATTCTCTGAGTTCCTGGTGCAAGGCGGCACAAAAGCTCTGTTTGGAGGAGAAATATAATTAAAGCACGACACACTCATTACACATTGACTGATTTTAAGTGGAAAGGTATAATGCTTTTAGATAAAGTTCAGGTGGGCTGCTACAAGACTTAAATTCAGGTTTTGTCAATAATCTTCTAATCATCTTAATCACCACAATATATATTTTAATAACATGAGAAAAGTGTTGTTCCTTAGTACAAAAAGCATGAACTTTGCAGAAGAGGAATGGAAAAAAAAAATATATGGTATAGTTTTCATGAAGTGTAGTGACTTTAGAGAATGATCCTTTAAGATTATATCCCCTGTAGATCTAATTAAACTAAAGAGCTTCTGCACGGCAAAAGAACCATCAGAATGAACAGGCAACCTACAGAATGGGAGAAAATTTTTGTAATCTACCCATCCGACAAAGGGCTAATATCCAGAATCTACAAAGAACTCAAATTTGCAAGAAAAAATCAAACAACCCCATCAAAAAGTGGGCAAAGGATATGAACAGACACTTCTCAAAAGAAGACATTTATGCAGCCAACAGACACATGAAAAAATGCTCATCATCACTGGCCATCAGAGAAATGCAAATCAAAACCACAATGAGATACCATCTCACACCAGTTAGAATGGTGATCATTAAAAAGTCAGGAAACAACAGGTGCTGGAGAGGATGTGGAGAAATAGGAACACTTTTACACTGTTGGTGGGACTGTAAACTAGTTCAACCATTGTAGAAGACAGTGCGGTTATTCCTCAAGGATCTAGAACTAGAAATACCATTTGACCCAGCCATCCCATTACTGGGCAGATACCCAAAGGACTATAAATCATGCTGCTATAAAGACACATGCACATGTATGTTTACTGTGGCACTATTCACAATAGCAAAGACTTGGAACCAACTCAAATGTCCATCAATGATAGACTGGATTAAGAAAATGTGGCACATAAACACCATGGAATACTATGCAGCCATAAAAAAGGATGAGTTCATGTCCTTTGTAGGGACATGGATGAAGCTGGAAACCATCATTCTGAGCAAACTATTGCAAGGACAGAAAACCAAACACCGCATGTTCTCACTCATAGGTGAGAATTGAACAATGAGAACACTTGGACACAGGGTGGGGAACTTGGACACTGGGGCCTGTCGTGGGGTGGGGGGAGGGGGAAGGGATAGCATTGGGAGATATACCTAATGTAAATGACGAGTTAACGGGTGCAGCACACCAACATGGCACATGTATACATATGTAACAAACCTGCACGTTGTGCACATGTACCCTAGAACTTAAGGTATAATAAAAAAAAAAATTAATTAATTAAAAAAAGATTATATCCCCTGTAAATATTCAGGGTTAAAATATAATTTTCTTTCATGCTTTTAATTAACAAAATTTAAAAATTGGCAGCTCAATGCCAATCCTCCTAATTTTTGTTCTGTTTACACTGCTTGTCCTTCTGATCCCTATTAGTAGTAAGAACTTTTCCACACATCTCCAATCTTAAATACTGAAAGGAGGCTGGGCACGGTAGCTCACGCCTGTAATCTCAGCACTTTGGGAGGCCGAGGCAGGTGGATCACAAGGTCAGGAGATCGAGACCATCCTGGCTAACACGGTGAGACCTCGTCTCTACTAAAAATACAAAAAATTAGCTAGGCGTGGTGGCAGGCACCTGTGGTCCCAGCTACTCGGGAAGCTGAGGCAGGAGAATGGTGTGAACCCGGGAGGTGGAGCTTGCAGTGAGCCGAGATCGCGCCACTGCACTCCAGCCTGGGTGACAGAGCAAGACTCTGTCTCAAAAAAAGAAAAAAAAAAAAATACTGAAAGGAGTCAGGTCAAAACAACAGGAATCAGAAGCTAGAAGAGGCACCCTCATACACCTGCATCCAGTCCTGTGGCAAGAGCCTTCAGGGATGAACTGTGGGATGTAACTCCACGATGCTTGGGGGCAGCTCTGCTTTTCAAGGAGCCTACAGCAGAAGCAGCCTGCAAGGGATAAACCTGTGTTCTTTCTCATTCAGTTTCATCCAGCAAAACTCCATCAAAAAAAAATTTTTTTTTTTAATTATTTTTCAAACTTGTTTTCTTTAAGTAAATATGTAGGTTGCATATCTTTCTGTGTATTTTTAAAATATATCAGCAGTCACCTATAAGTGTATTTTACTGCATTTATGGTTTGTGGACTAAGACAAATGTAAACATTTTCAAGTTTGAAAATGAACATAAAACATGCTAATTTTGTAGACACAAAAGGACACGTCAAAAGTGAGGTGTGCAAGAAGAAAAGTCCTAGAGTCTGGAATGAGACAGACCAGGGGGTAAAAATCCAGGGCTCCCGCTGGAGGTACTGCCACGCGTCAGCCCCCGACGGTATGAACCTCTCGGCTCATCTACATAGGGAGGAAGAATAAATGCGGTAACGTAGGGCAAGCGCCTGGCACAGGGTGGGCACAAAGGTGCTTACTAAACCATAGGTCAGTTTTCTTAGGTAATATTTACAGAGAAAACGACATGGAATCTGCTCAGGCACAGCATCACTCTTTACCAAAACTCCATCCCAGCCCCAGGGCAGGAGGGCAGACACACAAATACATCAAAGCTTTTAAAAACCTCCTGAAATATGCAGCCAGGCACGGTGGCTCACACCTGTAATCCCAGCACTTTGGGAGGCCGAGGCGGGCAGATCATGAGGTCAGGAGACCGTAGACCATCCTGGCTAACACAGTGAAACCCTGTCTCTATTAAAAATACAAAATATTAGCCAGGCATGGTGGCGGGTGACTGTAATTCCAGCTACTTGGGAGGCTGAGGCAGGAGAATGGCGTGAACCTGGGAGGCGGAGCTTGCAGTGAGCCGAGATTGCGCCACTGCACTCCAGCCTGGGTGACAGAGCGAGACGACTCCATCTCAAAAAAAAAAAAAAGAACAAAAACAAAACCTGCTGGAATAACCAAATCATTATCCATCATGTAGAATCTAAGTATTTATATACAGGTGTATGTGAGTCAGCTTCTGAGAAGTCTACAACCAGAAGAGTGGAAGTGCAGGCAGAGCATGGCAGCGCCACATACACTCAAAGGGAAAAGGCCTGTGGTTAGCAGAGGCTGTTTCCACCTTGGTTTATTAAATGCACATGTAAATTTCACACTTACAAAACAGTATCTTCGTTCATATATGATTTTGCTCCATTTGGTATGTCTACAGCCAGGACACCTCCAAGGTTAATTGGGGGCACTGGTAATACTGACACAGGACACAAATTATGCAAGGCATAAATTAGGGCACACGGTCACCCCACTGAGAGCACACGCTGGCTCTTCAAACAAGATAAACCATCACTCCTTCAGCAACTGGATGGCACAGAGCAATGACTTCAAACAGCAGGAAATGGAAGTAGAACAGAGACAGCTTTGGAACAGAGTGACACGTCACACCCTGGTCCATACCTGCCATCTACTAGTCAGGGCATCTTGGTCAAATCAATTAAACTTGCTGAGGTTCAATTTTCACATCTGCAAAATGGGGACAATAAATGCTTGCCCTGATCATTTTAGAAGGCTGCTATGATAATCAATAAGGAGAAAGGAGATAAAAGAAGAGGCTCTAAATTCCAGTACTATAAACAGCAGTCCCAGCCTTTTTGGCACCAGGGACTGGTTTTGTGGAAGACATTTTTTCCATGGACCAGGGTGGGATGGGGGGGCAGGGTGGTTTTGGGATAAAACTGTTCCCACCTCAGATAATCAGACATTAGATTCTCATAAGAAGCACGCAACCTAGATCCCTTGAATGCGTGGTTCACAACAGGGATCACGCTCCTATGAAACTAATGCCGTCACTGATTCGACAGGAGGCAGAGCTCAGGCAGTCAGGCCTGCTCGCCCTCCACTCACCTCCTGCTGTGCAGCCCAGTTCCTAACAGGCCACGAACCAGTACCGGTCCACAGCCCAGGAACTGGGGACCCCTGCTATAAAACATAATATGATACTACTATAGTGATGATCAATCCATCTCCTGGAATAAAATATCTACATAATGGTTTAGTTATCCTGTGTTGATTTTGTGTGTGTGAGTTTTGCTTCACGTCTATCAAGTTGACTAGGACCTATCAGTGACACTTGCACAAGATGCTGATATAAACCCAGACATGATAAAACACTCCCTTCGGGAAAAGGGACAGGGACTCTAAAATTACAGCTGGCTGCTGAGGGGACGGCCCATCAGTCCCACCTGCCTTGAGAAAGAGCTAGCTCACTCCTATCTCCCCTTGCAATGAGGGAGAGTGGTGGCTGGTCATCAAGCAATTCACTAGACTGGCAAACAGAACAGAAAACAGTGGTAGACTGGGAAGCAGCATCTTTATACGCATTCTCTCCCCACCTTCACGATCCTGGAGGTAATCACTACTCCGCTCTATGCAGGAAGAAACTTACGGCCATCAGAAGATAACCTGTGCAAGATGACACGACCATTAAAGGAGAAGCCCAAACTGGAACCTGGGCTGCCTCGCTTCAAAGCTCAAAGTGTGACGCCTACTCAGCAGCCACGCTGCCACGGCACACTCCTACCCACCAGCCATGCTCCTCCCCACCAGCCATGCTCCTCCCCACCAGCCACACTGCCACACCACAGGCCTACTCACCAGCCACATTCTTACCCACCGGCCACGTTCCTGCCCACCAGCCACACTGCAGCACCACACTCCTGCCCATCAGCCACGCTCCTACCCCGCAGCCATGCTCCTACCCCGCAGCCATGCTCCTACTCACCGGCCACCCTCCTACCCACCAGCCACACTGCAGCACCACACTCCTGCCCATCAGCCACGCTCCTACCCACCAGCCACGCTCCTACCCTGCAGCCACACTCCTCCTCACCAGCCACCCTCCTACCCATCAGCCACACTGCCGTAAGTCCTGTGCTATGCTGGGCTTATAGTACACAGTTGTTTTGTGAATCAATAATTTTTGGAGATTTCATTGGCAGTAATTACTGCCCAATAATCAACCTATGGACAAGACCACAGGCTGCTTAGCCATGGAGAAGGGCTGGACAGTGGAGATGCCACGGCTCCTGTCAGCTGCCCCATCAGGCTCCAACAGGAGAAGCAGCAGCAGCTCCCTCCCAACCATGCGCTGTGCCATCGGCAGTGCCCACCCAGGGCTGTCCGGACAGCCATAGCCAGGATTCCCATCTCCAGCTTCGGCAGTGTTCCCAAATCCTGCCTCACTGTGCTGCCTGGGAATCACGCAGCTGGGAGTGTCCCCTGTTGGCAGGCCCCGTCCCAGCCGGGCCCCTCCTCCACCTTCTGGAAGAGGCAGCAGCAGCTGGGCAGGGCCCCCTTCAAGCGTTTGTAATTGGGCAATGCCAGCTCCCATGGCCAGCTCTGTCTCACCATTTTCTCTGTATTTTACAGTCCTCCAGCAGTTCCTGAGCCAACCTGCTATATTCAACGTCCTCATCAGCACCTACTGTGGTTTCTACTTTCTTGAGTGGACATTGACAGTTGACTCTCAAAGTTGCTTTACTTGGAAAGAGCCTTAGGAGGAGCTATTCACAGTAAGATTTCAACTGGAGTAAGTGTTTCCCAAAGTGCGCGGCATCCCAGCATCCTAGGAACCATGAACACACCTGCCCGACAAGTCCGAATGAGCGGTCCAGGCTCCTCTGGTCCGTGTATCTTCTGATTTTATTATGCAACCATCCCAACTCAGAGAGCCTGACTGCTGTGTCTCTCAAAGACCTACTTAGATTTGCCTAAAAAGTAAATATATCAAATGTTAAACATTAAAAATCAATACTAGAGTTTTAATTAGTATTTTTCTCATGCACTTATACTTTTAATATTATAATCCTTAGGCTTCAAGACATAAAAGTTAAAACTAAGATCCCATCACTAAAGGGAAGGAAAGCGTCAAGTGACAGCGTGATGGAGAGCACCTCAAAGGGCATGGTGAGCTCATTTTACACCACCCTGCAGTTGGCCTGCAGTGTGGCAGAGAAGGTCTGTGATCTCGGTCGCGCTGTGAAAGGGCTAAGAGCCACAGTGTGACCCACACCACAAGAAATGGGCATGGTAAAGGCAGGTTATGGAAAAAGGAAACAAAAGTGGGTAAAGGCCCCTGACCTGGAATCCTGCATCAATGCCGAAGGTGCCAAGGGACCTCTGTCCCCTGGGTGCCTCAGCCACCACACAGCAGGATGCAGAAATCGGCTATGGGGCAGCCCCATCAGTAGATGCGGGGAAAGGAGGCACACTACATTAATCACAAAGGGTCCCCATAACAAAAGTGAACGAGCCACAATGGACAGAAATAGAAACCAGGATTCCATAGTGCAATTTCACCTCACACCCAATTCGCAAAACCCCAGTACCACTTTATCAATCAACAGCCATGACATGTTTTTTCTTTCTGAATATTTTAACTTAGATTTTATGTTACCGTACCTTTCCTTCTACTTTGTAACAATTTTCAGTGTTGTTCATTTTGATGTTTTTGCCATCTATGCCCTGAAAGACGTACAAAATGTCCCTTACCAGAGCTGCTTCTGTAATTTCCATAGTACCTGCAAAATCATTTTTTAAAGAGAGTAATTACTAGACAATACATTTTAAGAGACAATAGATATTATGATGCAATTAGCTTCAGATTAGATATTTGCCACCCCGATGAAATTCACTAACTCAGTAAATAAGCTCAAGATGAAAAAGAGAGTATGAGGTTAGAAAGAAACAAGGCGAGTCTCAGTCTAGAGGCTGGCCTGCTGTGCCATGAACGCACAGCTGTCAAACACGACATGAGTCTGCAGCTGTGGACAGAGGCTAGACGCGGGAGCCACACACAGGGACAGGCGGAGTGGGGCAGATGGTGGAGACTGCTGCGGGAGGCTAATACTGTGCCAGGATGTCCTCCAGCTCTCAGATGCTCCTCACCTTTGCATTCTACACAAGGACAGGTACAGGTAACATCCAGAGCCATTTCAGAATCAGCAGATTATGAGCCAACAGGGAAGCCCAATCCTCTGTTTTCAGGACATTCATGTTTCAAACGCTGCTAACTGTAGTGTTCTCAAGAAAGAAACTCAAGCTTCCTTTTGGAATCTAGCAGGGCTTTAAAACCCTCCATGAGGTATTCATCTCACCATTGAGTAATTCCTCAATGACTCTCTTTGACGTGCCAGGCACTGTGCTGAGCACTGGCACCATAAGTGAAAAGACATAGCCCCTCTGTGGACTTAAGACTTTGGTGGAAGAAGGTGACTTTTACTAGGGGGCCTAACCCAGCCTTAAAGACTTTCCCAGGGAGAACAGCAGGATGAAAACAGACAGGGAGAATGTGATGAGGAACAGCAAAGACGAGAGATGTGGAGGGAGGAGACCACATGGACAAGCAGCCAAAAAGCAGACTGTGCTGGGAGGAAAAAGCCCAGGTGGCCTGGGGTGAAAAGCCAAACTCCCCAAGGCGCCGCAGACCACCACGGACTCTGGACTTCATCATAAGAACAAGAAGAAACCATTAAAAGGTTTGAGGTGGGGCTCCTGGGCCGTACAAGGCCGAATTCCAAATGTTCACAGAAAAGCTGTATAAACATAGATCCTTACTCACCACCTGTATCCCCTTCTCTCCTGGACCTTGTCATGTTGCGAGACACAGCACTGGGGACACCTTTTGAGGTAGTGGCTTGTGAAGAAGGCTGATTTGCAGTTACAGTCCATGCAAGTCGTGACCCCAACTGCTGTCGAAGGCAATCTCCTACTCCCGAAGCTTGATGAGACTGTCTAAAAAAAGAAACACGTATTATCTTTTAATAGGCTATTCACTAAAGAGACAAAAGTGTCCCTAGAAATTTCTCTTATATTACTATCATGAATTACAAAAATTTATAAATCTGGTATAGCTGATACTATGACTTTACCCTAACCGAATATATCAATAACAGACAGTCCCAAGTCCCTTGAACTTGGCCAAGCCTCCTTGCGACCCTTGGCCTAGCGTTCGGACCCAACACAACAGTGGAAAAATCATCTTACTGCTACCTTACAATATATATTTCTTACCATTAATATCAAAATCTATTTGGCTTTTCTTTATAAACATATAACATACCTTACCCACCCCATAACCACTTTGAAATTCTCTTATTTTAACTTCAAAATCAACAACTCCCGTTCACTCCCCATGTACTGAGCAGAGGAATCGAGTCACTGTGACACTGCCCCAGGCGCCTGGCCTCACCTGTCTTCAGCCTTCAGGGTGCTCACTATGAAAAGAAACTGCAATTTTCAATTAACTGCTAACATATACAAACGTATAAAATCTAAGGCAAATGCATACTCAAGGTCAAGATGGCTTGTCAGCAATTTTGAGACTATGTCATTGTTTCTTGAAAAATGTAAGAACCTCATAGCTGATTTCTAATAGCGTCAGTTTTGACAGCTGCAACAAAAGTATCACTTCCTGGGACTGCCAAACACAAAAATGAGAACCTCAGCTGCACTACAGTTTCCAGGTGCCAGAGCTTGGATTTAGTACTGGTGCAATATTGGAGGGTGGGGGGTTATCCATAACCCACTCATGAAGTAAGGAGAACAGGAAAGAACTAAAACAGTTCTTATTTTATTCCATTTTCATCAGGAAAGAAGTCAACAACATTCACTAAAACTATGTCTTTGGGCATAGTTCTAAATTTAAGAGGATGATTCTAAAAGACTTTCAGTTCGAAGTTCTCTGTACAGATTTTTAATAGGATAATAATTCAAATTCTGAGGTATAAATGAGAATGTCAATTGATTCTTTTAGCTGGAACTTAAATTCTAGATTAAATGTGTCAAGTTCTGTTTTTAAATGCTTTGCGTTCTCTTTATAGAACACTAGACCCCATTGGTAATCCATATGTATAGAACACACATTCTGTTTTCGTGTATCTTGAACATAATTGTATAAATCACAAAATGATTTATAATTCTATTACACTCACATGGAAAACACCATTTATTTGATGCTAAATCCTTGGTCACTGTTTTTCTGGAAAAACATCTACTTTATGATAATCCACTTTAATGCGATTTCCAGGAACCAACTATGGCAAAAGGCAAAGACACCTGTTTATCTACATATAGGAAGAATGTGTAATTAAAAACAAAGAAAAACAAAGTTCCATCCATGAATGACAATGGCGCCTGCTTGATTCTCAGCTGTAAATCCTGTATCTCCTAAAAACATGCTTTGACCACATACATAACACCTTCGCTGTACATTCCTGCATTTCATCATCTTAATTCATATGCACTAAAATGTCACAATCCTTAAAGACCTCAGCACTTGAGGAAAGTTCAACCTTATTTTATTTTACTTAACAATTTACTAAAGAACCCAATGAGGAGAAAAACATACATCAATGAAGAGGCCACCATTCCCTAAGGAAAACTCTGAGCACACAGTCAGAGAGCCTCCAGGTGAAGGGCTTTGCACAGGGTACTTCAAGCTCCTTCGTGATGGGCACTTCAGTGACAGGTGAGAGCTGGCCAGAACTTTACAGCCAGCTCTGTCGATTACAAAGGGGAAAGAACTCCTACTGTAGCATAGCTCTGACGAGGAGTAACACTCGGAGATGGAGTGCATCGGACACAGTGCCCAGAACACTGTCTGGCACGTATGAGGCCCCACTGATACTGTGGGTGAACACCAATGTCTGGTTAACAGCCTGCAGGCGTCTCTGTTTCTAACACATAGAGAATCTGTACACGTCGGCGTGGCCTTACCCTGGGAGGAGAGATTGTGGCGCAGGCGCAGGGCCGCTGAGGGCACACAGGCCGATGCTGCTGATGCCACTGCTGCCCACACTGCCGGAGCTCTGGGCTGACTGGGCACTCCGATCCTGGTAGCTCAGGGGAAGGGTCTGAGGCCTGGCATAGTAGTAAGGGGTTGAGTGGGCATCTCTTGGTAAGGCCTGAGCAAATAACGTAGCATAGCTAGAAACCTGAAAAGAGAAACACACTAAGAGCAGAGACAGGAAATTACAGAACTGTCTTCCCAAACCTAAAAAGGTCATTTATATTCAGATTTTCCTTCTATTTCTGTTACTGGATTTGGATTCCATACTTTATTAAACAATAAATTAGATGTTATGCTTCTGAAATATGCCTAAACTGATAAAGTTTTAGAAAATTTTCTGAACTCCAA
>NW_026652279.1:173334150-173529304 GCF_009828535.3 Hylobates moloch
TGCCCTCCATATATTCATATCTATATGGTTTACATGTATATTAATATATAATGACTGCCCTCCATATATTCATATCTATATGGTTTACACGTATATTAATATATAATGATTGCTCAGACGAAGCCTTTAGCAATAGACAGAACTCTTTCCCCCACATGCTTCAACCTCTTTGCACTCCACATCTCTGGTGGGGACTTTATTATACCAGACTCTGGGGCACAGAGCACCGGAATCACTCTGACATACTGCAGGGGACAGACACCGAGCCCGGTGATAACAGGGTTTCACTGGCACAAAAGTAAAGAATGCTCACAACTGAGAGCATGAAAAACTCCTAAAGCATCTTCTAGTTCATAAAGAATTACCTATCAGTGCTGATATTAGTAACTTCACAAAGTAAACATTTTGAAAACCATTTATTCTCTATTTAATCACCCATTGTTATGTCTGAATAACAAAATTCTGAAAAACATTATCAGGAAACTGCACACTGACTAAAAATGTCCTTAAAAAGAAAAAGGAAAAGAAATCTCTTGACATTCCATGACCAGACAAGCTTGTTGCTTTCCTAGCATTATTTTCTTAGCTGCAGAAGCCATTTGCTCTCGAAGTCGGCCAGGGTGTCCCGACAGACACGAAGCTGCAAAGGCAAAGCCACTCACCTTGCTTGGCTGCCTGCGTGGGTCCTCACTGAGGCTCAGCAAGAGGTAGAGTATTGACCATTTATTTTTCAAAACTCCCTGTTTGGAAAAAAGTTAATATTAAAAGAACGATTTTATACTACCCTCCAGCCTTATTTTCCTCTTTCCTGAACTATATTTCGAAACTAGAAATGCATTTTAAAATTCACATAGTAACGTCAAATCTAACAGTTCATAAGTATTTTCAACAGTGCCACCCATCCGAAGGCGGAAGCAAGTGTTCTCATGCAACAAATAACCTTGGGTCTTTCCTTCCCTTATTAACTAGCTCTAACAAGAAAAGTTTTTAAGTTATCTTATTCCTGAATAACAGTATCGTCTCCCCTGAAATAATTCTTATAATGTCCCCAAAACCGTAATTATGAGACAAAGCCATCATAAAAATATGTGAATTATTTTGTCCTTTATCAACATCCCATTTAAGCCACAAGCACAAGTTAGTCTCAGCATCAAGTGTACCTAAAGTCAAGATGCAGGTCTGGGCCGGGAACAGGGGTTCACACCTGTCATCCCAGCACTTTGGGAGGCCAAAGCAGGTGGACCACTTGAGGTTAGGAGTTCGAGACCAGCCTGGCCAACGTGGCGAAACCCCAATCTCTACTAAAAACACAAAATTAGCCAGGTGTGGTATCATGCACCTGTAGTCCCAGCTACTCAGGAGGCTGAGACATGAGAATCGCTTGAACCTGGGAAGCGGAGGTTGCAGTGAGCAGAGATCGCACCACTGCAATCCATCCTGGGAGACAGAGCAAGACTCCGTCTCAAAAAAAAAAAAGTAGGTCTGAAGCACTTAGCTGTCAAGATAACCAACCCACAGGTTTCTATGCAAGGGTTATCATACAGATTTCATTAATTTCCAATTGTGTATCACACCAGTCTGATTTGCAAACAACAGCAGCCAAACCTCAGTATACTCTATTCAGACAGCCTTACCTTTTGCACGCACATGTAAGTACCTTTATTTACACAACAAATTATGGGATGATTGCTTATATTATGTAAATTCTCCATTATATAAAACACTCTGAAAGTTTCTTTTAAAAGTAAGCTCATCCCAGGTATTTAAATTACTGTCTAACTTTAAAAAATTGGTTGGCATAGGCTTTTTCAGAAACTCAACTAATCCCCAGCCAGGGCCACAAGGATAAGAAACAGACCCAGCCCTGATGGAGTGTGTCTCATCACAGCCAACTGACAAGTGGGCAGATGCAATGTGACAAATGGCACTTCACAGCTCACAAAACAGCTCCTGGAGGAGACTCGAGTCTCCTAGAAAGATGGACTGTGCAGAGGGAGGGACAGGAACACTGAACACAGCAACCTGACAAAGGCCAGGAGTCAGGAGGGAAGCTGACATCGGAATGAGGCCTCCACGCTGCACCAAGAAACTTGGATTTGGAAGTAAAGACAACAGCAGGAGGCCTGCGAAAGATGTCCTGGGCAGAGGCACCATCACCGCACAAGTGACGAACTGGCTTGAGGGGACAACATGAGAGGAAGACCGCTGTCATCTGGAGGGAGATGCAAGCAGCTGAATGCAATGCAGTGAGCCGAGTGTGTGCTCAGGCATGTGTCCCTGGCGAGTCCCTGCAAGCCAGCATCAGGGGCCCGTGAGGCTCAGGCACTCAGGCCCAGGACCAAGGAGCCAAGCTGCCGCCAACCTTTAGCTCTTTCCACACATTAAATCCTGTCGTCGTCACAACCACACTATGACAGGGCTTATTCTCTTCATGCCATAAATGAGAGAACAAAGGACAGCAAATCCAAATAACTCACCCAAATCACAGAGCTACATGCAGGGTTCACACCCAGGTCTGCCCAACTCCAAAAAGGACAAACGAGAGATATAGCTGGGGAGTCAAGATGACACTCAGGTTCTCGTGGGGGTCAAGATCAATGGTGCTGTCATTCATCAAAAGAGATAACACAGAAGAAAGAGCAGGCAGCGTGCGGGTGGATGCGAACGGATGCCCAGAGGGGTGGAACAAGGCGCAACACTTCCTTCAGCTCAGAGGATGCCAAGTTGTGAGTCCCTGTGGGAGTTTCCAGGAAGTCTCTGAGTGAAATGACCAGTAGATGAAGGGAAAGACGGCAAGAAATGTTCTACCTTTGCACTAAGAAACTGCTAGGTTAAAAATCTCAGATTTTATTTTAGCAAAGATATATCTGAGGGTGAAGGGTGGAGAAATTTCAAAAATGAACAAAATTATGCATCAAAAACTTAGCAAGTGACATAAAGGAGGAGGCAGCATTTTTTAACTATAAAACACCCAGGATGTCTTCAGTCTGCTGAAGACCTTTGATACGAATGTGTGGATGGAAACAGGGAAACCACAAGAGATGGTGAGGCAGTCTGGGAACACCAACAGCAACACCACCAGCCAGGAGCCACTATGGGAACACCACCAGCCAGGACCCACTAGGGAACACCACCAGCCAGGACTCACTAGGGAACACCGCCAGCCAGGACCCACTAGGGAACACCACCAGCCAGGACCCACTAGGGAACACCACCAGCCAGAAGCCAGTAATGACCCTGAGACCAGAGGGATCAGGCTGGAGACAGCAGCTGCAGGGTCCAGGAGGGCCCAACACAGGGCAGGGCCTGCCCTCAGGAGCTGTGGGCACAGCTACGCCACTGACAAACAGCTGCCCAGCAGCAGGGGAGATGACAGTTTAGTGTCACCCCTCTCCCAACTCCGGGCTCACCCTGGAGCTTAAGCCAGCTCCAGCTGAAGCCAACCGGGAGACACACAGCAAGAGGCCGGGAGTATAATCTACCAGGCCTAGAGAGCACAGAGTGGGCAGGAGTGGGTAGAGGAGAGATCTGGCAGAGGAAACCAGATCGTTCCCACCACTCTGGCAGTACAGATGCTTTTAACCATCCGAAACCACTTCAGACCTTCCACCTCAGACTCTGAAACTACAGGACCGCAAGTTCAGACACAAAACTTCTAAAACTGTGCGCAAACTGAATTGTACGTGAAGAAAGTCTTATCGGGACATGGTAAGATCTAGAGGAACACCAAATAAACATCTTTGCAAAGCAGCTGTTTAGTGCTCAGCACAAGAGCTGATCTCAGCTTTCCCGGCACTGCCACACCAGAACACCCCACATCAACAGGCCACCACCTACCATGCCGCCACAGCACCTACACGCTGTTCCCTGCCCTTGAGGCCTCAGCCCTGCCCGGGGAGTCCAGCTGCACAATGTTCTAGTTCTACTCCCCTCATAAGCCACCCTCCCCCCTCGGCCTTTCCTGCTCAGCCATACTTCAGACCCAGCTCAGGAGCACCACGGCACTCTACTCCCATCTCCACGTCAACCTGGACCCTCCTTCCACTCCGGACTCCTTCCTCTAGGTCTAACAACAACAAGAGCAAACATTCGACTGAACCTTTGACCTTTCATCCCTATGGTCTGCACAGCACACCCACATATGGGGCCCTAAGACAAGATAAAAAATTAGGATCAACAACCTTCACACTTCTGCGGAGCCATTTTTAGCAAAATGATGGAATGGCTACTAACCTGAATCAACTATTCTACTTTGTTTAATCGTTGGTCTTATACTATTTATTTCCTAGTATTTTTCATCATGTTTCAGTCATGCAATGAAAAAGCCAAGCAAGTCAGTTTTGGGGGCCAGCCCTAGGGAGCAGGCCACTATTTAAAACATGATATTTAGGAATAAACATTCAGAGCTCCAAACAAAATTTTGGAAAACAACCATTTTAAGTCACAAAGTGTCTAAATATGGCCAGGAGCGGTGGCTCACGCCTGTAATTCCAGCACTTTGGGAGGCCGAGACGGGCAGATAACGAAGTCAGGAGATCAAGACCATCCTGGCTAACACGGTGAAACCCCGTCTCTACTAAAAATACAAAAAAAAAAAAAAAAATTAGCCAGGCGTGTTGGTGGGCGCCTGTAGTCCCAGCTACTTGGGAGGCTGAGGCAGGAGAATGGCGTGAACCCAGGAGGTGGAGCTTGCAGTGAGCCCAGATCGCGCCACTGCACTCCAGCCTGGGGCACAGAGTGAGACTCCACCTCAAAAAAAAAAAAAGTGTCTAAATATGTTTTCATCCAATGCTAATATTAACAAATACAACAGCTTTTACTAGATGAAATCTCCCTTTGGGGATCTTGGTAAGCCTAAGAATCTGGAGAAATATGGTATCCAATAAGCAAATCTTTTTAACATACAGTGTGTAGAAAATGGTTTTAAAAATGGAGAAAGATTTAAGAAAAGCAAATGATACAGCAGTTTGAAATAATTTGCCTGGAAATGAATGGACAAAAAAGGTTCCTATTTCTTACTCTGTAAACATTACAAAGATAATATTGCAAATATTATGGAAAAAAGCATGCTTAAAACAGTGAATCCAAGTCAAAACAATTGAGGAATCAAAATGGGCAGCAAATGAAGTAAGCTTGTTTCAAGAGCACAATATAACAGAGGAAGACTCAAAATAAAAGAGTTTAATTACTAGCAGTAGGCCTGACTCAATCATTTTCACAGTGTAACACTAACAGTATTTGTTGCACAAAGCACTAAACCTCTCTAGATTCACTTTCTTCTCCATAAAAGGAAAGAAAGCTGGATGAACTAAATTCCTTTATAGTCAGAAATCACAAAAATCTCACCCTATGATTCAATTAATGTATTGGTATACAGGCTGCCAAAATCTTTTATCAAAATACAAGGCTGGGCTTGGTGGCATGCACCTGTAGTCCCAGCTACTTGGGAGGCCCAGGCAGGAGGATTGCTTGAGCCCAGGAGTTCGAGACCAGCCTGGGGAACACAGCGAAGCCACATCTCAAAAGAAAAAAAAGGTTAGAAAAATCATTCATTTTCAAGTATCAATACCCAACCACATTCAAAATCAATTTTTTCATTATTCACTATGGCAGTACAAATTATGACCCAAAGAATAAAGTTTATCAGTTAGATAAAGTTTAGCTATTATATGAAGATAAGTCAAGACTTGTACCAATGTGCTTCCTCCCAGCAGTGCAATTAAGCTACTACAACACAAACTCACAAATTCTGTTGACTTTCCCAGTGCGGCTTCATTCATCTTTATAAGCAATTTAGCATTGAATCCAGCTAAAACTTCTAATACTGAAGCTCACACAAAAAAAGCAAATGCTATCTATAATTAAAAGCAATTACCAATTATAGAAAAGTTTAATATACCACAAAAAACATTCAAAGGTTCCTATACCACTCATCATATCCTCAACAATGAGTGCAATGACTTCCAGAATTCTGCACTGTACCTGTGAATGAAGTTTTCTGTGGAGTTCTGAAAATGCAGCAGCATCTGCTTCTCTTCGTTGTCGAATAACTGAAGACAGAAAGAAAATAAGCGTGGTAATTACAAACACCAAAATTCATTTTTATGATACTATTTCACCTACAATAACATAACTCGCAAGTGATGAATTCAGAGTCAAAAGTCACTGTCAAATTACATGACGAGCAACTTTTAAGCTCTATGAATCTGATCAATTCCTCTACCCTCCCTGACATTTATAGTGTATGGAAAATATTAGGCTGGGATCAAAGAGTTTATCTGAAAATTAGGTAAAGTAATAGAAATAATGGGATTACAGTCCATCTATAAATATTAATAAACAGTAAGGAAAACTATGATCACTGTAACCAGTTAACAGTGGTCACCCGGAGGTAGAGATGGAAAGTGAAAATATTAGGAATCCTGAATCCAAGGGCAGTAAGTACAATATTCATGTTCATTCATTCCACTTGGAAACTACATTATCCTAAACATTTTTGTTAAGATACACAGCAGGCTGGGTACGGTGGCTCATGCCTGTAATCCCAGCACTTTTAGGAGACCGAGACGGGCAGATCACAAGGTCAGGAGATCGAGACCATCCTGGCTAACACGGTGAAACCCAGTCTCTACTACAAAATACAAAAAATTAGCTGGGTGTGGTGGCGGGCGCCTGTAGTCCCAGCCACTCGGGAGGCTGAGGCAGGTGAATGGTGTGAACCCAGGAGGCAGAGCTTGCAGTGAGCCGAGATTGCGCCACTGCACTCCAGCCTGGGCGACAGAGCAAGACTCTGTCTCAAAAAAAAAAAAAAAAAAAAAGATACACAGCAATGTTTCATCTTGCTTTAGTATTAAATGTCATAATCAATTACTGTTTCAAAATAAAATTCAAAATAGCTTATTAATTTTCATCCACCAATTCATTTGATTAACAAATGTCTTTGGCTATTCCAGCTACACTTACAAATTATCTGAAAGCAGTTGCAGCGAATGAGAAGTTCATTCTATGTTCTGTTCCATGAAGGAGGAGAAGCTGCAGTTGTATTAGGTTCCCTGGGGTAAGAGAATTCACTTTGCTCACATTTACAACACCGCAAACATCACCTGTGCACAGGTGCCTCTCAAAGAAGCCGTTACACCCACTAGAAAGGTGCCACTTTCAAAGGCTAACTTATAACTTCAATACTCTCTAATGAACCTTTGTATTTATCCCATTTTAGTAGTATGACTTTATAAAAAGCTCATCAGCCAATCACATTTAGCATTAAATGTTCTAATTCGTCTGTACGAAGATAATGACTGACTTTACAGCCAACCCCACATTCTTCAGCTAAAAGGTCTTGGTATGAAGCACATACCAGAGATTACATAATCTAATCGTAACTATACATTCAACTCTTCCTATATGGAAAAGGAAAGCTATCTTAAAATATACTATGTAAAGTGTATTAAACAAAATGAATGCAATTAAAATTTAATATAATTTACTGTATTTACAACATATAAATAGACTCCAAATACAACCATGAAATCAAGCAAGTGATGCTCTTTCTATAGAATGAGATTGGCATTAATTCATACATGCACTACAGTCACAGCACAATAAAATAAGAATAAAAATGAACACATAGTATTTACAAATAAGTGATGTTTCTCTATTAAATTGATTCTCTATTAAATTATAATACATCTCCAGTTACAATGTACCCCACCTGCCAGTGTGGAAAATGTTGTCACACATGATCACTTTTGCAATTTGTTTCAATATAAAACATACTAGCACTTTATATTTGAAGTCGGTTATATCAAATGGAAAATTAACTTTTCTGTATTATTCCAGAGAGCAGAGCACCTGAGTCAGTCAATACACATCATGCCTTAATCTCAAAACACAACACCCACAGGAAACACAACTCTACATTGTTGCAGTTTTCTTCTTTAAAAGGAAAATCCCAGATTCCCTTGAATATCCACTGCAACAATGTAGCTGGCAGTTCTTTATGAGTTTAAACAAACTTTATTTTTAGCTACTATGACACGCCTATAGTAGTATGTTTAAATATGTGTAATATGCTCACCATGAGGCCATGAAATGTAACTTTGTAAAGGAAATGGTCTGTTTATCACAGTACCTAATTGTTGGAGTCCTCAGTAATCATCTAAAATGTGTAAAATGGTTCAGGGTTCAAGAGAGAGTATAGTGTTCTTATATTGTTATAGAGACATTGAAGAAAATAAATTTTAATACGTTAACAGCAGTTTAAATACCCCATTTTTATTCCCCATCCTAAATAATACATGCATGCTCAGCAACACCAAAGCTCTGTGTTGTAACAGCAGATGGATCATTTCAGACTCCCACTGCTCATCCAGCCCTGAACAGGCAAAAGCACTATGTCTAGGTGAAGTACTCTGGGTCACATCCTCAACTCTATCCAGAACTGACTCGCCATCCAGTGCAGTCACACAGGTCTAAAGTGGGACCTCCACAGACCATGGGCCAAACACAGTTCATAATGCAATAGCCAGGGGTGGAAAACTGTGCCATGCAGGACTTCTAGAAGGTGTTATTACTGAGACCCAAGGCCAAATGGACTTCCAGAAGGTGTTATTACTGAGACCCACAGCCAAATGGACTTCCAGAAGGTGTTATCACTAAGACCCATGGCCAACATCTACTCCACTTGGACAGTTTAACAGGGAGGCCCCAGCAGGGAAATGCACTGACCTTCGCCAGGCCTCTTCTCTAGGCCAACTGAAAAGCACCACTGGGTTTGGCTTATACAGCCCAGAGAACTGTAAGGATGGAGAGCTGGCCACCTGGAAAAACCACCTTTCAAACAGGACAGCTCATGTGTGGCGGCTCATTACTCAGAGCCAAGCTTCCCCCTCAGACTCTCCAGAGGTGAAGCGGGGTGGCAGAGCCCTGCCAGGGATAATCAGATAACCTACTCACCAACCAAAAGCTAACAAATGGAAAGCTTTCTTCTCTAAGGTGCCAGGATTTGCAAAAGCTTTATGCACCATCCCAGAATTAAACATTCTAAAGTATTATGTTTTAATAGTTCTGACTCTACAACAGAATTGACTTGTCCTTATTTTGTACCAATATTAAAATGTGCTTGGGAACTACATACACACCTACACACATGCATACATACATCTGCTTAAGCTCTGACAAGTTTAAGAATCCAATACATGACATTTAAGAAAAATACGTACGCTCTTTCTTGATTTTTTCAGCTACTAGAAACTCATCTCTTTCAACAGTTGGGGCGAAGTTGCTGCCAATCACCCGCACAGCATATTGGAACTGCTGGGCTACATCAGCTGAAAGGCAAACAAAAGGATGTGGATTGTTATCAACCAGGCTAAGTTCTGGTCACCTGAAGCTTCCAGTTCAAGACAGTGAACTAGTAATAACATCTATCTTCCACCTCCCCAAGGTCTTAACTGAGAGGACAGAAAAGCTATTAAGAAATCAAAACAGAATGAATAAATGAAATAAGAGTTCAATAAAATAAGAACGAGAACAGTAACACACCAGAAAGTCTCAAAAATCCTAGATGACAAAAAGCAAACTGGCTCAGTAATCACGAAAAGAAAAGGAACAGAAAGGGTCACATCCCAACACATGAACAAGAGGAGGAGGCTGGGTCAAGAGAGCCTCTGAGAAGCTCCCAGGTCAGCAAACACAAAAAGCCAGAAGTAGTTCACTCAACAGTCAAAATAGACAGTCAATTTGCATTTGCACCTCTAGATGAAGATGACAGCTTAAACACATGTGCCTCTACTCCCTTCAAAAACACCATAAAATTGATAAAGGAGTTTTTAAAACTAAAAGCATAAACCAACAAGGACAAAGAAAACAAGGCAGAAAGGAATCAGAGAGAAGTGAAAAAATGTGAGAAGCTGGACTGCAGATGGATGTGTGGTAACTGATTCAAGAGGACAATGAAACCTGAACACTAAATGTCCATCAGGTTAAGAATGGGGAGAGGGGAGTGGGAGGAACAAATGTCAAGAAGAAATACAGTTCCCACTGCAGAGCCCAGGCAGGCTCAGGAAAGGAAGGAACTGGATACTCTTGGGATGCAGAAGCAAGCAGGGCTGAGGGGGGAGACCTGGCTGCAAGTTTGGATGGAAGCAGACTCCTGGGTCCTCCACCCAATCCCACGCTGCCAGACAACCACCGAGACCCGCCCAGCAAGCCTGGTCTGGAAGGACACTAGGGTGGCCCCGGTCACTGAGTAAAGGTAACAGACAACTCAGGGACCCCCAGTCCTTCCCAGAACTCCAGGATGCACAATTTGTCTATGGGAAAACTGATCAGCCCAAGAGAAAAGAGAGACAGATGGTGATGAGTGGGGATCCCCAACAAGCACACAGGTCTTTGTCAAATTCAGACAGACCACAGAGATAGTGCAGATCTGGTTCCAATCACCATATTAAAGAAAATATCACAAGTGAGTCACACGAAACTTTTCGTTTTCCTAGTGCATATAAAAGTTAGGCTTAATATACTGGTCTATGAAGTGTGGAACAGCATTATGTCTAAAAAGAAAAAAAATATATACACACCTTAATTCAAAAATACTTTATTGCTAAAAAAATGCTAACAATCATCTGAGCCTTCAGCAAGTCGAAATCTTTTTGCTGGTGGAGGGTCTCACCTTGATGCTGATGACGACTGACTGACCAGGGTAGTGGTTGCTGAAGGCTGTGGCAATTTCTTAAAACAAGACAACAATGAAGTTTACCACATCGATTGACCCTTCCTTTCATGAAAGATTTCTCTGTAGCATGTGATGTTGTTTGATAGCATTTTACCCACAGTAGAACTTCTTTTGAAACAGAAGCCAATCCTCTCAAACCCTGCCACTGTTTTATCAACTAAGTTTATGTAATATTCTAAATTCTTTGTTGTCATTTCAACAGTGTTCACAGCACTTCAGCAGGAGTAGATTCCATCTCAAGAAACCATTTTCTCTGCTCATCGACAAGAAGCAACTCCTCATCCCTTCACATTTTATCATGAGATTGTGGCAGTTCAGCCACCTCTTCAAGATCCTCTTCTACTTCTCTTGCTATTGCCACCACATCTGCAGTTCCTTCCTCCACTGAAGGCTTGAACCCTCAAAGTCATCCATGATGGCTGGAATCACTTTCTTCCAAACTCCTGTTTGCTGACAATTTGACCTCCTCCCATGAATCACAAATGATCTTAATGGCATCTAGAATGATGAATCCTTTCCAGAAGGTTTTCAATTTACTTTGCCCAGATCCATCAGAGGAATCACTATCTATGGCAACTATAGCCTTATAAAATGTGTTTCTTAAGTGATAAGATTTGAAAGTTGAAATTACTCTTTGGTCCATGTTCTGCAGAACAGATGCATGTTAGCAGGCATGAAAACAACTCCAGGTGCATTCTCATCGAGCAGTAAGGAATCTTTTTCTGAGCAGCAGACCTTACTAGTAGGCTTAAAATATTCAGTAAACCACGCTATAAAAAGATGTGCTGTCATCTAGGCTTTGTCATTTCATTTCTAGAGCACAGGAAGAGTAGATTTAGCATAACTCCTAAGGGCCCCAGGATTTTTGGAATGGTCAATGAGCACTGGCTTGCCGGGCGCGGTGGCTCACGCCTGTAATCCCAGCACTTTGGGAGGCCGAGGCGGGAGGATCACGAGGTCAGGAGATCAAGACCATCCTGGCTAACACGGTGAAACCCCGTCTCTACCAAAAACACAAAAAATTAGCCGGGTGTGGTGGGGGGCGCCTGTAGTCCCAGCTACTCAGGAGGCTGAGGCAGGAGAATGGCGTCAACCCAGGAGGCGGAGCTTGCAGTGAGCCGAGATCGCGCCACTGCACTCCAGCCTGGGAGACAGAGCGAGGCTCCGTCTCAAAAAAAAAAAAAAAAATGAGCGCTGGCTTCAACAACTTCAGTCACCTGCTGCATTAGCCCCAGACAAGAGTCGGCTTGTTCTTTGTAGCTCTGAAGGAAGGCACTAACTTCTCCTCTCTAGGAATGAAAGTCCTAGATGGCATCTTATTCCAATAGAAGGGTGTTTCACCTACACTGAAAATCTATTGTTAGTATAGCCACCTTCCCCAATGATCTCAGCTAGATCTGGATGACTTGCTGCAGCTTCTCCATCAGCACGTGCTGCTTCACCTTGCACTTTTATGTTAATGGAGACGGCTTCTTTCCTTCAATCTCATGAACTAAAAACCCCTGCTAGCTTCTAACTTTTCTTCTGCAGCTTCCTCACCTCTCTCAGCCTTCAGAGAGTTAAGGTCTTGCTCAAGATTAGGTTTTGGCTTACAGGAATGCTGTGGCTGGTTTGATCTCCTATCCAGACCACTCAAATTTTCTCCATATTAGCAATAAGGCTGTTTCAATTTATTACCCCTGTGTTCACTGGAGCAGCACTTGTAACTTCCTTCAAGAACTTTTCCTATTCAATCACAACTTGACTAACCGGCATAGGAGGCCTAGCTTCTCGCGTATCTCAGCTTTTGACATGCCCTCCTCACTAAGCTTAACCGTTTCTAGCTATTGATTTAAAGTGAGAGGCATGTGACTCTTCATTTCACTTGAACACTAATTTCTTTTATTATTATTTCTTCTAAAAAACAAAAAGCGGGCTACATGTGCAGAATGTGCAGGTCTGTTACATAGGTACACGTGTGGCAGGTCTGTTACATGGGTACACGTGTGGCAGGTCTGTTACACGGGTACACGTGTGGCAGGTCTGTTACATGGGTACACGTGTGGCAGGTCTGTTACATGGGTACACGTGTGCCGTGCTGGTTTGCGGCACCTAGTGAGCCGTCCTCTAAGTTCCCGCCCCTCACCCCTCACCCTCCAGCAGGCCCTGGTGTATGTTGTTCCCCTCTCTGTGTCCATGTGTTCTCACTGTTCAACTCCCACTTACAAGTGAGAACGTCGTGTTTGGTTTTCTGTTGATCACTAATTTCACTTAAACAGTAAGAGGTCACTGTAAGGCTATTAACTGGCCTAATTTCAATATTGTTGTGACTCAGGAAATAGGGAGGCCTGAGGAGAAGGGGCGAGATAGGGAACAGCTGGTCGGCAGAGTAGTCAGAACATACACAACACTTTTTGATGAAGTTTGTGCACTTCATGGCACCCCAAAACAATAACAATGGCAGCATCAAAGATCACAAGTTACACATCAACGTAACAGATATAATAATCATGAAAAAGTCTGAAATACTGTGAGAATTTCCAAATATGACACAGAAATACAAAGTGAGCACATGCTGTTGGAAAAATGGTACCTAAAGACTTGCCCAACGCAGGGCACCAAAAAACTTCCAATTGTCAAATAACGCAGTATCTGTAAAGGACAATAAGATGACGTGTGCCTGTCCTCCACAAGGAAGCTCAGCACTGGGCAAATGCTGCCCTACCCAAGACCTTCCGACAACTCCACTCTTAAAGATGAAAAGAACAGGTATCACCAGACACCTGAGGGCATCATCTAAAAGAAAAAAGAGACAAACACAAGAAGGAAAAAAGGAAACTCTAAGAAAAAGTAACAATGTAGGAAATAAGAAAATGGGGGCAAGATGTACAAAAACAAAGAAGCTATAATGGCCTACGAGATTAGACATAACACATCTATGAAATAAAACAGTATGCCATAAATTCAGAGAAGACAAGCTCTTGAATATTAAAAGTATGAAGGCAGATGTTTTTTAAAATAAGTAGAAAGCTTGTATTCAGAGTTGAAGAAGTCTCTCAAAAACTAAAACAAAAAGGCAAAAAGATGGAAATTAAGACAGCCAAGACAAGGAAATCACCAGATCTGGCCAGGCAAAAGTGGGGAAGGAGAAACCTGGAGTGAAATAAATGTCCAAAGAAGTCATACAAGACAGAAAGGATGAAAAGGGAAGGGCTTAGAAGCTACATGGTTCACAGCAACTGTCTCAGCCCCAGGAAAAAATCCAGGCTCTCATCTCTGCAGAGGCAAACTCCCAATTTGAGGAACTCCCACCCTCAGTACAAGGGATCTGGGAGAAGAATGTTCCCCACTACAATCTCAGCAGCAAAAGAACGTCAAGGGTCAGGAAGAAATCTTTCAGAAAGCCTCCACTTTCCGAGCAAAGCAATCACTTCAGTAAGTGGATTGGAGCTGGTACCAGGGTGGGATAGCCTGTCTGTCTGCCCAACTTCTATGACTCTAGAAGTCAAGCTACCAGTAGATACCTCCAGATCCCCCCACCCCCACCACTGAGTGCTGGGCCCAGTTCAACGCCGGATGCAGTGGAACAGCCCAACAAGGCAGTGCCCAGCTGCATCTGCCAGCAAAAGCCAACACTGTTCTCCATCCTAGGAAGGAAGTGGAACTATGAGTGGCACCTGGAAATTCAAGTGGGCACTCCACGCTCACAGTGTGGCTTCCCCTGCCCAATCCACAGAGAATCTTCAAGTGGGCACTCTGAGCTCACAGTGTGGCTTCCCCTGCCCAATCCATAGACAATCCAAAATCCCCAGAAATGTAAGAAAGGATTTAAGGAAGGTATAAACAAAACCAGAAAAGTGGATCTAAGAAGAGCACTCTTGGTAAAACAGAAACTGAAGAATCCCTGAAAGATGTGAAGAAAACAAACAGGATTGACTTGAAAGAAGAAACTAGAGACAGAAGTCATCTCAGTCAAGACAGAGTAAGCACACTCCACTACTGATGACAATGTAAAACTCTGGCAAAAATACATAAAACACCTCTAATCAGACTCTGAACAATGGGTAAGAGAAGCAGACTGGTTATGAAACTCATGGATCAAAGGAAAACCTGGAGTGACTTCCCCCATTTTTGCTTTTCGATATTTTGTTTATGTGTTTGCTGTCTACTACACCAGCTGGAGCTGGGTAACACTCCAAAACCCAAACCACAAACAGGCAAAGACAGAAAAACCTCCGAGCCAGGCCCAGTCTCCACAGCCAGGGCCCAGGTGGGGAGGGAGGGAGGAAGCACCACAGCTCTCCCAGCCCTGTGCCAGGCTACCAGCCCCTTCTACCTTCACTCAGGGGCACCCCCACAGTGGGCTGCCCCATTCCACACTTGACAAGAATCAATAACGGCCCCAAGCCTCCATCACAAGGCTGGCAGGCTGGGGGTTCGGATTTCAGCCAGAACATGAGGAAATGTGTTGGGAACCAGAGAGTGAGGGCAGCAGCACAGAAGAGGAAGCAGGGAAAGGTCACCCCTTAAAGCTGTGTGCTATCGAGGAGCCCAACTGAGACATGACGAAAGACATCCTTAAAAATGAAAGGATGAAGAAAGATATTCCATGAAAACAATATTCAAAATGAACATGAACTGGCTACATTTCTATCAGACAAAGTAAATTTTAGACTAAGAAAAATTAACAGGGATAAAGAAGGGATCACAAAATGATAAAAGGGCAATTCACCAAGATGACACAGCAATTCTAAATGTGAACACTCTAAACAGCAGAGCTGTAAGACACACGAAGCAAATTCTAATAGAACTGAAAGGAAAAACACACATTCACAAATACATCTGGAGACATCAAGGGGCATTTCTCAGTAATCAAAAGGGCAAGTGAAGAGAAAATGAGCAAGGATATCGACTTGAACACCAACAACCAACTAAACCTAATCGGTATTCACAGAACAGCCCACCCCACAACCAAACAACACACATTCTTTTCAAATGTACGCGGAACATTCAGGACAGACTGAATTGTGGGTCACAAAGCAGTTTGATTAAACAGAAAACAATAAAATTATTCAAAGTATGTCCTCTAACACTAACAGAATTAAACTAGTAATCCTTAACAGAATGGTATCTGAAAAATCTCCAAACATCTGGCAGTCAGTCAACACACACATGGGCCAAGGAGCCAATGAGCCAAGGAGCACTATAGCCACTGGAGCTGGAAAAGGCGACGCAGCACCCCCCAGAGCCTCCAGGGGGAGCCCAGCCCTGCAACCTGCAGTCAGCCCCACGACACTGCCTTTGGCTCTGGTCTCCAGAAACACAGGGGAATAAATGAACTAATTTGTGGTAATTTGTTACAGCAGTCATAGGAAAATTATATACGTCCCTTTCATTATTTAAATTAAACTTCATTTAAAAGGTTGTTTTATATCGTTATATTTTATTACATCTTCACAGTAACAACTACAAGACTTAAAAATTCATGGAATGAACGTAATTCGGAACAGTTTAACGGAAGCAAGGCTGAGCTGTCAAAAGAAAGGTCAGAACAGGCCTCAAATTGGAAAAACTGCTACTCCTTTCTCTTTTTCTATAAAGGTCCTAGAAATCTCTCGGGGAAAAGCCTCAAACTACAGTAAATGCACTTTCAAGGGGTTGCAGTAGAAGAAAGCAATGCAACTTCTTACTCCAAGAGCAAGCACTTCAAACTTGCAGTCATGGGTGAATGAGTTCTGGAGACCTAACACACAGCATGGGGATGGTAGTTAATGACAATGGATTGTGTATCTGAAATCTGCTGAGAGTAAATCATAGGTTTCCTCACCACACACACACACACACACACACACACACACACACACACACAAAACGGGTACCGAGGTGAGCTGATGAACATGTTGATTAGCTTCACTGTGGTAATCATTTCACATTCCATACATACATCAAAGCATCACATTGCATACCTTAAATATATACATTTTGGATTTATCAATTATACCTCAACAAAGCTAAAAAAAAAAAATACATGGGCAATAAAAACTGTCAAAATCAGAAAATGAATTGAATGAAAATAAAAACACAACATAACAAAATATGCGAGATGTGGCTAAAACAGTCCTTAGAGGAAAATTTATAGCATAAAATGCTTTCTTTAAAAAGGAAGATAGACCTCAAATCAATAATCTCAGTTTATATGATAAAATCTGGAAAAAGAACAAACGAAACTCAAAGTACGCATTAGTAGGAAATGGTTAAAAAAAAAACAAAAAAACCCAGCAGTCAATGAAATTTACAACAAAAAATGGTGAGGTGGGGGAGAAAAAGATTCTTTAAAAAAAAGAAAAAAATCACAGAATTGATAAACTTTTGCCAGATTGACCTAGAAAAACAAGACAAAACACAGAATCAGGAGGGGATATTGCCACTGATCTTACAGAAATTTAAAAGATAATAAGGGCTAAGTAATTTATGTAGACACTTCACTCTCAAGGAGGTAGCTAAAACGTAACTCCATATCATAAGCGTGGGCTGGGCATAGTAACTTTCTTCCAAAGAGCACAATACAAGCAGAAAAACAGAGTCGCTCACAGCAGAGAAACCTGGCACACACACCTTAGCCAAGCGATCAAGGTCACTTTCAAGAATGATGAATCACCCTGGTGGCAGGTATCCTCCATATGATGTGATGAAAATGTCACTTCACCTCGGGGGTCTTCCTCCCAAAAATACGTGACCCCAGTCTAGTCATGATAAAAATAACAGACTCAATTGAGACAGTCTACTAATAACCTTTAATTCTCAAAACTCTCAAGATCATGAAAAAAAAAGCCTGAGAAATTGTCAACGTCAAGAGAAGCCCAAAGAGACAAAACAATTGAATGTAACATTCCTAGAGGGAGCCTAGAGACAGCAAAAGGCCACTGAGTGAAAAGTGAGGAAATCTAAATAACTATGGAGCTTCATTAATACTAGTGTATCATTATTGATTAATTAATTCTAACAAGTACACCACAGGAATGTAAGATGCTAATAATAGACGAAATGGTACTGGGCTTATAGGAACTCTATATCTGCAATTTTTCTGTAAGTCTACAATCATTCTAAAATAAAACTTTTTTTAAATATATTAATGCCAAGACTCACTTTTCACAAATTCCGATTTTATTAGTCTGGAGTGGGGGTCCATGGCATCAATATTTTTTAAAACTCCGTTTTAAAACTTTTAGTCTTCAAGACAAGAAAGCAACTAAAATGTGAGGGGGGAAAAGCTTTCTCTGGTAAACTCAAAAATGAATTTCAACCTATATCACATGCCACATATGAAAATTTGTTGGGAAAAGCTGAGTGTTGGGAGAAGCTGAGGCAGGGCTCGCATGTCTGACTAATGTAAAAGAGCCTTAGAACATGTCCCGGGACCGGGGTCTAAAACCCCTTGTGGACTTTGGAACACCAATCTCTGTGCTAAAGGGTGGAAGGCTACCCTGACACACCATAATCTAAGCCCAGGGCATAAAACCCCTCGTGGCTTGGATAGAATCCAGGGCTTGTGGCTCTGGAATGTGTCTAGACTTGCTGGCTCCTTGTTCCTTGCTCTCCCAGGATCGATTGTATCGTGAGTTAAAAGAACCTGCCTGCTCTCCATTATGTCAAGTAGCAGAGCATATGCTAAACCATCACAGCTGTAAATCATGTGCTTAATGCAACGCGATCTTTCGACCCCCACATTCTCACCACTTGTTTCTTTGTTTGATCACCAATAAATAGTCTGGGCTTCCAGAGCTCGGGGGCCTTCACAGCCTCCATACTTAGTGATGGCCCCCTGGACCCACTTTCTCTCTCAAACTGTCTTTTCTCATTCCTTTGACTCCGCCAGACTTTGTCACCCCCACGACCTGGTGTTGGGTCTGATCACCCCAACAAAAATTAACTCAAATAAAAGAGTAAAACATAAGCCCCTCTTAGAAATAAAACAAAGAAGAAATCTTTGCAACTTTGAGTTTGGCAGAGTTCCTACATGACACCAAAATGATGACCCATTTTTTTAGAAATTCATAAATTGGCCTTCATCGAGATTAAAAATTTTGCTTTGCAAAAGACACTGTTAAGAGAATGAAAATACCGAGAAAAAAATATGTGCAAAACACAAAGACATAAGCAAAAGTTTTGAACAGATAATTCACCAAGAAGACATGAATGGCAAACACACACACACACACACACACACAAAGATGTTCGACATCACTAGGAAAATGAAAATTAAAACCACACTGAGATATCACAACACACTTGCTAGAACAGCTAAGATTAAAAACCACTAACGCTGCTGAGTGCCAGTGGGGCCACGGCATCCCTGGAGCTCTCCCACACTGCTGAGGGCCGGCGGGGCCACGGCATCCCTGGAGCTCTCCCACACTGCTGAGGGCCGGCGGGGCCACGGCATCCCTGGAGCTCTCCCACACTGCTGAGTGACAGTGGAACCACGGCATCCCTGGAGCTCTCCCACACTGCTGGTGCGGCGGCAAAGCAGCCACAGCCATACTGGAAAAGAGTCTGGCAACTTCTGAAAACAATGAGCATGCACCTGCCCCAAGGCCCAGCAACCCCACTCATAGGTGTTTATTCTAGAAAACTAACTTATGTTCACATAAAAAACCTGTCCATGAATGTTCATAGCAGCATTATCCACAACGGCCAAAAACGGAAGCACTCCAAATGTCCCTCAGTGGTAAAACAGATAAACTGGTTCATCATACAATGAAACACTACTCTGCAATGAAAAGGTGAACTATTGATACGGCACTGTAAATGCATCTCAAACGTGTTATACTAAGTGAAAGAAACAAGTCTCAAAACTTTTGACTGAACACTGTATGGACTGCATTTACACGAAATTCTAGAACGGGGACATACACAGACACAGGACGGTGGCTGCCAGCACAAAGGCAAAATGGTAGCACAGAAGAAATCACTGTGAACCTAAACACTGAGAATTTTTTTAAATGGGCTAAACAGCAGAACGGAGATACTAAAGGACAATTTAAATGCAAGCTAGAAAATCAAACACAACAAAAGAACAGTTAGAAATTATGAAGAAGAATAAAATAGTAAAATTTTTCTATCATTAAAAAAAAGTCAGCCCAGTGTGGTGACTCACGCCTGTAATTGCAACACTTTGAGGGGCTGAGGTGGATCACTTGAACCCAGGAGTTTGAGACCAGCCTGCACAATACAGCAAGACCCTTCTCAAAAAAAAAAAAATTCTGTCACTAGCTTTGAAAAAAAAATAAATTTAAAAAAAAGAAAAAGTCCTCAGATTGATGGATCATCAAGTGTTAATTAACCCAGGTAAGTTTTTAAGTTCCACACCTAGACACATTATTGCAAAATTTCAGAACATAAAAGATTTTTTAAAATCCTAAAAGCTACCAGATACAACTTCAAAGGAGTAAGAAATGGATGAACATCAGACTTCTCATCAATAATGAAAGAATACCTTCAAAGTGGCCAGAGGAAAAACACTTCAGACCAAAATATCTATATCTGACTGATGATCCAAGAGTTCGGGAATAGGAGCATGAAGAGAAATAAAGAAATTTTCAGACTATTAAGTAATTATTTAGATCGGCAAATCCCGTTGATTCTATTTCTAAAAGCATATCCCAAATATGATCACTCCACAGCTACCATCCCATTACAGGAAGTCTCCTGAGGAGCTGGTCACCTGCTTCCACCTTTGCCCCCTTAGAGTGAATTATCCACCCAGCAGCCAAAGTGATCCTCTTAAAATATAAATATTATCATCACTCTGCTCACACACCTCCCATCACACTCACAACAGAACCCAAACTCCTGGCCCCAGCCCAGGGAGCCGGCCCCTTGCTCCCCACATTGCACTCCTGCTATTCCTGGAACACACGAAGCTCACCTCCAGCTCGGCGCCCAGCTTGCTCTTCTCCACATCCTCTAAGGACTCACACCCCCCCATCATTCTGTCTCTATTCTAGCTAAAGCAGACACAAGCGCACCGTGTCAGCAAGGATCCAGTGAATGCCTACATAGTGGCAAAAGGAACAAAATGAAATCTTAAAATGTTTTGTGGGGTCACAGGGTCAGGGTAGTTTTTATTTTTTTCTTACATTTTTCCACACTTTCTGAATTTTTACACTGAGTATATATTAATCTTATAAATATTAAAAGTATCATTGAAAAGTTTCCTTAAAAAGTTGTGTCACTATTTAAGAATTTTTTTTTTTTTCCAGACAGGATCTCACTCTGTCGCCCATGCTGGAGTGCAGTGGTAAGATCTCAGCTCCCTGCAACCTCTGCCTCCCGGGCTCAAGTGATCCCCCACCTCAACCTCCCAAGTAGCTAGGACTACAGTGTGTGCCACCACGCCCAGCTAATTTTTATGTTTTCTGTACAGACAGGGTCTCACCATGTTGCCCAGGCTGGTCTCGAACTCCTGGGATCAAGCAATCCTCCTGCCTTGGCCTCCCAAAGTGCTGGGATTACAGGTGTGAGCCACCACACCCAGCCAGTAAAAATTATTTTTAGGTTACCATTTTCACACTCAAGTACATCACATAAATATCCCCACTCCAAATGTTTTATATACTTTTCAACTTTCTCCTACCAAAAAGTTAGGAACTCTTCAATGCCAGAAACACTCTCCTCTTCACCTCCTCACTTTCTCTGCACCTCAGATGGACGTCATCATTTCACTCCCACATACCTCTTCAGCCACACCTGAGTCTCCCTGTCCTCTTACCAACCAAATTTCCAGTCTATCCTTCTTGCTGATTATAAAATATTTTAAAAATCCAACAGTTACTTCTTAAACCAAATCTACTTAATCCATATTTCAAAGGGAAAAGCACTGAACCCAGACTACTAAAGAAATTAGACATAGTAATCATTCCTTGTTTAGTGAACCTGCAATCAAAGAATAAGCCGGGAAAAAAATCAAGCAATGTCCACTATATGCTTCTGGTTTAAATACTCCCAAAATACTGTTCAGTGTTTAAAGTATAACTAAACTCAATCAGTAATTCAATGAATAACTCCTAAGTACTTATTATACAGGCCAAACACGTCAGGCCCTAACAATATGATGTACAGTGGTTAACGAGACAGATATAGAACATAATAAATGTGGCACATAAGTACCCAAGGCAGACTGTGATAAGAGCGTCAAAGAAAATGAGGGCACTATGACAGCTCATGACCAGGAGGACCTCGTGAAGTAGATGCTGAGGGAGGGCTTTGCAGGAAGCACCGTTAGCCTGGCAGCCAAGGCTGCCACATGAGGAGCCCAGGGAGCAGAGAGGGGAACCCACAGGGAAGGGCGGCACTGGACACTGCTGCTGCAGGGAGGCCGTGCCACAGGGCTCTAAATGCCACTCAGCCAGTCACTCCTCGAGAGCGCCAGGTGACAAGGTCCAGATGTAGATCTCTGATGATTCTGCTTAATCCAAGAGTAAAAAATAGAGTACTCCATTTTTTTGGCCACAAATCACCTAACGAGTGGTCTAGTTCTCCCACCTCTAATCTGCTCTGGGTGTGTGAGGGGTGGGCAGTTCTCAGGTTCCTGGAAGGGGAGTGAACACTCCTCTGATGATCCTCTGAAAATATTTCAATGAATGCAAGGGCACACTGCCTGACCAGAGAGCAGTGCTGCTGAGTTGTACACTCTAAACGCAAGAGCGGGTAGAGATGAGAAGCCATCCCACAGGCTGGGCCATGACTTGTTGTCTCTATCGAGCACACAGAGAAATTTACCATCGAATTGAACACTTAAGAGCAGGGATGAATTAATTCAAAATGTCAAGCTGTGGAATCAGAAACCTGGGTTCCAACCTTGGCCCTGCAATTTACTAGCTCGATGAGAGTGAGCAAACTACTTAATCTCTCCAAGTCTCAGTTTTCTCATCTACGAAATGAGGTTCACCATAATTCTACCATGGTATAAGCACAACATCCAGCATATTTTAAGTTTTATATAAATGTTAGCTATTTGTATTGTTATTAACCTGAAAATATTATTTAAATACATACCATATCTACTACAGCCATTAAAATCACAACTCAAAAAATGCACCCAATTTTTAACCTTAAGCAAGATAATGTGGTCTTCATCTTGAAGACTACAAATAGAGAACAAATTAAGCCTTCGACAGATTCAATGAGATTGGTTTTCTAGAAAAGGACCCTCTGACTGCAGAGGAGAAGAGGAACTAGAGGAGATACAAAGCCAAGGCAAGACCCTCAGCTGGAATTGTGTTCAGTCCCAAAAGTGAAGGCTCCAGAGATACTTGGATGTGGGCCCAACAGTTTTTAAACAAAAAAGTTGCCCTCTGTATCCCCAAAAGATTCTATATACACTCAGCTTAAAGATGACAACTGAACTTCAGATGCACAAAAATAAATGCGACTCAAGTGAATACAGAAACTCCACAGTTGTGTGCTTTCTCAAGATTCAAAAAACAACTGCAGAAAAGTTGAACTGTTTGGGAAGACCCAAGTTTCTGCCTTCCTGTTTCTTGTCTACAGTGTGGCTTACATGTTCCACATTCCCGCTTTTCTGAAGGATGGGGGAGGGGTCGGGAGGGCGTTGGGAGTAAGCCACAGTGCTCCGCAGAGGAACGGAGCACAGACACTAGCCATCCTTGACTCCAGATCCAAGTCAGAGTAACTTACCACGCATTTTAATGTTTCGGATGCCAAGCTCCAACAGAGACCTACAGGATCAGAAGCCCTAGAGACGTAGCCCACAATATTAATTCTGGGTAAGTCCCACATTTAGAGAGTTTAAAATGAAAAGGCATGAAGTTAGATACCATAAAAAGTCCTGTTCTCAACCATTGGCCACCAGTTCCCCTTCCCACAGGCAATCAACGTTATCAGGTTCTTGTGTAATCACAGCGATTCCAAGCATGGCTCTAGTTGAAAAGCAATGCTCTAAAACAACAAAAACATTACTCTGGATGTGTGGTTCTCAAACTTTTTGGTCTCGGGGCTTCTTTAGACTATTAAGATTGAGAACTCCAAAAAGCTTTTTGTTTATGTAGGTTCTATCTATCCATAGTTACCATATTAGAAATTTAAACCAAGACAATTTTTAAATTTTAACTTATTTAAAAATCGTAAATCCATTAAGCACAACTTGAAACAAAGCCTGAAACTCTGAAGTTTTAATACACATCTAATGTATATCTTAATATACATGTAATACACATTGATCTTCCCAAGAATGTAATTATACAACCAAAGGAATATCACATGGTATTTGGAACTTCATCAAAAGCTCTTTACCATTTTGGAAAATCATGAAACCAAAAGCAACACCACTTGTGGTACTGAATCACCAAAACAATACTCCTTTATCTTCTCATAGTGGCTTGTAGTACACTCATAGAGGTCTTGCATATTATGGTAATCATCTTCGAATACGTTGTGTACTGCAGTCATACCTGAACATTTATGATGAAATACTTATCTAATATAAATTCCTCTTTATGTATTCTTTACCTCATAGTTAGAAAAAGGATTACAAAGTAGCTATGAAAAGAAGTGTTACCTCTGACAGATTTGAACACTAACATCAAGCACACTGCTTCCAATGATAAGAATAATTACCCAAAGACATAATAAACGTGCTCCCAGGAGGGGCAGGTATATGGAGACAAGATCTATCTATGACTGGCTGGCAGTATGTATGTGTTTCAAGCAAATTCACAGATGTTATAAGTTGGAAAAGTGGTAAATCACGGTCATGCTAACTTTATAAAATTGTCAAGCACCATTATATGTAGGTGCTTTGCTTCTGAAGGTCCCTTGAAGTCAACTGTATAATTTTTTAAAAGATACCTTATAAAAATGTGATTCATATGAAATTCTCATTAAAAGTAGCAAGTACCTATTATGCCTTGATTTCATAGTACTAAAAAAGCAATGTATTACAAAAGCATAAGGCCAATTGTTAGTAACGTCATCAAAGAATAAGGTAATTAATCAAATATTCTATGGAGTTACCAGATAAAATGCCCAGTAATCAAATTTTTTAACATCAAATATTGTAAAGGTGGTAATTAATATTGCTCCTTTGCTCACTAAGGTATAACAAATGAAAGAACAAGGTAAGCTACTATTTATAAATTCTTCAGTAAATAGCAGCATAATTTAAAATTGTATCATAAATGCTTGACAATCCTAGCTATCTAGAACATAGCAAAAAGAGCATCACCTTTAATGGACTTCATGACATAATTTATTCAGAGAGGGCCGGGCGCAGTGGCTCGTGCCTGTAATCCCAGCGCTTTGGGATGGGAGGCCAAGCGGGGGGGGTGTGGGGTGTGGATCACTTGAGGTCAGGAGTTCGAGACCAGCCTGGCCACATGGTGAAACCCCACCTCTACTAAAAATACAAAAATTAGCCAGGAGTGCTAGCATATGCCTGTAATCCCACCTACTCGGGGGGCTGACGCAGGAGAATCACTTGAAGGAGGCAGAGGTTGCAGTGAGCCCAAATCACGCCACTGCACTCCAGCCTAGGTGATAGAGCAAGACTCCATCTCAAATTAATTAATTAATTAATTATTCAGAGAGGACCCTGTCAGGATCTTGAGGGCCCACTTTTAATTTAGACACAGTTCTAAATGGGAAGATAGTAGGATACAGAATTTTGCAGAAAAGAAGCTTTTCAATCTCTCAAAAGGGACAAAACTTTTATATCAAAGAATCTTCGATGTAAAAAAAAAAGTTTTTGGCCGGGCGCAGTGGCTCACGCCTGTAATCCCAGCACTTTGGGAGGCCGAGGCGGGCAGATCACGAGGTCAGGAGATTGAAACCATCCTGGCTAACACGGTGAAACCCAGTCTCTACTAAAAAGACAAAAAATTAGCCGGGCGTGGTGGTGGGCGCCTGTAGTCCCAGCTACTTGGGAGGCTGAGGCAGGAGAATGGTGTGAACCTGGAAGGTGGAGCTGGCAGTGAGCCAAGATCACACCACTGCACTCCAGCCTGGGTGACCAGAGTGAGACTCCGTCTCAAAAAGAAAAAAAAAAGTTTTTAAGTTGAGAAATATCATTCTATCTCATGATGAATGAATTTCAAAATCCAATTATGACAATGGGAATGTATGAATGTGTGGTTTATCCCTAGAACAAAAAACTCTGGAACGACTGGTATAAGGAAAACACTGACATTAAGGTGGGTAAGTCCTAACAATCTTAGTTTTTTTTTGTTTTTTTTGTTTTTTGAGACGGAATCTCGCTCTGTCGCCCAGGCTGGAGTGCAGTGGCACGATCTCGGCTCACTGCAAGCTCTGCCTCCCAGGTTCACGCCATTCTCCTGCCTCAGCCTCCCGAGTAGCTGGGACTACAGGCGCCTGCCACCGCGCCTGGCTAATTTTTTGTATTTTTTTTTTAGTAGAGACGGGGTTTCACCGTGTTAGCCAGGATGGTCTCGATCTCCTGACCTCGTGATCCGCCCGTCTCGGCCTCCCAAAGTGCTGGGATTACAGGCGTGAGCCACCGCGCCCGGCCTACAATCTTAGTTTTATCTGATTCCCCCTATGATGAGGAACATGAAACATAGGAAACTCAGTGTGCTAATGACAAAAACAAACGAGGGCAGGCCATGCTCATACCTCAAGACCTTTTCATTGGTTCTCTCTACTCAGAACCTTCCCCAGATGTTCAAAAGGCTCTCCCTTACTCCATTCAGGTCTCTTTAAATATCTCAGAGGCTTTCCCTCACTTGCCTCTTCTCTCTCTATTCCTTTACCCTACTTTTTCACCACAGTACTTATTGCTAATTAACATGGCTGGTTCATCATCTGTCTCTTCCACTAGAGTGTCTGTCAGATCTGTGGGTTGGGAGGAATGACTTGTGCATCTGCATCATCAGCACCTAGCGCAGTTCCTGGGGGGAACTTTGAGGACGGGGTTGTCCTCAAAGATTTCTTAGATAAATAAAGTGATAGAATCAAACTTTACAAGACGTAGCAAGAATCGTGTGAACTCATTCATTTAATAGTGACACAAAATCATTCATGATTGCCCCAAGATTATCATAGAACATCCAGTGAATTATGTACAGTAATTGTCATGAAGCATGAAAGGTCAGAATGCATTCTCAGTACTTTAAATGTAACTTTGAAGTCTTCCTTCAAAAACTGAATAAGTTCTTTTCCACATTTTGGTGCTTAAGACGTAACTCAGTTGCTTCCATTACTCAGAAAATTCCCTCATGGTCCATCCTCGCTCTCTCCCACACCAACCTAGCCAAAACAAGGAGCAAGAAATGGCATCCTGTACCATTTCTTTCAAAGTACCTTGGCTACAAAATGGTTTTACCTACTGTATAGGATTAGTTTTGCTTATTGGTGACAATATTCGCCATGTGAACTTTCCCAGAATAGTTTTATATCAAATCCAACCTTCAACCCTTTAAACAGTAGGAAAATATGGCCGTTATAGTCGTTAACACCCCCTTCCCATAATACTCAAGCCTGTTAAACTTTCCTAAAGAAAAGGGACTATGATGTGACACTCCAGCACCCCGCATCCTCCTCCGCGGCGCAGCGGCTCTCTCCACCCCACACAGGATGAACCCAAAGGCGCGCAGAGGCGCCCTCCCCCGGCGCATGACACCAGAGAAGGGGGATAAATTGGCGAGCTGGCATTCCTCCCGTCCTCACTGACGGACCCGCGAGCGGAGTGAGCGGTGACTCAGCCCGCTCGGGGTCGGGCTCGGGCCCGGGCCGGCGTTCTCGCCCCGGCCTCGGCCTCTCCACTCCCTCCGCCCCCGTCCCGGCCCCCAACCCTCCGCTCTCCTCCCTGGCTCCCTGACCCCCGAACCCCAGCCCTCCGCTCCCTCGTTCGGGCCCCACGTCCTCGGCCCGTCCCCCAGCCCTCTGCCCCGGCCCTGCATCCTCGTCCCTCCAGCCCCGGAACGTATTAGGGCTGCACGCGCAGGGAGCAGCCCCCCGGACGGGTCTGCGGGCCCCACGTCGCCCGGCCACTGTACCTTCGCTCCTGCCCAGAATCCTGCAGCACAGGTTCTGAAGCAGAACGTTCGGCGACTTCTGATCCGGGGTCGCCATCCTCGCCCGGAACCGTGCACGGGGCTCCGGGCAGAGCCGCCGCACGCGCAGGGACCGCGGCCCGCGCCCTCCTTGCGCCCCGCAAGCTCTCGGCTCCTGACAGGCTAAGGCGCGGGCGCCGCCGGCCACCAGGGCGCCATTTTAACGGAACCCGCCGAAAGCGCGGGCGCTTCCCACAATGCCCCGCTTCTTCCCTGCGCCGCGGCCGCGCGTGCGGCTGCCTAAGCGTTCCCGGCCCTGCCCGATGCATTCCCCCGGCTGCTGCCCGGCCGGCCGAGAAAGTTCCGGGCGACAGGTGGCCCGAGGCCCTCGAGCTGCGCGGACGGAGCGGCCCCGGAGTCGCGAGCGTGACGGGCTTGCTTGGAGGGCACTTGGTGGCCGGTAGCACCATAAAAGCCATAATTGGGTGTGGGGGTGTGTGTGTGTTAACGGCATTGGTTGGATTCACACTTCTGATGAAAGAAGCCTGTTTAAAAAAGAAAAAAAAGAAGCGTGTTTAAAGGGTGCTGGGGGTTATGATTGTTAACGTGTAGTGGGCAGTTCACCTGCTACGCTATCCAACAGGCGCCCTGCTGAGGCCCGACGTCGCACTGCCGCGCAGGCCGCTCCCCCAGGCCCGGGTAACTGGGACGTCCTGGGAAAAAAAATCACGTACGGAGTGAGAGAACAGGAGATCTGCCGAGAAAAAGATCGATAAGCAGACAATTACACCAAGCTAACTTCAGTGCAATCGTTAAAGTTTACACATGGTTGCACGCTTGGGAGCCGTGAGCTACCATGTTAAAAGGCCAACTTCCTGAAGGAAAAATGATGGAAAGAGATCCCGAGATCCTATGAAATGGAAGAGGGAGGACGACCTAGCTATCCCAACATCCCAGCTGAGGCCAGCCACACACGTGACTGTCTGCAAAGCCCGTCGGGCCTGGGTCCAGCTCGGGTTGCAGAATTGTTAGCAAGTAAAACGTTTGTCTCCAAAAACATGGAGACAAAGCAGACTTGTAGGGTATTACAGTCAACAACTAGACCCTGCAGCTAAAGGACTGTCTCCTTGCGTGATGCAACAACATCACAGCTCTGCAAGAGCAACCAAAACACCAAGGATGCATTCACCCCTCACTGCCTTCGACCCGCGTTCTGTGGAAGCACTTCTAAACTTACACCACACTCAACGCTATCACTTAGTAACTGGCTTCTTATGAAGTTATTCTCTCAGCCCCGTACTACAATGTCCAGATGTCATCTAAATCCTGCCAACCTCTCCCCCACCTTCAGCTGAAACGCTGCATGACTGCATCATCTTACCTGACCAGCTCTCTCCTAGGACAGACATGCAAGAAACCCCCCTCACTAACGCTGATGTTATTTGGTTTACAGATGGCTCTTACTTAAAGGATGCAGCTGGAAGGTATTACACTGGTTATGCCATAGCGTCTTTGCCCAAGGAAATAGCAAGTGCTTGTCTTCCAGGAACAATCATGTCAACAAGCAAAGTTAATAGCATTAAGTAGAGCCTGTCAGTTGGCAAAAGGAATAACGGCTAATCTTCATACCAATAGCAGGTATGCTTACAGAGTAGCTCATACCTTTGGAATGCTATGGAGACAAAGAGGATTTTTAACCCTTTCTAGTCAGCCCACAAAAAAATGGGTGCCTTGTTTCAGAATTATGGCAAGCCATACTATTGCCAAAATCATTAGCCATTATCAAGATTCCAGGCCATTCAAAGACACTCAAAAAAGCAAGATAAGCCAGTTAGCAGGTAGTATAGCAAACAGGGTGGCCATAAACATATCTGAACGAAAAGATCAAACCATTTTGGCCTCTAAGGAAGTTCGATTTTTATGTAAAATTAGCTCAATCCAAATCTCCAAAAACAGGATGAGAAAATTGGGAAACAAAAGTGGCACATACTCTTCTGAGACTGATGTACGGTGGTGACCAAATGGTCTACTCATACTTCCGACTAAGTTACAACCATCTTTCTCTTTTTTTTTTCTTTTTTCTTCTCAGACAGAGTCTCGCTCTCTTGCCCAGGCTGGAGTACAGTGGCATGATCTCGGCTCACGCCTCCCGGGTTCACGCAATTCTCCTGCCTCAGCCTCCTGAGTAGCTGGGACTACGGGTGTCCGCCACCACGCCCAGCTAATTTTTTGTATTTTTAGTAGAGACGGGGTTTCACCATGTTAGCCAGAATGGTCTCGATCTCCTGACCTCCTGATCCGACCACCTCGGCCTCACAAAGTGCTGGGATTACAGGCGTGAGCCACCGCGCCCGGCCCAGCCATCTTTCTTAACGTGCATACACGATGTAACTCATTGGAGCCCTGATAAGATTATTGATTTCTTGAGGAGAACAATGTCATCAGAAACCTTCTCCAACTGTTGCTCATAGGTATACAGTCACTGCTGTCTTCCCAGAATATAATGCAAGGAAAGCTTGACCCAGTTCTCCAGGTCATTTTCCTTTACCAGAAGGCCCTTTTGAGGTATGGCAGCTAGATTTTTTCACCTACCACCATCACAAAGATACAGGTGCATCCTAGTGATGGTTTGTGTATTTTCTTTTTTTTTTTTTTTTTTTTTTTGAGACTTGCTCTGTCGCCCAGGCTGGAGTGCAGTGGCGCGATCTCGGCTCACTGCAAGCTCCGCCTCCCAGGTTCACGCCATTCTCCTGCCTCAGCCTCTCCGAGTAGCTGGGACTACAGGCGCCCGCCACCATGGGTAGAAGCATTTCCACGCAGAAGAGCAGCAGTCTTGGCGGTAAGTAAAATTATCTTAGAGAAAATTATTCCGACTTGGGGAGTTCCTCAAGAACTTTATAGCAACAGAGGCACTCATTTCACTGCACAAATAATCCAGTTAGCATGCAAAATCTGGCCCATTCTCCAGCGTTTCCATTGTGCCTATCACCCCCAGTCACCTGGGTTAGTAGAAAGCACAAGCAGAATAATCAAAACTCAATTGGCAAAATTAACTGAAGATTTAAAACTTCCTTGACTGGAAGCTCTTTCTTGTTTTTGCTTCACCTAAGATCAGCCCTTATGGGTAAACACCAAGTGTCTCCATCTGAAATTATAACGGACAGACCTATGACATTGTCTCCAGGAAACTGTAAATCGATGATATTAAAAAGGGACAGGTTGTATTATTGCAGCAGCCTCATAAGGCACCTAAGTAAAAACTGTTATTTAGTAAAAGACTCTTTCCACAGTGAGCTCCAAGAAGCAGAAACTCCAGGAACACATACTTCAGCCAGGAGACTTTGTAGGAAACAGCGTCCTTTAAAGGACTTTCTCCACCAAGGAGGAAGGAACCTTATCAGGGACTCCTAACCAACTCTTGTGCCACTAAGCTTAAAGGACTTGATTCCTGGATACCTGCCACCCATGTAAGGAAAGCTGCTTTGCCAATTTGGACTTCATCTCAAATTGGTGATCTAAAACTAAAACTCTCCAGAACCGACAAATATGAGAAGAAAACGACATCTGAGGTAGTCAGCCTTCTCAAGACACCTGACCAGGCCTGTATCTAGACAAACCCTTAATATGAATCATCATCAATAGATGAGGAAGGTCTTCCTTTACAAGTTCCCACCACACTTCCTTCTTTTTGTCCCTAGTTCTTCTGTTTTGTTGCTACTATCACCAGCCATTGCCCATGAAACAAACATCTTCTTGCAGTAGGCTTGGGCATGTGCTAGTAAATTACAGGACAACACTCATTAGGTGTGTGGCCTCGCACCCCTTTCTGGTGGTTCTGGCCTACCATGGTGGCAGCTCCTTTTCAAGGACAAGAGTAGACAGAATATCAGAAGTGTGTCTCTGTTTCTCAGGAACAGTCATTGGTGCTTAGCACTAGTGTGATGAAGGCTAGTGTGCATCGCTGGCCTATTAATAATACTTTACAAAGCAAAGCCATAGGAAAAGCTTTTCAGTAAAAGGAACCAGTTCACATACCTTAATGCTGGTACTACGCCAACTGAGAGGTTAGACCACTCAGTATTGGGGTGGCGTAACACAAACTTGGGATGGTTTCACCTGGCTTACCCTCTCTTTTGGTCAACTTAGTCCACGTGCCCCTTTACATTGGGAACAAATGAATCATATCAAAGATCCCTGGCCCAGGAGCACTGGAGATATGGGATGGAAACCCAGAGAACAGTGCATCTACACCATTGTGTTACAGAGTCCTGGCTGGCATGCCACCGAGTGGGCATAATGACTGGGTGTTTACTGGTTGGCTCCAGATGGAATATCTGGACTCTGTGACAATGACCTATGGCCATGGTTACCCCCAAGGTGGCCAGGACACCGTTCTCTGCATTATGCCTGGACGCAGGATGGAATAGTTCAACCGACATAGATAGTAGATAAAACTAGGTAGTCTGAATAATTCAAAGTACGGACTTTGATTCATAATGCTTCAATACTGGTTCTTAAATGTAACAAACAACACACTTTTAATCTGTGCATTGTGAGGTGCTGAGCGAGAGGGGCTGGCTGCCAGGTGCCGGGTGGTGGGTGGGTCAAAGGCCAAACACAGGTTCCACCAGGCAGGTGTCACTCCCAGCAGGAGTAGGAGCCAGAGGCCTCACTGAGGGTGCCAGCCCCCACCCCAGTGTTTCATTTTCCCCCACGGCACTGGGTGAAGGTTAGGTGTGTCTGTGAAGACAGCAGTGAAGGGATACTGTCTCACTGCCCAGAGAGCCCCTAACAAAAGGTTTCTGCCATTCTATGGCCCTGGAGTCAGCGGAAGAGAGAGAGGGAGGCAGCTGAGAGTGGAAATGTCCTGAATACCGAGTCAGAGTGGGAAAAATGTCTTCCAGACCCCCTGAAAAGGAGGCTTTGGCAGCAGTACCTGAGACAGGCCTCAGCCAAGGGACCCACGTGGTCTCCGAAGGGAGGTGCCTGGGCTGGGCACAGGGGATGCCCAGGGCACCCAGGTCCTTCCCTACAACAGCCTTCAGACACGGCAGTGCACTGGCCACACGCCATGCGGCAGCCAGGTGGGGCCTTTGTCATCACCCGTGGTCAGACCTGAAAGATCCCACAGGGCATTTGGGCTGCAGCCAACTTTCCAGGCAGCATGTTGCATTCCAACTCTGTTTCAATAAAACCAGTTTCAAAAAAGAAAGAAACATTTCAAAATATTGATGGGATGCTGTTAAGTTTTGATCCTTGCATTAGAAAGGAAGAGGTTAAAGGAATAGTTTAAGCTTCCGCATCAGGAATCTAGAAAAGGAAAACCAAATCAAGCTCAAACTAAGTAGAAGGAAGGGCAGTAAGATCAGAATGGATGCCGGGCGCGGTGGCTCACACCTGTAATCCCAGCACTTTGGGAGGCCAAAGCGGGTGGATCACCTGAGGTCAGGAGTTTCTGACAAGCCTGGCCAACATGGTAAAACCTCGTCTCTACAAAAATACAAAAATTAGCTGGGCTTAGTGGCACGCACCTGTAATCCCAGCTGCTCAGGTGGCTGAGGCAAGAGAATCGCTTGAACCCAGGAAGCAGAGGTTGCAGTGAGCCGCGATGACACCACTGCTCTCCAGCCTGGGGGACAGAGAGAGAGAGAGACTCTGTCTAAATTCCAAAACTTTGGGAGGCCAAGGGAAGATCACCTGAGGTCAGGAGTTTGAGACCAGCCTATCCAACATGGTGAAGCCCCATCTCTACTAAAAACGCAAAAATTAGCCAGGCGTGCTGCCGCGCGCCTGCAATCCCAGCTACTCGGGAATCTGAGACAGAAGAATCGCTTGAAGGTAGGAGGCGGAGGTTGCAGTGAGCTGAGACCATGCCACTGCACTCCAGCCTGAGTGACAGAGCAAGACTCTATCTCAAAAAAAAGAAAAATAAAAAACGATCCGAATGGCAGTCAGTGACCTAGAAAACAGTAAGACAAATACGGAAAACAGAAGAAACTAAAAGAAGTTGATTCTAGGAAAATAAACTGATCAGATTTGCTAGACTGAACAAGCCAAAAGGAAAAGAAAAAAACAGAACTATGCCAAATCAGGAATAAAAGAAATAACATACGAGGGTCCATGGTGAAACTAAAAATATCACAAAGAAATTAAAAAATGTTTAAAAAATAGATAATTTAGATAAAATGGACAAATTCCTAAAGAGACATAAATTATGAGCACTGACCAACAATGAATGGAAAATCTGAACAGATGTATGAGCAACCAAGTTGAATTAGTAATTAACTACATGCCCACAAAGAAAAGATCTGAGCCAAATGGCTTCACTGGTGAATTTTCTCAAATCTTAAGAAACAAATGAAACCAATCTTACAGGAAATAGAGACAAAATAATACTTCCCAAATATTTTACAAGGCCAGTATTAACCTGATACCAAAGCCAGGCAAACACATCATAAGAAAACTATAAAATGAGAAAGGTACACCTTTTTAACAAAGTGACTGCAGATTAAATCCAGCAACATGACCAAGTGGGGTTTATCTGAGGAATGCAAGGTTGGGCTAACATCTGAAAGCCAATTAATGTCATAACTCCTCAATAGAATAAAAGAAAAAAAAACATATGACCTTCTAATAGCTACAGAAAAAGCATTTGACAAAACCAATCCTTTCATAATAAAAACTCCCAACCTATGACTAGAAAGAAACTTTCACAACCTGATAAAGGTCATCTATAAAATAAACCTGCAGCTATCTAAGTTTCAGAGAATCATCTTTTTGTCTTATTTGTTTCCTCTGTTATGTCTCTGCTTTTATTTCATTAATCTCTTCATTATCTCCTTCATTCTGTTTGCCTTGGGTTTATTTGCTCTTCTATGTCTAGATTCTTGAGGTGAGCACTTAGGTTATTGTTTGAGACTTTTCCTCTTTCCTAATGTAAACATTTAGTGCCATAAATTTCTGTCTAAGCACTGCTTTGCTGAGCTTTTGAATTTTGATATATTGTATTTTCATGTTTATTCTGTTCAGTGCACTTTTACTTATTTCTCTTGATCCTTATTCTTTGACCCGTGGATAATGAAAAGTGTGTTATTTCTTTTTCATGTGTTTGGAGATTTTCCTGTTATTTTGTTGTTGATTTCTAGTGGTAAGAGAAGACAGACTAAGATTTTAATTCTTTTAAATATGTTGAGGTTTGTTTGATAGTCAGAAGTAGTATATCTTTTTATATGTTTTGTAGGCACCTGAAAAGAATATATATTCTGCTGTTGTTGATCTCCATGTTCTCCAAATACCCATTAGATCCAGTTGATTGTTCATAAGTTGTTCTCTGTCCTTGTGAATTTTCTGTTTAGTTGTTCTATCAGTTGTTGGGAAAGGAGAGTAGGGTCTCTAACAATAATTGTGGATTGCTATTTCTCTTTTCAGCTCTATCAATTAATACATTTTGCAGCTCTGTTGTTTAGTGTATATATGTTTAAAATTGCTATGCCATCTTAGCAAATTGACCTTTATGTCATTATATAATTGTCTTGGCTCTGAAGTCTACTTTATCTGATATTAATAGGACTGCCTCTTTTGATTGTTTGCATGGTGTATATATTTTTCTATTTTTTTCCCCTTTCATTCTACTATGTGATCATGATTGAAGGATAGACAGCATATAGTTGGGCCATGTTTTTTTAATGCTGCCTTCTAATCTCTATCTTCTAGTTGATATATTTAGACCATTTACATTTGATATAATTTGATATGTAACGCTTGAGTCTGCTATTATATTTTTTGTTTTCTATTCAGTTTTCCATTTCTCTCTTTTTCGTGCTTTCTGTGAATTATTTGAACAATTTTTTTTTTTAGAATTCCAGTTTGACTTGTCCATAATGTTTCCCAGTGCATCTTTTTTGAGGAGTTTCTTTAGGTGCTACTTTACATGTACATAACTTATTTCTGTCTACTGCTGTTGACATTTTATGGTGTGAGTGAACCCAATCTCCTTTTATGTCCCTTTACATTCCCCTGTTTACGATATAAATATTTCCTCCACAAACATTGAGAACCACGCTAAATGGTGGTACTGTCTGTGCCTCATATATAATTTAGAAAACTCAAGAGTAGAATAGAGCCTATTGTAGTTATTCATATTTTCATTCTTTTCATTGTACTTTCTTCCTGATGTTTCAGGATTCCGTCTTTTATCATTTCCTATTTCAAGAACTACCCATTCTTTTGGGATAGGTATGATGGCAGCAAATTCTTTTTGTTTTCCTCCATGTGAAATATCTTGACTCTCCTTTCATTCCTGAAGACTATTTTCACAAGATATAGAATTCTGAGTTAACACTTGATAAATGTTGTGCCACTTCCTTCTGGCCTTTGTGGTTTCTAGTGAGAACTTTTCTTTCATTCAAATAGTTTTCCCCTGATGCTAGGATGTTATTTCTCGCTGGCTGTTTTCAAGATTTTTTTTTTTCTTTGTCTTCAGTTTTTAGGAGTTTGACTATGAAGTGTCTCGACATGGTTTCCTTGAGTTTGTTCAGCTTCTTGAATCTATAGGTTTATGTCTTTTGCCAAATTTGGGGATTTTTCAGACATTATTCCTTGACAACTTTTTAGTCCTGTGCACATTCTGCTCTCCTTCTAGAACCCTGGTGATGTGGATGTTAATTATTTTGTTATAGTCCCATGAGTCTCTGAGGCTTTCTTCATTTTTTTAAAATATATTTTCTCTTTGTTGTTCAGATTGAATGACTTCTATTATTCTAACATTTCCAGACTTCCATTTTCGGTAATGAAAGACTAGTTAATTCATACCAATCCTCCCACTGCAAACACATGGAAATAGTGGATACAATATAAAAACCATATGTTCAAAGGTCCTGGAACATAAACAAGGCAGTGAAAAAACCTGGGAACCAAGATTTGGAAGAATAAGAAAACATAGAAGGATGACCTTGGCATTTGAAATGCTTTTCCCCCATGGATTTCCTCCAATTTCCAGAAGAAATGGCTGGGACACTGACAAGCTGAAACTTACTTTAAACTTACTTCTGAACTTACAAAAACAAAAATTGGAGTTTATGGCATGATAAGGAAGAGAGTGGTGGCTGGTCTCTCAGCCTGACTAATGGGCTTTTAAGGCTGCTTAGGGATCTGGGTTGGGAACTGATGGTAAAATTGTGGAATACAGACTAAGCTGTAAATAGATTGTCCTCTTTAGGGATTTGTGCTCAGCTTTAAATTATCTTATGATTGGATTAAGATGGTGTGCAGGATTGCTAGTGCCCCTAGTACTTGCAAGAATCAAACATAAATCCCTATTGGAGAAGTAAAACTTCATTCTAGCCTCAAAGTACCTCTATAAGCTTTCACATAGTGTCTCAGTCACACAATACAATTTAACCAGTCAGGTGAGGAGACAACGAGTGTTTTGGAAAACCAAGAGAAACAACAGAAAAATAGAAAGAGATTTACAGGTGTTACAGAAAATGCACTATGAATAAGATGCTCAAGGGAAATCAAAGAAAAGATGGGGAATGTTTGGCAAAGAATTTAGAGAACAAAAAAAAAAAAAGCCAGTAGAAACTCTAGACCTAAAAAACGTTAACTGAAATTAAAAATCAATGTGTGACCTTAACGGCAGTTTAGATACAACTAAAAAAAAAAAAAAAAATGGTGGTGACATGAAGAAAACAGACACATGAAAACATGCTGAGAAAAGGATTTAAAATATGAGAAAGAATATGAAATACATAGGGGACAGAGTGAAAAAGCATAACATTCATATAATTGGAATCCAGAAGAAGGGGAGAGAGAAAATGTGTTAGAGACAACAACTGAAGAGAACATGGCCAGTGACACTCCCAATATGGCAAAAGACATCAAGGCAATGATAGAAGTGCCACGAACCACAGCCACACTAGCCTAAGGAAAGCCATGCCCAGGCAAATGTAAGCAAAATCCTTGGAGAGCAAAAACAGAGACAGTCTTAATAGCCAGAGGAAAAAAGAGGTTATCGTCAAAGGAGCACCAATTAACCTGATAGTTGATATTTCAGCAGAAAGAAAACATAGAGGCCAGATGAAAATGGAATTATATTTCCAAGTGTGGAAAGAAAACAACTGCCAATCTAGAATTCTATACTCAGCCAAAATACACTTTACAAAGAAAGAGAAACAAGGCTTTTTTAGAAGAACGGAAATGAAAAAGATTTACCACCAGCAGATTTATAGTAAATGAAACACTAAAGAACATTTCCTTCAGGCAGAAGAAAAATGATACTAGATGAAGGCTAGCACTGTAGGCAGGAACACACAACAGTGGATGCCAAAAATACAGGATAAATATGAATGGATATTGATTAGAAAAAAACAATGTTTTAGGTTTAACATACACAAACTTAAATACATAACAAAAATATCTCACCAATAAAGAAGATGGTAAATATTATTAAAGTGCTCTATTATCTTTGAAATGTCCTAAAAGAAGTAAAAGTACCATTTATATTAGACTTTGATATGTCAAGGATATTTGCTGTTGTTTCTAGGGAAACTGTTAAGTGAGGAGTAAAAATACTGATAACTACCAAACTAATAAAGAGTAAATTATCGCCAGGTACAGTGACTCATGCCTGTAATCCCAGCACTTTGGGAGGCTGAGGTGGGCGGATCATGAGGTCAGGAGTTGGAGACCATCCTGGCTAACATGGTGAAACCCTGTCTCTACTAAAAATACAGAAAATTAGCCGGGCGTCGTGGCGCACGCCTGTAGTCCCAGCTACTCGGGAGGCTGAGGCAGGAGAATCACTTGAACCTGGGAGGCGGAGGTTGCAGTGAGCCAAGATTGCACCACTGCACTCTAGCCTGGGTGACAGAGCGAGACTCCGTCTCAAAAAAAAAAAGTAAATTATTAGACAATAAAAGGTTTCCATCAATCCAAAAAAAAAAGAAAGAAAAATGAACATACTGCAAGAGGGATAAAAGAATATAAAGATGGCAGAGTTAAACCAAAATATCTCACAAGTTACATCAAATATAAAAGCACTAAATCCACAGAGGTAAAGTACAGTTCTCATCGCGTGTTATCAAGGGTGCATTCTGTCAACATGACTTGTCACTGTTGGTGGTAATAACTTTGATCACCTGACTTGGGGTGCTGTTTGTCCGGTAAAGTTATTCTATGAGGTTATTCTTTTTCTTTTTCTTTCCATACTGTAGTCTTTGGAAACAAGTCACTACACAGCCCACACCTAATAAATGGGTTCTTACGCTCCACTTCCTTACGGATAGAATCTCCACATAAATTATTTACCATTGTTCTGACTGAGAGAGTTGTCTATTCTCCCTCATTTATTTATTCATTTATTCAATAGTTTATTTATATCAGTATTTATGGGCATTTAATTTATATTTTGAGTTATAATCTAAAAGTACTTTGCTTATTTTATTGCTCAAATTGTTTCTGACTTGAATAGTTGAAGTTCTTTCACTTGTTTCCTGTGTCACCTTCACATTCTTTCGTCATTGCGAGTTAAAAAAAAAATTAATACAGCTTATGGTTTTTCGTTTTTTGTTTTATAGATGGAGTCTCACTCTGTCGCCCAGGCTGGGGTGCAGTGGTGTGATCTCAGCTCACTGCAACCTCCGCCTCCCAGGTTCAAGAGATTCTCCTACCTCAGCCTCCCGAGTTCCTGGGACTACAGGCACATGCCACCAGGCCTGCCAAATTATTTTTATTTTTTATTTTTTTTTAGTAGAGACGGGGTTTCTCTGTGTTGGCCGGGCTGGTCTCGAACTCCTGACCTCGTGGTCCGCCTGCCTTGGCCTCCCAAAGTGCTGGGACTACAGGCATGAGCCACTGCGACCAGCCTACACCTTATGGTTTATACCATTTTAGATTTTATACCATTTTTATACTATTTTAGATTTACAGAAAAATTGAGAAGATAGTACAGACTGTCACACGCCTCTCCCCATCTCCCCACCCCCTGCAGGTTTCTCCTATAATTAGCATCTTGCATTAGTGCACAGCGAATGGACCAATATTAAAACATGATTATTAACTGAGGTCCACAGTTCGCATTAGTCGATGCTAAGACTATGAATCCCATACTTGTGCACCCACTGTGTCATCTCTTCTCCATGAAATGGATCCTTTTAGCTGAGGCGACGCTGGTGGGATGCTGCGGTAGAGAATTCCCAAAGACAGCTGCAAATCATCCCATCCATCTCTGTGTGAGTCCGTTTCTTCTCTCCATGATGTGGGTTAGTTTTAAAATTCTTTTATATTCTATCTCTCATGTCACACTGGATATTATAGGGGGAAATGCATTCAACCTGCCTAAACTGGAAGCTGTATGATTAATGAGGTTATCAGTACTCAACTCAATTAATATCAGGAGCTTCTGATTGATTGACTAAAACTAGTGAACAATCTTTAAAATTACAATTAATTTATAAATTTATACTCACTTTTCTTTTATGAGATCAGAATGATTTGTTGTTCTGACATCATATCAACAGATTGAAACTTCAACCAGGCTTTGAAAAACTCCTATCTTTCAGGAAAATGTCATTAAACTGTTGAAAGTTGATGGATAAATTACTTTAGAAGTCAAGAAGTCTTTTAAGCCACTCTCTTTTCTGTTTTCTTGCTTTATGAGCATGTAGTGTTTCTTCTTATACTTTAAAAAAGTTGGAATTAATTTTCAAAGGTTGACATTTGATAAGGCTTTACTATAAATATCACTAGGATCGAAGGATGCTTTTTGCCTCTCTCTCCAGGTTGGCAAGCAGAAGCCACTACTCGCCTCTTCTCCAGAATCATTTTCGCCTGTATTCTCCTGTCTTATAACTCAGGTCTATAGTTACAGTTTTTGAGGCATATTAAGTTTTTGAGTATGGTGTTCAAGGGGAACACTGTTTCTTCGATTCTAAACGTATTTTAATTTAATTTTAAAACACAATTTAGCTCACACCTGTAATCCCAGCACTTTGAGAGGCCAAGGCAGGTAGATCACTTGAGGCCAGGGGTTCAAGACCAGCCTGGCCAACATGGCGAAACCCCGTCTCTACTCAAAACACAAAAATTAGCCAGACACAGTGGCGTTTGCCTGTAATCCTAGCTACTAAGGAGCTGAGACAGGAGAATTGCTTCAACCCAGTAGGCAGAGGTTGCAGTGAGCCGAGATCATGCCACTGCACTCTAGCCTGGGCCACAAAGCAAGATTCTGTCTCAAAAAAAAAAAAAAAAATTTTTAAAAGAATACAAATGGCTTTTCATAATGGTGATGAAATGTCCTTGTTTGGACACAAAATTCTATGACTAATATTTTAATCTTCTCTCATCTTGCTCTTCCTCATATGGCCCATTTAATAATGCACTTGCCATGAACTTTAACTTCAGTTTATTCATAAAGTGGTTTTCTGGCCGGGCGCGGTGGCTCACGCTTGTAATCCCAGCACTTTGGGAGGCCGAGGCGGGCGGATCACGAGGTCAGGAGATCGAGACCGCAGTGAAACCTCGTCTCTACTAAAAAATACAAAAAAAAATTAGCCGGGCGCGGTGGCTCACGCTTGTAATCCCAGCACTTTGGGAGGCCGAGGCGGGCAGATCACGAGGTCAGGAGATCGAGACCACAGTGAAACCCCGTCTCTACTAAAAATACAAAAAATTAGCTGGGCCTGGTGGCGGGCGCCTGTAGTCCCAGCTACTCGGAGAGGCTGAGGCAGGAGAATGGCGTGAACCCGGGAGGCGGAGCTTGCAGTGAGCCGAGACTGCGCCACTGCACTCCAGCCTGGGCGACAGAGCGAGACTCCGTCTCAAGAAAAAAAGAAAAAAAAAAAAAAGTGGTTTTCTTTGTAAATTGGTTTAGTGTTCTCATTCTGTCGCCCGGGCTTGAGATGAGGATGGATTCATTCTCTCGGTAGCGTTAACAGCGCTTCACAGTTCCCACAGCTCTGGCCAGGGCTGCTGTGAGGAGTGGATGAGGTAACGAGAAGTGTGTGCTGAGACGTCTGTGTTTGCCCAAGTGGCCTGTGACATCTGGAATGTCGGGTTCTGAGGTCAGATCACTCTGGAAGGTCAAGACCTTTGGAGTCAGGTTGAAGGTAGCAGTTGGGCGTGCTCCAATCAGGTCCGACTCATCCCCAGCCACGTGAGGTGAGCTCCGTGTGCCCCCTTTTCAGGCTTATAAAACCTTCTCAAAGCCTCTTTCTGGACTCAGCTTGCTCCAAAACATTGATTTTCATGACAGGATATTCCTTGTGGCCAATCGAATCTATTAAGCTTCTGGAAGCCAGAGGGTAGGAGAACCCAGGTGCCCCAGGGCCATGGCTACAGAGAGCCCAGCACCCTAGAAGTCCTGGTGTCCGCACTTCCTGCTGTGCCTCTGTAGCCCTGGGATGTCACTGCTGTTTTCATGAGTTATGATCGCTGTATTATTGCTCCTTATGCCAGGCGCTTAGCAGTTACATCTTCAGTCTTCACAACAACTGAACAAGGTCAGTCTTGTTCTGCCCATTTTATAGCAGTGGAAGCTGCAATCTGAAGTTGTGAGTAGCCTGCCCAAGTTCATGGTGGGGGGAGACCAGTGTTCGAATCTGTGCAGCGAGCCCCCCAGGCTGTTGCTTTCTAGCTCTATGGCAGTGCCTCGCATTCAGACATTTGTGATTGCTTAATATATTTTAATACACTCTCCACTGTCTTTAGTCCTAAGGAATTAGAGGAAAGCATCAAGGGAGAAATCTGATAAGACATTTGAAAGAAAGAAGTTAATGAGTTTCCGGATGATTAGAGCGCTTATTCCCCTTCTGCTTGAACAAAGCACTTCACCCAGGTTAATAATGTAAAGATGGAAAGCCTCTGTCCACCACAGAACCTGCAGCTGCAAACTCTTCCAGGAGCCACCACCGTGGTCAGAGGAGGTCTCAAAAGGCCTTCTGAATAACTCTCTTTTCCCTCGGCACTGAGCATTGTACTCCGTGATTGATTTGAAACACATGAATGCCCAGACGGGCCATTTATTTCTATAAATATATGTTATAAATTACCTTGGCGGCAGCAGGCTTCAGTTCACCTCTGCACAGGAGAGGAAAACATTTGTTCTTTGTCATATTTTTGTATTTCATTTGCCTCACAAAACAATTGAGTGGGCTAGTGACCGACCATGCACTGCCACTACTATTTGTTCATTTTACTCAACATTAGCTTGAATGTATTTTTAAAGATACAGCTGGAATTTACAGATGAGTCTGTATAATTTGAGGCAGACACTCAAAACCAAGAAACTCCCCCATCATGTGTTTTACACATTAACGGTTTTATTTTGCACAAGTTATATTTCTACACAATGGCCCAGCTAACATTTAGTGTATAATGTGACTATAAGATTACCATGTAAATATTCCCAAGGCAAGACCTGCATTATAGTCTGGTGTGCGAAGTCGGTTTTCTGTTTAAAAGCAGCTGATTTAATAAAGCACAGAAAGAGCTTGAAGCCGAAGACTGGGGTTGGGTGGCTCTGCTACTGATGAGAATAAATCATTTCACTTCCTCGCGCCTGCATTCTCAGCTGAGAAACACAAACTGTAGTATTTTATCAATTTTGGATTCTTATTGAAAGAACCAAATGGATCACATCCAATAAAGTTTGACCTTGCCTTCCGATTCTCCTCCAGGCTTCTCCATCCACGATCACAGATTTGCACACAAGAAGAACCGGGAAGTTATCTTTGCGGTTTCCCAGCCTACCTTTGTATTAAAAGTTCGAGAATTTACTCCACCTAAAACTGGGCAAGTCTTTGCTCTTTCCTAATGATTTTATTTAACTACTAAATCTCTAATATTTGGTAGATTTTGTTTTTTTAAAACTTAGAAGATATGAAGAATTCCATATAACGATCCTAAATGTGCCAGGTGTGGTGGCTCACGCCTGTAATCCCAGCGCTTTGGGAGACTGAGGCGGGCAGATCACAAGGTCAGGAGATCGAGACCATCCTGGCCAACATGGTGAAACCTTGTCTCTACTAAAAATACAAAAGAAATTAGGCGTGGTGGCATGCGCCTGTAATCCCAGTTACTTGGGAGGCTGTGGCAGGAGAATTGCTTGAACCCAGGAGGCAGAGGTTGCAGTGAGCCAAGATCGCGCCATCGCACCCAGCCTGGGCAACAAGAGCAAAACTCCATCTCAAAAAAAAAAAATCCTAAATGTTAGTAACAGTCACAAATTTATCATGCCTAACATTTTTATCTTGGCTTATGGAATGGGGCCAAAGCTAACATACACAGAGTGAAAGGAAAGCAGAGAAGGAGGAAGGGAGAAGAGGGCAGAGGGAGGATGGAGGGAGAGACGCTGCTCTGCTCTCTTGATTGATATCAATAATTGGTTTCTGCTTTCTTCATCCCAAATTGGTGCTCTAACTCTCCTATTCTAGAACCAAGAGCTAGAATAGAGACTGTTAACACTGTCCACTTCCTCTGTTCAAATTTAGCCCTCCCTGGGATCCTATAGCAGTTTTCCAGTCAAAAAATGTGTTAATGATGAACTAATAGAATCACTATTTCCAGTGAGAAAACAATCCAGTCAAATTCAAATGCTTTGCTCTCATTTGACCTACCAGTCTCTTATTAGGTTTCATTCTAATCTTTAGAGTCTTGTATTATGGCTTTTTGTTTTCAATTCATGCATTCTTTTTATATTTCCAAGGTTTTCTTTTGGTATCTTTTAGTTTGAGAAACTATCTTCAAATATTCACCAACAAACTTGATTGTTTTGTTGTTGAGACAGGGTCTCACTCTGTTATCCAGGCTGGAGTGCAGTGGTGTCATCACAGCTCACTGCAGCCTTGACCTCCCAGACTCGAGTTCCTCCCATCTCAGCCTCCTGAGTAGCTGGGACTACAGGTATACGCCACCATACCCAGCTCACGTTTTAATTTTTTGTAGAGATGAGGTCTTGCCATGTTGCCCAGATTGGTCTCGGACTCCTGGGCTCAAGCAACCCACCCACCTCAGACTCCCAAAGTGCTGTAATTACAGAAGTGAGCTACCATGCCTGGCCCAAATTTATTTTTATTTCATTGGCAAAAATAAGTTTTTTCCTGCTCCTAAGATAATAAATGTGCACTGAAAAATTTGGAAACCACAAAAAATACCTAAAGGATAAAAGTCAGGAGACAGCCCTGGTAATGGGTTAGTGCTGTCTGCCCAGTCTCTCTCCATCGCGTGTGTGCATACACTTGTGATTGCACTACACATGATATTTTATAACCTCCCTTTTCACTCAATATCATATCTCATATTTTTCTATGTCATCAAAAAGGCTAACCCTTGGCTATTAAGGGCCTCCTAATACCCCACCCATCACGTGGATGTGCTGCTCTTTATGGGATTAATTTCCCTTTTCAAACATGACATCTGGCTTGTCTTTACATTTTTAAATTTTTCACTATTACATATAAAGAAAGTGAAAGCCATTCTAAAAGCAGCTTGGGGCCGGGCATGGTGGCTTATGCCTGTAATCCCAGCACTTTGGAAGGCCGAGGCGGGCAGATCACTTGAGGTCAGGAGTTTGAGACCAGCCTGGCCAACATGGTGAAATCCTGTTTCTACTAAAAATACAAAAAAATTAGCCGGGCATGGTGGCAGGCACCTGTAATCCCAGCTACTCGGGAGGCTGAGGCAGGAGAATCACTTGAATCCAGGAGGCAGAGGCTGAAGTGAGCCAAGATGGCACCACTGCACTCCAGCCTGGGTGACAGAGCGAGACTCTGTCTTAAATGATAATGATAATAATAATAACAACAACAACAACAACAACAGCTTGGGACCCAAACCATTGGCTGAAGTCCACCTGTAAAGTCATGAATTTGGAGTAGACGATCACACAGGGTCTTTATCCCAATCTTTCCGTGGAGCTGAGGCTGTCTGTCAGCCACCTCTTCAGAAGTCGGAATGCCTGTAGAGCCCTTAGTCCACGTGTCAGCTGCGCCTCCGTCTTCTGCCTCCACTTTGTCCTCCACCATTTGACCAGGCAGTGCTGGGAAGCAAGGAGGGGACCAGGCTGGAGCCTTAAGTCCTGGCGCAGCTGTCAACTGTCAGTGCGGCCACTGCAAAGCGATGTAAATGTCCCAGAATGGGGCAGCTGGTCGGTAAGACAATGTCACAGAGGCCTGGGAAGAGGAATGCACTGGATAAAACGCTGCGTCACTGAACTCTTATTCACAGCCCTGAGCATCCACCTTTGATTATATTCATAGCCTTGAGGAAGAGCTGGAGATGAGGCACCTTTCCTCACGGAACAGCCGACACAGATATTACAGCCTGGCTTTGGGCGTCAGGAGACGGGCTCAGAGACATCAAGTGCTCTGCCCAAGATCACACAGCAGTGAGTGGCTGAGCAGATGCTTTGTAATGGCGGCTACAATCACCAAGACGGACTGAATTTCAAAGCCTCTATTTAAACAATGATGAGCTTCAAAGTGCATTCTTACTTCTCAGGTTAACACTTTACTAATAAATTAGGAGATAAAAAGTCGATATAAAATGTATAAAAAATCTTCACCAGATGACTTCCACCGTGTCAGGAAGCTGCTATTTCTGTTACGTTTTACGGTTCTCTTCCCCAAATCCCTGGCGTGTTGCCTGGAAATTCGCGATTTTCTGTAACTCTTCAATCTAGCTCCTAGGATTTCGTTTGAAATTCCTGCCACAGTCAGAAACATTTTGGAAGACAGCATTTGAACATTTGATGCAGAAAAAACACACTCCCGGTTACCAGCAAGATCGCTGTGTGGAATGAGGCACTTGAGAAGATCTACATTTGGCTCTGAATTGTCTCAACCTGTTTCTTATCTCCAGGGAAACAGAAGAGCGGAAACGCGCCCTCTCCTTCCCTCAGTCTGAGGCTTTTGCCCGCCAGGCCCTTCCCGACTCCGCCCAGGCCACGGGCTGCCCCACCCACCCCGGCAGCCTGAGGGGAAGCGGCGGCGCCTCCCTGAGGCGGCCTGGTGCTGCCCCCTAGCGTCCAGCGGTAATCGCAAACGATTTCAGAGACTAAATCTACTAAGAATAACTGTCAGATCAGTAGGAGGGTTCTCCTAGTTCTACAAATGAGTCTATTAGATCGTGGTCCACAATCTTTGCCTGACTGAAAAAGGAGGTTTTCAGAATGCGGAGGAGGTCGTTCTACCCTGTCACGAGCAAGAGAACGTTGGAGGCTGCAAGGTGCCCTGCAAAGCCCTTCAGAAAGTCCTGGTGAAATCCCAGTGCCAGAGACGACTCCGAGCGAGATACTGCTTTGGACTTCCGTGTTCCAATCCTCAAAGTAGATTTAACTTGCAGGATTTTGAGAGGTTTACAAAATACCTGGCAAGCATCTAAAAATGGCAGCAGTAAAAGAGGTTATGGAATTTTTATTAGTAGATTTCAATATATGAGCTTTTTCAAGATTTTATGAGTAAGATCAATAGAGAGATTCACTTTAGCATACTGAGTCTGTTTTTAAGTGAACCTTAATTTAGCATTATACATATGTCAGGATTGCATTATTTTATAGATTAAAAATTAATCCAAGATTAATGGGAAAATAGAGAATCTAAATGTATCCAATTATTTCAATAGTAGTACTTAATAAACAAAAGTCTGGCTGTAGAGATTTATTGATTCGGCAAACAGAGATGGTCTCATCTCCATAGCACAAGAAACCCTGTGCATCACAAATGAGCATCACGGGTATAAAGTAAAATTTCTAGTAGCCATTTTTTAAAAGTGTAAAATTAATTAATGAAGATTGTTTTATCTTGTATCTTACTTTCCAACCAGTAACGTTATGGCTTCAGAGCCACAATTCCTAAATTTGAATCCAAGACTGGCCTCTAGGCAAACACCTCTCAGATGCTGGACGGTGCCTTTGAAGTAAACACGTGTTATATAACCCAGTGTGCACAGAGGCCTCATGCCCACAAACTATTGCTACCTGGGAATGTCAGATAGTCCTGCCTGCCACTGTCACCCCAGAACTGTATGACTTGTTTCTTCCCCTATGGCCTTGACTCTTGGCTCTTGACTCTGATGTTCACTTGGCCCTGGTGTCATCCATACTAACATGTTGTATATAAGATGCATGTGTACAGTGAGTTTTTATTTTTCTAATTACAAAATGAATAGATGCTTATTAAAATGTGGCACCTTGCTGCTATCTGAACTAGACCAGATTAGCCTTGCAAGGCTCTGAAAACCAAATTGTTACTGGAATTACAGGTCACAAAAATAGGCCAGATCCTATACACTGAACCTAAACAAAGCTACTGTCTGTTAAAAATCAGAAACTTAAATAGGATCAAGAGTCTTGGCATAATATTCAAAGTGTGCAGGATACAAGCAAATATTGCTTGTCACAACAAGAAGCAGGAGAAACACAACTTGAATAGAAAAGACAATCAGTTGACACCACAGTAAAATAAATCAGATGGTGGAGTTATAAGATGCTCAAAGCAGCCACAACAATGCTTCAACAAACAATTATGAAATCAGTTGAAATAAATGAACAAATAGGAAACTTAGCAAAATGAGAAGTTATTTTAAAAGGACCAAGTAGAAATTATAAAACTGAAAAGTAAAATAACAGAAATTAAAACATGCTAAATGAGCTTAATAGCAGAATGGAGATGAAAGAGGTTAGACCCAGTGAATGTGAAGACCGAGCAGTAACGTTTACACTCTCTGAACAACAGAAAGAAGATGGACTAAAAAAAATGAACAGAGCCTCAGGGTCTGTGGGGCAGTAAGAAGAGATCTAACATTCACAGCATTACAGTCCCATAGGAAAGGAGACTGTGGGAATGAAAAGAAATTATAGCTGAAAATTTCCAGATTTGGCAAAAGACATAAATCTACAGATTCAGGAAACTGAGAGAATACCAGTTAGGATAAACTCCCCACAAATTCACACCAAGTCACATCAGAATAAAACCTTTTCAAAGACAAAGAAGCAAGCTTAGAAATCTGAAACCATGGAGTCCAGGAGGAAAGGAGCTGAAAGAAAAAGACTGTCGGCTGCAAATCCGAGACCTGGCAAAATGAGTCTTCAGGAGTAAAAGGGAAATAAAGACATTCTCAGACAAAGGAAAACTAACAGAAATGGGCTGAAAGAAACCTGCTGAACAGAAAGAAAATGTTAAAAGAAGACCAAAAATTGACTGGGCACAGTGGCTCACACATGTAATCCCAGCACTTTGGGAGGCTGAGGCGGGTGGACACCTGAGGTCAGGAGTTCGAGACCAGCCGGGCCAACATGGGAAACCCTGTCTCTACTAAAAATACAAAAATTAGCCAGGTGTGGTGGTGTGCACCTATAGTCCCGACTAGTCGTGAGGCTGAGGCAGAAGAATCACTTGAACCTGGGAGGCAGAGCTTGCAGTGAGCCAAGATTTTCCCACTATACTCCAGCCTGGGCAACAAGAGCAAAACTCAGTCTCAAAAAAAAAAAGAAGACCAAAAATTTCATCAAAAAGAGAAGAGCAATAAAACTATTCTTTTTTTTTTTCTTTTTTTTTTTTTTGAGATGGAGTTTCGCTCTTGTTGCCCAGGCTGGAGTGCAATGGAACGATCTCAGCTCACCGCAACCTCCACCTCCTGGGTTCAAGCAATTCTCCTGCCTCAGCCACCCAAGTAGCTGCGATTAAAGGCATGCACCACCATGCCTGGCTAATTTTGTATTTTTTAGTAGAGATGAGGTTTCTCCATGTTGATCAGTCTGGTCTCGAACTCCTGACCTCAGTTGATCCGCCTGCCTCAGCCTCCCAAAGTGCTGGGATTATAGGCATGAGCCACCGCGCCTGACCAATAAACTATTATCTCATAAGTTTCTTAAATAATATTTTATGGTTAAAGCAAAAAAAAAAATAACAACCAAAAACAAAAACAAAACATAACCCCAGCCTGGCCAACATGGTGAAACCCCATATCTACTAAAAGAAAAACACACAAAAATTAGCCAGGCATGGTGGCACCCACCTGTAATCCCAGCTACTCAGGAGGCTAAGGCAGATTTGCTTGAACCCAGCAGGTAGAGGTTGCAGTAAGCCAAGATCGCATGCCACTGCACTCCAGCCTGGGCAACAGAAGAGACTCTGTCAAACAAACAAACAAACAAACAAACAAAAACATAACCCCATCTCGTGTGGTGTGCAATGTATGTAAAGTAAAAACTTGAGACAATCGTATTTTAAAAGTGGGTAGGGTAGGGCCTAACACAAGCATCATTTCAAGTCTTGACCTGAAGTGGTGAAACGTTAATACAGTAGCCTGAGATAATTTATTTATGTGCACTACAGCACCTAGAGCAAGTGCTAGAAAAGTTACACAAAGTGATATACTGAAGAACTGTTATAGATCAATTCAGATATATTTCTAAAAAAAAGTTCAAATGATTCAAGGCAGAAAAGAGAAACAAAGGAATAAGAAACAGAAAAAACAGACACAAATAATAAAATGGCAGACTTAAGGCCTAACATATCAATAATTACCTCAAATGTAAATGACGTAAATATACCAATTAAAAAAAGATTAGCAAGCAGGAGAAAAAACACAACTCAATTATATGCTGTCTATAAAAAGCTCACTTCAAATATAATGATTTACTATATTAGTCCATTTTCACACTGCTATAGAGATACTACCCAAGACTGGGTAAATTATAAATAAAAGAGGTTTAATTGACTCACAGTTCCATATGGCTGGGGAGGCCTCAGGAAACTTACAATCCTGGTGGAAGGCGAAGCAGGCACCTTCTTCACAAGGCGGCAGGAGAGAGAGAAAAAGAGCCCAGGGGAACTGCCATTTATACAACCATCAGATCTCGTGAGAACTCACTGACTATGGCAAGAACAGCATGGGGGAAACTGCCCCCATGACCCAGTCGCTTCCCACCAGGTCCCTCCCTCAACACCCGGGGATTACAATTCAATATGAGATTTGGGTGGGGACACAAAGCCTAACCATATCAAAAGGCATACGGATACTGAAGTAATAGAATGGAAAAAGATATATCATACAAACATTAATTTAAAAAAAAACAGGAGTAGCTTCATTACTTTCAGATAAAGTAGACTTCAGAGCAAAGAAAATTACTAGGGACAAGAAGAGAAATTGCATAACAATAAAAGGATTAGTCCACCAAGAAGAAGTAGTAATCCTAAATCTGCGGGCACCAAAAACCCAGTGCTTCAAAATACAGAAAACAACAACTGACAGAGCTGGAAAGAGAAATAGCCACATCCAAAATAGTTGGGGGTTTCAACATCCAATTCATTGAAATAAATAGAACTATGAGACAGAAACTCAGCAAGGGTATGGAAGAACGAAGTAACACCATCAACCAGCAGGGTCTAGCTGATGTTTTTCAAATGCTGCATCCAGCAGCAGCAGAATATACATATTTTCAAACATCATTCCTGCCAATCACCAGGATACAGTAATGTAGGTCACAAAACCAACCCTAATAAAGGTAATAGAATTTAAATCATACAGAGTATGTTCTCTGACCATAAAGGAATCAAACTAGAAATCTAAGACAATAGGAAAATCTCCAGCATGTGGAAACTAAACAACATACTGCTAAATAATTCATGGGCCAAAAGAAGTCATAAAAGAAAATCTGAAAATACATAAACTTGTAAGACAATGAAAATACAACATACCAAAATGTGTGGGATGTAATACAGCAGTGCTAACAGAGACCTTGACAGCTCTAAATGTTTACATTAGAAAAGACGACAAGTGTCAAATCCATAATGTAGGTTCCCAATTCAAGAAGCTAGGAAAAGAAGGAAATAATAATAAAAGCAGAAACGAGTACAACTGAAAACAGAAAAAGTGGAGAAAATGAATGTGTTACAAAGTTAGTTCTTTGAAAAAGTCAGTAAAATTGATAAACCTCTGAGGAAGATAGGAAAGATAAAGAGGACAGAAATCACCATCAGGTATAAAACAGCAAGGATCAGCCGGGTGCAGTGGCTCACATCTGAAATTCCAGCATTTTGGGAGGCCGAGGCAGGCGGATCATTTGAGTTCAGGAGTTCAAGACCAGCCTGGGTGACGTGGCAAAATCCCGTCTGTACAAAAAGTGTAAAAATTAGCCCCTTGTGGTGGCACACACCTATAGTCCCAGCTACTTGGGAGGCTGAGGCGGGAGGATTGCTTGAACCTAGGAGGCAGAGGCTGCCGTGAGCCGAGATTGCACCACTGCACTCCAGCCTAGGCAACAGAGCGAGACTCTGTCTCAAAAATAAATAAATAAATAAACAAACAAAACAGCAAATATAACTGCAGATCCTGTGGCCGTTAAGGATAAAAAGGGATTACTATGAACATACCTACAACTTACGCTCGTGCATGTGGCAACTTCGAGGGATTAATCAAATCGTTAATCCTTGAAGAAATGCAAATGAAAACTGAAGTGTGATGCGACTTGACACTAAAATGGCCAACACAGAAAAGATGATAATATCAGTTAGCAAAGGGTGTGGAGCAGCTGGACCCTCTCCTGCCATTGGGATTGTATCATAAAATGGTGCAGTTACTTGGAAAATGTGTCACATTTCTTATACAGCAAAACATACACCAATCTAATGACCCAGCAACTCTCCTAGAGAAATGAAAGTATACGTCCACAAAAAAAACTTTACAATAGTGTTTAGAGCAGTTTTATTTACAATAGCCCCAACAGAAAGCAATATCCATCAACAAGAGAACAGACACACAAAGTGTGGTGTGATCATACAATGGAACTCTATTCGGCAATTGAAAAAAAAAGAACTATTGGAGCATAAAAATGTAGGATGAATCTCAGAAACGTTATGTTGAACAAAAGAAGCTAGAAACACTCAGAACTTTGGGAGGCCGAGCAGGATTCGAACCACCTGACCAAATGGAAAAACCCATTCTACTAAAAAACAAAATTACTGTAATCCCCTCCAGCTACTGGGGAGGCTGAGGCAGGAGAATCGTTTGAACCCAGGACGCAGAGGTTGCAGTGAGCCGAGGTTGTGCCACTGCACTCCAGCCTAGGCAACAAGAGTGAAACTCCATCTCAAAAAAAAAAAAAAAAAAAAAAAATGGAGCCAGAAACAATCATGTGTTATTGCCTTTATTTGAAGTTGAAAAGACACAAATCTAATCAGCAGTGATAGGAATCAGAACCGTGGACGCTCATGTCGGGGAGAGGTTGGGCCTGACCGAAGTGAAGCACGCGGGAGTTTCTTGAGTGACGGAAAAGTTCTATATCTTTTTGTTTGTTCATTCAAGTCAGGGTCTGGCTGTATCACCCAGGCTGGAGTGCAGTGGCCCCATCTTGGCTCACCGCAACCTCCATCTCCTGAGCTCAAGAAATCCTCCCACCTCGCCTCCCAAGTAGCTGGGACTATAGGCACACACCATCACGCCTGGCTAATGTATTGTATTTTTTTTGTAGAGAAGGGGTTTCACCATGTTGCCCAGGCTGGTCTCAAACTCCTAAGCTCAAGCGATCCTCCCACCTCAGCCTCCCAAAGTGCTAGGATTGCAGGTATGAGCTGCCACACCCAGCCACGTATCTTGGCTGCAGTGCTGGTTACCGGGGGATACACATGTGTCAAAACCACTGAATAGGACACTAAAGCTCCGTGCATATCACTGTATGCAAATTTTACCTCACTAAAGCAAGTGCATGCACTTAACTCAAAAGCAAACATTTAAATGTTTTATTGGCCAGGCTCAGTGGCTCACGCCTGTAATCCCAGCACTTTGGGAGGCCAAGGCGGGCGGATCACTTGAGGTCAGGAGTTTGAGACCAGCCTGACCAACATGGTGAAACTCTGTCTCTACTAAAATAGAAAAATTAGCTAGGCATGGTGGCGCATGCCTGTAATCCCAGCTACTTAGGAGGCTAAGGGAGGAGAATCACTTGAACCCGGGAAGCAGAGGTAGCAGTGAGGTGAGACTGCGCCACTGCACTCCAGCCTGGGTGACAGAGCAAGACTCCATCTCAAAAATAATAATAATAAATAAATGTATTATTAAATAAATTCTTAAAGAGAATCCTTATATGGTATATATAAATATTTCCTTTAAGATTAGGAATAAAATGAAGATGCTTTGTTGATTTCATGGCCCTGAAAGCCCTGTTGCAAATTTTAGGTAAGTAAGAGGTGAAGTATTCAAATAAATAAGCACAATTATAAATATGTTTGTGGCCATTAGTCCTTTTTCAGAGTGGCCTTGCTTGGGGTTCTGTGTATGGAGGCATATGGTGGGCTCGGACCTCTGCTCCTGTGCCAGACAGTCACAGTGAAGGGTGCACATAAATTAAATAGCCAGAAAGGGTCCCTCAGATTTACCTTTATCACTTAGAATCCTGCCGTCTCTTAACACGCAGTTACATGTTCCTTTCTATATATTAAAAAATGTCTCAAGATGCTTCAAAGCAGAAGGAAAGTTGTCTTCTATTTTCGGTCAGCTGACTGGTAGCTGGCCCAAGGTATGTCCTTCCTGTCCACCTCAAGTTCCTTTTAGCATCTGGTTGAGGTGAAGAGAAAATAGTGCTCTGATAGTAAATCAATATCTAAGCAGGATAGAAACAGTGTTTTATATCAAGTTTCCATAATGCCACTGTCGGGTACGCAATAATGCTTAAAAATGATGCGCCGCCCCTGCCAACAATAGACTCAAAAGTACAATTTTGGCAAAACAAATAAAATGATGGTTACAAAAATGATTTTCTTTTGCAATGATCTCATAGGACACAACATTGAGAAGCAAGGGCAGATTTCTTGCAAAGCTTGTAGAATCTGTGGGAGATGGTTGAGAAGTTAAAACGTGGAAGGAACTAAAAGATGCTGGAGAGGAACAGAAACTTCCTGTGTGCCCACTGATTGCAGGCACTTTACATAAATCACCTTCAAAGTCATCCCAAGCCTGTGCTCACCGTGCGTGGACCCAGCACTCCCAATTCCGGCTGTGCAACTCCCAGCAGTGCTCTCTAAAAGACCACCAAGATCTCTGCAGGTTGAACTCAAGGCAGGTGTTTTTGAGAACTCCTCAAAGGCTTTGAATCCAAGGTTTCATCTCCTGGGGTCGCAGAGACCCACCTGCTATCTCAGCCCTGGGTCCGCCCCAGCTTTGAGCTCCCACCCCTGCTCCTTTTCCTCTTTATGGAGCTTGTTCTTGACCACCTGTGCATCTCTGTTCTTCCTCCTGATCTCTGAATCATGTCGCACTAAGGAAGAACCTAAATGCTTCTTCTTTATGTGCACCTGCTGTGTGGCGCCCCAAGATATCACATTTGGGCCATGTAGAGGACACCTCACCCCACCCCGGCCCCAGTGGGCCCTGTCTCCAACCTCCCCTCAATTTTTTTTTTTTTTTGAGACAGTCTCACTCTGTTGTCACCCAGGCTAGAGTGCAATGATGCAACCTGCACTCACTGCAACCTCCACATCCCAGGTTCAAGTGATCCTCCTGCCTCGGCCTCCTGAATAGCTGGGATTACAGGCATGTACCACTACGCCTGGCTAATTTTTGTATTTTTAGTACACACGGGGTTACCACGCATTCCTAGCCCTGATTCCTTCCATATCCCTTCAAAGAGCTGCTCTGCTGGCCTGTCCGAGGTCACCGTAAGCTCCTCAGTGCCCGGTCAAAAGTCTGTGTTGGATTTTTATCCTACCTGAGCTCTCCCCAGCACTGGACAATGACCGCTTTGGAAGCTCTCTGTTCTTGGTGTCAGGAACACCACTCTTTCCTGGTTTTATAAAACTAATTGACGAATGGTTCCTCCTGTTGACTATCCCTTAAATGGCAGGTTTCCAGGCTTCCACTGGGGCACTGTTTGGCTTCTGTGTATCTTCATCCCTCCGACCTGCTGGTGACCTGGATGCTGGGTAATTATCCACCAAGTCTGTGGGCTGCTCCCAGGGGTGCTAACCCCACTCCCTTTGCCCCACCAGCCTCCTAGGCTGGGTGGACCTTGGCAGCCGGATGGAGCCCTCAGGAAGGAGCCCAGGTACTTGCAGCAGCGGCCCTCGGTGGGTGTGCCCGGGGCAAGGCAGGGCAGTGAGGGCAGCCTCAGCACAGAACCTCACCACTCTCGTGTGATTCATCCACTTGACTCTGAGCTCCTTGAGGGTGGAGGCCATGCTTTATTAATACCTGTCTCACAGCATCGATATATTGCCATTCAATAAATGTTTGCTATGAATAAGTAAATGAAGACTTATTAAATGTGATTCAAAAGGCACTTAGGGGAAAGACCTTCAGTGAATCATAAATATTCAGAGAAGGGGCCAAATAGGAGGGATTCTTCAGCATTTTACAAGGCTAAGAAAAGATACTTTTACTCCCTAAGTTTGGCTTTTGTGAAATAACACAAGTGATGTGTGATATTCATGTGTTTGGCATAAAACCAATAACTTGCAAATGGCTATTTCTTCCCATTGAAAAGAGCGTCGACCTGTCAGATGCATGCAGTTTCCATGCAGGTGGTGGCCAGCCCCTCTTTGCAGGGCTCAGAGTTATCGCCGCGGTCACTCACAGTCACCCCAGCTCCGGGTGCTGGGATCTTACAATCACGGTACAAACACTACATTCGGGAGTGACCCAGCCCCTCTTTGCAGGGCACAGAGTTATCGCCGTGGTCACTCACAGTCACCCTAGCTCCGGGTGCTGGGATCTTACAGTCACGGTACAAACACCACATTCGGGAGTGATCCAGTGGTGCCAGAGCTGACAGCAGATGGTTAAAAGTCCCAGCTGTCCTCAAGGGTATTTTGTCTCCATCAACAACTAATTTATTTAATCCTTTTAATTCTTCCTGTTATTAATTATAGCATTAGGAGTTTCATTAATTTACTTATTATAAAAACTCAATGCTTTCTTTGAAAAGTAGTGGATTTGCCTCTTCCAAATTAAAGAGAGGTCCCCCAAGTGCTGGGATCTGGGTTTGGTGACGAGCCTGAGGTCCTCCTGACTCTACAGAACTCAATGTTGCCTTCAAAGCCTTCCTATTTTAATCCATCTCTCGTCGACTTTTCTTCCCCCAGAAATGACTATTGCAATTGGCCGTCTGGCAATGTTTTTCTCGCTTCCTCCGTGCCTGGAGGTGCGTGCGTGGAACTGCTCCTGGCACCTCCGCAGGGGACGTACCTTGGTTTGGCCTGGAGTATGAAAATGAGCACTAAGCTCTGACCACTGCTTTGCACTCCAAATTCCTTCCTAAGGGGGCTGGCAACAGTGGCATCTGTAGACCATCAGCCTTGCTAAGAGGCCACCCTGACCCTGGGAACTGTGGCTCGCCCTGGCAAGGCTAGCAAACTTTCTTATCTTAACTAACACATGGTAAAGTCAAAAGTGGGACATTCCTTTCTGTTGATCCCAAGTTTTAGACAAAGCCTTGCTCCTTCAAACAATTTCGAAGTTAAGAATCTCAGAATCCACCTAGGACCTGGAAGTCCCTACTTCAAGACTTCCTGCCTTTTTGGCCGAGCCAACGCATAACCTCCATGTGTCGATCTGCGACTTTGCCTGTAAGGGTCACACGTCCTGGAAATGTGTGAGGCAGTTACAAGCTGTCCACCTTGGGAGCACTGGGTCAGGATTCTAGAGCTTGTGTTTCCCTGGGCTGCAGTCACTTATACTGGCTGAGAATAAACCTCTTTAAGTATTTTGCAGAGTTTGGTTTTTTTTTTTTTTTGAGACGGAGTCTCGCTCTGTCGCCCAGGCTGGAGTGCAGTGGCGCAATCTCGGCTCACTGCAAGCTCCGCCTCCCGGGTTCACGCCATTCTCCTGCCTCAGCCTCTCCGAGTAGCTGGGACTACAGGCGCCCGCCACCACGGCCGGCTAATTTTTTTGTATTTTTAGTAGAGACGGGGTTTCACCGTGGTCTCGATCTCCTGACCTCGTGATCCGCCCGCCTCGGCCTCCCAAAGTGCTGGGATTACAAGCGTGAGCCACCGCACCCGGCCGAGTTTGGTTTTTCCATTGACACGTAAGTGTGGTATTGTGTCTTTAATACCGCTTTGGATGGCCTAAAGCATTTTGTTCTTGCTGTGCTCATAGATTGGTGTTTAAAAGACATCAGATACAAAGTATTTTCGATAATTTAAATTACCTGCCACAACACATGAAAACAGATTACATCTGAGACCCAGCCAAGCCCATCCACTCAGTTTTCTAGATGCAGAAAACCCTCTTTATTTCAGGTCACACAAGCACAGGACTAGGAGGAACCTGGGCGATGCCCTGATTCCTTTTCTTCCCTTCAGGCAGGACCCAATTAACTGACCCAACACAGGTAGAAACCAATTCTGTCATTAAAGACCTTTAGGGAAGGTGGTTCCATCTTCTTCCCCTGTAATCAATTCTTACTGCAACGTAAGACCTGAATACATCAAACCTATCCGAAAGAATCGTCTCTGCCAGAAGCTCCCTCCCCAAGGGACTCCAAGAGGGATCCCATGGTTTACGGCCCCTCATTCTTCACCAGGTCAAGGTGCAGAGCCTCTCTCTCCCATGAGCTGGGAGGCGGCTTTGTCAGTCCAGAGGCCGGGGGTTCACGCCTGGTGGCTGGAGTTCCACTGTCTGTCTGTCTTTGTTGGGAGGTGCCTGTCTGGCTGCAGACGGGGCTGAATGTGGACACCAGTCCTGCTCCAAATGCGGGCTGCTCTCTTGGGCTTCAAGATGAAGGTGAACGCAGCAAGACCTAGGGCACCCCCTCCCTCCAGGGCCCAGTGACCCATCCAGAGCTGAAACAGATCAGAAGAGAAGGAAAGAGCAGGAGACCCCCGGCCAGGTCACAGCAGAGCTCCCTGGGAGACAGAGGTCCCTGTCCTGCAGACAGCATTGACCCTTGGACTCTGCTGGGCTAGAAGACAGCCTGCCTGAGACCTGGACACATGCCACGCCCACGCCCATTGAGACTCTAGCCCAGAGGCCGCCACTCAGTGCCCGTTCACTGTCTTCCCCGGACATAATCGTCCCAGGGCCTCAGCCTGTCCACGGGGGAGAAATTCATGGAGAGGTCCTCTTTCACAGGACGTGCTATAGTGTGGGGTCACCCATGAGTCCGTGAACTAGCCCAGCCCCCAGCACCACGCTTCTCCCCACCCCTCATTACAAACTCTATTCTTTTGCAAATTCTCTTGGGAGAGACCCATTGCATCTCTACCAAGACATAAACTCAAGAACTGTCTAATCAGCCAGTAAATAATTTCTGAGCTCCTACCCCGTGCTAACTCAGGCCTCGAGAGGAAGCTAACGAGACGCTGAGCCCTGGGAGGGTCCCCTTGAAGCTCTTGACCTGTGCTCCCTCTTGGGGGCCTGGACACAGTGACGTCATCCCAAGCTGCACAGAGACAGCAAGTGGCAGCCACAACAGGAGGGCAAGTGGCATCTCCCTGGACCCAGCCGCCCCTGGCCTCTCGGTCCTTGGCAATGAGAAGAGCAAGGGGCCTGAGGCCGGATGCCGGTCGGCAGAAGTCCAAGTTCACCACATTCTAGCTGTTTCATCCTAGGGGAGTTCCTCAGTCTTCCTGAACTTGAGTATCCTTACCTATAAAGTTTTGTGTCTCAAAGTTGTGAAAAATTCTTTTTGTTTGTTTGTTTTGAGATGGAGTCTCACTCACTCTCACTCTGTTGCCCAGGCTGGAGGGCAGTGGAGAGATCTCGTCTCACTGCACACTCTGCCACCCGGGTTTAAGCAATTCTCGTGCCTCAGCCACCCGAGTAGCTGGGATTACAGGCACCTGCCATCACGCCTGGCAAATTTTTGTATTTTGAGTAGAGACAGGGTTTCGCTACGTTGGCCAGGCTGATCTTGAACTCCTGACCTCAAGTGACTCCCCTGCCTCGGCCTCCCAAAGTGCTGGGATTACAGGCGTGAGCCACCGCGCCTGGCCGGTTGTGATACATTCTAATGGTTTCTACTGTTATCATTCCTAAGATTCCTTTTGACTCTGGTTGGCATCTGGGGACTCGGCCGCTTTGGGCAGAATGCTGGGTTCATCCTGCTGTGCACGCTTCCACCACCAGCTCCTGTTTTTCCTAAACCATGAACGTTTGGGGTTTAGGAAATGGAATAAATTAAAATTCATATACATTCTGTTCTGTCTATATTTTTATGAGATACATTGTAAGAGATACATTTACATTAATGATTCTGTATCCTTTATTGCTGAAAGGTAAAGAATAAAGATTCTCTTCTATTTTAGAATGCACAGGTAGGCATGTCTTGTGTACCAAATTTAAGTATATTACATATGCCAACCTACTTGATTGCTGATCTCCTGACAATCCGGTGAGGTAGGCATTATTATTATCCCCACTTTAAAGATGAGGAAAGGAGGCCCACGTGCGGCAGGAGAATAGGGAATGAGGGTAACCAAGGGATAAGGCAGAAGCAAAAGAACAGCAGGTGCAGCCAGTTCTGGGAAGGATCAGGCAGCACTCAGGCCACAGCCTCCCTCCTGAAATAACGAGACTGTCTCCACTTCAGCCTCTGATTGGTCGTGGGCCAATAGGATGTAGCCAATTGGAAGCCTCTATAGGGCACCTGGGGTTGTTACCAAATTCTTTTAGCTTAATAACATCCCTCACGGGGGACTCTGGAGCCGCTGGCGCAAGTTCCCTCCCACTCGGTGGAAGTACTTTTGCTTCAATAAATCTGTGCTTTTGTTGCTTCTTCTTTCGTTGCTTCATTCTTTTGCTGCTTTGTTTGTGCGTTTTGTTCAATTCGTTGTTCAATGTGCCAAGAACCTGGACAGCTCACAGTTGAGACCCTTCATTTGGTGACGAATGGATGTTGAGTGAGTGCTCAAGCTCAGACAGCTGCCTAACAAGGTTCTCGAAGTCCCCCCCCCACACACACACACCTTTTTTTTTTCCTGTATAGATAACTAAATGAGAGACAGAGGACTGTGCTGTATTCTCCAAGGCCCAGGAGGGCTAGTGCAGAGTGCCACGCTTCTTTCCAATGCTAATTTGAAAAACCTCAGTGCACCGGGGGTCACCTGCACGGCCACCTTAGGCGTGAGTGTTGTGGCATGGCCTGCACTCACGACTAGGTTTATCATCAAGAACCTGGCGGGCTGCCTCTAAAGAGAGGGTTACCTGCTTATGGGGCCCATGTACGTCTTTCCACTGTAGCTAGACAAGTCCCAAATTCAAATGACGATTACGCATGTTAAAAGCTTGGACTAGGCCGGGTGCGGTGCCTCACGCCTGTAATCTCAGCACTTTGGGAGGCCAAGGCGGGCAGATCACCTGAGGACGGCAGTTCGAGACCAGCCTACCAACATGGATAAACCCCATCTTTACTAAAAATACAAAATTAGCCGGTTGTGGTGGCACATGCGTGTTATCCCAGCTACTTGGAAGGTTGAGGCAGGAGAATCGCTTGAACCTGGGAGGCAGAGGTTGCTGTGAGCCAAGATTGCACCATTGCACTCCAGCCTGGGCAATAAGAGTGAAATTCCAAAAAAAAAAAAAAAAAAAAAAAAAAGCTTGGACTAGTTATAAAGTCAACACTTATTTTGGCAATGAAAAGACATTTCCTGGCAGAGACCAGCCTGAGCAACATAGGGAGACCCCATCTCTACAAAAAAAATATGCAGACAAAAAATTAGCCGGCCAGGCACAGTGGCTCACGCCCGTAATCCCAGCACTTTGGGAGGCCAAGACAGGTGGATCACCAGAGGTTAGGAGTTCGAGACCAGCCTGACCAACATGGTGAAACCCCATCTCTACTGAAAATACAAAAAAATTACTCAGGCATGGTGGCACATGCCTGTAATACCAGCTACTTGGGAGGCTGAGGCAGGAGAATCACTTGAATCTGGGAGGTGGAGGTTGCAATGAGCCGAGATGGCGCCACTGCACTCCAGCCTGAGCAACAGAGCAAGACTCCATCTTAAAAAAAAAAAAAAAAATGGACCAGGTAAGCACAAAACGTGCCAATGTATGAGTACTTTAGATAAACCCAAGCAACTCATCTATTATGAAGAATGCTGTCGATTCGGATTTTATTGATTGTATAGTTTCGTCTTATTTGATTTGTTGTAAATATAAAGAGTTCATACATAATTTCATATTTAGGTATAGTTAAGTCATAGCATAATTTTAAAATACTTTGTTGAAAATATAAAGCCATAGAAATATTTTTTTCAAATGGGATCCATTTATTTCTCAAGTTCAACACAAAGTAATAAAAATAGCTTACATATATGTTAATGTTTGTTGGCTCTAATCTATCTGGGGGGGGCAGCTAACAAACTTCAAATTTTTTATTGCTGAATGTGTTAATACTTCCTTTGTCTCAAAGGTTCTGCCGGCTACAAGTTGAGTGATGACTGCAAGTTAATTTCTAGAGCTTACTCTACTCACATATCATGCTGAGATAACACCAACATCACGGGGAATCTGTGAGCACTTAGTTTATGACGTGTGTGACTGCACCCTGTAGACTCCTAGCATAACGGGATTTATCTGTGTATGTTCATGTGCGTGTATGTGTATTTTTACTGAATTTATTCACATTAAACTTAGCTACAGACTTCAGGCAGCTCTCTAGCCTTCCTTTTCTGAAATTAGGTAAACGAGTATTATTAATCCACTAATCATTACATTTTCCTAAGATATATCTTTTATTTTCAAACTTAAAACTCAAATATTTTCTTTTATCAGTCTTTCGATGAATGATCTCTCTGTATACATGAGAACAGTAATTGCCTTCCAGACTTTTCCTCACTTTAGTATGTATTTCTCAAGTTCGGCAGTGAAAAGAATATATAGATTTCCAGGTGCAGAGATAGGCGGGAAGACGCGTTCTGCCTTTTCCAGCGTCCTTCCTGATACAGCACAGCAATATTTGCTGATGTTTTTGTTGACCGCAGCAGTACCCTGGGTTTGGATTTCATCTGCCTGTGCTGGGACACTCCACCTGGAGGCTTCTCTTAACCGCAGACTCATCCTCTCTGGAGGGAGGCCTCCCATCGCTGCCACCTGCCTCCCCACGCTGTCCCCGTGTCCTTCCCATCACACGCCTTTATTCCCCTCACCCAGTTCCTGTCACCAGGTCCCTCCGTTCTCCCTGCCGAGGTCCTGGCCCACCCTTTCCTTTCTGTGTCTGCTGCCAGACCCCAGGTCCTCCACACATTCATTCAAAAGGTTTATTTAGGGACTATATATGCCAGGCCCTCTGCTGGGGTGAGAGCCGGGGCGAGCACTCCACCATAGTCCCTGTCCCCAGGGAATCCATACGTCAGGCACAATTGTGACAGGTCCTGAACAACAGGACAACTGGTATACTGGGTGAGCCAAGGAGCCACGAGCTGGGCCAGGAGGAGGTGCTCCTGGTCTGCTTTGTTCAAAGAATCCTTCCCAGAAAAGTGGGTGCCTAACGGAGGATGTTAATGATGAGTATTAGGAACGATCGAGGAAGAGAAGGTAGAGAGGAGAAAATACACACAGACGGGTGATTCTTTCCCCCTCACCTGATCTGCAAAACTGAGCTAATCATTGCTCTTACCTGGTGAGGTTGTTGTGAGAATTAAATCTAATGGAAAAATACGTGCAAAGTGTTTAACACCCGACACGGAGGAGGCACCCATACCTGTTGGCTGTTATTATCATTCAGACCGTACAGTCTTTTGGGAAAAAGAAGACATACAATATGAGAAGTTTTTCACGGATAAAAATATCTAAATAACACACTAACCTTCTCCTGGGCAAAGGGCTGAGGTGAGCATTCTGCCTGCAGCTTCTCTCCATGTTATTCCTCCACTTATTTACAACAATCAGCCGCCCACAGCTGCCCGCATTACCCGCATCCCTGCCGGGCCCTGCGGACTGCTGGACGCTTTGCACGTGTGGTTTTGAATCCTGCCATCATCTGTGAGGCGTATGTCATATTTCCACTCGTGGATAAAGAAATTAAACCTCACTTTGATAAGGAGCTGCCCCATCTCATAGGTATCTGGGCTAAGATTTGAACCCCGCCCGTCTGCCTGTGAGCACAGGCTCCACCAGCAGTGACCTGGGCTAAGATTTGAACCCCGGCCCGTCTGGCTGTGAACACAGGCTCCACCAGCACAGTGAGCACACATGGGAAGCCGTTCTTCATCACCCGCCTCCTCCAGGAATAGCTCAGGAGGACGTCTCTTGGGTTCTTCAGCCATTTTTGAAAGTGTTCAACCGACTGGTCACAGAAATGTCTGGGCAGGGACCCCTTGGGATGGCAGAACCATGGCTCTGTCAGAAGTGGGCCAGACTATTCTGAGGATAGTCTGTTATCAGGAGTTCACGTGGGTACCAGGCACTCCTTGGAAAGATGTGATGGGAAGGGCACTTCTTTCCAGAAGCCCAGTTGAACCATGGGTAGCACATCAGACAAACCCAAATCGAGGGACTTTCTTCAAAACACAGAACGGTCCAGGTCATGACAGACAAGGAAAGGCCGAGGACTCATCACAGACCGGAAGATGCTAGAGAGACAGGATTTCCACATGCAGTAGGCACCTTAGAGGGGATTCTAGGACAGAAAGGGGGCCTTCGTGGAAAAACGGGTGAGGTCAGTGAAGTGTGGAGGGTAAGAGCAGCAATGTGTGTGGAAGCTCCGTTTCCTCTTGTGTTTCCGGGGCGCCTATGCATGGCCCCGTCTGGACGACCCGAGGGGCCTGGCCTATGGGGAAGGTGCAGGACATGTGCCGGTGCCTCACGCAGCAGCACTTGTTGCTGGAATGGAGGCACCACTCAGGGGTCAGCTCAGAGCACCGGCTCAGTCCTGCGGCCAGCGCTGCTGTGAAGTCCTTAGAAAAGCTTGGCAGTCGTCCGTTCATTGCCAGCCAGTGAGAAAGCGTCAGCTGAGAGTGTTGTCTCACTGTCTTGCACGACTGTGCACCCGGCTTTGCAGCTCAGACACACTGGGGGGGTGCCACTGCCTGGGATCTACTTGCACCTCCCAATTTACGCGGAGGGAGTCATTCCACTTAGAGCCCGAGGCTGGGGAGGGCAAGTGGCATTTGGGTTGTAAAGACTAAATGCCTACTGTGTTTGGAGCAAAGCAGTGAGCCCCCAAGTCACAGCCCCTGGTGTGGACAGAAACGCCGTCGATGGGAACCCCTGAGTATCTTCAGGGTTCAGAAGAGGGAAGAGCAGCTGGACTTTGCAGACCTGGGAAACCTCATGGAGAAAGTGGAGTGTTCAGGGTTATTCCAGTAGGGAGAGAGAAGGGAGCAACACCAGGCAGGATGAACACATTGTGGCCATACCGGGCTTGGGGAGCAATGCACGGAGGTGCTGTTCCTTTGTTTAGCCCACATGTTGAACCTACTCTGTCCGATGCTATGCTGGGTGACTTGCGTAATAGTGAACATGCAATCAATACATGTCTCTGGCTAGCTGGACATGTAGTTCAAGGAATCAGAAAGACAGTCAACAAGTAAACAACATTGTAGCTACAAATTATGGGGAACAAAAACATGAGGGAAGTAATCCCAAGAAGAATAATGGGGCCTCCCTGTGGCACTGGGCAGTTGGCCATCTGAGAGCTGAAAGGGGAACAGAAACCAGCCAAGTGGAGCTGGTAGAAGGTCACTGCAGGTGCACTGGCCTCCTCTGTGGCCCTGCCCCAACCCCCCGAGTCCCACCTCGTGTTCTCATCCTTGCCCTGGTGGTCAGTGTCACACAGCTCCTCTCTGCAGCCCTCACTTTTCTCTGGGGCATTCCTGATGCAGGGGGGAGGATCCCCGGGCTGGACACATGAGGGCATCAACACTCCCTGTGGCAATGCTTGGACACGAGGGAATAGGGGCCCAGGAGTAACGGGACTCCTCCCGCCCCACTGCATGGTGGACAGGGCTCCCCTGAGGCCCGTCACCAACAGTGGTGGCCAGCCTGGCAGCACACGCCTAATTTGTCCTTCCTCCTTGCTGGCTCCACGCTTCCCGGTCTCCCTCTCCTGCCCCCAGCCTCCCTTCCCAAATCAACCACCCTCACACAGGCCCTTGTCTCCAGCTCTGCTGTCTGGAGGAACCCAGAGGTGGCCTGAAAAATGCATCCTCAGGATGGGTTCGAGAGCTCACTGCTGATGGTACGGGAAGTGGTGTTTTAGTCAGCCCAGGTTAGTATGATACAAACACCACCTGGGCGGCTCAATTTCTCTCTCACCGTCCTGGAGACGGGGAAATCTAAGATCAAGGTGCTGGCAGATTTACTTTGTGATGAAGGCTCTCTTCCTGGTTTGCAGGCAGCCACCTTCTTTCTGTATCCTCACATGGCAGGCAGAGAGAGAGAGAGAGAAAACGCAGTGCTCTATCTTCCTCTGCTTATAAGGAAAGGAGCCCCACCATTGTGACCGCACCTAAACCTACATAATGCCCAAAGGCTCACCTCCAAATGCCCTCATGCTGGGGGTTAGGGCTTCAGCATGGGAGGTTTGGAGGGACACACACACTCAGTCCATAGCAGGTGGTGACACACAGGAACATGCAGCTGAGGCTCATACTGTGACCCTCCCGGAGGTGCTCAGGGTGAGGTGCAGGTGGAAAGAAATGCGTTAGCTTCCTCGGTCACTGTGGTATTGAACGGAATGGAGGAAATGACTCTGTAAAGACCGTGGAGTTGGCTGACTTTAGACGCCCCTAAGAAAGGAAACAATGGGCTTGGCAAGCCACCCTCAGCTCAAGGCTCCCTGTGAAAGCCAGAAAGTTCCAAAGGCAGTGTTGACAGAGGCCTCTGCCTCCTGCGGCTGCTGGGGAAGCTGCAGAAGGTCAGGCCCAAGGGCTGACTGAAGAGTAGCAGAACTAAAAGTAAACAGAACTTACAGCCTTGACATATCTCCTGTGCCAAGTCAGGGCCCTGTGATGAGCAGCCCCCTGCGACCTGGGAAGAAACACCTGCTGTCCACGGCCTGAGGCTCTTGAATGCCTGATACCCCTGAACCCCCAGAGCGGGCAGAACAGCTCCCTCCTCCTGCTAGAGGAGGCCTACGGGAGTGAACACGGAACCTGCAAGTCTGTGTCTCACATGAACACTCTCCAGAGTGTCCACTCCAGAGATGGAACTTAGCCCCGGGTTACAATATGATGTGTGTGCCTCCCTCAAATGTATATGTGGAAATCCTGACCCCTCAGGGGGTGGTACCAGGAGGTGGGGTCTCTGGGAGGCTAATCCCATGCTCCACCCTCATGCATGGGATTAGCAACTTTTTTTTTTTTTTTTTTTTGAGAGACAGTCTCACTCTGTCGCTCAGGCAGGAGTGCAATGGCGCCATCTCGGCTCACTGCACCCTCTGCCTCCCAGGTTCAAGTGATTCACCTGCCTCAGTCTCCTGAGTAGCTGGGATTACAGGCACCTGCCATGATGCCCAGCTAATTGTTTTGTATTTTTAGTAGAGATGGAGTTTCAACACTTTGGCCAGGCTGGTCTCAAAGTCTTGACCTCAGGTGATCTGCCCACCTTGGCCTCCAAAGTGCTGGGATTACAGGCATGAGCCACCGTGCCCGGCCAGATTAGCATCTTTAGAAAAGATGTGCCAGGGGCTTGGGGTGCCCGCCCACCACTTGAGGCTCTGCAGGAGGCGTGGTCTGTGAATCTGCCGGCACCTTGGTCTTGAACTCCCCAGCCTTCAGATCCAAGCAACACATTCTTGTCTATAAATTACACCATCAATGACATTTGCTTATAGCAGCCCAATCGTGCCAAGCTGACCAGGAAGACAGAATGAGCTGTGGGTGTCGGCAGGCCCCTCTCAGCACTGGTGCCTTCTGGGCCGGTGATGGCGCAGCAGGGGTTGGGGGGAGGCGGGTGCAGACCCACACAGGGGCTCCCTGTCACCCATTCTGCTCCTGGTTCTGCCCACAGCGCCCGACCCTGATGTGGCATCTCCACTGAGGGAACAGCAGGCTGTGCACGTATTGATCACCTGGGAAGAGGTGGCTGTCTGCACTAGAGTCGCCTCCACTCTGTGTAGAAGGGAGGCTGCTCTGCTAGGTGACGGGCAGTCACAGCAGCACCAGGGACCTTGAGAGAACCCGCCCAGCTTACAGGCATGAGGCTCCTCAGACGGAGGCCGCCCTGAGGGAGGCTGGGGCAGCGCTGGGGAATCCGGGTCACTGGAAATTGTGTGTGTGTGTGTGTGTGTGTGTGTGTGTGTGAGAGAGAGACAGAGAGAGACAGGGTCTTGTTCTGTCAGCCAGGCTGGAGTGCAGTGGCACGATCACAGCTCATTGCAGCCTCAACCTCCTGGACTCAAGCAATCCTCCCACCTCATCCTCTTGAGAAGCCGGGACCACAGGCACACGCTACCATACCCAGCTAATTTAAAAAAAAATTTTTTTTTTTTTAGAGATGGGGTCTTGCTGTGTTGCCCAGGCTGGTTGAAAACTCCTGGCCTCAAGCAGCCTCCTGCCTTGGCCTCCCAAAGTGCTGGGATGACAGGTTTGAGCGACCATGCTCAGTGGAATTTTGCTTAATTGCTTTTTTCAACTAAGCAAAAACTGATTGAATTGGCCACCATCAGATGCACATGAAAGAAACACTAAAGGGAGTATTTGCTGCGGAGGGAAAATGATCCCAAATAGAATCCCAGTGATAAAGGAATAAATCGACAACTTCCAGTGCCCCGGATTTCCCAGCACTGCCCCAGCCTCGCTCAGGGCTGCCTCCTCTGAGAAGCCTCATGCCTGTAAGCTGGGCGGGTTCTCTCAAGGTCCCTGGTGCTGCTGTGACTGCCCATCACCTAGCAGAATCTAAATAAAAATAGTTGTATAATGAATCTAATAACTGCATAGTGAATCTAAATAAAAATAATTGTATAAAATTAAGAATACATTATTTTTAAACATACAGAAAATTAAAATTCATGAATCTGATATCATGTAGGTCCGGGTGGGGTGTTCTATGGGGAAAAGAGCTCTAGGACCCTTGCATTGCCTCAGAAGGGGAAAGGTGCTCTCTCACTTCTATTAGAGTTTAATAAGTCAAGGATACATGCCGTAAACTGTAGGCTGACCACTAAAAATAGCAAAAGAATGTCTAACTAATAAACTACTAAGAAGAAATGTGTGATAAAAATTTCTTAAGAGCTGGGCACTGTGGCTCACGCCTGTAGTCCCAGCACTTTGGGAGGCTGAGGCAGGCGGTCACCTGTGGTCAGGAGTTCGAGACCAGCCTGGCCAACATGGTGAAACCCTGTCTCTACTAAAATGACAAAAATTAGCCAGGTGTGGTGGTGGGCACTTGTAATCCCAGCTACTCGGGAGGCTGAGGTGGGAGAATCGCTTGAACCTGGGAGGCAGAGGTTGCAGCGAGCTAAGATCACACCGCTGCACTCCATCCTGGGCGACAGAGCAAGACTCCATCTCAAAAAAAAAAAGTTATTAATGAAAAGGTAATCAATAAAAGAGAAAAGGGGATGGCAGAGGAAATGTGAAAAATAGTAAGCAAATAGTAAACTGATAGATTTAAACCAACAGCTTCTATAATTACACAGAATGTAAAATAGCTAACTTTACTGATTTAAAAAATAAGGATTAACACGTGGAACAACAACAAAAAAAACTCAAACCATAACAATTGGGTGTTTCCTAGAAGATGAAATATACCATAAAAATTATGTACTAAAAATAAAAGAATGAGAAAAAATATATGATGCAAACACCATCTCTACAGGAATGGTGGTGTAGTTACTCCAATATCAGACAAGTAGAGCTTACAGCAAGAAGGTTTACTAGAAATAAAGTGGAGTGCGATGAGAAAAGTGCCAATTAACAGGGGAGCTGCAGCTCTTCTAAATTTGCATGTGGCCAATAAGAAAGTCTCAAAAGTTATAAAGCATAATTGAAAGACACGAAAAGGGAATTGGACCAACTGACAATCTTAATGATCTCCCGGTGGCCGAGGAGCATAAAGAGGAAATGCAATATTCCTCTTCCGGTGGCCGATGGAACACATTGACCCCCTCCCTCCTCCCCTCCTGCAAAAAGACTAATTGTGTGGCAGATTTAAACAATCTCAGGAACAAAAGTAAGCAAGTATAGAACATTGTACCCAATAGCTATGAAACACACATTCTTTTAAAGGTCCTTTGAACAGCTCTAAAGCAAGTCATGGTTCAAAGCAGTGCAATGACACAAAGTAGATACTCTTTTTTTTTTCTGAGACGGAGTCACGCTCTGTCACCCAGACTGGAGTGCAGTGCCGTATCTCGGCTCACTTCAACCTCTGCTTCCCAGTTCAAGCAATTCTCCTGCCTCAGCCTCCCAAGTAGCTGGGATTATAGGCGCCTGCCACCATGCCTGGCTAATTTTGTATTTTTAGTAGAGGCGGGGTTTCACCATGTTGGCCAGGTTGGTCTTGAACTCCTGACCTCAGGTGACTTGCTCACCTCGGCCTCCCAAAGTGCTGGGATTACAGGCGTGAGCCACCATCTCTGGCTGAAGCATATACTCTTTAACCTCAGGTTTAAGCCAGTGTTTCTCCATCCTTTTTTCATTATTATTCTCTCTAAGGATAAAAATTACACTTAATTTAATTAGTTTAGATTAAATTAAATTTCTAATGAGAGAAATGGAATACTAACGAATAGGATTTTGTCAAAGTTGAGCTTCAGAGGGCAACATGTAATACTGAAGGATTTTTTTTGGTCCCTGAATAACCAATTTTTACCACTTCAGTGATGATGTCACCACTAAACCCTGCCTGACTGAGACTGCATGGTGTAAATGAAATAAAAATCCCCAAATATTCTGAAATTAAGTAATATTTTAATTGTTCATGGCTAAGAAAAAAATTTTGGAAATTTAAAATGTTTCAACTAAATGAAAATAAAAATAAGGCTTTTTGAAACTTGCGGCATGCAATTAAAGCCAGACTTAAAAAAAACTACATAAATGTAAATGCATACTTTAAAGAAGGCAGAAAGCCTAAGAGGTATCTAAGTATCTACCTTCGGAAGTTAGGGCTGGGCGCAGGGGCTCACGCCTGTCATTCCAGTACCTTGGGAGGTCAAGGCGGGCTGATCACAAGAGGTCAGGAGTTCAAGACCAGCCTGGCCAAGATGGTGAACCCATGTCTCTACTAAAAATACAAAAATTAGCCAGGCATGGTAGCAGGCACCTGTAATCCCAGCTACTTGGGAGGCTGACGCAGGAGAATCGCTTGAACCTAGGAGGCGGAGGTTGCCGTGAGCTGAGATTGCGCCATTGCACTCCAGCCTGGGCAACAAAGCAAGGCTCCATCTCAAAAAAAGTTAAGAGGGGAAAGGAGATGAAACATAAGAAAATATGAAAAAAGTAATGATAAGAGCAGAAACTATTGATGTGGGGAAAAATAAAGAGAACCAACTAGGTAAAACCTTATTTCTTTGAAGAATTTTTAAAACCCAGACAATTGGCAAGATTGATAAACATAAATTTAAAAAGCTACACAGACTACCAATATCAGAAATGAAAAATGAAACATCACCGCAGCTCTCACACATACACCAACAATAACAAAAGGGTATTTTGAACTGTTTTATGCAAGGACTTTCACATCTTAGATGAAATGGACAAATTATTTGAAAAACACAATTTACCCCAACAGAGACAAGAAGATATAGAAAATCTGAATAGTCTTTTTCTATTAAGGAAATTGGCATCCATAATTTTAGAACTTTTCACAAAACAAAATCCAAACCTATATGCCTCTCCAGTGAATTCTTCCACATCTTTAAGGAAACACAGTGGTCTCACATGTGCTGATGGAGAGAGAAGAAAGACGAGGAAAGTGCACCAACTCGTTTTTGGAACCAGGATAGCCTTCATACCAAACTTCTGAACACATTGCCAGAAGTAAAACTTACAGACCAACACCCCTTATAAACACAGATGCAAAAGTCATATTAAGAATAGCAAACAAGTGGCCGGGCACGGTGGCTCACGCTTGTAATCCCAGCACTTTGGGAGGCCGAGGCAGGCGGATCACGAGGTCAGGAGATCGAGACCACGGTGAAACCCCGTCTCTACTAAAAAAAAAAATACAAAAAATTAGCCGGGCGTGGTGGCGGGTGCCTGTAGTCCCAGCTACTCGGGAGGGTGACGTGGGAGGACCTCTTGAGCCTGGGAAACGGAAGTTGCAGTGAGCCGAGACTGTACCGGTGTACCCCAAGCTGGGTGATAGAGCGAGACCCTGTATCAAGAAAAAAGAAATAGAAATTCAACTACCTGAAGAATGACTCAAAAGAAGACAAATTCTAGAGGGAAATTGACACTTAGAAAAAGGAAACAGCTGCCCAGTGTGTTAGTTTGCTGGGGGCTTTCATAACAAAGTCCCACAGGCTGTGTAGCTTAAACAATAGATATTTACTTTCTCACAGTTCTAGAGCCTGGAAGTCCAAGGTCAAGGTGCCAGCAGGACTGGTTCCTTCTGAGGCCTCTCCCCTTGGTTTGTAGACAGCTGTCTTCTCCCTGCGTCCTCACCTTGTCTTCCCTCTGTACATGATATAGTGAGGAACAATTATTCAAAGAACAGCTAACTCCTCATCGGAAACAGCAAGGCCAGAGGAGAGTGGAATAATACCTTTTTTTTTTTTTTTTTTTTTTTGACAGAATTTAGCTTTGTTGCCCAGGGTGGAGTGCATTGGCGCCATCTTAGGTCACTGCAATCTCTGCCTCCCGGGTTCAAGTGATTCTCCTGCCTCAGCCTCCCGAGTAGCTGGGACTACAGGTGCCCACCACCACGCCCGGCTAATTTTTGTACTTTTAGTAGAGATGGAATTTGCACCATGTTGGCCAGGCTGGTCTTGAACTCCCGACCTCAGGTAATCTGCCCGCCTCAGCCTCCCAAAGTGCAGGGATTACAGGTGTGAGCCACCGTGACCAGCCTTAAGTATTAATTATTAAACACTTGAATTAAAAGGCAAACATTATCAGAGTGGATTTCAGAACGCAAAGCCCACTGTATGCTGTCCTCAGGAGCTCCCCTTCAGATATAAAGAGTGGGCTAGGAACCAGTGACGACGAAGGATGTACCATACAAATAATTAGCGTGAGAATGCTAGACTATCAGCTGTCCCAATCTCAGTAGACTTCAAGGCAGAGAATTAAGAGAAACAAAGACACATTTCGTAATGTCTGAGGAAAAAAAATTCTGTTTTTCTCTACTCTTACAGAACGCTACTGAAACCAAACGGGGAGTTTTTCCCCCACACCAACCAACCTCCAGTGCTCCAGACACCAATGCAACGTCCTAAAACTCAGTCATGGCATTACTTGGAGCTAGTGGGACCCCATGGGTTGAGGGCTCAGTCCTGCAAGACTGCCTCTTCAGACACCAGTTTCAAGCAGTGGGTCCCCAAGTGAGTCCCACTTCTGCCCAATGTAGCTACATAATAGGGGCTCCCACGAACCCCTCTTCAGGTTTCATAGTTTGCTGAGAGCTCACAGCACTCAGGGAAACACTTATGTTCACTGATGTATTATAAAGACTATGGATGAACTCTCAGATGAAGAAAGTTGACAGTGCAGGAGCTGGGGTGCACCCCCAACAACCCCACCTGCCAGCATGTGGGGGTGCTCACCAAACCGGAAGCTCTCCGAACCTCCTAGTTGAGGATTTCACAGAGGTCTCGTCATGTGGGCGTCATCAGTTATGAGCTCCATCTCCAGCTCCCCCGGGGGGTTGGAGCTGAGAGTTCCAGGCTTCTCATGACGGCTCTGTCTTTCTGGTGACCAGCCCCCCTCCCACAGGCCACCAAGAGTAAGAGTCACCTCATCAGAACAAAAGGTGCTCCTGTCACTCCAGAAATTCCAAGGAGTGGAATTCCAGAAATGCCAGGAACTGGGGACAAAGACCAAATATGTATTTCTTGTTATTTCACAATGTTACATCTCAAATTAACTTGGCAAATGAGGCAGAAATGTGAAAACCCGTGCCTTGATCACTAGAAATGGAACCTGGAGGAAACGAAGAGAGAGAAAGTGCAACTGTGTATCTCTTAGACAGATGTTTCTCCTTGATACACCACAATTCAGCCCAGAGCCTTGAACCTTCTTGCTCAGAAACTTGCAACCTTATAGAAAATCTGCAAGAAAAGCACAAAGAATATCCAACCCTTTCCCCGATTCATCTACTGTTAACATTTTGCCCTATTTGCTTTAGCATTTGTTTTGCTCTCTCATCTGATATATAGGTATATAAAATGTGTAAATATATACATAAAAAAGAATAAAATATCCTATATAAATATATATATTCCCCTAAGTTATTTGAGAATAAATTGCATACATTGTGGTGGCCTCTAAATACTTTATTTAGCCTCTAAACATTTACCTTCTAAATATTTCAGTGTCTTTCCTAAAACCAAAGGCATTCTCTAACATAACCACAGCACAGGTATCAATTTCAGTAAATTTAACATTGATAAAATATTTTTATCTAATCTACTGCCTGTGTTCCAGGTTCACCACAGACTGATAATGTTCTTCAGTGTCCTCTTCCCCCAGCACAGGATCTATTCTAGGATCATAGGTGGCTTTTAATTTTCTTGTTTTTTAATCCTCAGCCTTCCTGTCTTTGATGGCATCAGTGCGGTGTTTGCTTTAATGATAATACAGGATGCGTTTATGGCATTGGAGCTATTCCTCTGGTGAGAAGAAGAGAGCCAGAGTCAGGGGCTTCTAGGGTGGGGCGGGCACCCCCCAACTCTCTCCAACCCAGCAGAGCACCAAGCATCAACAGCCCTCACCTGGGACCCCTCCCCTAACTCTTTCTTGAATCCATTACAGGACCTGCAGAGCAGACGGCCTGCAGTCACAAGGTGTGTATCTCATCTCATGCAGGGCAGCCTGTCCCTTGCTCCCACTTTCTGCCCACAGGTGTCAGAGGAAGGGAGGAAAAGAAAGAGGACTTCTGGGACCCCAAGACCCCCACCCCAGGCTTAGAGGAGGCAGGAGGCAGCAATGCCATTCTTGATAGCAAAGGCATCCTGGATGTCAGAGAAACAGAAAGACGGGCTCTGAGAACAGGAGACTCCCTCACGTTCTCCCGTCCTACAGCCACGTGTGCTCCCACCCTGACAAAGTTTCGTGGAGCTCAGACTCCAATCCTCGGCTTATCTGAAACAGTCAGAGAGAACTGTGGGCGATCTGCCAGAGGAAAACATTCAAAACCAGTTTTTAGGTGGTATTTAAGTTATTTCAGGCTATCTGAACTCTGGGCTAAACCCAGTTATTTCAGAATTTGAAAATCTTCAAAGGAACAAAAGAAAGCCCTAGAGGCATTATAGGTAATTATAATAAAACATGAGTGACATTTTTAATTGCAAAATTGCTCAAGAAATAGCATCTTCAAAATGGGAATTGATCTATAGCTGATACTGACTATTGCCTGTGGCTGGTTCCAAATTATATTCTGCCCCTGACGTTTTTCCAATGGAAAAATCAACATCTCTTTCAAAGATCTTATCTTGTGTTTTCCTTAATTGAGCATCTAAATGATTTGCCCCTTCCAGTGGGTTCTTTTTCTGTCTTCATTCACCAGCAGGTTTCCATTTCTATTCTGCAGCGCTGCTTGCTAGCAGTTTCTGTCAAGCCAGTGCTCAAAGTTTGTCAATTACTCATGCAAATGAGCTTGGTTGCCAATCCAGAATTAGAAGAACTGGGTTTCCCTTTTTATTTCAAGACGGTGCTAGAGTGCAGGGAAAACCAGCTGTGTCCGTCAGAACGCTTTCAGCTGCAAGGGACAGAGAACCTCACGAGGGGAGCTCAGCCAGTCGGGAGAACGGGTCACTTCGAGTCACAAGTCCGAGGGGAGTGCAGATGTGGGGACCCTGAGGAATTCAGGGGCCACAGACACCACAATTCTTCCCTGTCTCTGCTGTAGAATCCAGGCTCCCTCCTCCAAGGGGTGCAGCTGAGATCAGCCCCACCGCTCCCAGCTGCAGGAGTAGCAAGGGCTTCATCTTTAGGTCCCGTCCCCTCCAGGGAGGATGAGGGATGACAGCCAATGCCCTCAGGTGTGCTCCATGGCCAGGACACTGCCCCAACACAGGCCATTCTTTTGATGACCCTGTGAGTGTGCACGATGACTGACTCCCGTGTTACAGAGGAGGAGCCAGGAGCATGGAGACGTCAGGAGTCATCCAAGACCACGCAGCCCGGGAGCCAGGATCTGCTCTGCCTGCGCTTTGCACCGACAGCCCTCACTGTCGGCACCTCACGGGGTTGTCTGGGTCCCGGGGTTTGTATGAGTAACACGCAGGGCAGGCACGTGGTAATGTTATCCACTGCCAGCTACCAGTTTTCCGAGCACTGTCCCATTTCTTTCCTGGTTCCCCGCTTGTCCCCATGTGGCACCTGGGGGCCAAAGGCAAATCTGGGGGTGTGCATGACACGGGCTTGGGTTGGAACTCCGCCCGCAGACACACCCACCCTCCTGAGGCCCATGTCTGCTCTAGGGCAAGGCCCTGGCTTCCATCGGGTCCACGACAGGCAGGGCTTGAGGTGTCATTATTTCAGCCCACAGCCCAACGTGCTTCTGTCAGTCGGCGGTTTTTACTCCAGCGAGCAGCATCGCCCTTAAAAAGGTGGCAGAAACATGGGAGACGGGTGGGAGGAGGGCAACAGAGCCACCGTCTGCTGCCGTCGCCCATGCACAGCGGCTCTGCCACCTGGCAGCCGAGGCCCTGCAAGATTCTGCAGAAAAAGCCCATGGCAATGGGGAGGAGGAGTGGGCGCAGGAGCCCACGGAAGAGGCCGGGCAGGGGAGAAGGAGGAGTGTGAGGCCCAGGCCATTCTCTTTCCCACTTTGGTGCTGGCAGACGGATCCCAGGAGCTGCTGCCGGAGCGGCCTCCAGGCCCCCGAGAAGAATTCCTCGGAGGTTTTGCAGAGCCAGGGTTTCCTTCACGCAGTGCCACCGTCAGAGGCGTTCAAACCAGGGCAACTCCATCTTGAGTGAGGGCCGGAAAATGAGGCTGGGCCTTGCTGGGCTGCGTTCTTAGGACGTCAGGCATTCCGAGCCTCTAGATGTTTACGGTTCAGGGAACAAATTAATAATGTTTATTAAACAGACCCAGACTTGGGAGTGTCCAGATATCCCCATATCTGGAGAACAAAGGCATTCCTAACTTTGTTTTAATGCGAATAATATCTATTCTTGTAAAATATAGTAATTAAGAAAGTTAATCCTTTATCACAAACCCTTGCAGCAGAGCACATCTCCCCATATATACAAGCATTTTCCCAGGGTGGACGCGTCCCTCCTCTTACGTTCCAGAACATTCTCCTCTGTCTGTGGAGCAGCTGCACGTTCACCACTTTGCTTTCTTAATAAACTTGCTTTTACTTTGCACTGTGGACTTGCCCTGAATTCTTTCTCACGCAAGACCCAAGAACCCTCTCTTGGGGTCTGGATTGGGACCCCTGTCCTGTAACATATTTCTGGCAACCACAGAAGGGACGATAGTGCAGAATCCCTGACCTAATGGCCACCTTAGGGTACGTGGTGGGTCCTGTAACACCCCTGCCTGCCCCACTGGCCACCTCTGCTGCAGGGGGCTTCAGCTGCCACCTCATGGCAGAAAACGTCTCGCTGTGGAAACGAGGTGGGTTCTGCAGGAACCAGGAAGATTTGATTTGATTGCAGTGGTGAAGACAGAAACGGTCAAAGCTGACTCTGGCACAGGACAGGCTGGGAGGGTGCCCAGGACGAAGTCGAACAGACGATCGCGTGTGCACCTTGACCTTTCCTGTGCCCTTGCCCTGCCCTGCCCTGCCCAGCACGATCTGGCCTACATTCTACACAGACAGCAAATGAGGGCCTGAGTCTTCATGTTTTTCCCCTGGAGCTACGCTTCCCTCCTGGGAAGCTTTCAAAGCAAACTGGCTGGGACTCCACCCTCAGGTTTGATTCCGTCACCTGGGGTGTGGCCCCGTCATGGTGCTTCCGACAAATTCCCAGGTGACGCGGTGAAGCCAGCTGCAAAGCTCTGCTCTAGGTCTTTCTTTTGCAGTTTGGAGTAGAAGCATCAACAACTCAGTTAAGCACCAATTCAATGACCCCCTATTTAGTACCTGGCATATTATGTACTGGGCATGGGACTTGGTTATTTTGCCCCAGGTAATTACAGGGTACAGTCCGGGCTGAGAGCCACTTCCCTGGGGATACACACATCCAGCCCCTGCCTAGGAGGTGTTCCTGGTGGATCTACCTCTTCCGTCAAGTTTACTGTTAAGGGGAGGGATGATTTTTATAGAGAAGGGAGAGTTTTGAAAATGCCAAGTCTCTTAGCTCAGTGTCCGTGCCAGACCCCGCCCTGCTCCGACAGCCCTAGGGCTCCTCTTTCCTGTTCCCTTCAGCCTCTGTTCTTGCTTTGTTGCTGAATCAGCACAGCATAAAAGTGTCATCACATCAACTAGCATCTCCTCGATGCCATGGCCGTGTAGGTAGGCAGTGGCTTCTGTCCCACCAGCCACATGGCCACAGTCATCCAGTTGCCCAGGAGGGGAAGGTGAGTGCAGCATTGCTGTCACCAGCCTCAGCAGCCTCTCACACCATGTCCTGTGACTCAGCCCGACCGCATAGTCCTCCCCTCCCAGTGCCCCATCTGGAAATGTAACTCATCTGCCTCTCAAGGGGCTAAAAATCTGGTAAGTTAATTTCCTTTTAAGATATAATTGGATTGATAAAGCTTAGTACAGTTACCGTCTTAGAGATGCCTCTATTCTGTTGGCCATAGTACCTCCATGTTGAAAGCGTGAAGATTCTGCAGTGTACTTTAGGAGAGAATTCCCCACAGGTCTCTCACATTGCTGTGTGTCTTGCAGGCAAGGCACTAACTGCCTTCGTCCTAAGCTGTCTTTTCTAGAATGACTATATAGCAAACAGCCTTGAAAGATACAGATAGTTTCTCTCTGGAGCAAAGGGTAAGCATGTTTCCTGCCTATGATAAAAGATTTGTATCTTCTGAGCTCAGGGTTTCTCTCTGTAATGCACCTGCTCTGTGTGGGGGCCCCCACCTGTGCCCATCCACTTCCAGTACCCCATGGCACTGGAAGACAAGAGGAACTGCCGTAAAGATGCAGATGCCTGTGCTGCCTGTGCCACGAGTGACAGGCTTTTGTCTCTGACCTCGGAATCTCATGCCTCCTACAGAATCTGTGAAACTGGCAGGCTGATGTGTTAGCTCACAAGTGGTGAAATCTCAGCTTTTCACAGTTTCTGGCACTATGTTTATACGGTGGATAATTACACAGCTGTCAAAATGAATGCGCTGCAGTGAGACACAACATGGTAAAACTTAGCAATGCAATAGGAAGGCAAAAAAATAGTCTAAAACCACTACAGAAAGCACAGTACCACATTAGTAAAGTTAAGCACGTCTATATTCACACACTTTTTAGGAATACACATGGGTGCAAAACTATCTTTTAAAAAGTTAAAGTGGGGGAGCAGCGACATGGGATTTAGGATGATGGTCACCTGGGGGTGAAGAGCTAGGGGACGGTGCAGGAGCATGGGATGAGGTGGCGCCTTGTGGTTTAAGGTAGGTTACAGCCAAAATCCTGGCTTTTGTTTGGGTTATAGACACTCCATCCACATTATCAAAATAAAACTAGTAGCTCACCATATTGGCCAATGAATGAAACTGTATATGTGAAGCAAGGATTATTATTAATTTAGTTTGTTTACCTGAAAATAGTTAGATAAGAATGGACAGATAAATAGATTAAATAAATAAATGCATGGATGAATAGACGGATGGATGGAGACATAAACAACAGATAAAAAGCTTGGCTGGAAACCTTCTTGAGGAAGTTTCTTACTCAGGAACTCTTAACCTTTCTTACCTTCCTTAATCTAAAGATGAAATGAGACATCTTATCCGGAATATTGGTTTAGAGGACTGAGTACCAACGCCACGTGGCAGCGCTTTTTTTTTTTTTTTTTTTGCATAAACACCTGTGATGGCACTTTCTTACACTGCAGAGCCCGGAGACATCGTTCAAGCCCACCAGTCTGGGCGTGGTGAACTTTGCTGTATGTTCAGGGAGACCCAGCCACAGCATTGAGGGAATTTCTAGAAAAACTCATCAGCTGACCTCTTTGCCTGGCTCCCTGAAGTCCCAAAGAGGCTGAGGGACCCCAGGAACAACCGGCATTGCGGGTTTCTCCCTTAGGGCGCTCGCGGGCCTGGGCACAGCACGATGGGGAACGCAGGTGCCGCCCACCCAGGCAGCAGTTCCAGGCCTGCACGGCCGTGCACTCTGCCCCCAGGTGGTGCTCTTGGGATCCGGCCCCCATGGCGGGGTCCTTTGGCTCAGCTTGTTCTGGGCCCCCAGAGCATGCGCTGCCTGTGCCAATGTCCCCCTAACAGGGATGCCAGTTTACAGACTTTTCTAGGCCTCTAGGCTTGAGGTAAATCTTACAAGTTAATTTCCTTGAAAGACAGAACTGCTGTGGGTGAAGAAAGGCTTGTATGGCCTGAGCCAGGAATGAGGTGTGTAATTTATTTCTTTTTTTTTTTTTTTTTTGAGACGGAGTCTCGCTCTGTCACCCAGGCTGGAGTGCAGTGGCGCGATCTCAGCTCACTGCAAGCTCCACCTCCCAGGTTCACGCCATTCTCCTGCCTCAGCCTCTCCAAGTAGCTGGGACTACAGGCACCCGCCAACACGCCCAGCTAATTTTTTTTTTTTTGTATTTTTAGTAGAGACGGGGTTTCACCGTGTTAGCCAGGATGGTCTCGATCTCCAGACCTCGTGATCCGCCCGCCTCGGCCTCCCAAAGTGCTGGGATTACAGGCTTGAGCCACCGCGCCCGGCCGAGGTGTGTAATTTAAAATTACTTCATGGCTGGGCATGATGGCTCACGCCTATAATCCCAACACTTGGAGAACCTGAGGCAAGCAGATGACCTGAGGTCAGGAATTCAAGACCAGCCTGGGCAACATGGTGAATGAAACCCCGTCTCTACTAAAAATACAAAAATTAGCCGGGCATGGTGGCGCATGCCTATAATCCCAGCTACTCAGTAGGCTGAGGCAGGAGAATTGCTTAAACCCGGGATGTGGAGGTTGCAGTGAGCCAAGATTGCACCACTGCACTCCAACCTGGGCAACAGAGCAAGACTCTGTTAAAAAATAAATAAAATAAAATCAGTTCCTAGAAAATGAAATATCAACCATTGAAATGTGGAGTTTCTGAGGCTACGCAGCCCAGGCCCTGGCTGGAGATTTGTGCTAATAAGCCTCGCCACCCCCGGCACAGCCCAGCTTTATCACCTTCCCTGTGGGTCAGATGCGGAGGCGGCAGCCAGTCTCCAAGGCTGCTGCCAGTGCCAAGATGCCGTCATTCCTGCTTCCACATCACACCCTGGTCCTCACTGCAGGTGTCCGTTTCGCAGGCCCCTGAAAGAGGAACTGGAAGATAAGGATTCTATTTCAGGCATGATGGCCGCTCTCTGATCCAGCAAGGGCACACAGCTCCTTTGAGGCTGTTGTTTTTCATCCGAGGCCTTCGGTTCACGATGCCCATCACGCCTCCAGTCCAGGAGGATTCATTAGACAATGTCTGTGAAGGGCTGACCTCATCAAAGGAAAGTGCTATATGAATCTGAGGCATTAAAAATAGAAGTGAAGCCAGAAGATGTTTAATCTCAAGGGTAAACGTTTCCTGTGCTGCTCGATAAACCGCATGTGTTCAAAGAGGAGCAGGCAGCATACTGCAAGGAGGAGGACAGCGTCTACACGGGAATGAAAGCTGGCCAGCCCATCGGGCGCTGGAAGAAAAGGCACCCCCGTGCTTACAGGCCCACTGATGACGAGAGGGGCTGTCCTGGGGCCCACATACGCAGGAGGTGAACGGCATCCCAGTGCATTGCTCGGCGTTTCCATGAGGCGTCAAGGCAACCCTAAGCGGTGGACGTGCCCCGCAATGGGAAGGCGGGGATGGGGCCCCAACCTTTCCCTGGTCCTTGGGCAAGCACTTCCTGCCTCTGAGTCCCGTCTCGGAGAGGAGGGCTGGCCATACATACACTTTCCAGTTTGCACGAAGGCCTATGATGCCTTTGCTGCATGAATTCCGTCAAGCCCATCCCTGCCTGAGAGGCGTCGGAGCACCGTGGCCGAGAACCCAGATCCTGGAGCCTTGGTTCAAATCTCAGTTCTGTCACTTAATATTTCCCCCAACATTTTGTTACGAAAAAATTTAAACACAGAAAAGCTGCCAGAATGGCTCAGTGAGCACCTGCCCACCCGCCGCCTGCCTGCCACCCACTCCTACATGCTAGCAATGGACATTTTATCACATCTGCCTGTATCTCCAATGCTCTGTCCACCAACCCATCTTGCTTTCAGGTATTCCAAATAAACTTTAGGCCAGGCAGCCTACCTATCAGGAAGACTGAGGCGTTGGCCTCCCATGGCTGTTCCAGCAACGTCTCCAAACCAACAAACAACTCTGCCCAAGAGCAACCAGAGTCGTGTGGATTTCACTTTACAAGTAAGATGCCAGATTAGGGAGAAGGATTACAAATGGGTAGGAAAGCCAGGGATGGTCCCCGTGTGCCCGAGTGCTGTCACTAAACAGCAGCGGGCATCGTGATTCCGACGGCCACATCAGAGCCCTTCTGAGCACCAGGCAGGCGGCATGTCCAGCACTCCCGCACCCACCAACAGATGACTCGGAAAGACTGGGCTTTTCCTGAAACATCTGTACCAAGAAGTCCTCTGCTAATAGTTTTCTTTGTCAGACTCTTTGTTTTCAATGTTTCATCATGAGCAATCTCAGCTTTAGAGGAAGTTTGGAGAAAAATAACCCATTGCCCACACCTAACTATTAATTTTAATTTTTATTTATTTATTTTTTGCTGGGCCACTTCATGAGACCTCATGTGGTTCACCCTTGGCAACCTCAACATGTCTCTGAAAAACAAGGATGTTCTCCTGCACAGTCAAAGTACCATTCTTACACCTAAAAAAGTTAGTAATGATTCCTTAATACCATCTCCTATCGTGTCCAAATTCAGAATGTCCGCATTGTCCCCACGTGCCTTGTATTACAGAACCAGTCAAAGATCATGCATTATATTTTGTTTTTCTGTCTCTATTGCCTCTTTATTTTATTTTATTTTATTTTATTTTATTTTATTTTATTTTATTTTATTTTTTTGAGACACAGTCGCACTCTGTTGCCCAGACTGGAGTGCAGTGGTGCAATCTTGGCTCACTGCAACCTCCGCCTCCCGGGTTCAAGCAATTCTGCTGCCTCTGCCTCCTGAGTAGCTGGGATTACAGGCGTCCGCCACCAGGCTCAGCTAATTTTTTGTATTTTTAGTAGAGATGAGGTTTCACCATGTTGGCCAGGATGGTCTCGAACTCCTGACCTCGAGTGATCCGCCCACCTCAGCCTACCAAAGTGCTGGGATTACGGGCATTAGCCACTACGCCTGGCCTCTATTGCCTCTTTTAGTCTAGAATATCCTCCCAAATCCTCCTCCCCGTTTCTTGTCACAGTGCTGGCTTCCTGCAGAGGCCAGGCCGGTTTTCTTGTAGAAGGTCCAGTGTTCCAGGTTTATGCAATTTCTTCCTTGTTACCCTTTATCTCAGGCCCTGTATTTCCTAGATACTAAAAATCATCTGCTGGTTTTAATTTCTAGAGTTGGATACAAAAGCATGTTTTTCTTTTTATTTTTTAATATTTGAAGGTTTTTCTCTCTCCAGGAGGAAATTCAAGTAAGGTTAAACAAGGAAAATGAGCAGATAAATAGAAACAAGGTTTATGAGGTAATTTACCTGTTTTTTTTTTTTTTTTTGAGACAGAGTCTCGCTCTGTCGCCCAGGCTGGAGTGCAGTGGCGCGATCTCGGCAAGCTCCGTCTCCCGGGTTCACGCCATTCTCCTGCCTCAGCCTCTCCGAGTAGCTGGGACTACAGGCGCCCACCACCACGCCCGGCTAATTTTTTTGTATTTTTAGTAGAGACGGGGTTTCACCGTGGTCTCGATCTCCTGACCTCGTGATCCGCCCACCTCAGCCTCCCAAAGTGCTGGGATTACAAGCGTGAGCCACCACGCCCAGCCTAATTTACCTGTTTACGGAAGCTAAGACTCAAATTATCCCTCTAGTTTTCTTTAGGGTACGTTTTCCCCTTATTGAAACAAGTGTGATCTCAGTTATCCCACAAAAAATTATTCTCAGGTTTAACTCAGAGCACACAGACACCGTGTTTCCCTCTATGGCTGTGAATTAGCTGCTAGTTCTGGCTGGAGGAACAACAAGAGCAGTGATAAGCTCAACGCTGATTCCTGTGACTTTTCTACCTGACATAGGAGAGAATCATTGTTGTTCTTTTTTTTTTTTTTTTTGAGACTGAGTCTCACTCTGTCCCCCAGGCTGGAGTGCAGTAGCACTATCTCCGTTCACTGCAAACTCCACCTCCCAGGTTCAAGCAATTCTTCTGCCTCAGCTTCCAGAGTAGCTGGGATTACAGGTGACTGCCACCACGCCTGGCTAATTTTTGTATTTTTAGTAGAGACAGGGTTTCACCATGTTGGCCAGGCTGGTCTCGAACTCTTGACCTTGTCATCCGCCCGCCTCAGCCTTTGAAGTGCTGGGACTACAGGCATAAGCTACCTCGCCTGGCCTGTTGTTCTTTTAGAATGATTCTGCTTCCTCGTTATTTTTTGACTTCTGGACCCTTAACACAACTGAAAAAGGACACAATTAGTAGGAGCTGAAAATCTCCAGGGCTGTGACGGCAGCGCAGTCATTTCCCAAGTCAGAGATTTTCCCCCACTGGGTTCCCATGAGTGAGGAAAAATAGTTTAGTTTCTTTAATTCGAAAGATCGTCGTGACACTAATTTTATTTTATTTTATTTTATTTTATTTTATTTTATTTTATTATTTGAGATGGAGTCTTGCTCTGTCACCCAGGCTGGAGTACAATGGCGTGATCTTGGCTCACTGCGACCTCCACCTCCCAGGTTCAAGCAAGTCTCCTGCCTCAGCCTCCCAAGTAGCTAGGATTACAGGCACCCACCACCACACCCAGCTAATTTTTGTATTTTTAATAGATACAGAGTTTCACCATGTTGGCCAGGCTGGTCTCGAACTCCTGACCTCAGGTGATCCACCCACCTCGGCCTCCCAAACTGTTGGTGGCGTGAGCCACCATACCTGACCTAGAAAAATAATTTACTCTTTAAATTTGATTGGATTTTAACAAAAGTATGTTCATGCCTCCTCAATACATCTTCTATGAGAACTGCATACAGACGTTCACCTGTTCACAAGAAACTTTAGTAAATTATTTAAATGTTACTGTGCCCTCCCTGGATTGGACTTTGGAATTTGCCCTTCATTAACACACTACAGTCTGACATGGGGCTAAAATGTAAACACTGTCTCTATTTTAAAATAAATGAACCTACTTAAAATTAGCAAAATGGAACCCTGTTAGGCTGTGAAAATGAAGTGCCCAGTTGGACGTCAGGCAAGTGCGGACTCCCCATCGCCTGACCGTCCACCAGTCTCCCTGGAGTGGCGGCCGTTGCGTCTGACCCTGACTCGGATGTTAGTTGACTCCAGAGTGTCCCAAGTTTGCCGGCTTCCTGTGCGGGGCTAGCATGAGACGGGCAGGCAGCCAGGAACGCACCTGCAACAGATGCCCATCGGATGGAGTTTCTCTCCCAGCTTCCCTGCCCTGCTCCTGGAGTCTCCCAGGTCCTAGGCCCTCCCTGCCTGAGGCCACAGCCCTGAGTACGCATCAGCTTTTCCTCCCTGAGCTGTGCCAGGGCCCTGAGCCCACCTCGTACCCCCAGGATCCCATCCCTGTCCTCTGGCTTCAGGCTAGAAAGATGGCGGTGTCAGTGGCCCCTAAAAAGGTCATGTCCACTAGAAGGTGTGAATGTGACTTTATTTGGAAATAGGGTCTTTGTGGGCCGGGCGCAGTGGCTCACACCTGTAATCCCAGAACTTTGGGAGGCCAACGTAGGTGGATGACGAGGTCAAGAGATGGAGACCATCCTGGCCAACATGGTGAAACCCCATCTCTACTAAAAACACAAAAATTAGCTGGGCGTGGTGGCCTGCACCTGTAGTCCCAGCTACTCAGGAGGCTGAGGCAGGAGAATCACTTGAACCTGGGAGGCAGAGGTTGCAGTGAGCCGAGATCACGCCACTGCACTCCAGCCTGGTGACAGCGCGAGACTCCATCTCAAAAAAAAAAAAAAAAGGAAATAGGGTCTTCGTGGGTGGAATCAAGTTAAGGTGAGGTCACACTGAAGTAGGGTGAGCTCGGATGCAACCACTAGTGTCCTTAAAGGAAGGAAATTGGGCTGGGTGCAGTGCCTGTAATCCCAGCACTTTGGGAGGCCGAGGCAGGTGGATCACCTGAGTTAAGGAGTTCGAGACCAGCCTGGCCAACATGGCGAAACCCCATCTCTACTAAAAATACAAAAATTAGCCTGGTGTGGTGGCAGGCGCCTGTGATCCCAGCTACTGAGGAGGCTGAGGCACAAGAATGGCTTAAACCCAGGAAGCGGAGGTTGCAGTAAGCTGAGATGGTGCCACCGCATTCCAGCCTGGGTGACAGAGTGAGACTCCATATCAAAAAAGAAAAGAAGAAGGAAATCTGAACACAGACACACACACACACAGGGGAGACCAGCAAGTGACGATCAAGGCAGAGGCTGGAGCGATGTGTCCACCAACCAGAGGACACCGAGGATGGTGAGGACGTCTGGCAGCCAGCAGGGGCTGCGAGAGGGGTGAAGGGTCTTCCCCAGAGCCTGCCAAGGGGGAATGTTTCTGCCTACACCTTGACCTTGGGCATTCAGTCCCCAGAACAGTGAGAGAACGCACTTCTGTTGTGTACACTATGCAGTGTGTGACACTTTGTTACAGCAGTCCTAGGACGTGAACACAGGAGGCGTCAGTGACTGGCCAGGGTGTCCTTTCGAAGAAGGTTTTAAAGCAGGACAGTGTCTCAGCTCAGGAGGAAACATCTAAAATGGTGAAGGCATCGGATCAGCTACTCAGCAGGAAGAAATCATATCTCAGAATGCAAGAGGAGAATTTGAGAAAACTGCTTTGATCTGCAGGTTTTGAAGGAACCGTGGGCATTCTGATGTTACTTTTCTGAGCAATTGTGCTCAAGGCGACCATGTAGACATGGGAAGGCATAACTCTCTCTTTCTAAGCACGGCTGGTAACAGACACCCCTGATCAGACAACCCGATTGTTCCTCATCCCAGGCCTCCCCCTTTTCCTGCCGAGGAGATGCTGGCCAGGAAGAGGCGAATTCACTCAATAATTCAGCAAAATAACTCGATGACTTTTTTTTTTTTTTTTTTTTTGAGACGGAATCTCACTCTGTCGCCCAGGCTGGAGTGCAATGGTGCCAGCTCGGCTCACTGCAACCTCCACTGCCTCCCAGGTCGAAGTGATTCTCCTGCCTCAGCCTCCTGAGTAGCTGGGACTACAGGAGCCTGTCACCATGCCTGGCTAATTTTTGTATTTTTAGTAGAGACAGGGTTTCACCATGTTGGCCAGGCTGGTCTCAAATTCCTGACCTCGGGTGATCTGCCCACCTCGGCCTCCCAAAGTGATTTAAAAAGGAAACATTCCCTCCTCCTCACTTTCATCTCTTTGTTCACATACTAATTCCGAGAAACGCAGCCATTGCACTTTGATACTAATTATTCCATTTCTTACAATCTTTAACCAACACTCTGACAAATTGTTAATTTAAGAAGAATTTGCAAAGGAAGTAACCCTGCTATGTTTTTTAAAAGGCAGACATGAAAAGAGTGTGTGAAAGTGTCTCTTACTGTAACCTTCCCTGGAAGGGTAAGCCTTTTAAAATCACAGCCTAACAAACCTGAATTCTGCATCCAGAACTTCAGCTTTCTGTGGTGTGTGACCGTATAATACAAGCTGCATATTGTGGTGACCTACCAGTTTGGGTTGAATTAAATATTGAAAGCAAACTCCAGAAATATCTAAAAGGAAACACACCAGCAATATTGTATCGATTGTGCTAGGCTGCTTAATAATTAATTCCCTCACCTCGGTTTTTGAATGTCGTTCTGTTTATGCCTCAGTACCAAAAACAACTGAGAAAGGGGCCGCAGCTCCGGCCTTCATCTGCTATTGCAAATTCGGAGCAGGGTGCTAGTGGGGGTGGGGAGTAAAGAGAACGGGCTCTTTCTTCGTGTGTCCACTTCATAGGAACCCAGGCAAGAGTACTCAAGCAGACCTCTGCTTAAAGCAAAAACAGACCAAAGTTGTTTTCCCCTCAATACGGTGACCATCCCCAGGTTTAGCAGAGAGAGAATCTAAACAATGACCCTTGCAAACACAGCAAGGATACCGACAAAATGCTGGAAAGCGCAGCTGCAGAGTTTTAGTCGTGGCTGAGTTTAGGTGGCCTTGCGTCAACCCGATCAGGGTTTTGAACGCCATCGGGGGGAAGACGCGAGTCTGCTCATGTGGTGCCCAAACCAGAAATGTCAGTGTCATGTCCGCATTCCCGCTTCTTTGGAGAAGGGACCTGTCTCACACGTCCAGCCAGAGCTTCTGAGCAGGAGATGAAGCCCTGCGAAAGAGAAGCCCTGGTTTGTAATCACACCAAGCTTGGGCAAGGAGGCTGGAGGAGGTCGGTTCTATGTCTGGGGTGGGGCCTTGCTTAATTCTTTTTTTGTTCATTTTTTTTTGAGATGGAGTTCTGCTCTTTCACCCAGGCTGGAGTGCAATGGCACCATCTCGGCTCACTGCAACCTCCACCTCCTGAGTTCCAGTGATTCTCCTGTCTCAGCCTCCCAAGTAGCTGGGATTACAGGCATGCGCCACCATGCCCGGCTAATTTTTGTATTTTTTAGTAGAGACAGGGTTTCACCATGTTGGCCAGGCTTATCTCAAACTCATGACCTCATGATCCGCTTGCCTCAGCCTCGCAGAGTACTGGGATTACAGGCGTGAGCCACCGCGCCAGGCCTCCTTGCTTAATTCTTAAAAGGCCTGATCGAGTTACGGATTTAACAACTGAATTAGTGAAAATAAACTTACTGGAAGGATTTTGCCAACAGGAAGAGTTCGGGATTGTTCATGGGCATTTTTTGTTTTGTTTTATTTTCCTCATCACATACAAAGCCTTCCTCCTTCCACCCACGGGTGGAGAGGGACGGGTCTTTTCCTGACCAGGTTGTCAGGGCTCACGGGGGGCACACAGACCCTTCAGTCAGCTCCTACCTGCAGCCGGGAGCGGTACTGAGCGCCCAGCTTCAGGTTTCACGGATCTCGAGATGATCCCGACAGGTGCAGTAGCAGGGGCCCAAGCAGGGTGGTGACTGCCCTGGGAGGCTCAGATAAAGCCAGCAGCACAGGAAAGCATAGCAGGGGGAGGTTTGTAAAGCAAGGGTGATGGTGAGGGGAGGTGACCACATGGAGCCTGGGGCTGGGCCAGGCAGGAGAAAGAGGGCCTCATTCTGTTTTTCTAACTTTTGTTAGTTTCAGGTTTTAAGTACTGTGAGTATTCAGATTTGGGCTCCTTGCATTACCTGGTTTATGCAAGTAGAATGTAGAATACTGTGCATCAGGCCAAAAGACCAATGAAAGCAACGTTTCCTACATTCATTCTTTTTTTTGAGAAAGAGTCTCACTCTGTCGCTCAGGCTGTAGTGCAGTAGTGTGCTCTCGGCTCACTGCAACCTCTGCCTCCCGGGTTCAAGCACTTCTTCCCCCTCAGCCTCCCGAGTAGCTGGGATTACAGGTACGTGCCACCACGCCTGGCTAATTTTTGTATTTTTAGTAGAGATGGGGTTTCACCATGTTAGTCAGGCTGGTCTCGAATTCCTGGCCTCACGTGATCCACCTGCCTCAGCCTCACAAAGTGCTGGGATTACAGGAGTGAGCCACCACACCTGGCCTCATCCATTCATTCATTCGTCCATTTAATCCATATTTCTCAAGCACCATCTAAGATCCGGGCCCTGTACTGGGCCCTGGGTGTGTGGGAAGCTCCGCACAGAGCTGCGCTGAGTCTGGTCCTTCCCGCTGCCTCCGACGCGATGCTGTGTCATCAGCGCACCTCTGAGCACACACTGGGTTCTCTTGGCTTTGTGCTGGGAGTCCCGTCATTTGGTAACTGACATTGATAACTCGCGTAGGCACCCGAGACTCTACTTCACTGGCTGACATCGCTGATCTAAAATTGGGCCCGCACCCACTCACTCCCGAGACCGCCCAGTTCCTAATCTTGCTGCAATTCTGCCAGAGGCCGTTTGGTCTGGGGCAAGGTGGCCTCTGGGTAGCCAGCCTCCACTTCAGCACAGCGTCTGCGAGGTTCAGAAATGCTCACTTCTCTCCAGAAGGCAGGGTGGGTCCTTGCCACGGTGGGACCCCTCCATCTGACGCTAAGAACTGCAGCGGTGGTGTCTCCTCTTGGCCCTTACGTGCCGCGTCCCCAGGGGCCTTCTGTTTCCCACCCAGGCACTAGACAGAGCCTGCCCTCCTTCTCCTTCTGCCCACACCTAGAGGCCACACCCAGCCCTGGCCCCGTCCCCTCCCCCAGAAGCAGATCCAGTATCACACTCAGGAATGAGAAATTTTTAAGGAAGATTAAGGGGCAGGGAACTCACCCTCTCTTCATGCAGCAGAAGGTAACCTGATTCCTCCTGGGCAGTTGTGTTCCCCTCCTAAGTTCTCTCCTTTTGCTCATCCCCACAGTCTCTATGTAAAGCACTGACCTCTGTCTCCCTCGTTGTGAACCACTTACCTCTGAGCTCAGCTTCTGGGCTCCATTCAGCCAAACAAAAGTCACGCTGATACTCGGACCATCTGTGGTACTTCAAGGTTGCCCCTCGATGGTCTCAGCCTCCACACCCCTTCCCATCACAAGATGATGGAAATATTTTTTCAACTAACAAAATATAAGCAAACAGGCCGGGCACGGTGGCTCTCACCTGTAATGCCAGCACTTTGGGAGGCCGAGGCAGGTGGATCACATGAGGTCAGGAATTTGAGACCAGCCTGGCCAACATGGTGAAACCTTGTCTCTATTAAAACTACAAAAATTAGCCAGGCATGGTGGCGGGTGCCTGTAATCCCAGCTGCCCTGGAGGCTGAGGCAGGAGAATTGCTTGAACCCAGGAGGTGGAGGTTGCAGTGAGCCAAGATTGTGCCACTGCACTCCAGACTGGGCACCAGAGAGAGGCTCTGTCTCAATAATAATAATAATAAGCAAACAAAAATGTCCTGGCTGGAATGCTATTGCGAAGGAAACAGGTTCTCCTTGTCATGGGTGGGTAAGGCTTGTCCTGTGACCTAGCCTTGTGCCCTTGGGTCACTGACTCTCCCTGGGCCTCAGTTTTCCCAGCTATAAAAGGAAGGGATTGGCCTCATAGTCTCAAGTTCTAACTGGATCTGGAGCAACCAGGGACCACCATGGGAGAAGCGTCACTTACAGAGAGAGACACAATGGCCACCTCTTCCCAAACGGAGTCATGGAACTGTCTTCGGACCTGTTAGCTGAATAGTCCTCATTCTCTGCATCATCTGGCTGGAGATGTCTAGAAAGAGACAGAATTCCAGTTGTGTGCTAGGTGCCATAAAGAGACCCCTGCACAGGTGGCTGAGGGGTTGCCATTCCGTCTCCCTGCGGGGCACTGACTTTCACACTAACAGTGTCAACTCACCGACAACCCTAGGTGATTCTCCAGAAGTTCACGGCCAGCTCTCTGTTCTCACTGCACAGAACCAATGCCTGTTCCCTTCTCCTCTAGCTCTGCCATTGTTCCTACCTAAGTCACGTGCTGGTCCATCGAGCTCCCTGCATTTTAATGGTTGTTCTTCTGTTTGTTCGAGAGTGGAGGTTGCAAGAGAAGGCTGGTGTACAGCTTAGCAGGGGACAAGACCAAGCCCATGAATGCCGCTGCTGTGCTAAAGCTTCCACACAGATCTTCTCTGGGCAAAGCCAGAACCTCATGCCTGTCAAACAAGTCAAAAGGGGTTTCTCTAAAAGCTTTGAAATGCAAGACTGATTCAAGGTAGAACTCAAAAATAACAATGACAACAGCTCCCCAAAGGGCCCAGTCTCTATCTAAAGCCGTGGTCAGCTTGTGCATCACTCCAGAGCGTGTAAGCATGCACAGCACTGCCCCGTGATCCCAGGCCCTGTAAGCAAGGAAGGCGCGACCCTTGAGGGAGGAGCTGTGTGTTAATTCCCATTTTAAAGCAAGTAGAAACCCAGGAAGGTAGAGTGATGTGCAGAAGAGAATCCTGTAGGTCAGAGACTGGGAGGTGCTGGGTCACACAACAAACCCAGGTTTCACCCTGTGCTCTGCCCACCCCCAGGCCCTGGGACACAAACGTCATAAAACACTCATGCACTTCCCGGGGCTCAGTGTAAACGGCGCACTCTTGGCAAACCTGATTTTAACGCTTGTCAAGCAGATAAGGCCTTGAGGAAATTTAGAAGAACAATGATTGGCATTTTGCCACTTAAAACCTTAAATGAACTCCCACTTTAAGACGTCAGCCTTTGAAGTTTATTATCAGGCAGCCTCTTCCACTGGAAAGCGTCTCTGTTGCACTGAGGTCTCGGGCTTCACGTGCTGTACAAGAAAAGCACAGCTATTGTGCAAGGAGAATGAGAGGAGCAAAAATGCATATGAATCTGCTGCAAAATGCCCTCCTGATACTCATGTCTTATTCGTGAATGTGCCTCATCAACATTGAGACCACAAGGAAATTTGTACTATAAGTAGAAATTCTAGAGAAAGTGGCTAACTTAAGTTTTCTTACTTTAACCAGCTCTTGATGAATAATGCATAATATACAAGATGCTTACCAAGTTTGACTCAGAAAACGAGAAAGTAAATTTACTGAAATAAGAAGGAGAGAAAAAAAACTCCAAATTATTCAAGGACTTGAGATCTACAATAACAACAAAATATGACAAGCACTTTAAAAAAACTGACCAAGAGAAATTCCTCTCCTTAGTCATTTGGTCTACATGGAAAAAATCGTCGTCATTTATGCAGAACTTTATTTAATAAAATAGGCTGGCTGTGTGTAAAACACCCTCTTGTCCTTGGTTCCTGTCAACAAAACAAAAATTCAACTTCTGCCTAACACCAGATGCCTAGATGGACTGCAGTTTCCCTTCTGGCTGTCTGATAACATTGAACAGATAAAATCCTCCTTTAAGAAACAGTCAGAGAACTTTTAAGAGTCTGGCAGGCCAAAGAAGTTCTGCTTCAAAAATTAAAGATCTGCAATTCTATTAGGACAAAAGGGAGCTTGGGAGTTCCCATGGGAAAGATTCCATGTCTAGTCTGCAGAGCATCAGGCTTTGATGGGAAACTGGAACACTCAGCGCCATCTCCCCCACCAGGAGACAGCCACAGACGGAGGTCACCTGCTCCTGCAGCTGTCGTGGCCACTGGCAGGTCTCAGCAGCTCTCATGGTCCCTCAGTCCTGGGGTACCTGGGCATGAGAGGACAGGGACTCAGACTGGAAGAGAGAGATGCCAATAAAAAGGAGAGAGTCAGATCCAAGTGACAGAGAGAGACAGAAAAGAGAGCGACTTGCCAACACCAGCACACTGAGGGCCCTTTGTGAACCCCAGATATCTGAGACAGACAGCTCTCAGTTAATTTAGAAAGTTTATTTTGCCAAAGTTAAGGATTAGTGCCCGTGACTCAGTCTCAGGAAGTCCTGGCATGTGCCCAAGGTGGTTGGGGCACAGCTTGGTTTTATACATTTTAGGGAGACATAACACATCAATCAACATGTATGAGATGTATGTTGCTTCCGTCCAGAAAGGCGGGACAGCCTGAAGCAGGGAGGGGGCTTCCAGGTCATAGGTAGGTAAGAGACAAAAGGTTGCATTCTTTTGAGACTCTGATGAGCCTTTCCAATTCCAGCCATCAGATACGCATCTATGTTAGTGAGCGGAGGGCGGGTTTGAGTTCTGTCTGTCCTTTGTCCACAGGGAAATTCCTTATGAGGGAGATACGTCACTTTTTTTTCTTTCTTTCTTTCTTTTTTTTTTTTTTTAATCTTAGTAGCTTCCTTTTTAAGGAATAGAATGGGATGCAGCTTTGCCCTAAGCAGTTCTCAGCTTGACTTTTCCCTTTGGCTTACTGATTTTGGGGTGCCAAGATTTATTTTCTTTTCACACCTTTCATGGCAATCCTGCTCTGTCTGCAGAGATGACAGAAAGCTGCCCTCAAGCGGGACCCAGCCCCTTTCCGTTATAGACGCAGAGAACTGAGGCCCAACACAGTCCCAGCCCCCAGCCCCCTTTCCATTACAAACTCAAAGAACTGAGGCCTAACACAGTCCCTTGGCTGCAGAAGAGAAAGAAAATGAGAAAACCAGGAAGAGCAAGAAAAGGAGGAACAGGAAAGGGAGTTTATCAGTTTCAAATAACACTGTTTAATGAAGCAATTTTTAACTCATTTTTATTTTATTAAGTTGAACCTAATTCAATGTTTTATGTTGAACCATATGAAATAGCCATTTTTGCCAGTAAAACTGGAGAATTTCATGTAGTTCCACTTGACGTATCGTTGGTGGGAGTCAATTCTGACTTGATATATCGTTGGTGGGGGGCAGTTCTGACCTGATATATCGTTGGTGGGGGTCAATTCTGACCTGATATATCGTCGGTGGGGGTCAGTTCTGACTTGATATATCGTTGGTGGGAGTCAATTCTGACTTGATATATCGTTGGTGGGAGTCAGTTCTGACTTGATATATCGTTGGTGGGGGTCAGTTCTGACATGATATATCGTTGGTGGGAGTCAATTCTGACTTGATATATCGTTGGTGGGGGTCAGTTCTGACGTGATATATCGTTGGTGGGAGTCAATTCTGACTTGACATATCGTTGGTGGGGGTCAGTTCTGACTTGACGTATCATTGGTGGGAGTCAATTCTGACTTGATATATCGTTGGTGGGAGTCAATTCTGACTTGATATATCGTTGGTGGGAGTCAGTTCTGACTTGATATATCGTTGGTGGGAGTCAGTTCTGACTTGGACCCACATGTTTAGACCCTCTGGGTCAGGAATTCACGGACTTTTTCAAATTACCAAATTCAGGAATGAAAGAGTGGATGACACTGTTGACCAACCTTACGGAAACAGAAAGGGATGTGATGGAGATTGCTAGGAGAACTGTGTGCCAATAAAGTAGGTAACTAAGAGGAAATGGAAATTTTTATAATAATAAAAGCTACTGAAATGAACTCAAGAAGAAATAGAAAATCTCAATACACCTATAACAAGTAAAGAGACTTAATTAGTAATTTTAAATTTTCCTACAAAGAAAAGCCCAGGCCCAGATAGAAGTAATACCAAAACTTCACAAACTCTTCCAAAAAATAGAAGACCTCTTCTAAGGAACACCTCCTAATTCACTGTATGAGGTCAGTATTACCCCAATACCAAAAGCAGGCTAAGACTGTGATCACAAGAAAACTACCTCAATGAATATAAATGCAGCTGGGCGTGGTGGCTCATCCTGTAGTCCCAGTACTTTGGGAGGCTGAGACGGGTGGATTTTCTAAGGTCAGGAGTTCAAGACCAGCCTGGTCTCTACAAAAAAATTGCACCTCCTTATGAGATAAGGATCACACCACTCAGAAGGGAGGACATAAGTGCCACAATACGATTCTTTATCTTTGACTCTACGTTGCTTTAGTTCACTTTCATTATGACTTAAAACATATGTTAAGGGTTGGAGTTGATGGTATCTTTTCAGTTGCATGTATTATTTATTGACCAGAGGTCTTCGGACATGGCTGAATCAAGATGTCCCCCTTGGGTTGTCTACTTGGGGATACAGAGCAAGAATAATTTGGATTTTGGGAAAGGTAGGACTCAATCCCAGACCCAGGATTCCTTTGTCCAAGATATTTAGGTTATAAAAAAAGTGATTTGCAGGCCAGGCGCGGTGGCTAATGCCTGTAATCCCAGAACTTTGGGAGGCCGAGGTGAGCAGATTGCCTGAGATCAGGAGTTTGAGACCAGCCTGGCCAACATGGCGAAACCCCATCTCTACTAAAAATACAAAAATTAGCCAGGCATGGTGGCGACACCTGTAATCTCAGCTACTGGGGAGGCTGAGGCAGAAGAATCACTTGAACCCAGGAGGCAGAATTTGCAGTGAGCCAAGATGGCACCATTGCATTCCAGCCTGAGTGACAGAATGAGACTCCGTCTCAAAATAATAATAATAATAATATTGATAATGCAATTTGCTTTGCTTTTTCTTTTACATTGGCTAATTACAAGACACATCGAAAGGCACTTGAGCACAATTAACTGGGGGATGAGGGAGAGGGAAGGCCAGAGGCAGACAGAGCTCTAGTGATGATCCTGTGGGTTGAACCGTACAGTCTAGACTGGCACGAGGGCGTGCACACGGGTCTCCTCTCCTGGCTTGCAATCCCACTGGCCTCGCACCCCTGCAAGGTGCTGTTTTCAAGATTATTATAAATAGCAGTGCTGAGGGACTGCACGACCAAGGACCTGGATGTACTCAGTGTGATTGATTACAATGTGATGTGATTACAAAAACAACATTTCAGCCGGGTGCGGTGGCTCACACCTGTAATCCCAGCACTTTGGGAGGCCAAGGCGGGTGGATCACCTGAGGTCAGGAGCTTAAAACTGGCCTGGCCAACATGGTGAAACCCCATCTCTACTAAAAATATAAAATTAGCCAGGCATGGTGGCACATGCCTGTAATCCCAGGTACTTGGGAGGCTGAGGCAGGAGAATCGCTTGAACCCAGGAGGTGGAGGCTTCACTGAGCCAAGATCACATCATTGCACTCCACCCTGGGCAACAGTGAGACTCTGTCTCAAGAAAAAAAAAGTAACATTTCTTAGCATAAAGAAAAAAGAGAGGCCGGGCGCGGTGGCTCACGCCTGTAATCCCAGCACTTTGGGAGGCCGAGGCGGGTGGATCACGAGGTCAGGAGATCGAGACTCATCCTGGCTAACACCGTGAAACCCCATCTCTACTAAAAATACAAAAAATTAGCTGGGTGCGGTGGCGGGCGCCTGTAGTCCCAGCTACTCGGGAGGCTGAGGCAGGAGAATGGCGTGAACCTGGGAGGCGGAGCTTGCAGTGAGCCGAGATCACGCCACTGCACTCCAGCCTGGGCGACAGAGCGAGACTCCGTCTCAAAAAAAAAAAAAAAAGAAAAAAGAAAAAAGAATACTTCGAGGAAAAAGACAAGTATCAAACTGCAAAAAAAATTTGCAAACATATGACAAGAGGCTAATTTACTGATGCAACAAATTTTACAAAAGAAAAAACCACAGTAGTAAAACTGTCTGAATATGCATCCAGAAATAAACAAAATGGCCAATTGACCAACTTCACCATGAATCTGAGAAATGTCAATTTAAACAGTGATTAAATATTTCACACCTATTTGATTAGGCCCTCAGCATTGGAGAGACAGGGAGGTGAATCAGGAACTCTCCTTTGCTGCTGGGGGAGAATAAATTGGTGGAATCTTTTGGGGAGAAATTTGACTTTATAAATCAAAATCATCTATTAAGATGCACACTTCTAAGGTGGAGATTCCACTTAAGACTTCACCCTGAGACAATGGTGATCTGTATGGACAAAGGTTCACTCTGGCATATTTTGCAATAACCAAAAATGAATACAATATGGACATCTGACTGGAGAGATGAATATGATAGAGCAATATAATTCAATATGGGTTTTTTTAATTTTTATTTTTATTTATTTATTTTTGAGATGTAGTTTCACTCTTGTTGCCCAGGCTGGAGTGCAATGGCGTGATCTCGGCTCACTTCAACCTCCGCCTCCTGGGTTCAAGCAATTCTCCTGCCTCAGTCTCCCAAGTAGCTGGGATTACAGTCAAGAGGGGGCCGCCATCTTGAATATGATTGGCACAACTGCCCGCATCTATGTCTGCAGCTCGATTTCACAGGCTGCTCTTTGTTAGGAAAATGATTTGGGGCTGATTTTCATTAAAAGGAAAACCGTACCGAGGACTTCCACACCCTTACTATCTGCCTAATTTCTTCTTAACTCCTGTATCAACAGTAGACTGTGAAAAAATTAATTTATTTAAAACATTTTTCTAAAATCAAACAAAGCTTTTCTACACTAATTGTAGTAAATTATTCTCAAAAAGACCCAAAAGCATCAATGTCAGTGGAAATAACTTTTTGTTTTCCTAGGACATGCAGTATTTGGGGCTGTGGGGTGGGCTGCTTGATCCATTTAGCCAGCAACAGTTTTCCTTTATTCATTGGCACTGAAATTATGCAGTTGTACTTTCTGCTTCTACCCACCCTGGCTTTATCTCAGATCTTGAGGTCAGATCAGCCACTGGGCTGGGGGTGTTTAGCAGTGATAAATAAATGCTTAGTAAACAAGGCACCCACATCAGGCCCCCAGGCAGGAGGCATCTGTCTCCTAGGTTCTTTGCTTTATTCCACTGCTGTGGGATTCTCCCAAGGAGAAATGTTCTCTCAGAAGATTCTGACCTTTTCTTGTGGTAATTCCTCTCCCTCTCATCTCCTGTCCGCCTGGAGCTAGGAGGGGTTTTGGCTGCAGGGAGGTATCAGGTCCTCCTATGCTACTAAAAAAAAAAAAAAAAAAAAGGCAGAGTTTGGGAGGCTGAGGCAGGCAGATCACCTGAGGTCAGGAGTTTGAGACCAGCCTGGCCAATATGGTGAAACCCTGTCTGTACTAAAAATACAAAAAATTAGATTAGCCGGGTGTGGTGGCGGGCACCTGTAATCCCAGCTACTTGGGAGGTTGAGGCAGGAAAATTGCTTGAACCAGGAGGCGGAGGTTGCAGTGAGCCGAGATAGCGCCACTGCCCTCTAGCCTGGGCGACAGAGTGAGACTCCGTTTCAAATAAATAAATAAATAGAGCAGGACTCAATTACAAATCCGAAAAGTGCTGGTGCTCTCAGACAACAGTGGAGGAAATTACCTCTCAATTCTCCTTTAAGGCAAACGGGTCTTGTCAAGGTCAGGAAGAGCAAATGCGTCTCCACTCAAAGGTGAGATTCAGAGCTGCCAGTGGCTAGGGCCCCATCTGCAGCCTTCCCTGAGCTCCCCTGTGAATGCTGTGGGGATTGTTCAGACGGAGATCACTGAACACCTACTGAGCGCCAGGCGCCTTGAGGAGCACGTCACTGAACACCTACTAAGTGCCAGGCACCTTCAGGAGCACGTCACTGAACACCTACTGAGTGCCAGGTGTCTTGAGGAGCACTTTCCACCGATTTTGTCCCTAATGGCAGAGCCACTGTGGGACTCAAGGTCATAGAATTCTCTTCATCACACAGACAAGGACATGGAGGGTGGAGATGGCTGAGGGTGGCTGCGGGCATCTTATCAGGAAGGAGTCTGCCTGGGACCCCACTCAGGGCTCACACCCACACACACACTCTTCATGCCTGGGACCCACAGAGGGCACACATACACACACACACACACACACACACACACACACACACACACACATCCTCCACCCGATTCTTCTGCCTCCAGGATTCTGTCTGGGGCTGAGACCCAGGTAGTGGCCAGCACCAGGTGTCCTTCTGAAGCAGCCAGTACAGAGACCCAAGACAAGGCCCTGGGGCCTCCTTCCTGGTGGGGCTTCCTTCCTGGTGGGGCCTCCTTCCTGATGGGACCTCCTTCCTGGTGGGGCCTCCTTCCTGGTGGGACCTCCTTCCTGGTGGGACCTCCTTCCTGATGGGGCCTCCTTCCTGGTGGGACCTCCTTCCTCATGGGACCTCCTTCTGGTGGGACCTCCTTCCTAGTGGGGCCTCCTTCCTGGTGGGACCTCCTTCCTCATGGGTCCTCCTTCCTGGTGGGACCTCCTTCCTGGTAGGGCCTCCTTCCTCATGAGTCCTCCTTCCTGGTGGGGCCTCCTTCCTGGTGAGACCTCCTTCCTCATGGGTCCTCCTTCCTGGTGGGGCCTCCTTCCTGGTGGAACCTCCTTCCTCATGGGTCCTCCTTCCTGATGGGACCTCCTTCCTGATGGGTCCTCCTTCCTCATGAGTCCTCCTTCCTGGTGGGACCTCCTTCCTGATGGGGCCTCCTTCCTGGTGGAGCCCATGGGGAGGAGGTGGGGACGGGACTCCCCCTCCTAAGGAGTCTGTCTGCCATGTGCATAGAGACACCTGACACCAGGGTCACAAAGGACCCGCCTTCCCCTTAGCCCCAAACTGAGGGGTTCCCAGAAGGATGGAACTTGCGGTGTTAAAACCAGGAATGTCCCGGGGAGGTGGGAGTGAGCCCAGAACCCAGGCTTTTGCCAGAGCCCCCAAGTTGCAGGGCAGTGGCCTGGACTATCTCACCAGCTGGAGGGACACTGCCACCTGCCAATGGCGGCACTGCTCATTTCCAGTCACCGCAGTCAGCTAAGATTCATCCTACCCGCCTAGGGGCCAGGTCTCAAACCCACGTCATCTGGGGTGTCTGCAGCTGTCAGCGTCTTGGAATGTGCACTCGCACGGCTCACACGCTGAGCGAACTTGGCTGTATGATTAGAGCCCCAGGCTTCTGTGTGAAGATTTAATTTCACTTGTTAAATAATTTACAGCTCTGGCAGGCAGCTGAAGAAGTTTCGTTTGCAAATACCAGTGTTTTTAGCTTAGCTTTTTCCCTCAAAACTCTTGAGTTTGAAAGAATAAACTTAAAAAGGATACGTTTCCAGGCTTTCTTCTCCCTTCATTGAATGGTTTCTTCACGTATCTTGAGGAAATGGCTTGGAGTCAGGTGCAGGAAATAAAGTGAAACTTAGACACTCACAGCCATATTGGCAAGAATGAGAGACAGACAGAGAGGAAGGTGGGAAGAAAGGAAGGCACGTAGAAACCTAGGTTTGTGTTATATGTGTGCACACACACGTGTAACCCTCTAGTACATAACGGGAATATGGAGGAGATATAGGGACCCCCTGTGAGACGCTGCACCAGTTTGAGACGATACATTGTGTATTTGGAAATAGAGAACATGCTATGAGTTGTGTCTATGTGCTATTTTGTTTATTTGTTGTTGTTTTTCCCTGTCAGCAGCAGAATATGTGATATTTTGTCTAAACGTGACTATGTCCACATGTGACAGGCCTGAGGGGAAGCGTGGTGTTTCTAACCTGCCTCTCCCTCTTCACTCCCTGCCCCACCTCCTGCCCCTCCCTGTCTGCCAGACCCTTCCCAGGCCTCTTAGGCAGAACGTGGTGGCCAGCAGAGGAAAACGGGAAAACAGGATTCCAGAACAGTCATGCCAACTCTTTCAGACAAACACATGTTGTTAATATGAGCTTCCCTAACTTAAAATAAATTCATACATATTATCTACCCTCACAGACAGTTTTCGAAAATCTCTGTAGTGCCCAGACTGAAACAGAAAAGAGAAGCCAAGATAAACCAAAGATCACAGGGATCCCCGAACCTCTCCGGTGCAGGGATGATCCTCCCCGGGGTCGGAAATTCCCAGGTAACTTTTGACTCTCCAGAAACTTAACTACTGATAGCCTCCTGCTGACCGAAAGTCAATTAACACATATTTTATACGTTATATGTACTCTATGTTATATGTACTCTATTGTATTGTTACAATAATTGTAATTGTAATTGTTACAATAATTGTTATAATATTGTATTATACGTTATATGTACTCTATTGTATTGTTACAATAAAGTAAGCTAGAGAAAATAAAATGTCATTAAGAAACTCAGAAGAAAGAGAAAATGCATTTATAGGACTGCACTGCACTTGTGGATGCCATAAGTTAACTTTCTTTATAAGATGAATCGTCCATCTGAAATAGCGGCAACCACAGCTGCAAACCTCGATCTACGGTACATACCAAGCATTTCCACTTTTTCCTGTTCTGTCGTGACCTTTTCTGCTTCTTGGGGGCACTTCCAGCATCACCAGTGGCACTTCGTGTGGGTCCTATGGTGCTATTCAAACAAGAGAAATACGTGAAAACTGCAAGAGGTCACTTTTTCCTACTGAATGCAATTTACTGAAGAGACGCCTGTTCACGTGGAGATGATTAGCGTCACACAGAGTTTTAAGGGATTCCTCAGGATGCTCACGCTCACCATGACAGCTACAGGAGGTGGCTGCAAAGTCATTGCAGTAGCACAGTACTCACTACAGTTAATTTTTATTTTATTATTATTATTATTTTTGACACAGAGTCTCTCTCTGTCGCCCAGGCTGGAGTGCAGTGGCGCGATCTCGGCTCACTGCAAGCTCCGCCTCCTGGGTTCATGCCTTTCTCCTGCCTCAGCCTCTAGAGTAGCTGGGACGACAGGCGGCTTCCACCACGCCCGGCTAATTTTTTTTGTATTTTTAATAGAGACGGAGTTTCACCGTGTTAGCCAGGATGGTCTCAATCTCCTGACCTTGTGATCCGCCCTCCTCGGCCTCCCAAAGTGCTGGGATTACAGGCGTGAGCCACCGCACCTGACACTCACTACAGTTAATTTTATGCAGTTATGACATCACGCTGCATCTTTTTTTGTTTTTGTTTTGTTTTGTTTTGTTTTGTTTTGAGATGGAGTCTTGCTCTGTCGCCCAGGCTGGAGGGCAATGGCGCAATCTCAGCTCACTGCAGCCTCCGCCTTCTGGGTTCAAGTAATTCTCTTGCCTCAGCCCACCAAGTAGCTGGGATTACAGGCGTGCACTACCACGCCTGGCTAATTTTTGCATTTTTAGTAAAGACAGAGTTTCACCATGTTGGCCAGGCTGGTCTCAAACTCCTTGCCTCAGGTGATCCACTCCCCTTGGCCTCCCAAAGTGTCAAGATTACAAGCATGAGCCACCGCGCCCGGCCTCACACTGCATCTTCATATTGGTTTACATTTCTCTCAACTGTGAGTGGCACCATGTACAGTCTGTGTGTGTATTCGTTTTCATAAATTTTAACTTTTTATAATCATTTGTGTATATTTTGTTTTGGCAAATAATAAAATGGACTGGTATCTACATATATTTTATGTATTCATGAGATATCTAACCTTTTCTTAATTTTTAAAACATTTCTAGGCTACACATTTTATCTGCAAGTTTTTTCAAATTGTTGCCCATCTCCAAAGTTTTCCAGTACATTTATTGAAAAAAATCTGTGTGTAAGTGGACACATGCTGTTCAAACCTGTGTTGCTCGAAGTCACCTGTAGTAGTTTTGATTTTTATTTATTTTGGATTTCTAATCATTATTTTTATTTTTAATTGATAGAATAATTGTATGTATTTATGGGGTGCAATATGATTTTTTTAACGGAAAGCAAGTTTATTAATAAAGAAATTAAAGAGTGGCTACTCCATCGACAGAGCAGACATGATATGATATTTTGATACATGTACACATTGTGTAATGATCAAATCAGAGTAATTAGCATATTTATGACCTTAAATTCTTATCATTTTTTATGATGGGAACATACAAAATCCTGTCTTCTAGCTAGTTTGAGATATATAATACCTTATTATTGATTATATTCAACCTACCATGCAATAGGACACCAGAATTTATACTTTCGATCTAATTGTAACTTTGTACCCATTGACCAATCTCTCCCTATTTCCCCTTACTAACACCCTCCCCAGCCCCTGGTAACTGCTATCCTACTCTCTACTTCTATGAGATCAGGATTTTTAGGTTTCACAGATGAGTGAGACACGCGGTATTTGGCTTTCTGTGTCTGGCTTACTTCACTTAACATAATGTCCTCCAGGTTCATCTATGTTATTGTAACTAACAGGATTTCGTTCTTTTTTATGGCTGTATAGTACTCCATTGTATTTATATACCACATTTTCTTTATCCATGCATCTGTTGTTGGATACTTAGGTTGATTCCATACCTTGGCTTTTGTGAATAGTGCTGCAATAAACATTGGAGAGTAGTCATCTCTTAGACATACTGATTTCATTTCCTTTGGATAGATACCCAGAAATGGGATTGCTGGATTATATGGTAATTCTATTTTTAATTTTTTGAGGAACCTCTGTACTGTTTTCCATAATGGCTATACATTCCCACCAGCAATGCACAAGAGTTCCTTTTTCTCCACATCCTCGTCAACACTTAGTATCTCTTGTCTTTGCAATAATAGCCATTCTAGCAGGAATGAGGTAATGTCTTATTGTACTTTGATTTGCACTTCCCTGATGATTAGTAATGTTGAGCATTTTTTCACAGGCATGTTGGCCATTTATATGTTTTCTTTTGAAAAATATCTGTTAAGGTCTTTTGCCCATTTTTACAACTGTTTTTTTTTTTTTTTTTTCTGTTGAGTTGTTTGAGCTCCTTATATATTCTGGATATTCATCACTTGTCAGATAGTCATTTGCAAATATATTCTCCCATTCTATATGCTGTCTTCACTCTGCTGCTTGTTTCCTTTGTTGTACAGACACTTTTTAGTTTGATGTAATCAAAATTGTCTATTTTTGCTTTTGTTGCCTATGCTTTTGAGTCTTTTTTTTTTTTTCTTTTTTTTTTGAGACGGAGTCTCACTCTGTTGCCCTAGCTGGAGTGCAGTGGCATGATCTCGGCTCACTGCAACCTCTGTTTCCTGGGTTCAAGCGATTTTCCTGCCTCAGCCTCCTAAGTAGCTGGGACTATAGGCGCGTGCCACCACGCCTGGCTAATTTTTTGTATTTTTAGTAGAGACAGGGTTTCACTCTGTTAGCCAGGATGGTCTCGATCTCCTGACTGCATGATCTGCCCGTCTTAGCCTCCCAAAGTGCTGGGATTACAGGCATGAGCCACTGTGCCCCGCGCTTTTGAGTCTTATTCAAAAAAATCCTTGTATAGTCTAGTGTCATTAAGTATTTCTTCTATGTTTTCTTCTAATCATGTCATAGTTTTCTGTCTTACGTTTAAGTCTTTAATCCATTTTGAGTTGATTTTTGTATATAGTGAAAAATAGGTGTCCAGTTTCATTCTTCGGCCTGTGGACATCCAATTTCCCCAGCACCATGGATTGAAAAGTCTATCTTTTCCTTAACGTGTGTTTGAGCATCTTTGGTCTGAGTGTTTGTTTTTATACCAATATCATGCCATTTTGTTTACTACAGCTTCATACTATATTTCAAAGTCAGGTAGTGTGATGCCTCCAGCTTTATTTCTAGTTAACACAGGATTACTTTGGCTATTCTGGGTATTTTATGAATGTGAACTTTAGAATTTTTTTTTCTGTGAAAAATGTCGTTGGCATAGGAATTGTATTGAATCTGTGCATCACTTTGGGTAGTATGGACATTTTAATTATATTAATTCTTCTAATCCATAAATACAAGATATCTTTCCATTTATTTGTGTAAACTTCTATATTTTTCGTCAATGTTTTATAGTTTTCAGCATACAGATCTTTTACCTCCTTGGTTACATTTATTCCTAGGTATCTTTTTTTTTTTGGTAGCTATTATGAATGGGATTGTTTTCTTGATTTCTTTTTCAGATACTTTGCTGTTAGTGTACAGAAGCACTACTAATTTGTTTAGGTTAATTTTGTATACCGCAACTTTACTAAATGTGTTTATTAGTTCGTGTTTTGTAGAGTCCTCAGGGATATATATCAGTAATTGTGTTGCCTGCAAACAGGAACACTTGAGTAAGTTCAGAAGCGATACTGTGAAAGAAGTGGAGAAAAAGGGTACAGTGGTCCAAAGGGCTACTGGCATTTTTTAAAACTCTGTATAGTTTGCATTTTTAAGTCACGCAAAAATGCTTTCTGTTTAGAACGGGCACAGTGGCTCATGCCTGTAATCCCAGCACTTTGGGAGGCCAAGGCGGGCAGATCTCTTGAGGTCAGGAGTTCGAGACCAGCCTGACTTATATGCGGAAACCCTGTCTCTACTAAAAATATGAAAATTAGCTGGGCATGGTGGTGTGCGTCTGTGATCCCAGCTACTCAGGAGGCTGAGGCTGGAGAATTGCTTGAACCTGGGAGGTGGTGGTTGCAGTGAGCCGAAATCATGCCACTGCACTCCAGTCTGGGTGACAGAGCCAGACTCCATCTTAACAAAAAACAAACAAACAAACAAACATGCAGGCCAGGTGCGGTGGCTCACACCTGTAATCCCAGCACTTTGGGAGGCCGAGGCAGGTGGATCACAAAGTCAGGAGTTTGAGACCAGCCTGGCCAACATGGTGAAACCCTGTCTCTACTAAAAATACAAAAAAAAATTAGCTGGGCGTGGTGGCACCTGCCTCTAGTCCCAGCTACTCGGAAGGCTGAGGCAGGAGAATCACTTGAACCCAGGAGGTGGAGGTTGCGGTGAGCCAAGATCACGTCACTGCACTCCAGCCTGGGCAACAAGAGCGAAACTCCGTCTCAGAAAAAAAAAAAAAAGCTTTGTGTGTATATGTAAACTGGATAAGGTCTAGATTCAGAGAATTATAAGGTGCCTCTGCTCCTGCATGAAAGTCCTGGGTGACACCGAAGACACCTAAATGAAAGCCAGCATCCCTGGCGCCACTCACTAAATGCCCTTAGACTACTGACAACAGAAATGCCTCGGTATGTTTCCAAAATGCCCCCGGGAGGTGCCACCACCTCTGTTGAGAAGACTGACATCCGAGGGTGGAGAATTACTACTGTGAGAAGGAAAACAAAAGGTGTGTCCTTGAATGAGCTGCTGCAGTGTCCAGTGTCTCATAGGGTCCCAAGTGTGTGACCCACCAAAGAGAAAGTGATGGGATATGTATGAGTCGATCTCGTCAATGTCCCCACCTTGAAAAGTACAATCCAATGTTGGAACCCCTTCCCACCAGCCTTTCGCTTCATTCTCCTCAGCTGGGAAAAGAGGGTGGCATAAGTCAGTGAGCCCAGGCCAACAGCGCGCCCATCTCATCCCAGACAGCTTGAACTTGGCTGCTCACAGCACCATCCACTCCAGTGGCAGCAGCATTACCCAGACACATTTTAGAACCACGGAATATCAGGCTCTGCCCCAGACCCACTGAATTGGAATCTGTGTTTGCACAACATCTCCTGGTGATTCTGTACACGTGGAAGCGTGAGAAGCACTGCCTTAGAAGATTCAGATGAGGAGCTACCTTCCTCCTGTGGCAGATGGAGTGAACCCTGATCATCGTTGCTCAAGACGTCCCGGCAGTTAACAAATAGGATGCTCTGTTGCATCCCACATCTGGTGGGTTCTCCCTGATAACAAGGCTGAGCGAAGCTCCATCCCACACAGAATGGCCAGGTGTGGTTCTGCATGCATTCTGGCCACTCGCAGCTGGGGCGTCGTCAGGGGTGTGATGCTTACGTGAACACGGATGTGGTCCTCACCCTGCACATCCTTGGCCTGCAGGAACTTGGTGAACCTGCATCGTTGGCAGAGCTGTGCGTGCACCACCCCCCTCCAGGTTGGGCTGGGTTGCAGGCTGCTCCCTTTCCCTGCACGGGGCCATGCTCTGCACTCAGCGCTTCTCCTGGAAGCCTCACCAAGCCTGCGTCTGCTGCAGCAGGTGATTTTCTGGTGGCTTCTGCATCACAGGGTCCCCCTGTGATTCTCCTCCACTGTCTACTGCTGAGTTAAGGGAAGAAATATTTCTCAATTCTTTCTTCCCAGGTTTGATGTTTCTTCCTGATGTTTGCACTTTACCAGCTGTCCTGGTCAGATGAAGCAAGTATCAAGGCACTAATAAAAGGGTTGTGCTTTATCCTTAAAATTATAATTACAAGTCCCACATATTTTCTTTTTCAGCCTTTACCAAGTAAGTTTTCCCCGTATGCTCACCATTCGATGTTCCAGTGCTTCCCTAGTGGCAGATGTAACCCAGGTATCATCTATGGTCTCCCTGCCCTTTGAAATCGCTGAGAAAACTTGGCTCAACCCTCTCTCTTGCTGTTTCCTTCTCCAGATTCAGTAAAGCTCTGACAACTGAGTAACTAAAGCAAGGCAGCTTGTGTATGTGGGTGTGAGAGGAAGTGTGTGAGTGAATGCAGGCCTGTGTGCAAGTGCAGTCATGAGTGTGTGGGAGTGTGTAAGGATGTGTGTGTCCACGTGTGAGTGTGTGGGAGTGTGTGTGTGTTTGTGTAAGGATGTGTGTGTCCATGTGTGAGTGTGTGGGAGAGTGTAAGGATGTGTCTGTGTCCATGTGTGAGTGTGCAGGAGTGTGTGATGTGTCTTTCTGTGTGTATGTGCGATGTAAGGGTGTGTCTGTGTCCATGTGTGAGTGTGTGTCATGTGTGTGTTCGTGTGTGCGTTTGTGTGTCCAAGTGTGTTGTGTGTCTATGTCTATGTGAGTGTCCATGAGTGTGCATGTGTGTGTGCATGTGAGTGTACGTGTTTGTCCATGTGTGTCCGTGGGTGTGTCTGTGTGTGTATGTGTATGTGTGTCCAAGTGTGCATGTATATGTCCATGTGTCCATGAGTGTGCATGTGTGTGTCATGTTTATCCTGTTGGTGCATGTGTGTGCATTTGTGTGTCCGTGTGTCTGTGTGCATGTGTATGTCCATGTTTGTGTCCATGAGTGTGCATGTGTGAGTGTGCATGTGAGTCCATGTAAGCATGTGTGTGTGCATGTGTTTGTGTCCGTGTGTGTGTGTTTGTGTATGTCCGTGTGTCCATGAGCGTGCATATATGAGTGCATGTCCGTGTGTGTGTCCATGAATGTGCATGTGTGAGTGTGCATGTGAGAGTCCATGTATGCATGTGTGCATGTGTGGGTGCATGTGAGTGTGTATGTGCATGTGTGTACCTTTCACACGAATGTAGGGTGGGTGGGTTGGTGGGATGATGACTTGCAGCCTAGGATCTGGTATCGCATTTTGGCTGGTGGAGGACACTTGGAGACAGCTTTAGGAGTGAGCTGGGGCCGTCTCAGCCAACCGCGACAGGTTTCCTCTGCTCCCGATGGTCTAGGGTGGACTGGATCACATCGGTTTGCTCCCCTAAATCTACTCTCCATATTTTCCCCACCATTTTCTCTATGAAAAACATTAGCACAGGCCCTGGCTCCCCGGCAACCTTCCGGGTTTGGCCAGTGAAGGCCCCTGCAGCAGCCGGGAGCCAAGAGGAGTTGGGGTAGGGCCGTTGCTGACCCCTCTGCTGGGGCTCCTCCCTCCCTCCAATGCCCAGGGACCATCCTCCCTGCCTGCTCCTGCACACTGGCGGGTCCGAACAGTCTCCTGCCAGCCATAGGGTCGCACATTAGCTCTTGCTTTTTTCCTTAACTTCTGTCCTACCTTCATTGGTATCTTGATTGCTCTATCTTCAAATTACGCAGTTTGACATCTGCTTTCTGTCTGATGACCCAGTTCTGACCAATGGGAAAATGGGAGATTCTGCAGGGGATGCTGAGAAAGATGTTATTTTCTTTTTTCTTTTTTGAGACAGAGTCTTGCTCTGTTGCCCAGGCTGGAATGCAGTGGCACAATCTCGGCTCACTGTGACGTCCGCCTCCCGGGCTCAAGTGATTCTCCTGCCTCCGCCTCCCAAGTAGTTGGAATTACAGGCACCCGCCACCACGCCCGGCTAATTTTTTGTATTTTTAGTAGAGACGAGGTTTCACCATGTTGTCCAGGCTGGTCTCAAACTCCTGACCTCGTGATCCACCTGCCTCGGCCTCCCAAAGTGCTGGGATTACAGGCGTGAGCCACTGCGCCCGGCCAAAGATGTCATTTTCATCTCCCCAAAAAGCCAGTGCCATGGGAAGAAGGCCCCTCCAGCCACCCCTCCTCCTGCCTTGAACAAGGCCATTCTGGACGTGATGCTGAGAACCTCAGCAGGCATCTTGCAGCTGCTCAAGGACGGCAGAGCAGAAAAATGCAAACGCCCCACTTCTCACTGACATATCCGAGCCATTGCACCAAAGCTGAAACTGCTCACCACCAGTTTTTGTTCATCCAAGCTAATTAAATGTGTATTGCTTAGGCCACTGTCCGACGGGTACCCAGTCATGTGCAGCTGTATGTGTCATAAGGGACACACGACTAAGAATCTGAACAGCAGGGAGTTCATATTCCCAATGTTGGTGTCTAGCAAAATCTACAAAGAGGGGCTTCCAGCGGGGCACAGTGGCTCATGCCTGTAATCCCAGCACTTTGGGAGGCCGAGGTGGGTGGATCCCCCGAGCTCAGGAGTTCGAGACCCGCCTGGCCAACATAGTGAAACCCCATCTCTACTAAAAATACAAAATTAGCCGGGTATAGTGGCACATGCCTGTCATTTCAGCTACTCGGGAGGCTGAAGTGGGAGAATTGCTTAACCCAGGAAGCAGACGTTGCAGTGAGCTGAGATCATGCCATTGCACTCCAGCCTGGGTGATAGAGCAAGACTCCGTCTCAAAAAAACAAGCAAACAAACAAGAAAACAAAGAGGGGCTTCCCGGGGCACAGTGCAAGTGCAGAGGCAGCGTCTACACCGGTGGCAATCAACCCCGCGCCCTCCTGATCTGGACGGCCAAGTGAGTCCTGCGAACACTGGTCTGGTCTGCACTCCGCAGCAGCATTTGCATGCTGTCAACTGCGGTCACTGGGTTCGAGCCTGTTCCCCAGCTGCCGAGGGCCCACTCTGCACAGTCTCTTCTGCCTCCGCCTCCTCCATCGGGATTTGCCGTTTCCGTCTCGCTGTCCTTCAGCCTGGGACTGGCCCCCACCTTTCAGCTGTTCACATCTGGGGTCGCAGGAAGGGCTACCTGACAGAGCAGCTGTGTGCACCCAGCCTCTGCCCCTCCCTCTCCATCTTGGGAACACATTTAATTCCTTTCCACATGCAGAGCAGTCCAGCAATCATCTTTGGTTGCCTGGATATATTCTTGGGTCTCACCCTACCTCAAGAAGCTCATCAAAGTATTTCCTCTGAAAAAAATACATTCTTCCAAAGAAGAATTTTAGTAAATAAGACTTTTCTCCATCTTGTTATGTATTTCTCAGTTATTATACATTGTGATCAGTTCATGTACAACTCAAATTTTTTAAATGTGTATTTCCAAATAAGTGAGTTTACAGAAAAGACAGAAGCTCAGGCCACAAGAACGGCACACGCTGGCTCCTGGTCCTTCCACGGCTGTGCCCTACCCATACCGCCACCGTCCCGGGGCCCCATCTCCAGCTCGCCATTGCTGGCTTCTTCCTTCCTCTCCTCCTCTCCCATGACTGCTGGCTGTAGGGACCACTGAGAGGCTGATGGTTTTATAAAGACCACTGAATGAGATGAAGGACAGGACAGGGCTTTGGGCACCTCTACGCATCCTCACTGTTATTTATAGGCCTCATGGAAGTGTATTTCCCCAAGTAGCCTTGGTCGCTGTCTGCATTCAACTGTAAAATCAAGAATATCAAGGTTGGAAGGAGCCATAAAGATCCTATTACCTGGCTCTCCTAGGTTAAGTTGCCTTCTGAGACATTCCCGCACAGCCGTCTTCCTGATACTGAATGTCTCTGCAGAAAACAACTCAAGGCCTGCCAGGCAGCCCATTCCATTTAATCTGCTTTGCCTATTGGAAAGTTTCTTTCTTTCTCTCTTTCTCTCTTTCTTTCTCTCTTTCTCTCTCTCTCTCTTTCTCTTTCTCTCTTTTTCTTCTTTCTCTCTCTCTCTCTCTTTCTTTCTCTTTCTTTCTTTCTTTCTTTCTTTCTTTCTTTCTTTCTTTCTTTCTTTCTTTCTTTCTTTCTTTCTTTCTTTCTTTCTTTCTTTCTTTCTTTCTCTGTCTCTCCTCTCTCTCTCTTTCTTTCCTGAGTAGTAAAGTGCAGTAGTGAGAATGAGAAAGAGTAGAACAACGAGCTGGATCTGTAACTGACTGTGAACACTCAGTTGAGATAACTCACCACCTTCAGACCAGCCTGAAAGTTCTTTCCTACAATGAGTCAAAACGTGCTCCAAACAGTTCTGCCAATGACCCTCAAGCAAAACTTCTTTCTTTCTTTTTTTTTTTTGGACCAGTGGGATGGCAACAGTGAGATGAACTAATATTAACATGTCAGTTGGTTTCCTTAAAATTGGTTCAATGTGTTCTCAACTTGGACATAACAAAATTCCAGCGATGAGGCTCATCAGTGTCTCTAAGCCCTGGCGACGCTACCTAGGACACCCCGAGCCTGATTCTGATTGAGGCTGTGATTTGGCCTCTGCAGTGGGCACGCCATGGGAGAGGAAACCATCCCAACATCTGGCTCAGGTCCGCGAGCCCGTTCATACCTAGGAGATCACTGAAAGCCAAACTTTCCCAGCCTCAACGCTACCCACATTCTGGACCAGACGGTCTCTGTTGCAGAGAACAGTCCTGCGTGTCACGAGACATTCAGCAGCATTCCTGGCCCCTGCCCGCCGGCTGCCAGAGCACTCTCCCTTGTCCCAGGTCACAAGATCAAAAGTGTCCCAGATACTGCCAATGTCCCCTGGGGGACAAAGTTAGCCCCAGGTGAGAGCCACTGGTGTGGGCTGTGTACACGGCTTCCTTTGGTCTCTGTTTAGTGCCTTTAGTGATCCCTCTTAAAGAGAATATGCTACCAAGGATCTTAGCTGAACTTCTTAGGGGAGAGCCAGATATTGTTACACTGAGACCATGAATTCTTTTTCATTACATAAAGAAAACTGACTAAGGCGCTGGGCGCAGTGGCTCACGCCTGTAATCCCAGCACTTTGGGAGGCCAAGATCGGCAGATCACGAGGTCAGGGGATCGAGACCATCCTGGCTAACATGGTGAAACCCCATCTCTACCAAAAATACAAAAAATTAGCCGGGCGTGGTGGTGGGCGCCTGTAGTCCCAGCTACTCGGGAGGCTAAAGAAGGAGAATGGCGTGAACCTGGGAGGCGGAGCTTGCAGTGAGCCGAGACTGCGCCACTGCACTCCAGCCTGGGCAACAGAGCAAGACTCCATCTCAAAAAAAAAAAAAGTAAAAAGAAAACTGACCAAGGAAAAATGTGTATTTTTCTTCCTCTATTTCAATTAAGATTGTCCACTGTGTTGCACATGGGCTTAGCTCCTATTTGTTTGGCTATTAGTGTAGTAGTTCTGCTATTTTTTTGTGATTTTTCTCAACCAACATGAGGACACCTTTGAAGGAGTAACAACGTCACAGTTTCCATTTGAAGCTTGAGGTTAGAGGACACTTAAAATCAGGTTTGATCAACAGCATAATAATGATTAAAAAGTGATTTTTGGTTTCTTAAGAGGCTATTGGAACAATTTATCATAGCCAGTCAGATAGTCAATATAAACAAGACTTACTGGAGAAAAATAATCACTAGTGTAGGTAATACAAATTTAATTGATTTACATTTATTACCAAAAATGAATGTATAATTTGTCAGAGTTAAATATTTATAGCCCCAATTTTAAAAAACTGATCTCTATGCTTTGTACTTGTAAACCAAACTGCAAGGTATACTCAGCGTTGTTTCAAATGAGGCCTGAAAAGCAGCTGCATGTGACCTAGTATAATAGGTGATGGCGAAGGTTTTCTATTTTCCTAATTTTATTGTTGTTTTTAAATTTTAAACTTAATTTTTACCTATACATATTTTCTTTTCAGTTTATTTAAAAATAGCTCACTGTAAATTTAATGTGTAAGTGTTAAGTAGAGACTTTAACTGTGTAGCCTTGGAGCTGCGGCATTTCCACATGGAGAGAGAAGTTGGAAAATAATATTTGCAATTAAAGTGTATTCCACGTGCCAGGGAATTTCCTACAGTCACTTCACTTTCTGTATAGACCCCATTTTACCAGAAGGAAGCAGAGATTCAAAAAAAGTTAAGTAATTTGCCTTCAAAACCCATAGACAACGTCTACAACAGAACTAAGTGACAAACTATTTCCACGTGCCCCAAAATGTGAGCAGGTGAGAATAGTCACCAACAACTAAAAAGCCCTCCTAGTATCAGCATCTGTGTCCGAAACCAGGGGACACCTCGCGGCCTTGAGAGCGGAGGAGGCCTCGGGCAGCTGAGGTACAGCCCGAAAGGCACAGCACAGCACACGGAACAGAAGCACAAACCAGCATGGGGGCTGCAGACTCCAATTTTACTAAGAGACTGCAGTTGGCCCTTGGTAAACTCTGGAGGGGCAAGGTGCCTGGAGCCCGTAAACGATTGAAAGGTTCCTTCCTGAGCAGAGCTCTGTTCTGGGGGAAAAGTGCTGAGATCAGAAGCAAATCAAGCAGGATAGACACTAAGAGCAAAGGGAAAGAAAGCCCAGACCACAGTGATGGAGAACAGAGGAGGCTCATCTCAGAAAGTACGAGGCCATCTTTTCATTCACTTTGTGGACACAATGGAAGTAACAGAAGATGAACCTCTCTGCCAGCAAGTTAGATAACTTAGGTAAAATGAGCCAGTTCCTAGAAAAACAGAAACTGCTAAAAGAGACTCAAAAAGAAATGGAAAATCAAGTAGACTAACAACAAATAGAGGTTTAATTAGTAATTAAAACTTTTCTGCAAAGAAAAGCCCAGGCCCACATGGCTTAACTTGTAAATTCTACCAAACATTTGAAGAATACCAAACCTTCACAAATTCTTTCAAAAAGAAAGAAAGAAAGAAAAATAGAAGAGGAAGAAACACATTCTAACTCATCCAGTGAGGTCAGTATCATCCTAACACCAAAATCAGACTGACTTGTGACCAAAGGAAGAGAAAACTACAGGCCAATATCCTCACTGAATATCAATGCAAAATCCTCAAAAAAATACTAGCAAACCAAATCCAGCAACATCGAAAAAAGATTATACAACACAGCCGAGTGGGATTCATCTCAAGAATGCAAGGGCAGTTCAATAGGCAAAAATCAACGTAACACAACACTTCCAAAGAGTACGGGACAAAAACCACGTGGTCATCTCAGTAGGCACAGAAAAAGCAGTTGAGAAAATCCAACACCCCTTCAGAATAAAGCACCTAAAAAAATGGGAATAGAAGAGAACTTCCTCAGCCTGGTAAGGGGCATCTACAGAAAAGCCACAGTTACAGACAAGAATCTGAATGCTTTCCCTGTAGCTTAGGAGCAGAAGGAGGAGGTCTGCTCTCCTGTTTTTATTTAATGTTGTAATGGAGGCTCTAGATAAGACAGTTAGTACAGAAGAAGACAACAAAAGACAGAAAGAGAGAAAGAAAGGGAAGGTCTCCATGCTGGAAATGAAGAAGTGAAATTATCTCTTTCTGAAATTTCATAAGAACAGTGCAGACCGAGGCAGGGTGGGTGCAGTATAAGTGGAGCAGGGTTGGCCAGGAGCTGATAATGATGGAAGCACTTTTCCTCTAATTTTTTATATGCTTAAAATTTTATGCAACCTTTGGCCAGGTGTGGTGGCTCACACCTGTAATCCCAGCACTTTGGGAGGCCAAGGCAGATCACCTGAGGTCAGGAGTTCGAGATCAGCCCGGCCAACATGGCAAAACCCTGTCTCTACTAAAAATACAAAAATTAGTCCAGCATGGTGGTGCATGACACCTGTAATCCCAGCTACCTACCTGGGAGGCTAAGGCAGGAGAATCGCTTGAACCTGGGAGGCAGAGGTTGCAGTAAGCCGAGATCACGCCACTGCACTCCAGTCTGGGCAACGGAGTGAGATTCTGTCTCAAAACAAAAACAAAAACAAAAACAAAATTTTATGTAACTTAAAAAAAATTTAATATTGGAAGATGTTTTTCAAGGAATAATACACATTATCAGAAAATTCAGAGATTTCTAAATTAAAAGAGAAACCATGCCACCTTTTCCTTGTTCTTTTTGAGGCAGGTTAGCCCCAGTTCATGATTGGGGTCTAAAGCTATTGGTTAATTTTACACAAATCAGAACCCATTAGCTTTTCATTTAATCCAAGTCTATCACAAAACATCTAGTGAAATATTTACTGATTTTATTTTATTAATAGGGAAAAACCCAACAGCCCATGCTCATAACCAACAGGTATGTAGAGATGTCAGTTGTTGCCACTGTTTTCCCCGTCATTCTTCCTTACGGAACATAAATAATTCACAAATCCAGTCCCTCTCCTCTTCCCCTAATTAACCTGTAATTAACCCAATGAATTCTTTAAGAACTCGGTTCCGATGTCACTCTCCTGGGGATTGGCTTACCAGCGCTTCCTGGCTGGGTCTCAAGCCTCTGCCACACGTGGGAGGCTCCGTCACTTTTCCCCAGCGTCTAACTCAGGGGGTTGCCGCAGGCTCCTTTGTAAGATCGGGGGCTGCGGTGGGGCTCCCTCACCGGCCTGCGTCTGTCCTTACTTGGCCCAAGGGCTGTGCCTGGCACACACAGGACGGGGGATGAGCCTGGCAGGGCTGAGTGAGAAGATGTGAGAAGGGACAGATGAAGAGGCAAACGAACTCACGTGTTGTCACTCGCCAATGCCTTGCCCGTCGTTATTGTATACCACACAATATACAAAAAGGAAGTTTCCATGTTTTTCAGTATCTTCTCAATACCTTTATAAAGTACATCAAACTTAGCCATTTAAACTTATTTGGTTTATGATCCCTCTGTTTTTAATCTTTTAATATTTCCGTGTACTCGATAGGATACTTCCCTTTGATCATTTTATATTTTTATCCAAGTAAAATTCTAGGCCAGACATGGTGGCTCACACCTGTAATCCCAGCACTTTGGGAGGCTGAGGCAGGCCGATTACCTGAGGTCAGGAGTTTGAGACCAGCCTAACATGGTGAAACCCCATCTCTACTAAAAATACAAAAATTAGCCAGGCATGGTGGTGGGTTCCTGTAATTCCAACTACTCAGGAGGCTGAGGCAGGAGAATCTCTTGAACCCAAGACCGTGCCATTGCACTGCAGCCTGGGTGACAGAGTGAGACTCCGTGTCAAAAAAAAAAAAAGTAAAATTATACTTGGCCAGAACTATTATTAGGTTTTTTTTAATGTCATGGTTTAATTAATTAATTTAATTGGCCCCTTCCAAAAGGAAGCTTATTAAAACATTTAATAGCACCTTAAAGAAAATCCTCACTTGTTGTATTTATTTCGTTAAATTGGTTTGAATGTCAGTAAATTTACCAGGAGAAACACTTGTACTGTCATTATGTGAGTGAGCCCCAGAAGATGAGGGTGCTTCATAATTAATGCCTCCAGCTCTTAACATATGCAGCCATCTGTGCTCTCCCCCACGCAGTCTGCCGGTTTGTTAATAATGTATTCGCGTTTGTCTGTAGCCCATACGAGTTGTATGACAGGAGAGATCAGAAAACACAACCCATTTCACGCAGTCTAAGTTGCCAGTCGGGTGTGGAGAACAGGTCAGTTTATTATTAACTGTAGTTTCAGGTGAGAGTGACATGACTCGAAACAACGTGACCAAACTCAGAGAAGAACACGTAATCCACGCTCATACCGACAGTGCAGAGGCCGGCAGCTCAGGCTGGAAGTCCTGAGGATCCCAGTCTCCATCCAGCTCACCTTGCTTTGAAGACAGCGCCACCACTGTCCCAGCTCCCAGTGACATGAGAGTGGATGGGGTCACCCTGGCTCCTGCCTGGGTGCCCTCGTTCTTCCCTGGCCTCTGCTGCATTTCTTGGATAATTCATTCTCCATCCAGGCTCCTGTCAGAGAAGGCCCTGGTGCTGTCATTGCCAAGCTTTTTCTTTTCTTTTCTTTTCGAACGAATTTCCCAGGTGCTGGAGTGGGCAACTTGGTTCACGTCCGCCTCCGGTTCAGCCTTCTAGCTGGGACTACAGGCGCCCGCCACCACGCCCGGCTAATTTTTTGTATTTTTAGTAGAGACGGGGTTTCACCATGTTAGCCAGGATGGTCTCGATCTCCTGACCTCGTGATCCGCCCGCCTCGGCCTCCCAAAGTGCTGGGATTACAGGCGTGAGCCACCGCGCCCGGCTTTCTTTTCTTTTCTTTTCTTTTTTCTTTTCTTTTCTTTTTTGTGAGACAGAGTCTCGCTCTGTCACTCAGGCTGGAGTGTAGTGGCACGATCTAGGCTCACTGCAACCTCCGCCTCATGGGTTCAAGCGATTCTCCTGCCTCAGCCTCCCAAGTAGCTGAGATTACAGGCACACACCACCGTGCCCAGCTCATTTTGTATTTTTAGTAGAGACGGGGTTTCACCATGTTGGCCAGGCTGGTCTTGAACTCCTGACCTCAGGTGATCCGCCCACCTCGGCCTCCCAAAGTGCTGGGATTACAGGTGTGAGCCACCGCACCCAGCCCCCTGAATGTAGTCTTAATAGATTAACAGTCCTCGTTCCCAGCTCAGATAGGAGAGCCGTAAGACCGGGTCCAAGTTGCCCTGTGCTGTGAGGAGGAGCCGTGATTGCTCCACTGAGGCTTGAGAGACGACCTTGCAGTGGAGAGGGTTAGAGGGCAGGCCAAGGGTTGTCCAGTCACAGTAGGAAGTGAAGTTGGCACGATTCCAGTTGCCATCAACTCCCTGCTGGGATGTAATCTGCATGCAGGTTGGAGTCATCAGAAACCAGAACATTCTCTGACAGAAAACAGGGAAAGCACAGAGCACCTGTCTTGTTGACAGTGCTGTCTGGGGCTCGCTCCTGAAGAGGCTGTGAGATCCAGGGGTGCGTGTGATCTTCTGGCTGGGGAGGTACCAAGGCCACAGACCCCGACACCTGTGCAGAACCATGTACTCCCCGCCCAGGCTTGGTGCACTGGAGGGAATGAAAATAAAGAACCTCTTAACATTTAGTTGGAGAAATAATAAAATATCGTTTTCCATAGTCAAACAGAATAGGAAGAAATAACGGCAAACGCTTCTCTGACACAGTTCCGAGAGCCTTGTGTACAGGAATTCACGCAATCCCACAGTCATCCAATGAGGCGAGAACTGTCACTGTCCCTGCTTCACAGACAAGGGGCCGAGGGCTCCTCTAGCTTTCCCATACCTCACAGCTGGTATGTGCAAACTCAGTGCTTGAGCCCCAGCAGTGTGGCTTGGGTCTGCGGCACTGACCCATGTCCAAGTCGTTATGTGCACAAGGGATGCTACAGATGTTTATGAGACACACGCGGTGGTGGCTGTTACACATTATCACTGGAGAGCTGAATCCATCAGGGGTCCCTGATTATAAAATACATTATTTTATAATTGTATTATAGCAAACTGAAACAAATCATGCTATTGCTTTTTTTTTTTTTTTTTTTTTTTTATGGAGACAGAGTCTCACTGTTGCCAAGGCTGGAGTGCAGTGGTGCAATCTTGGCTCACTGCAACCTCCGCCTCCTGGGTTCAAGTGATTCTCCTGCCTCAGCCTCCCTAGTAGCTGGGACTACAGGCGCCTGCCACCATGCCAGCTGATTTTCGTATTTTTAGTAGAGATGGGGTTTCATCATGTTGGCCACGCTGGTCTCAAACTCCTGACCTCAGGTGATCTGCCCATCTTGGCCTCCCAAAGTGCTGGGATTACAGGTGTGAGCTACTGCGCCTGGCCAAATCATCCTATCTTAAGAGTCAGAGGGAATTAACCGAAAGGATACAGAAGCTCACAGAACTCGGATCATGAGGTCAGGAGATTGAGACCACGGTGAAACCCCGTCTCTACTAAAAAAAAAATACAAAAAATTAGCCGGGCGTGGTGGCGGGCGCCTGTAGTCCCAGCTACTCGGAGAGGCTGAGGCAGGAGAATGGTGTGAACCTGGGAGGCGGAGCTTGCAGTGAGCCGAGACTGCGCCACTGCACTCCAGCCTGGGCGACAGAGCGAGACTCCGTCTCAAAAAAAAAAAAAAAAAAAAAAGAAGCTCACAGAACTGAAGGAAGCCAGAAAGCCAAGATTAGAAATGGCTCCGAAAATTACCAAGAGAGGTGGAGGGGCCGGAGCTGCAGGCAAGTCTGGCTGAGTCTGAGCTGCAAACATTCCTTTTTTGTCCCTGGTCCAAGAATAACATCCATGAGCTTTGGTCCAACACCACGCACTGGCTGTCCCAGGGAACAGCAAGAGGAGCCTCTCTCCTCACATTCCTTGTAGTCAAAGACCGTACCTTGCCCGTTCCACATCAAACGATCCCCTCCCGTATCAGGTGCCAAAGGGGGTGTGTGAGGAAGAGCCGCTCACCTGAAGCAGTAAGGGGCGAGTGGCTGTTGGAACGATCCTCCATCTGAGGCCATGCACAGTGGCACCTCCAGGAGGGAGAGCAAGGCTGCAGAGGCAGGCATGGGTGCCTGCTGGGAAAAATGGAAGCCCAGAAACCATCCCACGTTCCCCAGCAGGCCCCACCAAGAGGAGGAAGCTGAGTCCAGCCTCCACAGGCAGAGGGAACGTGATACACAGTTGACGTGTCGGGGGAGCAGCTGGGGTGAACAGGGAGGGCATGGAAGACACCAAGAGACGTGTCCCAGTGCCCCACAGCCTGGGGGGCTCACACCTGCAACGGGGATGACTGTCAGGGTGGGGCTTTGCCAAAAACAGTGGCGACATGAACGTCCCTCCACCGAAGGAATTCACAAAAGCAGTGCAAGAGGCCATCATAGCATCAAGAATTAGTTCTAGCACTCTCTCTAGCAGAGAAGGCCACACCATGTGCCACAGGATACCTGTCTTTGTTTCTTTTTCTTTTGAGATGGAGTCTTTCTTTCTTTCTTTCTTTCTATTTCTTTCTCTTTCTTTCCTTTCTCTCTTTCTCCTTTTTGAGATAGAATTTCTTTCTTTCTTTTTCTTTCTTTCTTTTCTCTCTCTTTCTCTTTCTCCTGGAGATGGAATTTCTTTCTTTCTTTCTTTTCTTTCTTTCTTTTTTCTTTCTTTCTCCTTTTTGAGATGGAGTTTCCTTCCTTCCTTCCTTCCTTCCTTCCTTCCTTCCTTCCTTCCTCCTTTCTTTTTTGAGACAGAGTCTCGCTCTGTCGCTCAGGCTGGAGTGCAGTGGTGCAATCTTGACTCACTGCAACCTCTGCCTCCCGGGTTCGAGCGATTCTCCTGTCTCAGCCTCTCGAGTAGCTGGGATTACAGGCACCCGCCACCATGCCCAGCTCATTTTTGTATTTTTAGTACAGATGGGGTTTCGCCATGTTGCCCAGGCTAGTCTCAAACTCCTGAGCTCACGTGATCTGCCCGCCTTGGCCTCCCAAAGTGCTGGGATTACAGGCGTGAGCCACTGCGCCCGACCCCTGTATTAGTTTCTTTTTGCTGTATAGCAAATGATTCCAGGCTTAGGTGCTTAAAACCACACACATTTCTCACTCTTCGTTTCCATGGGTCAAGAGTCTGCGTGTGACCAGCTGGGTCCTCTGATCAGGGCCTCACGAGGCTGAAGTCAAGGTGCTGCTGGGACCAGGTGCTCATCCGAAGGTCAAGGTCACCTTCAAGCTTACTGGCTGTTGGCAGCATCCAGGTCCTTGTGCTTGTGGGACTGAGGCCCCTGTTTCCTGCTGCAGCCTGCTGGGAACTGCTCTCAGTTACTGGAGGCCCCTCTGCTCCCTCTCACGTGGCACCCCACAAAGCAGGGTGGTTTGCTCCCTCAAGGCCCACAGGAGCACATCTCTGCGGCCTCGAATTGCTCTAACTTTCCCTATCTTTTATCCAGGTCCACCCAAGATAACCTTCCCTTTGACTAGCTCAAAGTTGACTGATTAGGGATCTTAATATGCAGAATTCCTTCATATTTACAAGAGAACGCAGCCTGATCAGGGGAGAGACATCAGGCTCCGCTCCCACCGAGAAGAGGGGACTGCATGGAGCCCCCGAGCATGGGGTGGGAACGTTGTGAGCCCCATCAGAACTGTGCCTCCCGAAGTCCCGGAGACAGAGGCGGTTCAGGAACGAGGGGAGCGCTGCAGCACTGAGTCTACAGGGTGGATGAGGTTTGCCCAGCACGGGAGGAAGATGTTCCAGGAGGATGAAACAGCAATGCTGAGAAAGGAAGGAACTCCAGGTAAATATGTAGAGGTTGGCCATATTATGATACACTGTGACAACCAGTTGGAGAAGTTTGTATTTCATGCTATAAAAAGCAACTAAATCTAGTTAATAATACCCTAAGTTGGGTAATAGGATCAGATTCTTTACAGTAAAGCTTACAAAAGTAAAATTATTTTATAATTGTATTATAGCAAACAACAGGGTTTAAAAATGGTCCCTTAAAAATGAGCCTTAAAAATAAGCAGCCACTTAATACTGATTTGGGCCCGAAAGCCACAAAGCTATTGACATTTTCTTTCTGCTGAGGAAGTCTTGGTGGTATCGATTCTCATATAGCAGAGATCAAGACGAACATCTTGTACCTCCTCTTCCCCACCTGCCTCTAAGCAAACGCTCGTCTGATGACATTGTCATGAGGCCTTCTTGCCCTCAGCAGCTTCCTACTGTGCCCTGGGTGTGGGCGTCCAGTGCCAATAAATGGAGGAAAATGGGCAGACAGGGAGAGGTAGGAGGAAAGGAAGGGGGGAGGGAGGGAGGTGGAGAAAGGCAAGTTTAAGGGGAAAGTGGGGCATCCGGTCACGCTAAGGTCACGTTAAGGTTCACGGAGTGGCAAGAGGTTCCCAGCCCTGCCCGCCGCTGACCCCAGCTCACACGGCCTCCCCAGCGTTGCATCAGTCACAGTTCCAAGTCCTCAGGAATAACAACAACAAGAAGAGTTATTATTTTTTTATTTTTCCATTGTAATTTATATGGAATTCTAAACAATGGAAAATCAGAGCCCAAACAGGTGACAAAGAAGTTCATTAAGAGCCTTGCAAACCTGAGAGCACATCCAGAAGCCCTCTCGCACTTACATTTGTGAAAGACACGACCTCTGGCCAGTCTCCCGCAGACACTCCCCATTCCCCATCACGCAATGTGATGTACTCACTGCGACCGCAGGCCTGTTCCTGCTTCCCATCACTTCACCCATCCTGTTCAGCAGATGCTCCCCTTGAAGAGCTGGAAAAAACTGGTGTTTAGGAAAGGCCTTGAAGATAGAAATGAATGCAAATGCTGTTATTATTATTAATAATATTTCAAAGTGGGCACATGGAACTCGATGACATTTTAATTGTTTGATTTTATTGGACAGGGGGCAAAAGACTTTATTTTTATCTTCAAAGCCTGAAGGCATGTCAGGTGCACAGACTGCAGTAGGGTTTGCTCTGGGTGTTGGGTTCTGGCTGACCATGTTTGCTCTAAAGCTCATTTCTTACGGCTTCTGAAAGTAGACTGAAGAAAGCACTCCCCACCGTAGCCTCCGTGGTGCAGAGATTCTCCAGGCATTTGCTTTTCATGTGAGATGTCACACTAACCCAAGCACTATAATTTTACTACCTTCTGCTAAGCTACTCCAGAGATTGATCATTTCTATCCACAATTGGCAAGCCTCCCTTCCTTTATATTTCAGATTGAAGAGCAGGAGAAAAATTTCAGAAGATGGTTTATAGTGGAAAGGTACTGGTTTAAACTTAACCTACTTGCTATTTGAAACAAGTTCTTTTAGTTAAAGTGAAATTCTCTGTGTAAAATATCATTTTAAGAAATTTTCATAATGCATTTTGCTTTTTTAAAGTCTTGTATTTAGTAAAATGCAAAAAGTCTAGTCCTTCTGAAGATTCCCTTATCACACCTCCTCCCACACCCACTTGTGCTCACACCCCCAATCCAAAGGTTCGTGGGGATACTTTATCTAATTTTGTTGTCAGTGTGATTCATAAGTTTTTGGTTTTGTTACCTAGTTGCTCTGTTTTCATTTTGGGATTTAGCAAGATTAAACACTATGCCACCACCACCTTTCACTTTGAACATTCTGAAGACAAATATTTCCTACCTGTGACTAACATACCCAGCCAAATTATCCATCACTATAAGGTCAGAAAAATATTTTAACTGTTGATGTTTCATGCACCCTTTCCCAGGAAGCTACTAGAGAATACATTCCACTAAATTAAACCGATAAATCAAGGAGGAAGACGTCATGGAATGCAGAAAATAAGGGCTTATGAGAGAAGTGGAGGGAATTCCTGATACCTGTGTAGTACAGCCGGAGTATAGAAGTACGCAGCAAGTTTAGAAAGTCACCATCAGATTGTGGCAGGATGCCAAAGCGTGACAGGAGGGATGTCTCCAGAAAAAAAATAGAATGGCGCCGACAAATACGAGTGTATGGCTGTGAACGAGTAGAAAGTTTACAGAAAGCTAAGAAAATGAGGCCAGGCACAGTGGCTCACACCTGTAATCCCAGCACTTTGGGATGCCGAGGCAGGAGGATCACTTGAAGTTAGGAGTTCGAGACCAGCCTGGCCAACATGGTGAAACCCCATCTCTACTAAAAATACAAAAATTAACTGGGTGTGGTGGTGGGCATCTGTAACCCCAGCTACTCGGGAGGCTGAGGCAGGAGAATCATTTAAACCAGGGAGATGGAGGTTGCCGTGAGCTGAGATGGCGCCACTGCATGCCAGCCTGGACAACAAAGTGAGACCCTGTATCAAAAAAAAAAAAAGAAAGAAAGCAAGCTAAGAAAATGAAAGATGGAGGCAATGATTATCTTCAAGGATAAAAGGTGGTATAAGAAAGAAGATGCAGTGAGAATGCATGAGCAACACAGGGGCGGTGGGATGCAGCTATGATCATGTAATCGTGTTACTGTCACAGGCAGGGATTGAATGGAGACCGGTGTGGCCTCTGTGGGGACACATGCAGTAGAGCGAGGTAGAGGTAGGAGCATGAATGAGCTAAGTATTTATCTTCCTATGTAACTAGTGCTATTGAAATTTTCAGCACAAATATAAGCACAGAATTTGGAAATATGGACACAATAAAGGTAGAGGAGCAAAGAGCTTTGAGTGATTGTCTGCAGGGGGTCCGGAGTGGGCGATGACAAGGACATCGGGTTATTCTTAAAGGCCGGGTAGCACTATTTTCTTTTAAAACTATGCAAATGCGGCCAGGTGCGGTGGCTCATGCCTATAATCTCAGCACTTTGAGAGCCCGAGGCGTGTGGATCACCTGAGGTCAGGAGTTCGAGACCAGCCTGACAACATGGTGAAACTCTGTCTCTACTAAAAATACAAAAATTAGCCGGCTGTGGTGGCGCGTGCCTGTAATCCCAGCTACTCGGGAGGCTGAGGCAGGAGAATCACTTAAACCCAGGAGGTGGAGGTTGCAGTGAGTTGAGATCACACCACTGCATTCCAGCCTGAGCGACAGAGCAAGACTCCATCTCAAAAAAAAAAAAAAAAAAAATGCATTTATTTGGCTAAAATTAAAGTTTTTACAAAGTTTCATTGTAATACGGAAAATAAACTCTTGGTGTCCCCTTGTAGGATTACACAGGAGAAAACCAACCATTCTATGCCTTTCTTCTTCCATTCCCAACCAGAAGGTTGTTTCTGACCCATTGAAATATTGCCTACAAAGAAGACGGGAGCCTCCTGCAGCAGTCTGGAGTGATCTGAGAGCTGAACCAAGGTTTGAGGCCCATCTCCAGGTGGTCCTGAATATCCGTGCATCCTGGGACCTTGTTAGGATGAACTCACCAGAGGCGAGGTTCTGGGTCGCTCAATGCAGAGACTCTTACCTGGGGTGTCAGCCTCTGAAAGATACACGTGCCTGGGCCTCTTCCCTGAAGATGGGCCCGGCAGTTCTGGAGGGAGGCGCCTGTGATGAGCCGCTGATCCGAGCTCGGGCTGCGTCATGGGACCAGCCACAAGGTTGCCTGACCTATAAAGGTCACAAGAGTGCCTCAGGGAGACAGTAGCAGTTATAGCTGCGAGGTGGGGGCTGGGGAGGGCTCCAAGCTGTGGCTGCAATTTGAAAACTGTGTGGAACCTCAGCGGGAAAGTGAGCTATCAGGAACCTGCCGCTGGACTACGGTGACCAGGAGAACACGGGTTCTGTGCCTCCGATGGAGGGACCAAGCGGAAAGGAAAAGCCTTGCTAAGCAGACTGTGCGCTGGGCAGCCTGCTGGCCACTTTATGCAGATTCTGTCATTCAGCTGGTGTCTCTCTGCTCCCTGATACTAACCACACCCCCAGACCATCTTCCCTCCAGCTGGGGAAACATGCCACAGAGCCCTCTACCTTCCAGAGCCTCAGCCCATCTGGCTCTCCTCATCACCCTGGGCCAGGCCCATCACTCCCGTTTCATGCTCGAAGGCAGTGAGGTGGGTGCCGGGCTCCCCTCTCCCGCATGGTGCCAGCGTCTCAGGTTGGACCAAGCCCAAGCCCAAGCCCAAGCCCGTCTGTCCGTGGTCCATGCACTTCTCAACTCAGCCCTGCCTCTGGACACCTTCCACTGGACAGTGAGCCGCAGCAATGCTTAATAAAAGGCGAGTGGGGGGACACGTGGAGTGGGAGGCCTCTCTCCCGGACCTGCTTAAACCTCTCTCCATTTTTCCCAGACTGATGCTGCCAAGTGTGGAGGGACAGCAGGGGTGGGCGACGCCCTCCTCCCCTCCTGCATCTGCCCTGCTCACTGCAGCAAAGGGTGGGCGGGCCAGGCTCACAGGAGAGGTGTCCTGGAGGCAAGACCACCAGTGCTCGTAGGTGTCAGGAGTCATCGAGTGGTGGGGAAATGCAGGGCCCTGGGACCCACGCCGGGAGGCACTGCCATCCTGCTTTCCACATCCACGGGAGGGCAGCAGGGCAGGACCTGGAGGAAGAGGTGGACCTGGGCCAGGGCCTTCCCTGGACAAGGCGGGGAAAGCCAAGGAGACCCAGCCGGACGGGTGAGAGGAACGCGCTTGGGGAAGGTGGTCCCTAGTGCCCGGCCTCAGGCAGTCTTTTTCTGTGGATCCAAGAAGTAGGTGACATGATTGTGCCATCTGCAGACAGGCAAGCAGGGGCCTCGGCAGGCTGAGGCATTGCTGCAGGACGCAACGTGCCCTCCCCTGACTGCAGAGCCGATGTTCTCAATTCCCTCTTGTTCCATCTTAGCAAGATGGGCCTTGGAGGGAAGTGGGGGAGTGAGGGAGAAGCAGGTGTGTGCCAGAGACCACCGACACCCACTGTGGGTCCCAGCTGTCCTGAGGTGGGTCAGCCCAGCGGACCGCAGAGACCGGGCTGGGAACGGCTATGATTAGGGGACAGGTGATCCAGCCACAAGCCTGTGGTGGCCTTCGGATCCAGCTGACCTGGGGGTGATTCCTGCCTTCACTTTCAAGCAGTAGGATTTTGGACTTAGGTTTCCTCATCAGAAAAACCGGAGCAGTGGAGCCCACCGCTCGTGTTGCCGTCCGTTTACAGAAGTGCACAGAGGTGGGTGTGAGATTCCCGGCACATGGCCAGGTCTCCAGCGCCAGCTTCTGTCTCCCCCTTAAAGTTATCTAAGCTGAAGCATGCACAGGTGCAGCCTGTATCACGACATTCAACGTGGTGAGGTTGTGGGCTGCCAACACAACTACGGCGGCATCAGAGTTTTTCTTCACGTGTGTTACTAAGGCAGAAATTGGTCTCGTCGATGTTTTGTTTTTGTTGTTTGGAGACAGGGTCTTGCTCTGTGGCCCAGGCTGGAGTGTAGTGGCATGATCACAGCTCACTGCAGCCTCAACCTTCCAGGCTCAGGTGATCCTCCCACCTCAGCCTGCTGCGTAGCTGGCACCACAGGTGTGAGTGACCACACCCAGCTAATTTTTTTTTTTTTTTTTTGTAGAGACCAGGGTCTTCCTATGCTGCCTAGGCTGGTTTCGAATTCCTGGGTTCAAGTGTTCTGCCTGCCTCGGCCTTGCAAAGCGCTGGGATTTCAGATGTGAACTACCGTGACTGGCTGGTTTTTTGTTTGTTTTGTTTGGTTTTTTGAGACAGAGTCTCACTCTGTTGTCCAGGCTGGAGTGCAGTGGGGTGATCTCGGCTCACTGCAACCTCTGCCTCTCAGGTTCAAAGGGATTCTCACGCCTCAGCCTCCTGAGTAGCTGGGATTACAGGCACCTGCCACCACACCCGGCTAATATATATACATACACTTTTAGTAGAGACGGGGTTTCATTATGTTGGTCAGGCTGGTCTTGAACTCCTGACTGGTTTTAAGAGCTTTCTTCTTCATGAGCTCTGTCTTCTGAAATGGAACTCAGAATAATTGAACATTAACATAAAGTTATCTCTGGTTCTGGAAACACTATTTTTTTTAATTTTAATTTGGTAAAATATACATAACATACAATTTGCCATTTTAACCATTTTAAGTGCACAGTTCAGTGGCATGAAGTATTAGACACTCACACTGTTGTACAAGCACCGCCATCCATTCCAGGACTTTTACATCATCCCAAACTGAAACTCTGTGCCCGTCGAATCCTCCCTTACCCCAGCCCCTGTCAAGCCCCATTCTATCATACTTTCTGTCTCTATGGATTTTACCTCTCTGGGGATCTCATATCAGTGGAATCTTACAATATTTGCCCCTTGAGTCTGGCTTCACTTAGCAGCATATATTCAAAACCATTACATTTTTTTCATACTTTTTTGGCTTTTTGAGTAGACTGAGATAATTTCCAGTTATCTAAGAATATTTAAGTATTCTTATAAGTTACAACAGATGAAAAATATTTTAAGGGAAACCATTTTATCTTTCTGTTTAAAAAAGTAAAGGGGTGGCCGGGCGCGGTTGCTCACGCCTGTAATCCCAGCACTTTGGGAGGCCGAGGCACGTGGATCACGGGGTCAGTAATTCAAGACCAGCCTGGCCAACATGGCGAAACCCTGTCTCTACTAAAAATACAAAAATTAGCCAGGTGTGGTGGCAGGTGCCTGTAATCCCAGCTACTCGGGAGGCTGAGGCAGGAAAATTGCTTGAACCTGGGAGGCAGAGGTTGCAGTGAGCCGAGATCGCGTCATTGCACTCCAGCCTGGGGACAGAGCAAGACTGTCTGAAAAAACAAACAAACAAACAAACAAAAAAACAGCAAAGGGGTGAGTTCTCAGTTTTCTAGAAAGTAAACAGTTTAGTTTTACCTTTAAAAGTAAAAAGTTTGGTTTTCATAAATTGAACATTCATTAAAGTGATGTTATGTAATATCTAAGCAACTTGCTTGAGCAAAGGTACAAATTACTTTGAATAATGCTAAATGTCTAATTATCATCCACCTCTTATTTCAGATACCTTATCATCTTTACTTTGTTGGAGAGGAGCTATAATAGTCTATATTAAAGTTACTGTTCAGACAGATGATTCCAACAAATTGCTTTCATTACTTTATTGGTAATTTTAAGCACTACAGAACTTAGTTGTTTTTTTCTGGAAGAAAACTGGAATTAAAATCACTGATCCTTTAGAGAAATAAAACAAAGGAGAAGGGAGTATACAAAATAAATAAGAAAAGAATTCTTAGCATACTTTCCTGTATTCTCACTGAGAAATAAAAAGTAAATAGGACATTGAGAAGCAAAATTAATCCTGATTAGGCTCGCTTTGGGACAAGCAACCACTTTGCATGATTCACTGTCAGGTGTGAAACGGAGCCAATGATCGCTTTGTCTAGGAGAAAAGACCTGGAGACCACAGCTTATCCAGTCTCACTCCTGACCTGCATCTGAACACCTGAAGGAAGAAACTTTTAGAAGAAAAAGACTTCAAGTGACAGAGGAGACAAAAGTCTCAAAGGTGCAGAATTCAAGAACTCATTGAGTCTCAGGATGGGTGTGAAAGTAACAAATATGAGATCCCGTGACAACTAAACCCAGGCATGTCCAGGAGTCCCAGGATGTGGTGAAAGTTTTCTCCGCGGAGCTCACACCAGCATTGTCTGGAAGATTAAATGTTGTTATGCTTTGAGATTGGCACTCATGCCATTCATATTTTTTTATTAAGAAGTACAATGAAATTTAACTTATTCCATTTTTGACACCAATGTAATTACCAAATTAAACTAGATTTTCAAAAATAATCAGAGGCCCTGCCCCACAAACTCCTCCTGGGCACGGGGAGATGTGGGGCCAGCCAGTAGTGACTCCCTCTTGGGTGCTGATCCACCATGCTGACTTCAGACCGGCGCCAGTCCCCTGAGCGCCTCCCAATTCCTATGTGACTTCCTGTCCCTAGTGTAGGAACATGTCGGCCTTGATGTGATCACACAAATCATAGGCCATGACACATCTACCACTCTTGGCTGTTCCGAAGGGCTGCCTTCAGTTGTCTTGCAAAGAGCGCTTACACCTCTTCCCTACGGCACAGGAGCCCTGGGTCTGGGGTGACAGGGGCAGAGACCTACCTGTCCTCCAGCCACCCAAGACCATGCTTCTGTCTGTAAGTTCCCCCAATAAAACACCCTTTACTGACAAATTTCATTGGTCTGGCTTATTCTTTGGTTTCTCAGCTCCTTCGGCATTTGGGGGCTGTGTTGAATATGTGGCCCTTCCCCGGAACAGGAGACAATGTTCTACGTCACGTTCCAGGACAAATGGCCTGGCAGAGCATGGCAGATGATTTCAGGGGGCGTTTGAGCAGAACCTCACTCTCTGCAGCTCTCCTTCCCGGTGACAGGAGTCATGCGGGATGGATGGCCTTGCACAGGGCACTTTTCACTCTGCGAGTGCTCACACCTTACGCTCTTCATTTTGTTAATGCTCATTGGCTAAAATAGCAGCTTATGTATAATTCTTTCAGCATCTGTTGAGCACCACGCTTTGCCTGAGGAGGGAAAGGTTGATAACTGATGATAACTGATCATCCAACAGGTTCACGTTCAGGTGGGAGACAGACATTGAGATGAATGAGTCTGAAACCTGCTACACTGGGAGCTTTTATAAAAGCTTGGACCTCACTCCAAACCAACTGGGTCAAAGTATCTGGGAGAAACGCTGCCTGGGAAGTGCTATTTTATTAGTATTATTATTTGAGACAGTCTCACTCTGTCACCCAGGCTGCAGTGCAGTGGCATGATCAGAACTCATTGCAGCCTCAACCTCCCGGGCTCAAGCAATCCTCCTACCTCAGCTTCCAGAGTAGCTGGGACTACAGGTGTGGGCCACCATGCCCAGCTAATTTTATTTTTTTGTGTTTTTTTGTAGAGATGGGGTCTTGCTATGTTGTCTAATCGTCCCACCTTGGCCTCTCAAAGTGCTGGAAATATAGGCGTGAGCCACCACGCTCAGCCTGGGGAAGTGCTATTGGTTAAAAAAAAAATCCCTAAGTGAGTTTAATCTATAACTGGGGTTGAGAAATCCTGCTGTGGAAAAATAACTAAGCTTTACTAAGTGGTGGCATTAGGAATGCTAAGTGGGGAAGTGATTAATCATAATCGAGCCGGAACCCAGGCAGGTGTAGGGAGAGATGGCATCTGAGAGTGACTAAGAGGGGCCAAACATGGGGTGGGGCAGACGATTCCAGACCAAGGGACCAGGGAGGTTAGAGAATGGCCTGCGGAGGGGCAGAAAGTGACGTTTCTGCCATTGAAGAACTCTAGGGGCTGGGTGCAGTGGCTCATACCTGTAATCCCAGCACTTTGAGAGGCTGAGGCAGGTGGATCACCTGAGGTCAGGAGTTCAAGACCAGCCTGGGCAACATGGCGAAACCCCATCTCTACCAAAAATTCAAAAATTAGCCAGGTGTGGTGGTGGGTGCCTGTAATCCCAGCTACTGAGGAGGCTGAGGCAGTAGAATCGCTTGAACCTGGGGGTCAGAGGTTGTGATGAGCTGGGATTGCACCATTGCACTCCAGCCTGGGAGACGGAGCGAGACTCTGTTTCAAAGGAAAAAAAAAAGAACTTTAGGACCAATCCCTGGGGAGATGGTCACCTAGGTAATTCTGGACCTGTGGGGATAGCGACTCAAGACACGTGTGCGCAGCATGGGCCAGTAACTTGGAGGAGCAAGGCTGTTTGCCCTTGGAGGCCCAGCTTGAGTCACTACCCTCAGGTAATAGCTCTTTCTAGCACCAAAATGACATTCATTAATAATTCACACTTCCTGGTTGTGTCTAAAGCAGTTAGCTCTGGCTTTAGGTTTGTCGTTTCAGGTCTCGGTGCAATAATTCGTTTGAACTGTCTTTACAGGAAGACTTTCTGCCCCCACTCCCTTATTTCCCCCCAGTTTTTTTCACTTGGGGCCAATGAATCCAAGATTTCTTTGGAAAGAAAGGTAGAGGGAGGAATGCAGGATGGGTGTTTATGAGTCTGTGTGTAGGTGAGGGTGTGGCCAGGGTGTCACCTGAAGCACCCATTTGCAAACCTACAATTTCACGTCTTGGGGTTGGCCTCCTAGCTGTTGCCTCCTCCTCATTCATCCCATTCCTCCAGCACTGTGAAGCAGCTGTGCTCGCAGTGGGTCGGGGGTTGGTCCTGGTTACTTGAGGTGAAGACAATTTCATTCCCCTTGGACACTTACTAGTTTGGTGATGTGCACTGACCTCCGGCCTAAGCCGATCATCTCAGGGACTCTGCTACTCGTGTGACAGACTGGCCAGGAGTGGGCATGTGACTTAGCTGGTCCATCACTGTGAAGTCTCTCCTTTTGCTTGGATGTGAAGGAAGAAACTTGTAGGCCCTGGAGTTTCTGGCAGTCATTTCACTTTTGAACTCACTGTGAGGGGCACCAACACATTACATTATCGTTTAGTCAGTCTATGGTAGATTATTTCCAAAGATAATCCCCCATAAATTCTCTGTATGATAATCCCTCATAAGGATTAGGAGGAGTTCTCATAATCCCTCATAAGGATCCCTGTCTGTACATGGGATCCTCCCATCAAGGAGTGAAATCTATGTCCTTATCCCTTGAATCTAGGCTGGCCTCGGAATTTATATTCGCCAACAGAACATGGTAGAAGTCATATTCTCGGACTTCCAAACCCAGGCCTTACAGGCTGTATAGTGTCCACATTGACCCTCCTGAGCTGCCATGTAAAAAACTCAGGCTAGACCACTGAATGATGAGAAGCCAGAGAGAGAGAGAGACAGCAAGGCCGGCCTGCCCCCAGTGTTTTATCGCCCCAGCTGAGATCCCAGCTATGTGACTAGAGCCAAAGGAACCTTCCAGCCCCTGTAGCTGCAGGACAATCCCAGCCAACACCAGGTGCAGCAGAAGCACCATCTCGCCGATTCCTCAGGGTCCTGAGAAACGGTAACCCACTCACTGTTGTTTCAGCTCCTGCAATCGCGGTCACTCATGACACAGCCAAAAATAACTGACGCACAGGGTGTCTTAGTCTGCTCAGGCTGCTGTAACAAAATCCTTTAGATGGCTATTCATATACACAGACGTTTGCTTCCCACAGTTCTGAAGGCTGAGAAATCCAAGATCAAGGTCCCAGCAGATCTGGCGTCTGAGAAAAGTTCTCTGCCTCACAGAAGGCCTCTTCTAAGCATCTTCATATGGCAGAAAGGGCAAGCAGGCTCCCAAAAACCTCAGTTTTAAAGGGCATTAATCCCATTCCTAATCACCTCCCAAGGCCACCACCTCTTAATATTTGGGATTAGGGATTAGGTATTTGGGATTAGGTTTCCACATGTGAATTTGGGAGGACACTTTCAGACCATAGCACAGGGTGAGTTGGACTTTGTTTTTTAATAGTCCTGATTTTTTTTTCTTAGATTTACTGTGAAGATGCTGACATGTGTTAGAAACAGAAAATCCAGCTTATGTGGTTTAAACGAAGACGTCTCTCATAGCAGGAAATTCCAGGTGAGGGCAGCAGGATTTTGGTGAATTGCCTGATTGTGCCACCAAGGACTCTTGCTCTTCTCATCTTCCCAGGCGGCCACCCCAGGGTGAAGATGCTCTTCCAGCCACCTTCTCTCGTGGGTGCAAAGGGCTGCAGAGCACCAGGCATTGCATCCAGACAGGGAATGCAACATCCACCAGGGAAAAAGGAGCATTTCCGCTTTATGCTCCTGTAGGAGTGAGAAAACCTTTGCCAGACAACCCCCAGCAGGCTTCCTATTGGGACTCATTGACTTGAGCTTGTTTGAAGCCAATCGTTGGAAATAGAAATGGAGTTACCAGGATTTGCTCAAGAGACAGAGTTTACCCTCAGCGCACAGAGAGTGGATACCTGAACCAGCAAGGATAGAGAGGGCATGGCTGCTGCATTGGCAACCAAGAGTATTCACAACAGAATGAAAAACAATTCACATTTACCACTGAATAAAGCAGACACTCCTGACAGACAGGCAGCCTTGATCTAGTGCCTTATAAACCTCTGACTGCGCCTCGACCCCAATCCCACAGTCACCATTTACAAGGTAGAAGCTTAGTCAAAATCTGGCTCCAGCAGTCAGCGTTCTTGCAGGAAACTGAAGGTGTTCTTGGGAGGGGATTGGGAAGCGAGTTTGATGAAGGACTGTTTGTTGTGGTGCGATCATGGTTCAAGGATCCTTCAAAGGGTGCTGCTACTTAGGGACCAGCAACAATGGCAGACCGACATGTCTCGCCCTAAGAGGCCTGGGGGCGGGGAGAAGCTCTGTTCGTAGAGCCCGGAGGAGTTATGCAATGGAAAGGGCACCCAGGAAGAATCGCAGCCACAGAGGGAAACCAACACTGGCGGGTGTGGGGCCAGGCCAAGAAGGAGGGGGCGGAGGCCCCTGCCTCTCTCTTACCTGGTCCGCAGCAGGTGTCCCTGTGGGTGAAGATCCACTGAGGGGGACCACAGCTTCCTGAGCACAGGGCAGGCCAGAGCAGGACAGGCTGGGATGGAAAATGAAGAATCGGTGCTTTAGCCCACAAGAAATGGGAGCCGTTTACTGTTTAGTCACAATGATTAGTGTTCACTAGTACTCATTTCTTTTCGTCTAAAAGGTGGCCAACACCATCTCTCTTCTACAAGCACTCGGGAGAACATTCATACTCAATTGCATTCCTAAGACCCAGACGGGGCAGCGCTCTCCACAGGCCACCAAAAGGTGTTGCCTGTTTGGTTTCATCAGTGATTATCTGTGGCAGCAAGACAGGAAGTTGGAAACCAAGTACCTCAATTAAGTCAAGGCTGACCGTGGAATTAGAGAACAAGTGTTTGTTACCCGGCCAGGTCACCCAAGGGAGAACAGAGGCATTCTCTGGGATTGAAATGGTGCTGTTTGTGTGGTATAGTTCTCAGTCCAGTTCAAAGCCAGCAGCATTAAGGACATGCCACCGCGAGCTGGAGACCAGGCGGAGCTGATCTCCTCCGTGGTTCACCAGCCCCTCAGGCCACCTAAGTGTCTTCTGCTGTCGCAGCTTTGGAGACAGAGGGCCAGAGGGGTTTCGGAACCAGGGGCCTCTGGTCTGCACCCTCCCCTCCCACTGACAGGCTGGCAGCCCGGGGCAGCACCTGAGGAGCGTCCCTGTGTCTCTCCACCTGCAGAGCAGGAAAAGCCTGCGGGTCGGTGGCGCCACGCTGGGGCGAGACCCAGCTTCGGCTTAGGAGATCTCCCACCCAGCCGGACTCCCGCTCTCTCCCCGCGGCCCCCTCCCACACTCCCCCCTCGCCCCGCGATCTCACTGCCCCATCGAGGCTTCCGGGCGGAGGAGAAAAGTTTTCCGACAGGAACCTGGGAAGGAAGCCCTGGGACCCTGGCTGAAACTCCGGGTTCCCCCAGTGCCGAGTCCCTTCCCCGCCGCGCCCCGCGCCTGCGCCCCGGGAGGCGGAAGCAACAGGGGGTTCCTCCCCGCGGCCTCTGACCTCTGCCCTCTGCCCCCCAGGGTCTGGGGCCCGGGCCGAGGCGCGAGGGGGCAGGGCTGGCGCGCGGGTGCGAGCGCGGGTGTGGGCGCGGGGCGGGCGGGGGCTGCGGCCGCGGGGCGCATGCTCACTTGCGCCGGTGACGTGCGCACCCGGAGCAGGGGCAGGAGCCAGCGGGGCCCGGAGGCTCCAGAGGGCGGCGGGCCGGGGAGGAGGAGACTCGGGAGGAGCAGAGCGCAGGCTCCGCCGCGGCCGGGGTGCTCCAGCCGAGCCCAACCGAGCGGGCGGACCGACGGGGAGAGAGAAGGCGCCAGAGCGCGCGCGCGGCCCCGAGCAGCAGTCTTGCCGCCAGTGGAGCAGCTGCCGACGCGCGGGGCCGCGGACCCAGCATTCGCCGGCCGGGCCGGGCATGAGCGCGGAGGGGCCGCGGCCGCCCCCTGCACCGCCCGGCGCGCCGAGGCCGTGACCGGAGCGGGGGGCGCGGCCGCACTAGTACCCCGGAGCCCATGGGCGCGCCGAGCCGGGCGCGGGGGCGCTGAACGGCGGAGCGGGAGCGGCCGGAGGAGCCATGGACTGCAGCCTCGTGCGGACGCTCGTGCACAGATACGTAAGTGCTCCCGGGGCGGGCTGGGGGACCCGGGGACCAGACAGACGCGGGCCGGCCGGTCCAGCCCCGGGGTCCCGGTAGGGCTCCGATGTCTGGGACGCTGACCGCCCCCGGAGGCGAGCGGGATGCTGGAGAGGGGCCTCGGAGTTGACACCCTGGGGCTTCCGACGGGGTCTAGGTGGGCACAGCGCGGGGCCGCCGCCCCGGGTCGCCACCTGCTCCCTGGCCGCGGCCGCTTCGCGCCCCCTTCCAGCCCGCAGCGCCCTGGGGGTCCCTCGGAGAGGCTGGCTGGGGTTCGAGCCGTCCTGGCGGACCGGGCGCCCGGAGAGAGCCAACTTGGACCCCGCCGGGGCCCGGGTCCGGGGAGGAACCTTCAGATGCGGCTTCCGCGCAGCCGTGTCTGTAAGATTAAGGGATTGGGAGGAAGCGTTACACTTCTGCAGAAAAAGGTAGCAATTGTGTTTGTTCTTTAACACCCTTGGGGGATTCAGAAGCAGAGTTTGGAATCTTTTTATTTTTTACCTTAAAGTAACCAATTAGATCAGAAGTCCGGGGTCTTCTTGCGTTCCTTTGGAATCTGCTCCTTCAGTGATAAGCAAGTGAAGAGCTCAGGAGGGAAGACTCGGAAGGGGAAAAGTTGACTTTGTTTTACACCAGAGGAGGGGGAAACCGGCATCCCTGGCGTTAGGTGTAAAAAGGGGTGTGTGGCCGGGCGCGGTGGCTCACGCCTGTAATCCCAGCACTTTGGGAGGCCGAGGCGGGCGGATCACGAGGTCAGGAGTTTGAGATCAGCCTGACCGACGTGGTGAAACCCCGTCTGTACTAAAAAATACAAAAATTAGCCGGGCCGTGGTGGTGGGCCCCTGTGATCCCAGCTACTCAGGAGGCTGAGGCAGGAGAATCGCTTGAACCCGGGAAGCGGAGGTTGCAGTGAGCCGAGATCGAGCCACTGTACTCCAACCTGGGTAAGAGAGCGAGACTTCGTCTCAAAAAAAAAAAAAAGGGTGTGTATGTGTGTGTGTGTGTGTGTGTGTGTGTGTAGGAGAGGAAGAAAACTGTCCCAAGCACAGCGTTTCCTGCCACTGTCTTGCACAAGAGGCTTCATTGTTCCATAGAGGCTAGCGGTCAATGGTCAGTCACAGGTTCGAGAAGTCGCATGCACCGGGTTTGATACTAGAGAGGGCAGCATTATGGGAACTTTGTTCTTTCCTGGCATAGGAATTACCTCAGGCAGCCTTTCGTATTTATGAGCTTTCTTTAAATAGGAGACCTTGGCCAAAGATAGGTTTCTTTTCAGTGGGGGCTGCCAGGTCAATGCTTTCCTCCGGATTTATTTTTTAACCAAAAACCTCGGAGAGTCAAGGAGACTTGAGTGCACCTTACGTTGTTTCCTGATCTCGGGGAAGCCTTAGGAAGGTCAGCCTGATTTACTTAAGTGGAGAGAACTCACCCGTGGTGATTCTGATGATTCCGATGCTAGATCTTGAAAGGCTTGGCTCCAGGAGCCTTGTGTTACTCCCTCACTGGTGCTCGAGCCCCCAGTTCAAATCCTAACGCGAGTGGTAAACCTGTGTTTCACTGTGGTAACGTTATAGAAGACCCAATCGCAGCGACTGTAGGTAACCTGCCGTGTAAGAGAAATGCTTTATTGGGCGGAAGCTTCTGTTCTCAGTTGTGTCGCTCAGAAGTGTGGGTCCCTAGACAACTTATTTTCCTGCTTTGTTTCCTTCGAGCGAAATGGAAGAGGGAAGGGACTAACATTCACTTTACACGTGCCCGCGGTGTTCCCAGTTCATTCCGTTCCCTTCTAACACTCAGTGTTAAAAAGGAGGGTCACGTTGTGGGGCTAATGTGCAGCCTCTTTCCATAGAAATGAGAGATGGATGGGCCAGCCCAGCTCGCCCTCTGGAGAATCCCCCCTTCCCAGCCAGTTCCTGACCCCTTCATCTTGGGAGGGGGACAGACAGACGTCCAGTTTTGATGCTTGACTCCCTTTCTCCAGGCCTTCAGCTGTTTTCTGTTATATAGATCTATATAAGCGTTTGCATAGCTTGCATTTTTAATTCCCCTTTGCTGTATTATTACGCCTATCGCATCACATTTTCTTTTAATTTAAGGGGTAAATATTCTTTAGTGAACTTTTCCAGCGTATACATTATTGGATAATGTCTTGGGAATACAAGTTGTGGGATAATGTTATTTCTGTTTTTCTCATTCCGCATGTGTTTTTTGCAGTGTATTCATCTGGCTACCTCACCCATATTTACACACAAAGCCATTCATCTCTATCATTTTAAGTTCATGTCTCTGGTATTAAACTAATTTGACTTTTTCCAGAAAGAGTCATGATCTGTTTTCTTGTAATTTCATTATCATCCACTATGTAGGACTAAATTATATTTCCTTTTGCTACAGAAAAGAGAGTCTGGGATTGAATACTCACATTTCCTCATGGTTTCCTTATGTGACTTACTTTATTAAAAAGGATAGATAAATAGACCCTGTTCCTTCTTGGTGTTCACATAGAATTCCTGGGACAAAGAGAGCTTTCCAGCTCCTTCTGATGTGTGAGGGTGGCTAAAAGATAAAGAAGTCCTTGGAAAACATTGCTGTAGGCATTTTATTGTGGGTTAGCTCTGGAGAGATAGCGGAGGCAAATGAGTGAGAGAACAGATGAAGGTTAGGCCAGGGTAGCCAGGGTACTCCACACTGTGCGTTACTGGTGGTTTGGGTGTTTGGATGGAAAAGAGCCATGCAGAGATACTTTGTATTTGTAAATGGTGCGGTGTTTCTATACCACGAGGAAGTGCTTGTGCTTATGGAGTAGTGTATGCTCCCTGGGGTGATGTATGTGCTCTGGGGGGCACGGGGAAAAGCGTGTGTGCTGTGGGGTAGTGTATGTGCCGTGGGGTAGTGTATGCTCCCTGGGGTGATGTATGTGCTGTGGGGGGCATAGGGGAGAGCGTGTGTGCCATGGGGTGGTGTATGCTCTATGGGGTGGTGTATGTGCTGTGGGAACCGTGAGGTACGGGTATGCTGTGGACTGACGTATGTATTGTGGAGTAGTGTATGTGCTGTGGGGTAGCATATGAGCCATGGGGTAGTGCATGTGCCATGAGGTAGTTTGACCTCCATGATGTAACACTTTAAAAGCACTTTTAGGCCAGGCGCGGTGGCTTATGCCTGTAATCCCAGCACTTTGGGAGGCCGAGGCGGGTGCATCACCTGACATCAGTAGTTCAAGACCAACCTGGCCAACATGGTGAAACCCCGTCTCTACTAAAAATACAAAAAATTAGCCGCGCGTGGTGGCGGGTGCCTGTAATCCCAGCTACTCAGGAGGCTGAGGCAGGAGAATTGCTTGAGCCCAGAAGGCGGAGGTTGCAGTGAGCTGAGATCATACCATTGCACTCCAGCCTGGGCAACAAGAGCGAAACTCGTCTCGAAATAAATAAGAGTATTTTTGACAGTGTGGATGGAGAGCTAGTTCCATTTCCTCTTCAGAGTTGTTAGGTGGGCAACACTGATTCAGGTAGTTTAAGTTCCGAGAGAAACCAGGGCAGCCTCAGCGGGTAGCTTAGATACTTTTCTTAGATACTCTCTGGGCAGTGGCCTGAATGCTGAGTGGGAGCCTCCCTGCCCTTCTTAGCCATGTGGCCTTGGGCAAGTGGCGTAATTCCCTCTGCCTCAGTTTTCTCCTCTGAGGGTAAGAGCAGTACTCATAGCTATTGTGAGGGCTGAATGAGGTAATCTGGGTGGAGAGCCAAGAATGGGGAAGCTCTCAGTCCATTTGTCATGCCTGGCTGTTAACATAGCTGAGTCCCTGGGTAGGGTTGGCTGGGGAGAGAGCAAATCGGTGGCCTGCCAGTTCTGTTGCTCAGCTACCTGTGGGTCCCGGCCTGCTGGCATCGGGGGTCACAGGAGAGGTAAACCGGGCATCCTGACACTGAGCATGGTGTGGAGCTCAGGTAGGATTCAGAAAGCTATACAACACCGTGGTAAAATGGCCCTCGATCTCTGTAAGGCTGAGCATCCCGGCCCGGGCAGGATGCTTCCCCTCCCTCTTCCCTTCCATGCCTCCGTGTAGGGCATTTGCTTTTTCTTCAGAGTTCTGTGGGTCAAGAACTCAGTCTTGTTATGGTCCTGTAATCCTTTTTCAATGATTCAGCCCAGATATTCCTTGTTAGTTTTGTTCTTTTGCCTGTCAAAGCTTCTGCTTGTTTCTACCTTACCATTCTTGCTTCTTAACATATTTCTAACCTTCTAAGATAGAAAACATTGAAAGATCTGAAGGCTTTCCTTGTTGACAGTGGATAATTACTTTCAACACAAACTGTTACAAGTTTTTTCTAAGAGAAAAATAAACATTTTTGCTTCCCAAGAACTTCAAGCAGTGCTATATTAGAGTGTTAAACTACTTCTAGAAAGTCCAGCTACTTATATGCATGCATACATATCTGCTTCTTTTATTTATTACCGAATGGTGTGTAATGCGAACATCAGTGTTCAACTGTGAGGTTGCCCCTTCTGAAAGACAGACTTATTTATTTAACTCAGTTATGCCAGCCCCTGTTTTAAAACTTTAGAAATGCCACATAATTTTGGAGTTTCTTGTCCTAATCCGGGATTAGACGATCCGGTGGGGCCTTGCTGTTGTTCAGCTGGAGTCTACACCACGGGAGCACTAAGTTAAGCTGCTTTAGCTGCCAAGGTCTTCAGGTATTTGAAATAAGTGAATCCTGAGGCATGGAATCCAAGACTAATAATCTGTCTCCAGCAGTGTGGTGGCAAGCCTGCAGTACAGACTCGTAAAATGTTCATAATTAACAAGTGTTTAACCAGGCAGCTCATCACACGAGTTCACCAAGCACCCTTGTCTTCAGGGCCTTATGTCTTCCACCTGGACATTCTAAAGCCGTCTGCCTAGATGCATAATTTCACCTTTGTGTCTACACAAAGGTTGAATCATTTCCATTGCTTTTTGGAGCCCTGTTGAATATCTGCTTATTAGGAACAAGCACCTTGAGGTGCTTTTATTTCTTGCCAGGGAGTGAATTTAATAACCTAGGGGGAAAAAAGTTTATATTATTAGGTTTGGCTATAGTCAGTTAAATTTCTAGGGATGAGAACACTGTCTTCAGTTTACCATTAGTTAAAATTGTGTTGAATCCATGAACAAAAATACATAGTTGCTTAACTACACATGAAATCCTCTATTTACAGATGTATTAAACCCTGAAACCCAAAATACAAATTGTTCTTTGGTGCTTGGAGCATATGTTCAATAGAAACAGGGTTAATAAAAGATTCTCAAGTCCCAGACTTATAAATGTTTTTTTAACCAAGTTAAATGCCGATAAAAATGCTATTTGTTTGCAGTGAAAATCAATAGCAAGCAAGTTTTACAGCAGTAGAAATTCAAGAAGATCAGATAAGGGATGATTTTCTCTTTCACTTGGGTATTACTATCTGAGAAGAACAAAATAGTACATCCCAGAGGTGACGAGGTTAGGCGTCTGACAGACCCACATTCAAGTTCTGTCTCGGCTGCTGGCTGTGCAGCCTTGGCAAGTTGGTTGCCCCCTGTACGCTTGGTGCCCCATCTGCAAGGTGGCGACTATGATGGTGCCCACCTGGTGGGTCTGTGCAGTGACGGGAGAGGTCACGGCGCTCGTGCACGCTGGGTGCCCAGTGCACGGGGCGTCTTTGTTGCGCTCATGGATCTGTGGCTGCGTCGCCTTCCATGCTTCTGGGCTTCCTAAGGAGACTGCGTCTCACCTTGGGCTTTCCGGAACCTTCTCCCCACCCTCCTCTTCACGTGGAGAGTTGGTGACCTTGCCCCGCTCTCCCAGGGAGAGCGGTGGTCACTGGCGGGAACGCCCCTGCCACGCCCAGCAGCCTTTCTGCCTGTGCCCTTGCCTCCTCCGGTTGGGGCGAGTGACCCGTTCTGCTGAAGTCCAGTCCCGTGTGTGCTCCGGCCCCATCTCTCGCCCTCTCTTTTTTTTTTTGAGACGGAGTCTCGCTCTGTCGCCCAGGCTGGAGTGCAGTGGCGCGATCTCGGCTCACTGCAAGCTCCGCCTCCCGGGTTCACACCATTCTCCTGCCTCAGCCTCCCGAGCAGCTGGGACTACAGTCGCCCGGCACCACACCTGGCTAATTTTTTGTATTTTTAGTAGAGACGGGGTTTCACCGTGTTAGCCAGGATGGTCTCGATCTCCTGACCTTGTGATCCGCCCTCCTCGGCCTCCCAAAGTGCTGGGATTACAGGCGTGAGCCACCGCGCCCGGCCCTCTCTCCCTCTCTGAGTGACACTGTCTGCCCTGCTGCTCGCCGTCCTGCTGGTGGCACCATTTTAGACCCCACATTTCCCACCTGTCACCCTGCTCATTTTTTGACTTCCAGCTACCGTTTTTTTTAGCAGGTTGCACCGTGTAGCTGACCGGACCTTCCTTCCTTCTGTCTCTTCTGTGCCTACCGCGGGGGGTTCCATTACCAAGGTCTCCATCGCCCCCAGGCCCACCTCCCTCGGGCCTCTCTCTGCCCTTGCCCTCAACCTCAGCGACTCCGTCGGGCTTATGTGATCCCAGCTGCGGTTAGCGAGTGCCCCTGTGTGCTCAGAGACACGCCAGTGAGCCAGGCAGGACAGAGACCCAAGTCCCGTCCCTCTGGGGCCCCCTTGGAATTGGGGGAGGCGAACAGGAAACCACCACAGTGAGTGTTGGGGTGCACCGCAGGGGACGGTGCTGAGAAAAAGAGAGTGGGGTTGGGGGCAGTGCATGCGCAGGCTGGCGGGTGGATGATGCGTAGGGGGCAGTGCGTGCACAGGCTGGCGGGTGGATGAGGCCGGTGGACGAGGCGTGTGGGGCAGTGCGTGTGCAGGGGGTGGCGGGGTGGACGAGGTGAGGGGGCAGTGCGTGCTCAGGGTGACGGGTGGATGAGGCGAGGGCCTGGCCAGGTGGGTGCTTGCGTGTCCAGCCTGAGGGGCGGCCCACGCAGCAGCCTCTGGGAGCCCTGGGACCTTCCGTGGGCCGCTTGCTGCGGCCTCTTGCGGGCTGGTCGCCCCCTGGCGGGCTCCCGTGCTGGCCTCTGCCTTCCTCAGGGCCACGCTGGGCTCCTAGTGGCCTTTCTTCCCTCTCCATCAACACCCTCGTCCCAGGAAGAGGCGTCCACTGCCTGCTACACGCCATCCAGCCGTGTTCATTTCCATGTTCTAGCGTCGCCCGTGTGCCTAGAACGTTCCTGGCACAGAAAAGCCACGCAGAAAACAGCCGCTGGGCCAACACCGAGGCCCCAAGTCATTAGTGTTAATCACAGTGATGAAGAGGTTGCCGTTGGCGATTCGGAAGGGAATTCAGGGATAGCAGCGGCAGTGCCCTGTCCCGAGAGCCTGGTGTCCAGAGCCAGAGTTCTGAGGGCCTCCTCATAGTTTTAAAACTATTTATTTTATATTTTATTTTTTATTTTTTATTTTTGAGGCAGTCTCACTCCGTTGCTCAGGCTGGAGTGCAGTGGCTTGATCTCGGCTCACTGCAACCTCTGCCTCCCAGGTGCAAGGAGTTCTCCTGCCTCAGACTCCTGAGTAGCTGGGATTTGTGCCACCATGCCCAGCTAATTTTTTTTTTTTTTTTTTTTTTTTAGTAGAGATGAGGTTTCATCGTGTTGGCCAGGCTGGTCTCGAACTCCTGACCCCAGATGATCCGCCCACCTCCACCTCCCAAAGTGCTGAGATTGCAGGCGTGTGCCACCATGCCCAGCCCTAAAACTACTTTTATTTTAAAACGATGAGTTATTGAGAACTAGACTTTGATCCCTGGAAACAATATGCCAACCTCTGGCATGCAGGACCTTTGCTTTCCAGGCAGGCATTTCCCAATTTTGTTAGATTCTCGAGGGAGCCCCTGCCCCTACTAAAGTTAAGACTCCCGTCCTGGGACAGGCCGGCGACTGCTCCTCTGATGTGGCTGCAGGGGCGCGCTCAGCGGCCTCAATACAGTTTGAACTTCTTGCTAACATTTGAAGACAGAGGACTGCACATACATTCTCACATTTCCCCACTTTTTTGGAAGTCTGGTGACTCCTGGCCTGCTGGTTCCCTGAGGACCGCTTCTGCTGGAGCAACGGCCACTTGGGGAGGGTCAGTGCTCTCCACTGGCCTGAGTTGCTGGGCCCATCACTGCTGCGTTGAAGCCTGAGACCACCCCACCCCATCCCAAGGAGGACACAGGCTTTTCTGGTTTGGTTGAGACTTGCAGAGGCTGAAGATAACTGCTGGGTTGTTTTTGCAAGTTACCTAATGGTGCCTTAGCTGCCGCGTGCTTTTGTCCCATGGTGCGTTTGTTTGTAATTGACCACAGCTGTAATTGCAGCAGAGCCGGAGAGCTTTCTCCTTATTACATACCCTGAGAAGGAAGGCCTGGCAGCCGGACCTAAGAGAGGATGATGTGGCTCACTCATGCAGGGATGCTGGGACGTCAGGCTGGGAGTCAAGAGATGGAATTTTAGGCTTTCTCTGCTACCTTCACCTTTGTAACCAGGGCTGATGCCAGATCAAACCATGTGAACCCTTTGGGCAGATTAATCATTAGTTGCCTCTTTAAACCAATCTTTTATTTATTTATATTTATTTATATATTTTTGAGACAAGGTCTCACTCTGTCACTCAGGCTAGAGTGAGTGCAGTGGCGCTATCTCGGCTCAGTGCAGCCTCCACTTCTTGGGTTCAAACGATTCTTGTGCCTCAGCCTCCCAAGTAGCTTGGATTACAGGTGCCTCCCACCATGCCTGGCTCATTATTTTATTTGTAGTTTTAGTACAGACCGGGTTTTGCCATGTTGGCCAGGCTGGTCTCGAACTCCTGACCTCAAATGATCCGCCCACCTCGGCCTCCCAAAGTACTGGGATTACAGGTGTGAGCTGCTGTGCCTGGTCTTTAAACCAATCCTTTAAATGTCGTTCTCCGTTTTCAAAGTAGAGTGGGAAGAAACTGATTTTTCTATGAATAAAGATTGTGTAAGTTGTTCTTTCAGATGTGATTCTTGTTCACATTCAGAAATTTGTTACATATTTTCACTTCTTTGCAAGTGCCTTTTCTTACAGTTTTTCCGTCACTCAACTCTCATGAGTTAGTTATTCTCAAGGATAAAGACCACTTAGACGAATATATTTTCAAATTCCTACTCTGAATGTGTTTGAGTAACCACCCTCTACCCTGTTTGGCAAAATGTTTCCCATTTTTCTGTGGTTTTTATTTTATTTCTTGTGGCTTTCAGAACCAGATCACTTCTTGGAAGGCATATTAGAAGTTTGCAATTGAGACGATAAAATAAGTCACTTTTTCCTGGGAGGTGGTATCATGTCACACATCATTTGGTATCAAAATTTCCCCCGGCTGTGGCTGCAGAGTTGAAGGACATCAGCTGACTGCACTTGGGGTTGGTGGTCCGTTGTGAACTCTGCACAGTACAGTGTGTGTGCCTTACGTGCAAACATTTTAACAAAGACAGGTTGCCGCGGGCAAGAAGGGTTTTAACTTCTGTTCGTGTTACTTCTGCTGAGTTGGAAGGAGCACAGTTCACAGATGATGTCATTGCTGGAGGCCGAGCCTGCCAGCACCTTATCCGCGTGTGCTTTGGCTGGACGATGGTCTACACTGGGCCCCTGTGCAGCCTCCTGCCGGGGAGCCTGTGTCCCACCTGGCTCTGCTCTGAGCCATTCATGTCGCCTCCAGAGGCAGCTGTAAAATGAAACTCATGGCCTTTGCTGTCTCTCCTGTCCTGGGTGGTGAGGATCAAATGAACCTTTATTAATGGACATGAAAATAACCTTGTAATTTCATACAGTGAAATTACACTTTTCATATGCTTTTCAATGTAACACATTGTAAAGTGCTGTAAAAATATCTCAGGAAACGGCTGCCAATTTTTGTCACATCTCATGTGACAAAGGTAATTTTTTTTTTTTTTTTTGCCTTGGAAAGGGAACGAAAATAAGATCATTTTTCCTGGTAGGAAGATAAAAGATTTTAAAGAGAAGGTTTGTTACATGTGAAAAAAACGATTTGATCAAAGGCATAATTGGTTGAATTATGCATTCAACAAGGATGGAAATTACACGTTCAACAAAGATGCCGGCGTGTGCAGCCTGGCAAGGCGTCTCTGTCCTTAGTGTGCCCACCCCCAATACAGGAAGAGCAGGAGAGGCTGGCATGAGAGGCACCCGTGGTCCGTGCTGTGGGCACCTCCGGGTGGCAGCCTGGGACAGACAGGTCCTGCTCCAGAGAGAGAAGGGGCTGCCATCTGACATGTCGGGGAGACCGGGTCCTTCCTTCCCCAAGGGTTGTATCCACAGCCCCTCTTGGTCTTCACGGCAGCCCTGTGAAGGAGCACCGTGCCATCCTGTGACAGGGCAGCCAGGTCTCATTGGCACTGGGTGCTGAGGTTGGTGGGTGGGCGCAGGCCTTTCTGCCTGACTCTGACCTTGTTCTCCCCGGCGTGGTCTGCACCCTGTGAAGGATGAGCGAACGCCCTCCTGGCCCAGTTCAGCCTCAGGTTGTGCCTGTTGTCTCCACATCATTAATAATTATCCATAGTGTCCCCTTCACTCTCAGAAGCATCCGAGCTTAGACAGCAAGTTCCACGGCCACTCCACCCTGTGGTCCCGAACCCAGGGCCCGCAACTCCTGCCATGTGCCCCGTTCTGCTTGTCGCCCGCCTCGCCCTGAGGAGCCCCCAGCTGCTTCAGGACTTGTCCCTGTGCCACACATCCAGGGCAGTTGTTCACTAGCATCCCCACTGCCCCTGAATCCATCCCCATGTGCGTGGGCTTGGACCTGCTTCTCCCGCCCGCTTATCTGTGTATCTCTGAGTAGTGAGACTTCCACGTTAGCGCTGTGGGGAAGAGGCTGGGCTTGGCTCAGCCGCTGAGGGATCAGCCGACCCCAAGTTGCTGCGGCCCTTTCAGGAGGACGTTGGGGGGCAGGAGTGGCTGGCGGCCACCTGAGAATGGGAGTGGCACCCGAATATGTGGAATACACAGAAATTCGGGTCCACCCATGGCCGTCTCCTCGGTCCTTTCTACCATGATTTCTCCATGTCCCCTGCAACAGCGACCCATCCCAGCCAGGAGAGGAGAACTCTGGGAGGTTGCCTGGTAGTTACAGGTGCGTTAAATATCGTTGCTGCGTGCTCATCAGTTAGGCTCAGGCACAGCTACTAACTTCCAGGCATCTCGGCAGTGTCTGGCGTTTGGCAGTCAAGCTGTGTTTAGTTTTGACTCGAAGATTAAAAGGTTATAGAATACAGGAATAATCTTCTACCCTTTGAGGGAAAACTTGCCAAGTTCGCCTGACCTTTGAAATGCCGAGAATCCCAGAGATGTTGAAGGAAGTGCCCAGAGGAAGATCTGGTCCACGATATTCAGCACACTGATTTCTTTCCTATAAAAAGTTATCTGTCAGGGCCAGGCGCGGTGGCTCATGCCTGTAATCTCAGCACTTTGGGAGGCCAAGGCGGGTGGATCACCTGAGGTCAGGAGTTCGAGACCAGCCTGGCCAACGTGGAGAAATCCTGTCTCTACTACAAATACAAAAATTAGCCGGGCATCATGGGGGGCACCTGTAATCACACCTACTCGGGAGGCTGAGGCAGTAGAATCGCTTGAACCCAGGAGGCAGAGGTTGCAGTGAGCCGAGGTCACGCCTTTGCTCTCCAGCCTGGGCAACAGGTAAGATTCCGTCTCAAAAAAAAAAAAAAAAAAAAGAAACCACTGTAAGTACAGACACCGTGGCAACCACATGGAGGCCCCCTGCCCCGCCCCCCGCGTGTTCCAGCGGGAAGCAGAGCCTCGGAAGGCGTGCACGCGGGGTGCCTGGTGGTGTCTCCCTCTGCCCTCAGGCGGCCAAGCCTCGGGCCCGATGTGCCAGGGAGGGTTCTTGTGTTCTGCGGGCTCCTTGTCCCTTCTCTGTGCTGTGTTGTGCGTGCGTCTCTCTGGGTGGCCTTGGCCGGGCTTCTCTCTCTGTGAGACAGGCTCATCTCTCAGGGCTTTCTTCGTCCTGCTGATATCTGTCCCCTCTCAGGTCCACTCGGTTTCAAAAGCGATAACTAAACTTGTCTGACACGTGTGCATGAGAGCAAGGCGGCCAGAGGCGTGGGTCTGAGGGCTTTGCTTGAAGAGCGGGCAGTGTGTGTGTGTCTCGCAGTGCCCCCGCCTCGGTAGTTCAGGGCCTTGCTGTCTTCCGGCTGTTTCCCATTGTCTCACCAGCAAAGTGAGTTTATGAAGTGAGAATCATGTGAACACACAGGCTTGATGATTGAGAAAGCAGATGCTAAGAATGTGACTACGGAATGAATAATTTTCATTATGAAAAACTGATATATTGTTTACGACATGATTCTCTGAGATGCTTGTTGCTGAGGTTACAAACTTAAATGGTTTTATTGTTATTTAAGCACCTAGCAACTTAGCGTGGAGCTGAACCAGGTACTGCCTGTGTCTCAGAGAGCTCAGCTGCTGTAACAATACTGCAGGATGCATGGTTTATGCAACAGAAATTTATTTCTTGTAGCTCTTGAGGCTGGAAATCAGATCAGGGTGTCCGCATGGTGAGGGGCCCTCCCAGAGGGGGAGAGAACTCTCCCTCTTCCTCCTTGTAACCACACACCAATCCTGTCTGATGAGGACACAGACCTCATGACCTCATCTAATCTTAAGTACCTCGTAAAAGCCCAATCTTCAGGTCCAATCACATCAGGGGTTAGGGCTTCAATATGAGATGTTTAAGGGGATCACAGTTCAGCCCACAGCAGTGTCCTGGTGACCGAGGCACTATTTAGATGGCGAATATTCAGACGGATGGGAAATGGCAAAGAGGACAGTCAGAAAAACACCTTACGCCTTGTCTGTTGCTTTATGAAATAGATGACAGAAGCATGTTCCACGAAGTCTGGAAAGACACAACGTAATTACTTAGTGAGAATGGGTTATTTTTTAAGTTGTGGAACGAAGTTAGGTAATTCGACCCTTCTTAGATGTAACAGACCGCAGTTCCCATGCTTGGTTCGGATCTAAGGTTCTGTGTATTTATATCTTCTTCTTTTTGCTTTTTTTTTTCCCCTGGAGAAGGCTGGTAGGGGAGAGGCGGTTGGTATTAAAACAATGCTATAACGTATTGTTTTGGTTTTTGCATTACAATCCAAACACACAGCATCTGGCTTATTGACAAGACAGATGTTAGGGTTTACATCACAAAACGGGATTGGGCCTGTCTGCTCAGTAAACTCGGAGGCTGCTGGATCATGATCTAGTTCTTCTAGTAAATGGAGTTGCTTTTTGGAGCCTGTACTCTGTTCACCTGCATGTGTGGAGGATGTCTTACCTTTGACAAAATTGGACCGTGCTAGTTAGAAGCTGCACTTGAAATGCAAGTTAGAACAACAGGGCACGTTGGTCCCCGCTCTCCAAGGCAGAGCAATCACGGGATGGCTCCAGTGCCACACCACCCACACATCAGCCACCATGTGGGTTCCCAAGGCAAGAAGTGAGGTCCCAAGCCAGCTGTCGTCCAACTTTCTGGGTTAGTGTCTTTTTAAATAATCAAAGGTCTTTACCATCCATTAAGTACCTGCCCAGTTGTCGTATGCACAACTCAATAGGTCATGACTCCTCTCAGCCGATAGTTAGGGTGGCCTCTGGTGATTGTTGGAAAAATTCTGGGTACTTTGCGCTCTCTTTGAAAATGCAAGGCCAAGTGGCTCCAGCACTCAGCAGAAACCATAAATGGTTTTGATGCTCTTGGGAGCCCCAGGCCACAGTGGCTGCTCTGCCCCCGGGTTGTCTTATCTGGAAATGTCTGTGGGAGGCGAGGCTCTGACGGCGGCGCGCGGCTCAGGTTTGTGTCTGGGGCCCGTGAGAGTCTGAGATGGGCTGGGGGTGTCCCCTCCCTCTGCACCTGCTCACGTAGATGGAGCAGCTCACCCATTTCCTTCCTTCTTTCTGGCTTTGTTGCTCACCATTGCCTGGGAAGGAAGCGGCTGCCTAAATAATTAAATAATCTCCTGCTTCAGAGAAAAGAGGATTTCCTCCAACCTATTTTCAGCAAAGGATTAGGGACAATGAAGTCCTGCCAATAGAATGCCATCTAGATTTTGGTGTGGTTTTCCAAGGTCTCAGACTGCCCACGAAGACGTGGAAACGGCTTTCAGACCTCAGTGGGACCCCTGGTGTGGGGGATGGGAGGTTTGCAGGTGAACGGACCACAGCTTCTCCTCCACTTTCCCATAAAGTGCCTCATACGCATGTGGAACAACCGGCATCTCTTCTCTCTAGAAAGTGCAGGAGGTGACGTGATTTCACTCAGATAAATGGAGACAAACCATTAAGATATTAGGTAACCATCAAGTATACATACACGTGCTTTTTTGTTTTCAGTAATAAACGACTTTGGTATAAATCTGAAAGCAACGCACATAAAAAGAAAGCTGGAGCAACTGTCATGATGGCTGGAGTTTCCTTTTGTCCTCATTTCTGATGAAACAGTGAAACTCCTTTCACCATTTCTCTGATGTAACGTGGAAATAAAATGTGCAGGCCCTCGGCAGCGAATGACATGTAGAGAGGGAAACCCTGGGATTCTTTAGGGAAGGGTGTGTGATGTCCTCAGCACACGTGGGTGCTCAGCAGTTGATGATCATCCCGCATGCACTGAGCAGCTGCTGTATGCGCTGAAGATTCTGTGGGGAGCAAGAGGTACAGGCGCCCCGGCTCTGCTGGAGACTGGGCAAGGATGGAAGGGACATGGCATGTAGCACACCCGCTGTGAGGAGGCGCCAGGAACAAAATGAGAAGGGAAGGGTGTCGGGGAGGGGGCACGGAGGATGGGAAGCCAGCAGGGGCCATCAGAGGACAGCTCCAGGCAGAGGAAGCCCCCCAGGAGGGGTGAGCAGAGGCCTAGTCTGAGACCTAAGCCGGTGTTGACTGCCCCTTTAGTTTTCTTGCTCAAAATACAGAATATATGTGTTGCTTTTCAATAGTGTTTTAAGCTTGTTTAATATTATACGGCCAAAGGAGGAAAATGTTACATAGTAGATAAATTTGGATGACTTTTAACATTATAAAGATGTATTGCTTTATTGAACGAATATACAATAAATTGATTTATAGGTAATTTTTTTATTGTGGCAAAACGTACATAAACTTTACCATCTTGTCCATTATGAAGCGTACAGTTCCATGGCGTTAAATACACTCAGTGCTGTATGATCATCACCGCCATGTACTTCCAGATCTTTTTCATCATCCCAGACTGAAACTGCTTAGGTGCAATTTTAAGTAGTTTCTGCTATCGTGTAGCTTGCTGTTTGGGCAACACTCTTTTTTTCGGCAGTGAAAAAGATCTTAACAGGTGAAGAGAAGACATTGGAACACAAGTGCTAGTTACATTTAAATGCAGGATGGACTGAGATAGGAGGATTTTTCTTTTAAGTAATTGGCCATAGTAAAAGGTAAAAAGGTAAAAACTTGAATGTGAGGACTCATTTGCACTTTATATTTTGCTTAATATGCTGAGAGCTGCAAGAGAGGAGGATCTGGTGTTTCATCTTAGAGCAAATAATACTTGATAGTAAGAGACAGAAAGTCATAAAAGCGTGATGTTCGGCAGACAGGACATTTAAATCATACAGTTCATAATGATGTTAGTTGAATGGTGTTACACGGTTCCATGGCTTTTTCCTAAGTGTGTTTATAAGAAATTGGAACGAGGATGTTTTCTGTGGCATTTTCTTCCAGGAGCTCGGTTCTGCTAATTGCTTGGTTTGAATAAGTGCTCTTTTTCCAGTTGGTCCATAACATTTCTTTTACTATCTAAGAAATTGTGAAGAAATAGATTGATTAATTTGAAAATTACATTTGGGAGTATTTTCCTGTAAAATTGTTGGTTCTGTGAAAAACAATTCCTGTTATTCTCTAAATACGATATGAGAATTTTTTTTGTTCTTATATTGAAATAGCTCTTTGATTTCCTAAATTGCTGTGTTGCTTTTTAAAGGACGGCATGGTTTCAAAAGCTATTAGGTTGGTGCAAACGTATTTGCGGTTTTTGCATTGTTGAAATTTGCTGTTTGATGTTGGAATACGCTCTTAAATCAGTGTGGTTATGCCACACATCATTTTAATGTGCATTTCTCACTTTATGTTTTTTTTTGCGACTGACTTAATACTTGCCGTTTATTTTATATTTATTTTAGACTGTGGAAAAGATGTTAGACAAAAAGCAAATTTGAGCGATTTTCTTATTCGAGTTAAGAATGGGTTGTAAAGCAGCGGAGACAACTCGCAACATCAGCACCGCATTGGGCCCAGGAGCAGCCGGGAACCGCTGAACGAGGGTACAGAGCAGTGGGGTGTCAACACCGCATTGGGCCCAGGAGCCGCCGGGAACTGCTGAACGACGGTACAGAGCAGTGGGGTGGGGTGTCAACACCGCATTGGGCCCAGGAGCCACTGAACGAGTGTACAGAGCAGTGTGGGGGGTCAACACTGCATTGGGCCCAGGAGCCGCAGGGAACCGCTGAACGAGTATACAGAGCATTGGGGGGGGTGTCAAGAAGTTTTACAGGCTGGGTGCGGTGGCTCACGCCTGTAATCCCAGCACGTTGGGAGGCCGAGGCAGGCGGATCACCTGAGGTCAGGAGTTTGAGACCAGCCTGGCCAACATGGTGAAACCTCGTCTCTACCAAAAATACATAATTAGCTCAGTGTGGTGGCGCACGCCTGTAATCCCAGTTACTCAAGAGGCCGAGGCAGGAGACTCGCTTGAACCCAGGAGGCAGAGGTTGCAGTGAGCTAAGATCGTACCATTGCTCTCCAGTCTGGGCAATAAGAGTGAAACCTTGTCTCAAAAAAAAAAAAAAAAAAAAAGAAGTTTTGCAGAGAGACGAGAGCCTTGAAGGTGAGGAGCGTACTGGCCGGCCTTCGGAAGTTGACGATGACCAACTGAGAGCAATCATTGAAGCCAATCCTCTTACAACTACACGAGAAGCTGCTGAAGAACTCAATGTCGCCATTCTACAGTCGATCGGCATTTGACGCAAATTAAAAAGGTGAAAAAGCTCGGTAAGTGGGTGCTTCGTGAGCTGAGTGAGAATCAAAAAAATTGTGATTTTGAAGTGTCATCTCTTACTCTACACAACAAAAACCATTTCTCGATCAGATTGTGATGTGCGCCGAAAAGTGGATCTTATACGACAACCAGTGACAGCCAGCTCAGTGGTTGGACCGAGAAGCTCCAAAGCACTTCCCAAAGCCAAACTTGCACCAAAAAAAGGTCCTGGTCACTGTCTGGTGGTCTGTGCCGGTCTGATCCACTACAACTTTCTGAATCTCCACAAAACCATTACATCTGAGAAGTATGCTCAACAAATCCATGAGATGCTTTGAAAACTACAACGCCTGCAGCTGGCATTGGTCAACAGGAAGGGCCCAATTCTTCTCCACGACAACGCCCCACCACACGTCACACAACCAACACTTCAAAAGTGGAAAAATTGGGCTGCAAAGTTTTGCCTCATCCGCCATATTCACCTGACCTCTCACCAACCAACTGCCACTTCTTCAAGCATTTTGACAACTTTTTGCAGGGAAAACGCTTCCACAACCAGCAGGATGCAGAAAATGCTTTCCAAGAGTTTGTCAAATTCCAAAGCCTGGATTTTTATGCTACAGGAATAAACAAACTTATTTCTCATTGGCAAAAATGTGTTGATTGTAATGGTTCCTATTTTGGTTAATAAAGATGTGTTTGAGCCTAGTTATAATGATTTAAAATTCACGGTCCGAAACCGTAATTACCTTTGTACCAACCTAAGTCCCCTTATTATTAGTAAGAAACTTAATAGTAAAATGGAGTAATTATATATTTTAGATCATTAGACTCATTTAAAAACCACAGGTATAGCATGAAATTGACTAGAAACCCTATTTGGCAGGCAATCTTTGCAGTTGACAAAAAAGGAAAACTTAAAAGGAGTGTTAATGGCTTTTCCTTAGCACCCTCACTCACAATTTTAGTTGATTAAAAAATGGGTTGACATTGATTTCTATCAACATGTCACCCTTGCAAACCTCAGAGTGACTGAGTCTGATGGACAGTTTCTCTCACAGCCGCTTCCCTGGCTGTCACTCAGATGCGGCCTCTCACTGTGGGCTGCACATGGGCTGTGTGTGGCCCTGTGAGTCGGTCCCACCCCTGCCCGACAAGCCTGTAGCTTTGGTCGTCTTCCAGCGAGTGGCTCTCCCGCCTGTGTTTTGAACTCATGGAGGGGGAGGGGGAGTTTATGCGGAGAATCTAGGATCATGTGCATCTGATTTTATTTTTTTAATGGGCCTGGCCAAGGAAGAAAGAATGATTTGGTTCCTGTCTTGACTTGAAGACCCTCTGGGCCAGGCACACATTCCAGGGTAGACTCCAGGAGGGATGGGTGTGATGTGTCCATAGGGATCCAGGCGGGAAGGGGAGTGCTGGGAAGCAGGTCTGGGAGGGGGAATTGGGTGTCCCCAGCCAGCCCGTCTCAGGGGCCCATGTGGGACTCTTGGCCAGGCCTCTGTGCCCCTCCTGGCTGCATCTTCAGGACTAAGCTCTGATTTGTTTTTTTTTTTTTTTTAACTTACCCAAATTCCTTTCTAAAGGGTCTGGGGAGTCATGCCCTACAAATCCTAAATTCTCATCAGTGGGTTTTATTTAACCCTGTATATCATGACTTACTTTCCAATCTGACTCTGGCATAACAAGAAAATCAAAATGTTTTACTCCAAAATATATTTCCTTGTCGTACCTTGAAATTGCCCTGCAAGGTCACTTGTGGGAAAAATCCACATTCTGTAGAGAATCCTCTTCCCCCTTTGTTTTCCTTCTTTACCTTCTAGGTCCAGGAAATAATCAACTAAGATCCAGGCACCCTTTTAAGTCTGATAAAAAACAATTTACAACCTGCCTTCTCAAGTCTGCTATCTAAGAGCTTCCTCTGCACACTGAAACTTGGTCTCCACAATCCTTTATCTTAACCCCAACATTTCCTTTCTATCATCCCAGGTCTTCAGATAAACTCAACCAGTTGTCAACCAGAAGATGTTTAAATTTACCTATAGCCTGGAAGCCCCTCGCTTTGAGTTGTCGCACCTTTCTGAACCAAACCAATGTATTTCTTAAATGTATTTGATTGAAGTCTCATGCCTCCCTAAAATGTATAAAACCAAGCTGCGCCCCGACCACCTTGGACACATGTTCTCAGGACCTCCTGAGGGTTGTGTCACTCATTTGGCTCAGAATAAATCTCTTCAGATATTTTATAGAGTTTGACTCTTGTCAACTGTCTGCAAATAGGAGCTGCCCTCATGAGGGCATAGCCCAGGTGGGCCGCGCTGCTCCCTGCTGCTCAGCAGCCCTGTCGGAGCTGATGCTGCCTGTGTCCCGCAGCTGAGAGCAAGGGTCTCAACAGCACGGGTCCTCCGCCTGCACTCTGCCCTGGAGCTGGGCATCAGCCATGGTGTCAGGCGGCCACTCAGCATCCACACTCCCTCAGCGTCATGGGGAGGCTGGCTGCGGTCGGGAATCACGAGTGTTATCCATGTGGTCCTCTCTTTGCAGATGTGTGTGTGGCCGTGGTGTTTAAGTTGTGTCTGCTGCCTTGGGGGCCCTTTGGAAAGGCTCTTTCTCACAAAGAATGCGTCCTGTTCGCAAAGCCAGCTCATGCCTCCAAATGTAAACTCAAAACCCAATTAGCCCCTAAGCAAGTGGCCCACACTGTGTGTGACTCGCAACCCGACAGGATGTGATAAATGGGGCTGTAGCAGGGCAGGGCCACTCCCCAGCAAACAAGCGCCCCAGGTTTTCCCTTCTTCTATACCACTGCCCTGGAAGAGTTCTACCCATGAGGGCCCTCGGAGCCATCTCGACTAGAATGTTTAAGGAAGGACCCCGCGGGAGAAGACAGGGCTCCAGGAGGCGGCGGAGGCCTCTGTGGTGGCCAAGCAGGCCCCTCTGTGGTGGCCAAGCAGGCCCTGCGGGGCTGAGCTTCTGGGTTTTCCTGGGCCTGGGCTGCCATCTGGTTCCAGGGAGTGATTGTAACACTCCCAGCAGAGCTGCTGTTTCACGGGAAGGGCGTTCACAGGTGGTGAGGGTGGACAGTGAGGGGAAGACCAGTTCCAGTCTTTGGCAAATGCTGATAATAATGAAAATCATTTTAAAAATCATAGCAGGACAGACAAGTCACAGCTCTGGTTGGTCTTCACCTCCTGTCACTGTCTCATCCCTGCAGGGAGAGAAGGTTCACCTCCCTGGGGCTCTCCCAGCCCCGTGTCATGTGATGGGGCACTAGTCATGGTGCGGGAGGTTTCAGACCAGAGGGCAGGGTCCCTGCCAACCACCCGGAGCCACCCACCCGCCGCTGTTTAAAGCAGGGACTCGGTTCTCAAAGTGCAGGGGTCAGAGGTCACCAGAGGCTGCTGAAATCAGATAGGGTTGGAGGGCTGGCATGTTCGTATTTGGGGGAAGGAGGCAGGATCCCAGGGGATCCCGTCCTGCGTGCTGATACTTTACCACGAGGCAGCCGGGCCACATGCAGCTCTTCTGACTTTTCATCATGCTTCCTGAGCCAGAGCCATTTAAAAAAAATATGCTGAAATTTAAAAGGTAGTATTCACTCTAAAATTTTGTCGCTTAAAAATGTGACTTGAAGTATTCAGCAGGAAAATTGCCCCAAATTACTTGTTAAAAATAAAAGCTTGGCCAGGTGTGGTGACCCACACCTGTGGTCCCAGCTCCTTGAGAGGCCGAGGTGGGAGGATCAGATCGCTTGAGCCCAGGAGTTCGAAGCCAGCCTGGGCAACATAGCAAGACCCCGTCTCTGATACATACGTAAATAAAATAAAAGTTAAAACTCAAAGGGGAGGAACCTGAGATCCAATTTTAAATCCACCTGATGAGGAAAAAAAAAAAAGGAAACAGTCCAGGGACGTCACCGTAAACAGGCACCGCATCCACCAGGGGTCAGGAGTCAGGGCTCAGGGCTCTGGACCGGGCAAGACTCTGTTTTGCTTCCATTTTTGAAGCTGCTGGAAGTCCTGGCTGTTCAGAATTCCAGGCTTGAATTTCTAGTGTTCCCGGGACTGGGAAACAGCCCGGATGTGTGGAGTAAGAGGCAGCTCTTGGATTGCTGTGAACGTAGGGAAGCAAGGCTCTGCATCCTCTCCCAGCCTCTCTGCCTTCTGAATACAGCCCAGGAGCCTGGATGACTCACTTTCTGGAGCACATAGATAAGGAGGGGGTGGAGGGGAGAGGCCTTAGTTAATTAACATTCCTAGGAGTCTGAGGCTCCCTCTCCCAGCCCTGTTGTCTGGGTAGCAACATGCTGAACCCAGAGTGAGGACAGCTGGCTGCAGTGTCAGGGGCAGGACCTTTTATCGATGAGTTTAAAAAACAAAGCAGAAGCTGCCAGGTGCCTCCTTCGCATGTTGGCTCCCACGTGTCTTCCCCGTTCTCCCTCCCCACCCTGAGTGACACACGCTATGCTGCTTGAAAATAGCGCAGATGCATTTTGCTTCCCAGTGACACGTGGCCGGTAGTTCCCCAGGAGTAAACAATGTGGTCGTGCCCACGGGGGAAGAGCAGCTTAATTAGGCTCCCACCCCCACATGCAGAAGGCTTCCTCCATGGTTAGAATTTGCTGGGGCTGAGGGAGTCAGGGCTGGTTTTCTGCAGCCGCCTTGGAGCTAGGCGGTGTCATTTAAATGACCCTCAAAGCCCTACCTGGATGTCTTCATTGTGCCACACCAACGTTTATCCGAGCTCACTGGGCCCCACAGTGTGGCTGATAGTGAGGGACTGGGGGTGGGGGATCGTGAGGTGAGGGACAGCAACCCCTTCCCGTCCTTGTCTAGGCCTCTGAGACAGGCCCAAAGGACAGGCTCTTCTCTCTACTGTGGGTGATGGTCCTGGCTGGTCAGCTAGCACAGCCCCTCGCCTCCCTGCGCAGAGCCCCTCTCGCTGGACCGGCGTCAGTGCCCCACGGAGACTGGAAACCTGTTTCCAAGGTGTGGCTCTCTGGCTGGACCAAAATCAGTGAGGTGAGGGCCAGTTCCAGCCAGGGTGCCACCTCTGCCTTTTCTTATGTCCACTGGAAAAAATAAAGAGGGTGTTTGTCATCCCCTGTCTTTTGGGACTCGGGGTTCAGCGCAGGCCGGGGGAGGTTGTGTCTCTAGTGTTTGCTGAGCACAAAGCGTATGAAAGTGGGTAACACCTCAGAGGTGATGAGGGCTTGCTTTTTATAGCAGCCACGCTGGAACTCAGTGTCTGAGGAGACCTAGAGTGTTTGTTTGAATGTTTGAAAGAGACGTATCTGGTTAATGTGAGCAGAGGCTTGGAAATTTAGAGCACGCTCAACTGTATTTCAGTAGACTTATGACAGCAGCTACACATCCATCCGTTTTAGCATTCTCAGAGTATTCTAAAACATGGAGGGCCGGGCGCGGTGGCTCACGCCTGGAATCCCAGCACTTTGGGAGGCTGAGTCAGATGGATCACAAGGTCAGGAGTTCGAGACTGGCCTGGCCAACATGGTGAAACCCCGTCTCTACTAAAAATACAAAAATTTGCTGGGCATGGTGGTGGGTGCCTGTAATCCCAGCTACTCGGGAGGCCAAGACAGGAGAATTGCTTGAACCTGGGAGGCGGAGGTTGCAGTGAGCCAAGATCACGCCATTGCAATTTAGCCTGGGTGACAGAGCAAGACTCCGTCTCTAAAAAAAAATAAATAAAAACATGGAGTTCACAAAGTGGCATGAATAATCATGAAACGAAGTGACTTCAAAGTGTAATGGTTCTCACCCATGTAAGAATTCATGTTATTAAACAAATATAAATAAAAAATTGTGCACTGCATAAGTGACAGATAATTTTGTAGCATTTGTTAAAGTGCCATCATAGCCGCCTGTGAAAGAGGTCCCAGTAGGTGTCTGATTCTTGTTTAATGCCACAGCTTCTGAGACTCCGTTTGTTTCAGGCAGAGTGGACATTTCACTCGAGGTTTAATTTGCAGGAAGATCACATTCTGGCCATTTAATCTTCTGATGACAGACAGCTAACTGTTGATAAGGATAAAATGAAACCAGACATCGGTTTGCATGTGTCCAGTTGAGGGGAAAAAGGCCGAGGATGCTGTCAGGACACAGGCAGGCAACCTGTTTAGGGTGGGGAGGAGCAGTTCAGAGGGTGTAGCTTCCATTCCTGGCCCCAGCCTCCCTTCCTCTCCCCCCACCCCTGATCCCCCCCCACCCCTGATCCCACACCTCCCTTCCACTGCCCCCACCCCTGGTCCCAGCTTCCCTTCCACTCCCCCCACCCCTGATCCCACGCCTCCCTTCCACTCCTCCTACCCGTCTTCCATTCCTGGCCCCATGTCTCCCTTCCACTCCTCCCAGCTGTCTTGCACCCACTCTCTTTCCCCTCATTTCTCTTTTCCTTCCTCGATTAGCTCACCTTTCCCTTGACCTCCCGCTGCCGCTCCAGCCGTGTTCTCCGTCTCCTGGTCTGGGGCGTTGCGCTGCAGCCACAGGACCCCACTGTAGGAACCCACATCTCTGCAGGGAAATGTTTGCGGTGACTTTGTGTGTGGCTGGCTCGTCAGGGAACGGTGTGGAGGAGACCTGAAGGACAGCCCTTCCCCTTCCCTTTCTCTCTCCTCACTCCCCCCAACCCCGCCCAGCTCTGGGCCTCCCCAGGGCTGAGCAGAGGTGGCCGGCTCCACTCCTGACCTGGAGGCCCATCTGGCTTCTGGCTCCAGCCCCCTCTGCTGCCTTCTTTGTGTGTTTGTGATGGAATACGCATTCTGTGTGATGAGACTGTTATGGAGACGCAAGAGAACGTGAAGGTGAAGCCTGCTGACCTCGGGGTGGAGGGGTGGGGTGCTGAGAGCACTGAGAGCCGGTTGCCACCTTGGCTTCTGACAGGTCGGTGAGGCCACTGTGGATCAGGCTTTTAAGGTCGTGGGAAAATACACATAACAAACGTGCAACATCTTATCTAGATTTATGTGCACAGTTCAGTGCTTTAGCACGTTCACCTTGTGTCACCATCACCACTGACCCCCCACCCAGAACTTTCACTTCTTCCCAAACTGAAACTCTGTCCCCCTTAAATTCTCTTCTCCCTTCCCCCTTCCCTTAGACCCTGGCAGCCCCCATTCAACTTTCTGTCTCTAGGTATTTGTCAGCTCAAATGAATGACTCACACAGGATTTGTCCTTTTGTGACCAGCTCATTTCACTCAGCACAAAGTCCGAAAGGGTCCCCGTGCTGTAGCCTGTATGACTCCGCCGTTCCTTTGCATGGATATGCCACGTTTTGCTCACACATTCACCTGTTGAAGGACCCTTGGGTTGTTTCCTGCGGCAGCTTTTCCTGACACAAAGCTTCCCAAAAGGACTGGCCCCCTCAGGTGCCCCAAACTCGATTGCAGAAGACTGTGCTGTCACCTGCCTACTTCTACAGAGAGGCACCAACCTGGGGTGACATGTGCACTCTTGGCTTTGTAGTGTCCTGGCCCATCCCCCCCACCTGGCCAATCCCCTACACCTGGCCCACCTCTCCACATCTGGCTGATCCCCCCACACCTGGCCCGTCCCCCACACCTGGCCGATCCCCGCCCTTCACCTGGCTGAGGCCCCCCCTCCACCTGCCTAATCCTCCCCACCTGGCTGATCCCCCCACCTGGCCACACTGCCGCTCCTCCCCAGAGAGTTGTCCTTCTGTATTTACAGTTGATTAAAATCTTCCTTTCTCTGGGAATTCTTTACAGATTAATCTTCTTCCAAAGACAGCCCTAGCCTGTGCCTTTTCAGCAGTTGTGCTGTTTTGCAGGATGAATTCGCTCCTGTTTCTGTGTTGCTCTGTGAACATTCCCAAGTGGCTTCAGCTTGGAGCCCTGTTGCTCACACCTCTGGGGACCGGGGAAGGTGTTTGCCAGAGAGAGACAGAGTGTGTGGCCTTGAGGGCACCTTCTCCTTAGAAATCCCATTCCTTTCCCCTTCTCCCACTAAGGGCTCTCTGTGGGACGGCAGTGGCTGGGTGTGGAATTGGGTTTTGCTTTGCTTTCTCTCCCCAGCAGCTCTGGGCAGGCTGGCTCTGTGGGGGCCTGGGGGCGGCGCCTGCCTGGACTTTGAGTATTGAGAGGCTCGGAGCTCATTCTCAGCGGAGTTCCCGGTGGCCGCTACTTCTGAGCCTGGTCCTCTGGCCTTCTGCAGATGCTGGGAGCCACAGCACCCAGTGATAGACCTTTTGCTAGAGCTCCCATGAGAAGCATCCACCTTGGTGGGGCCTGAGCAAGTCCCTAGGCCCCAGGCATTCCCCGTCTGGTGGGAAGTGGGGGCTTTAGCAAGTCGCATCTCTCTCTACCCCTTCTGGTGAGCTCTGCTCTGACAGCTGTGGGAACCCGTGGGAATGCCCGCCTAGGTGCGTGTGGCCTGGCGTCTACCCAGATTCACTTCCTAGTTTTTCACTTCACGTGGCCCAGACACTCAGAAGGAACCACGAACCCAGTGGTCTGTGGTGGCTCTAGGGGCCTGTGGGGGCCACCACCTCTAGTCGCCTGGCAGGCATCCCCTCCACTTCTGGGAGGACAGGAGCCGGGACGGAGGGGGCAAGGAGGCCTCCTTGGACTGGGGCGCTCCACCTTCCACCGTGCTGGTCTTCACGCAGGGCCAGAGCCTGGCTCGGGGCTGGGTTTGCACTGAGCCAGGTCCTGACTCTCGCCCATGTCTTGGGCATGTCCATGGGGCTAGGCTGCTGGGGAGGGTGTGAGAGCAGGTTCCTCCCCAGGTCTCAGCCAGTGACAGGGCCCATCCTGGACTTGGGGGCTCTGTGTGAGTGGGGCAGTGGCAGCTCCTGCAGGGCCCAGGTGGGGTGTGGGTAGGTCGGGGAGTCTGCTGGCCTCCCAGCCTCCCTCAATTTCTGCATTCTAAAGATGGCTATGTGCAAAATAAAGGTGAAATGGTGGAGCAGTACCGGATCAGGTGGACAACCGGGAGCTGGAGGCCCATGCACCTGCACTTTCCCTGGGACGGGCAGAGGCTCCTGGTGTCCACCCACAGACACAGACCCATCGGCCTGCAGGGCCCATAGAGGCCATCGTTGGCCCTGGTGACGAGTGGGGGACACGAGCACGTTCCGAAATGAGGGGAGGCTTCTGTTGTGACCTTGACCAGGAAGAGAAAGGGAAACCAGGAGGAGAGCAGACGTGCTTCCGCCTCGAGGACGGCATTTGTTCAAGTGTAAAGAACGGAACGATCGGGACAAAATTTAAAATGCAAATATGGTCTCTTTTATTTGTAATAAAAGGCTGCTGGAAAGTAGGTGCAGGAGTGGCCCAAGTTGGCGTAATACTTTTTCTCCTAATCACATCCAACTTGTTTTTCTATTCTTATTTGAGAACATGCCCCCCCGCCCGCCCCCCGCCAGCGCAGGAGAGGCTCCTGGACTGAGCTGCATTACCTCCAAGCTGAGAGGGTTGGTCAAGAGGGCATGTCGGATTCTTTTGAAAACACATTTTAGAAAGCACCCTTTTAACAACTGAACATGATTTGGTTGAAAATAAACTTCCCCAGGTACTCTTGTGGTACATGTTTATGATTCTGATGCTTCTGGTCTGAATGTACAACCTTCACATTGTACATTACAAACACTGCTGTCAAGTTTACAGATTTTCATTTCATTTGCTAATTCATTTTCCACTTCTCTGCACTGCTCGTAAATCAGGCAAACAATAAACTGTCTAAACATATGATGATATTGAATTGATGAAGTTATGGTGGTAGGTGACAAAACAGTACATGTTGTGTGATGCCATTCCGAAAAAGTTTCAAACACATACCTGTGCATTAGAAATGATTGCCACATGGCCGGGCACGGTGGCTCACGCCTGTAACCCCAGCACTTTGGGAGACCGAGGCGGGTGGATCACCTGAGGTCAGGAGTTTGAGACCAGCCTGACCAACATGGTGAAACCCCATCTCTACTAGAAATACAAAAATTAGCTGAGCGTGGTGGTGCATGCCTGTAATCCCAGCTACTCAGGAGCCGAGTCAGGAGAATCACTTGAACCCAGGAGGCAGAGGTTGCAGTGAGCCAAGATTGCACCACTGCACTGCAGCCTGAGTGACAAGAGGGAAACTCCATCTCAAAAAATAAAAAAATAAATAAATAATTGCCACCACCCCCTGCCCTCCACCCCGCCAAGGCGTGAATGGGAGTTGTCTCTCCCCCTTTGCTATGTGAGTCTTTTTGCTTGAATTTATTTTGCTTTTCTGTAAAGAATACTCATTGCTTTTACCATTGGAGAAAAAGCATAAAAACAATATAAACATTAAAAGCACTTGGATTTTTTTGAAGCTTTAACAATTTTAAATTTCTTTTCAAGTGACAGTGTTCAACTCTGCTTTTTGTTTGTGCTCATGAAATTTTATTTGTTAGCCAGCCAAAACCGAGTGTTTCCAGTTAAATTTGCAACTCTTCTGCCTGTTCCAAACACAGCCTAAGCAAGAAGACAACTGTGTTGCCTGCCGTGAGTTTCATGTGAAATCCCCCCAGAGGGCAGCTGCCTCCGCTGGGGGTCCTCCCTCCCAGGTGTGTGCGGTGGGGATGGGAACCCACAGAGGCGGCACCAGCTACTTGCCACTTAGGTTCTTATAACTGCCCTCGAGAGATTGTCACTGGGTCCTGGATCCCTGGGTTTGGAGTAAACACTTAGCAGTTGGACCAGGGTGGGCTTGCAGACTGCACTTTTTTTTTTTTTTTTGAGACTGAGTTTCATCCTTGTCACCCAGGCTGGAGTGCAATAGCACGATCTTGGCTCACTGCAACCTCCGCCTTCCGGGTTCAAGTGATTCTCCTGACTCGGCTCCTGAGTAGCTGGGATTACAGGCATGCACCACCACCTCTTGCCTCATCTTCCTGAGTAGCTGGGATTACAGTTGCACGCCACCATTCCCAGCTAATTTTTTTTTTGTATTTTTAGTAGAGACACAGTTTTACCATGTTGGCCAGGCTGGTCTCAAACGTCTGACCTCAGGCTATCCACCTGCCTTAGCCTCCCAAAGTACCAGGATTACAGGCGTGAGCCACTGCGCCCGGCCTGCTTTTAAAATAGGACGTAGAGATTGAGGGAGGGTTAGGATTTCGACGATGGCTTTAACAGAAGAAGAGAAGATGCTGAAAGTCCGGCTTATTTGAACTGTGTGTGTGTGTGACTTTGAATTGCGTCAAATGCCATCTCAGTGAACAGTTGGAGGGGCCCTCAGGATGCCCTGTGATGCGCAGGTGTGACTTTGAATTGCGTCAGAGACCGTCTTGGTGAACCATCAGGGGCCCTCAGGACGCCCTGTGACACCCAGGCAGGAAATTACGATGGTGTGTCTCAGGTCTGCACACTGCACCAGAGGCAACACAAAAGCAAGTCAATATACAAAGACTCATGCCTCGCATGCCTTTTGTTATATTCTCACGCAATCTTCTGTTCATGACTTTGTTTTGAAACGCTTTTAAAGTGTAACATTAATTAACTTGTAGGCTGTGGGAATAATCCCATTTGCGGAATCAAAATAATGTATCCTTGATTCCAACTGTCAGAAGACAAAATTACAAAACATTTAGTTATAGATCTGATTGGATTTTATTTACAATTCCTTAACGGAGCAGCCTCCATTCTACATCATGAGAGCTCCCACTGGGCAGTGGCAGAACAGTATGTTTTGTAAGGTGGAAGCAAGGAAACAGAATAAGAAAAAAGCTGATGGTGAACTTCAGGTTACTTCTTTGTAGAGGGTAAAGCAGAGGGGACTTTGTTACGCGCTGACTCAGGTCAACAGAATCTCCTGTTTTTGAGAAAAACTGGTCTGTTTTGGGACCTGTCACTTCTGTAAAGTTCCATTTTGGTGACGTGGCATTGAGCAGAAGCAACTCCATTCCTATTTGGTCTGGTCTGTTGGGGCCTAGTGCTGGAGCCCAGTCCAAAACAACAGCCTCCCATAATTTAAAAAAAGTATTTCCATTTCATTTCTGGAAATTCAGCCTAAGAAAGTCGCAGCCCAAGTGTCCACAATCATATCAGAATGTTCTTTGCAGCAGTATCTGTTGTAGCAGTGAAAACATCTCAAGTCCGTGGATAAGGGATTGATTAAATACATTAATGACCATTCTGTTAATGGAAAGACCAAAGTCTGTAAACTATTTTAAAGAGGTGTATTCTGAGCCCGTCTGAGTGACTGTGGGCTGGGGAAACAGAGTCTGAGAAGGTGTGCCTGAGGCAGTCAGATCACAGTTTGGGTTTATATATTTTAGGGAGACAGGACTCACAGGCAAAGACACAAATTGGTGCGTGGAAGGTATACATCGCTTTAGCCCAGAAAGGTGGGGTTTCCTGAAACGAGTGTCACAGGCCATAGGTGGAGTTGGAGGTTCTTCAATGTGCGATTGGTTAAAGCAGTAAAGCTTTGTTGAAAGCCTGGAGCCAGTGGGAGTGTTTAGATGAGGAAACCCACGCCTGATGCGCGGGGTCAGGGTTACCTGTGGGGTGCGTTCACCTTCGTCTGCTGTGGCCGTGGGTCCTATGAGCCTGGGTTGAGGCAAAGAGGTTGTGGAGACCGGGGCTTTGTCACGCAGATGAAGCCTCCGGGTAGAGTCTGTTTTTTTTTTTTTGAGACAGAGTCTTGCTCTGTCGCCAGGCTGGAGTGCAGTGGTGTGATCTCAGCTCACTGCAGCCTCTGCCTCCCAGGTTCAAGCGATTCTCCTGCCTCAGCCTCCTGAGTAGCTGGGACTACAGGTGTGCGCCCAGCTAATTTTTGTATTTTTGTATTTTTCGTAGAGATGGGGTTTCACCATGTTGGCCAGGCTGGTCTCGGTCTCTTAACCTTGTGATCCACCCGCCTTGGCCTCTCAAAGTGCTGAGATTAGTCTTCTGTGATCTCTACTTTGACATCAGTACCTAAACTCCAAATGGGTGGGGCCAGGCATGTTCAACCTCCCTTATGTCGTGGCCGAGAGTTCAGTTTTGAAGGTGCCTCTGGGGTTCCTTTGGCCAAGAGGGGTCCGTTGTGTTAGTGGGGGCCGAGCTGGAATTTGGCTCTTGAAGTCAGAAGGTGAACCACAGGCCACTCCGCCGCCTCTAGGAGCTGCTGCCGCCAGCTGAACGCTACAGTTGCTGATCGGGAACAGGTGTGTGTAAGGCCAGTCCTCTGTCCAGTCAGAAGTGGAAGGGTCTGGGTTGTAAATCAGAGTTAGAACGGGTCCGATTGCTCCTCTCGTTACGGAGTTTAGCAAGAGTGTGTTTTTTTCTTGTAGCCTTAGGAATTTAGGAGGTTGCCGGAACCCTCTGCCCCGTAGGTAACTTTTGTTTCCTTAGTGTTAGGGTCCATTGTAGTCAAGAAAACTGTTTTGGTCTCTTAGATCACAAATGTTACAGGAAAGAAGCAGGAAGGAAGGCTGAAAAGAGAAAACGTACCTTTGCTCACTAAGCACACAAGAGGCTTTGTTCTCTCGAATGTGCATTTGGATATGTTGAGGGAAGCCGGGTGCTCCAGGTGGGGCCCAGAGGTGGTGTCACCCTGGCAGCACACCGCAGCGGTCACTGCTGAAGACACAGAAACAGCTTCCCGTGTTCTTGGACTTGACATCAAAGACAGAACGCGGATGTGGCCTGGGAGCGAGGAACGTGAAAGCCAGGAGTGGGGAAGTGGGAGGGTCCCACAAGACAGCAGAAGGGCCTGGGGTGAGTCCCAGGGTCAGTCATGGGACGCTGGTGCTCCCTCTCCCCCACGGCTGGGCTTCCCGGGGTCATGAACCTGTCTCCTGCTCGCCTCTTCTGGCCCCCAGCGAATGACGTTGCATATAACTGCTTTTTTAGAGTGTGAGGAAAAAGGCTGTTTCCCAAATTCAGATTAGTATGAGCAAAAAGAAGGAGACCACATAGGAGCCAGGATGTGAGGGCAGCCAGGAGGTGCACCAGGCTGTCAGCACCACAGCCGCTGGAAGTGCAAAGCCCAGGCTGTGGCGGACAAGGGGAGGCCGGCACACTGCCCACCGTGGGAGCTGTGGGGTCATTTTAATTTAAATATCCTGGGGCCACGTAACCCTGCAATCTGGAGGACACTACAGTTTGCAGAAACCAAACTCTGTATCAATGAAGGGTCAAACTCAGAATACTTGAGGAGATTTATTCTGAGCCAAATATGAGTGACCGTGGCCTGTGACACAGTCCTCAGGAGTCCTAAGAACATGTGCCAGGGTGGTCGGGGCACAGCTTGGTTTTATACATTTTAGGGAGACATGAGACATCAATCATTGTACAATGGTTTTGCCCAGAAATGCAGGACAACTCTAAGTGGGCCGGGGGTAGGGGGACCGGGGGGCGGGGGGAGAGGGTTTACAGGTTATAGGTAGATTTAAATTTTTTCTCATGGGCAGTTGGTTGAAAGACTTATCGGTAGAAAGAAATGTCTGGGTTGGGGTAAAGAGGTTGTGGAGACCAGGGCTTTATCAGGGTAGTGGGTTTCAGAGAGAATGAATAGATTATAAATGTTTCTCATCGGACTTAAGGTCTGTGCCGACGTTTGTGCTGGTCAGCCTTTCCTGAGTTCCAAAAGGAAGGAGGGGGTGACGAGGCATCTGAGTCCCATCAGGGCCGGAAGCAGGTTTTCAGGATAACTTTGGAGCGCCCTTGGCGGAGAGGGGGGCTCCATTCAGATGGGTGGGAGCCCTTCGAATTTTATTTGTGGTTTACATGTGTAAAATACTTTAGAAAGATTTATTCTGAGACAATATGAGTGACTGTGGCTTGGAAAAACACAAACCTGAGAAGCATCGAGGAAGTGGTCCAAGGTGGTCGGGCTGGTTGGATGTTATACAGGAGTCATAGGAAAGACGTGAATCAACGCGTGGAAGGTCGACGTGGCTCAGCTGGAAAGGCAGAATGACTTGAAGTAAAGTAGGCGGATTCAGAAATGCTTTACTTTTTTCTTTTTAAGTATTTTTTTTTTCAGAGATTCTTTAATTTGCAGTTGATTAAAGGAGTAAGGTTCTATCTAAAACTTGGAGTCAACAGAAAGGAATGTTTAAGATAAGCAGGTCCTGTCAGAGTCAGCCGCAGGGTCAAAGAGCCCTGTTTAGCAGGACTGATGCCCGCAGGCAGGACTTAACCCTCATCTGGAATGGCCCTGGGCCCTGTTTATAGTTTGGCATCTTAGTGCCACAGAATCTGTTTTTTTTTTTCTTCGACCCTGTGAGCCTGGGTTGACGTAAAGAGGTTGTGGAGACCAGGGCTTTATCACGCAGATGATGTCTTATTGCCACAGAGTTCCCCACCCCCACCTGCCCCCACTCTTGTCATTCAGGCTGGAATGCAGTGGCGCGATCTCGGATCACTGCAACCTCCGCCTGCCGGGTTCAAGCTATTCTCCTGCTTCAGCCTCTTGAGTAGCTGGGATTACAGGCACACACCACCACACCTGACTAACTTTTGTATTTTAGTGGAGACGGGGGTCTCAAACTCCTAACCTCAGGTGATCCGCCTGCCTTGTCCTCCGCAAGTGCTGGGATTACAGGCGTGAGCCACCACGCCTGGCCAGAGTGTATTCTGTTTGTTGTACGATCTCTGTTTTGATGTTAATGCTGGTCAGTTGTGTCTAAACTCCAAAAGGGAGGGGGGTAGAAGGAGGTATGTCTAACCTCTGTCATGGCTGGGAGCTCAGTTTTTAGGATTTTTCTGGGGTTCCCTTGGCCAAGAGGGGATCCATTCAGTCGGTGGGGCTTAGGATTTTATTTTTTGTTTGCAAGTTGAATGTCTAGGCAGCTGACTGAAGGTTATTTGATGAAGCCAAATGCCTGGATGCCCCCAAAGTGTGCATATCTGGTCCTCTGTCTCTCCTGAAACCCGGAGGCCCTCAGGGTCTGTGGATTCCCGGGAACGCTCGTGTCACACGGGCTCGGGTGGCATGTGCGGGGACATACCACTTAATGTACGTACAAGCCTGTCGTGTGGCGCAGTTGATCTCAATTTTTAAATAAAGAAGATGAGGCATCGCCCCCTCCATGGTCCCTGCCGACACCTCTCACCAGCACCTACTGCCTGGGTGTGGACCAGCCCCCATCGCCCCCTTCACTCCCTTCGCCCCTATTGCCCCCTTCTCCCCCATCGCTGCCTTCGCCCCCTTTGCCCCCATCGGCGCCATTGCCCCATTCCGACGCTGCATGCCCTGAGTTCACGTGGACCCCGCAGGTTAGGGGCTCTGTCTCCCAAGACGGCCTGCTTCAGACACAGCCACAAGTCTCAGGGGCCACCCACAGTTCTGGGCACCTGCTATAAACGTCAGGGAGGGCCCTGTGACTCAGGGTTGACGATTTACTGGAAGGACTCACGGAACTCAGGAGGTCACTGTGTTGAGGACAAGGGGCTTATGATGCGTGGGAGCAATGCGAGGGGTCCACTGGGAGCCCCCTGTCCCCGTGGAGCTGTCACGTGGCCCTCCTCCCTCCTCCCTCCTCCAGAACCGTGTATGTGCGGCAGCCAGGAATCGTGCACCCAGAGTTTCATCAGAATCTCATCACTGCACCAGGGTCTCATCACACTATTGGCCAAGAGATTGAGCTCAGTCTCCAGTGCTTCCCTTCTCCCCACAGGTCAGAGGTTAGGCTGGGGATGGAAGCTGCAGCCCTGTCCTGGGATGAGGCCGGCCCCCCCAGGAAGCTGTTTGGGGCCCACCTCGAGTCTCCTCATTAGCATAAACTCAGGTGTGGTCCACAGGGGCTTTTGGTGAGCAACAGAAACACTCCTGTCATGTGGAAAATTCCAAGGGTTTTGAAGCATGCCAGGCACTGGAACAGAGGTCAGGTATGTTCCTCATTCCACCACGGAGCCAGGGTCTGACCCAAGTGTTTCTGTTTCCAAAGGTGATCTGCCTTCCTCTGGGACCCTGTGGCCATGCCTGTGGTCCCTGTGTGGGCTGGGCTGTAGCCTGGGGCCTGGTCCCCATGTCATTTTCTTCTCCCTTGGGGTAGATTGTCTGTGGGCCTGGTGTGGGACCAATAGCTGATAGCCGACGCCTCTTTCAGTAGGTTGCTGGCCATGCATACCTGGGGGAAGACTTGAACTCTAGCCCTCCCTCAACCCTGTTCTGAGTCACAAGAGACACTGCAAACCCCCCTTGTGGGAGCTGACTCAGGCTCGGGCTGGGCTCCAGGCAGTGGGGTGGGGACAGACAGGTAAACCTGTGATCATGATACGATGTGGACCTCCCATGGTCAAGGTGAATCCCAAATGCTTTGGGAACAGAGTGACCAAAAGAAGACCCCTGGGGAGCAGACGAGGTGCAGGCAGAGGCATCACCCCCCCCCCCCCCCCCCCCGCTCTCTCTGCTCTCAGCCGTCACCAGCCCTCACCAGCCCACTGCTTGGGCATGCACCAGCCACCTTCGCCCCCATCACCTGGCCCCTGCCACCTGGATTTCTCACCCGCTGCCTTCACTCACCTCTCCCCGCACCAGCCAGGAGTGACAGGCTGCATCTGCACACGGCTGGCTCTACCTGGGTGCCCAGGAGTGACTGGCACAAGTGTGTGCTCAATGTGCTTAATGCCTCTAACGACCAAGTGTGGGGAGCTTTTTTCGTGTGTAATAATGAAATAGCTCAGATGTAAGCAGAACAGATGCACCAGCCCTCCCATGCCCCAGCCAGTGAGTGTGTGGCTACAGCTGTGGCTGCAAAGTCCCCATCCCTGGAGCTCCTTGGACAGGAGAAGCTTCTATTTGTGGAGGATGATTAAGGACAACGTCCATGAGGGTGGCCTGTTGGTTACAGGAGGCTGAGGTTTGGAATGGATCCTTGCGTGCAGGTGAGAATGATAGAAATGGGTGAAGGAGGCCGAGAGAGACTCAGGAGCCCCTCCCCGGCAGCTGAGGTGACCAGGGTGCCCTTGAAGGACGCTCTCAGAGCAAGGTGCTGGGGAGGGGGCGGGAAGCGGTGGCCCTGGGGCCTGCTCGCTGCACCTCTGTGCCAAGCAAGCTTTGTGCTTTTAGTTTTCACCCACTCTGCTTCTGTAAACGCAGCTGGTGTCTAGGGAGTCACAATCGGTCCTTAAAAAGAGGAGGCTTCTCTGAAGGGAATAGTGTGTGTCACCAGGAGGTGAATGCTGGGGATGGGGCATGGCGTGTGTGCAGGGAGGGGCCGGGGGCATAGCGCATGTGTGGGGAGAGGGGCCGGGGGGCACAGTCTTCATGCAGGGAGAGGGGCCGGGGGGCACAGTGTGCATGCAAAGAGGCCTGGGGGGCACTGCATGCGTGCAGGGAGAGGAGCCAGGGAGGAAGCACGTGCGTGCAGGGAGAGGGGCCAGAGGGCACAGTCTGTGTGCAGGGAGAGAGGCCGGGAGGCACAGCGTGCATGCAAAGAGAAGGCCTGGGGGGCACTGCATGCGTGCAGGGAGAGGGACTGTGGGGAAACACAGTCTGCATGCAGGGAGAGGGGCTATGGGGTACCATCTGTCTGCAGGGAGAAGGGCCAGGGGGCAAATGATAGGTGTTGGGGGACAGGCCTGAAGGCAGTTGTACTTCCAAGAGCTTTTCCCGGCAGATTCCCAGATCTGCAGGTGAATGAGGTAAAGGAGCCCACGGGGGCCGTCTGGATGGCAGCTCCTGACCATCTCCATCTGTGCTGCTGCCATGTCCTCTCCAGCCGGGGGTGCTGCAGATGCTGGGGGACAGAAGACAGCCAATCAAATGCCTGGCTTTGCAAACTGGAGAAGAAGTCCATTACTTTTGCAATTTGAAGGGCTCACAGGAGCAGAAAATTAATGGTGAAGAGTGTTATAAAATTATTGGATATAGTGCCTTAACTTGTAAACTTCAAGCTGAAAGTGTGACATGAGAAAGGTACAAGCAGAATAAAAAATGCACCACCTAATGCTACTGTAGGTCCTCTGAGTAAATAATTGTAAAGACATCTTCCTTGGGACATGGCTAATAGGGAAAAGTCTCATAGAAAACTTTGGGGACATTGCAAATTTTTTGTCTCATATACAGCTTTACAATTCTTGCATAGCATATGTGAATTTCTTACTGTAACTTGGGGTTGTAGGTAATGGTAAATCTGAACGCTGCTGCTGCTGCTTTTTTTTTTTTTCTTGAGATAGATTTTTGCTCTGTCGCCCAGGCTGGAGTGCAGCGGCACAGTCTGGGCTCACCGCAACCTCCGCCTCCCAGGGTCAAGCAATTCTTCTGCCTCTGTCTCCCAAGTAGCTGGGATTACAGGCATGTGCCACCATGCCTGGCTAATTTTGTACTTTTAGGAGAGATGGGGTTTCACCATGTTGGCCAGGCTGGTCTCAAACTCCTGACCTCAGGTGATCTGCACGCCTTGGCCTCCCAAAGTGCTGGGATTACAGGCGTGAGTCACCGTGCCCTACTGAACGCTGTTTCTAGTGATAACTTGCTGCTCTATTTTTAGCAAGTTTAACTGCTATATTACTTTCTTCAACCAGTAATTACTGAGAATCTGCTATAGGCAGGTTCTGGAAACACAGGAAACAAAGCAAACAACAGAAATAAGAATTGTTTTTTTCCTGGTAGGAATTTAAAATCTAGTGGGAGCAGCAGTCTCTTTCCAAAAAAAAAAAAAAACAAAACACTGATAAATGCCACAGGTGACTCTAGAGAACACTGCTTTTGTTATTTGCACATGAGGGAACCAGGCTGCCCGAGGTGGAGGGGCTCCACACACTGTGCAGGGCCCGCACAGGCCCCATTTGTCAGGCAGAGGTAGTCCCTGCCCATTTTCTTGAGGGCTGGTGGCTGCCTGGGAAATTCACCTGACACCAGATTGAAATGCAAATCGGCTTTCATCTGTTTCTGGAGCTAAACTCTGGCTGCGTGCAGCCTGCCACGCAGCTCGGGGACTCTGGCGCTGGGCGAGGAACTCGGCTCCGGGTGCATCTTGTTAAAGGCTGAGCCCCATTTGTCACATGTGTTGCAGAAGCGAATTCTCTGTGTAACTCAGAACTCAGAGTGAATGAGAGATCGATCCATGTAGGGTTCCAGCAAGGGCCGTGTCTGGTGAGCAGGGGAAAAACAACCCTTTTTTGTAGACCAGGGGCTGGCAACCTTTTTCTGAAAAGGGCAGATAGTGAATGTTGTAGGCTTATGGGACCTTGAGGTCTGCGCACCTGCTCACATCTGCCATCGTAGCAGGAAACAGGCCACAGAGAAAATGGAATGAGGGAGTGTGGCTGGTGCCAGTTAACTTTATTTACAAAGCCAGTCACTGACTCTTACCCAGATAACTGGACTGCTGGACCCAACATGGAGGGGCCGTGAGACTGCGGACTGCCTCCCTGTGTTACCTGTATGTACCGCGTTGTCAGTATCCATGCATGGAGGGGCCGTGAGACTGTGTGGCCTGCCTCCCTGTGTTACCTGCATGTACTACGTTATCAGTATCCACACGTGGAGGGGCCGTGAGACTGTGCAGACTGCCTCCCTGTGTTACCTGCATGTACTACGTTATCAGTATCCACACGTGGAGGGGCCGTGAGACTGTGCAGACTGCCTCCCTGTGTTACCTGTATGTACCGCGTTGTCAGTATCCACGCATGCAGGGGCCGTGAGACTGTGCGGACTGCCTCCCTGTGTTACCTGTATGTACCGCCTTATTAGTATCTACGGAGCTTTAACTACAAATATTCCGTGATCACTTACCTCTGCTGTTCCTCTTCTCCTTTTCTATCTTGATATAGTTATGGACTGATTGGATTTATTGAATGGATATACAAACAGTTCAAAATTCAAAGCTAAGAGAATACACAGTGGCCGCTGCCCTCTGCTAGTGGCTTCCCTCCTGGGTGTGGCCCACTGCAAACTCCACCGCGGCCCGTGTGCGTGTGACAAGCAAATGCAGTGACCGGAGGCTTGACTAAAGCAGGTTTTCACATTGGCGACATTTAGGATGGTTAGTTTTTTAACACATTTAAAGCAAAGGCTTTGTTCTCTGTTCAGAGTCCAGGAAAGGATCCTGACATCTTAAGAATCTGAGTGACAAAATCGGTGAACCTGAGTGAAAATTTAGAATGGGAAGGCATTTCTGTTAGCGTATCATCCCGGGTGCTCCTGGACGCAGGACTCTCCACACGTCTGGTTGGTGGTCCGCTCATTTCTGATTGAGCCTGACCTTATGACAGGCCACCTTGTTAACAATTGGATGTCGTTTTTATCACTCTTTACTACGTTTGCTTTCCCACCCCTGCTGTTTCCATGGGTTTATCCGACTGTGCCCACTGAGGCAGCACAGTCCCCCCGCCTCGGCATATGGGCCTGGAGTATCTAACGCGTCCGAGTGTGAACGGTGTCAGAAGGCACTGAGGCAGCGCAGTCCCCACCTCGGCATATGGGCCCGGAGTATCTAACAGGTCCGAGTGTGAACGGTGTCAGAAGGCACTGAGGCAGCGCGGTCCCCACCTCGGCATTGCGGACCTGGAGTATCTAACTCATCTGAGTCTCGGCATTGCGGACCTGGAGTATCTAACTCATCTGAGTGTGAACAGTGTCAGAAGGCACTGAGGCAGAACACTCCCCCCTCGGCATTGCGGACCTGGAGTATGTAACATGTCCGAGTGTGAACAGTGTCAGAAGGCATTGCCACAGCGTTGCTGCTATTTTTAGTGTCCTGCTATCTTTAGCTGATGGAGTCAGGCCACGGTGAGGCCAGCAGGCCGCTGAATCTCATGGAGGCTTCAGAAGTTGTGACGCTGGCCCCTTGGCTCGCGGGAAAGCTGCGAGGAAAAAAACGCGCAAACTCTTACTGTTGTCAGTGATCAATCTGATTGGAATCAAACGGGGAATGGTTGTTACTTTTAAATGGCTCCTGACAATGGTTTGGCCAGGGCTTAGACCTAACAGTAATACTTACTCCTCCAATAGCCAAAGCTTGAATTTAGGAAAATGGGCAGCATAATTTTTAGTTATAGATTTGGGAGCTGGGAGGGTGCAGAGTCTCATCTCTGTGTCCATGCTAAGTGCAGCTTCTGATGATGGTGGAGGGCGAGTTTCTTCATGGGACATAAAACAGCCCGTGGGAACCCTTCGCAGTGGCCCACGTAGACCACGGACCACGTGGGAGCCGTGGGGCTGGTGGCCGGGAAGGGGGCATCCTGCAGTCACCTGGCAAGGGCGACCTCGGAGGAGTCCAGTCTGCTAGGACACGGCAGCCGCAGAGCTTCTGTACCGGAGGCGATGCCGTTTTCTTTATTTGCGTGGATCTGTGATTCACGTGGATCTGTGAAGCCTCATGGAGGCCAGAGGACGCGCATTGATGAGGGAAGGTGAGGCTGGCAAATTCCTGGCATGGAACAGTTTGTTCTCAAAGAGCCAGCTGAGCCCACAGCAGTTTGTAATCTGGAACCTCGTGGCTAGCATGTGATGTGAGGATCTCCCCCGCTGATGCGTGAATAACTCCTGAAACATCCCTGTTCTCTAGTAACACGGTGCTAGGCATGGGATGCACAGCCGCTTCCCAGGAAACCCCACGGCGTGAGCACCGGGTGCCTGTGCAGGTGCGGGAGGGCGGGGCTCCAGTGCGGAGTCTGCTCAGGGCCTCCTGGTGAAATTGCGCCCTTCGGGACACACTGCTGGGTCCGGTCACATGAGCCCAGCGTGGCAGATCGTGGATTTGTAAATGAACCTTAGAAGGTGAGGTTTTTAGGCTTTCAGATATTTGGGGGGAAAGGGTAGAAAACCTGCCCCCAGGGGGCCTGAATGAATCAAGTCACGCTGCTGAGCAGGGAGGATTTTCAGAATTAGATGCCGCTGTGACGGCAGTGGGTCGGGGGTGGGGTGGGAGGAAGTGTGTCTTCAGGCAGCACTTTCTCATGGGACAGGTGTTCTTTCCGTAGACAGTCTATTTATTTATTTATTTTTTGAGACAGCGTCTCGCTCAGTTACCCAGGCTGGAGTGCTGTGGCGCGATCTCTGCTCACTTGAACCTCTGCCTCCCAGGCTCAAGTGCTTCTCCTGCCTCAGCCTCCCAAGTAGCTGGGATTACAGGTGCCCGCCACCACACCCAGATAATTTTCGTGTTTGTAGTAGAGACGGTTTCACCATGTTGGCCAGGCTGTTCTCGAACTCCTGACCTCCAGTGATCCACCCTCCTTAGCCTCCAAAGTGCTCCAGTGATCCGCCCGCCTTGGCCTCCCAAAGTGCTGGGATTACAGGCGTGAGCTACTGTGCCCAGCCTCCTATACAGTCTATCTTAGATAAAACATGAAGGGTTAGCTTTGTTACTAAAGAAAACAGGTTAGCTTTCTTACTAAAGAAAACAGAAATGCCATCTAAGCAGAAATAGAAACTAAGTATCAGAACTCCTGGCGATGACTGCGCCACACGCTTCATTCCCAGTCCATTCCCAGCCAGGAGTCCACAGCCCAAGTCTCATTCCAGCCAGCTGAGGTTCTGTAGTTGATAATCAATTGCACGGCACTCACCGGTTTTCTGTTTTATTTATGAGTAAAGTTTTAAGTGTGACGATGTAAGTGAAAATTCAAGAGTGGGAATTGGATATGCATCGACTGCCTGTCGATGGCCCAGCAGGTACTGCTGTCCCCAAGGAAGGTGCGGGAGGAGACAGTGGGTGTCACTCATGTTCATGGCTGTCCCACAAGGCCTATCACGTCCTATCCTGTGAGACATACAACAACCTATGCTACAAACATATCACATCCTATCCTTCAAAAAATATCCCATCTTGCCCTATGAGACTCTAGGAGCAGGTGCAGAAGTGCAGGTAAGGGCAAAGGCAGGTGAGGAAGGTAGCAGTGGCCTGACAGGTGCTTGGGACAGTGGGAGTCCCAGCAGTATGTGGGGAAAACCTACTAGATGGTGGAGAAATCGGGGTGGGGGGACAGGTGGCCCACGTTCCAGCGTGGGAAGGCATGGTGCATGGGCACTGGCCTCCCCAGGTGAGACAGTGGCCTGCGGCGGTGTCCTGCGCACACCTGCACCTACGGTGTTGTGCAGTGAATAAAAGGCTCCAGCGTGAGTTCGGTCCTGTTGGGAAGTCTGTCGGGGGTTTTAGGGACATAACTACATCCCAAGCAGCTCCTCCATTCAGGGCCCATGACAGTCTGGAGTCTGAGGAGCCACAGACCACCTTCTGGTTCATCCATTGCACTCAGAGGTGGGCAACTTTAAACGTTTCTAAATTAAAGTCTGACTTACTGTAGAATAGAATGAAAACTTTGCACAAAAATGTAAGAATATGTACAAAAACAAAAAGAAATAATGTGTTGTAGTGGGTGATTAGAAGTCCTGAGACAGTGAATCTCTCTCTGCCCGTCCTCTTCTTTCTCACTCCCTGCTTCCCTCTGTCTCCAGCTGTCTCTTTCCAGCTGCATCTCCCTCCATCTGTCTCTCTCCAGCTCTTTCTCCAGCTCTGTCTCTCTGCAGCTCCATCTCTCTGCAGCTCCATCTCTCTCCAGCTGCATCTCTCTCCATCTGTCTCTCTCCAGCTCTGTCTCTCTCCTGCACCATCTCTCTCCTGCTCCATCTCTCTCCAGCTGCATCTCTCTCCATTTTCTTTTCTGGCCTTTGTGGTTAAACTTGAGAATAAAAGCACTTACAAATTTATTTTATGACCATATCTGCCTCTAGTTTGTTTGTTTGTTTATTTATTTTGAGACAGAATCTCGCTTTGTTGCTCAGGCTGGAGTGGAGTGGTGCGGTCTTGGCTCACTGCAACCTCCCCCTCCCAGGTTCAAGCGATTCTCATGCCTCATCCTCCCGAGTATCTGGGACTGCAGGCGCATGCCACCATGCCTGGCTAGTTTTTGTATTTTCAGTCGAGATAGGGTTTCGCCATATTGGCCAGGCTGGTCTCGAACTCCTGACATCAGGTGATCCACCTGCCTCAGCCTCCCAAGGTGCCGTGATTACAGGTGTGAGTCACTGCACCCGGCCGGCTTCTGTCTCTAGTTTAATTAGTACTTATGTTTTATTTAGGTGGCAGGTGTTGAATTACAGTTTTGATTAAAACCCTTCTATTTTAGAGTTGGAGCACAGGTTTACAAGTTATATAAAGATTTCTGTACATGTTTTTCTTCTAAAAATACATTGCATTGTTAAATTGGGCATTAGAAGCACAATGATACATTTCGTAAAGAATTAACTATACGGCCAAACACTATTAATATTTAACAAGGCATCTGCTTTTCTCCTTGTCCATGCACTTCCCCACAAAAGCAGAGAGGAGAAGCTGAACATGGCTTGGGGGCATACGGCGCGGGGCACAGCATCTCCGCTTTACTTAAAAGTGAGCGGCGGGTGGAGGATTCAGGCACACTGAACGTGCAGGGCACACACAGGATCCTGCTGTGCAGATGCAGGACCCGCAGTGGGGACAGGATGAATAGGACTGTAGAGCTTGCTTGATGCAGAGATTCTAGGCAAGAATGCGAAAGCCTCAGGTGTTAAGTTTTACTGTTTTTTACTAACACTGGATATTAATATAAAACAGCTTCGACATATTTTCATTTGTATTTCACGTCTTGATGGTTAAGAGTTGAGCTGTTGAGCTTAGTTTCATTGTTGATTGGCTTTCTGCTGAAAAGCTAACAGGTTGAATGGTTTTTTTTTTTTTTTTTTTTGAGACAGAGTCTCGCTCTGTCACCCAGGCTGGAGTGCAGTGGCGCAATCTCGGCTCACTGCAAGCTCCGCCTCCCGGGTTCACGCCATTCTCCTGCCTCAGCCTCTCCGAGTAGCTGGGACTACAGGCGCCCGCCACCGCGCCCGGCTAATTTTTTGTGTTTTTTTAGTAGAGACGGGGTTTCACCGTGGTCTCGATCTCCTGACCTCGTGATCCGCCCGCCTCGGCCTCCCAAAGTGCTGGGATTACAAGCGTGAGCCACCGCGCCCGGCCGAATGGTTTGTTAAATCTCGAACCTTCGAGGTAGGCCCACGTTATCACATTAAACTCACAAATGTGGATCACAAGTGAAGGAATATTGCACAGAATTTTTTTTCCTTTCCTTATAAAATGCATTAGTCCATGCAAATAGACACGACTTTAGGGGGAAAAAAATCATATATTTAAAATACATTAAGTCTATCCTATATTTGGTTTCTGTTTTGTCTGAGAGCTCCAGAGATTCCTTGCTGACATTGTCCAAGTCAGTGGACGGCCAGATCTCATTTTTCTGACTCAATTCTGTGATTCTTGTCTTCAGAGCTGCTTGGATTATTTAGCAGTGGTTCTCTCTTTCCTTTTCTTTCCAGTCTTAAATTGGCAGTTCTATGTTTCACTGATCGGTCATTTGTTAAACAAAAACTCATTGAGTTTCTATTAATACCATTAAACCAGGCTTTTGTGTTACTTAGTTATCGAGAAAATGATTTCATCTGGGTTAATGAGCTAAAGTGGCATGGTAGACAGTGAGCCACCAGGAGAGTGGGTGCTCCTGAGCTTCACTAACTGTGCTGCTTCCAGCTGATAATGAGGTTTTGTTTGAGAAACTAAGCCCTCTGGACGTGGCCTCCCAGCAGGATGGACATGCGAGTTCAGCTGTTCCCCTGCTTGGCTTTTAATTGGTGCTGGGATGAGGCAGGTGCAGGGCGCGGGTGAGGACCTTGAAATACTTGAGAAAAGGGCCTTTCCTGCAACTTGGTTAAGAAACCGTTGTAATCACAATAATATTGGACTGAAAGAGGTTGATCTTCATGGAATTTTAGTAACCCGAAGTTTAAGACAGGAGTGAAATTTCTTGTCTTTATTTCTAATTTGCAAACTGGAAAAGTGAGTCTGGGCAGAAATTGGGCTTCCAGTGCCTGTCGGTGACCTCAGCCATCAGCCGCCGTGGAACTGCAGGCTGCCCGGAGAGTCAAACCCTGACTGTATTGGACTCAAAAAATAAGTATCAGTGACAAATGCACACTTTGAAAATGTAACCCAATGCTTTCACACTCCTCTGTACTTTTCGTAAATTAGTGGTTTTCAAAGTGGATAACAATATGAATATTTCTCTTTTTCAGTGATACTGTTTTTCTTGACACCACAAAACTATCCTATACCCTGTACTTGGCTCACCTGCCCTCATAGCCGCACGTGGGGGGAATGGTGGGGTGGCAGGTGCCTCCTCCTGAGGCAGCAACCCCAAAAGGTAAGCATGGTTCTGCCCACGCCCCCATTTCCAGCAGGCCATGTCAGCGGTAGGACCATGGATACTGACTGGCGAAGAGGAGTGCCAAGAGACAGAGAAGACGGCTGCCCGCTGGGGCTTCTAGTCTCCCTTCCAGGAAGGATTTGAAGTAGCTGACACAATTAAATGCAACATAAAAGAGGACTTTTTTTAAAAAAAAGAAAAAAACTGAGAAAAATGTTAGCAGACGTCTGGGATGGATTTAGCTGCGCGTTTTCTGGCAGTGAAGGTAAAAAAGGAAATCTCCATCTGGGTCTAATAAAAGGCACTCCATAGATACACTGGGGAAAATAAACTTTTTCATTCAAGGGAGAATTAATTATAGAAGGACACTGGGAAATCTAAATACCATAAACGGGTTTTGCTAACGTTTCAAGAACGTTGAGATTAAGTTTTTTTCCGTTAAATAAAAAGTTGATTTCTGTGAGTGCCCCGAAAGCCCGGCATTGCATGGCAGCCTAGCGAGACAGCCTTCCGTGTGGCTGATGGAGGCTGTTTCTGATTACCTGAGCTCACACAAGGGCAGCAATTACAGAACCCATAGCAGTGATTTCTACGGGTTTGTCAACAGAACTTCTTCTCAAAGCATTTTATTTGTATAAATTTATAAATTCTAAGTCTTAACATTACTTAGTATGAATTCAGTGAAAAAGTAAGACTTTAGCGAACACAAAATCTGCAGGGAGAGGTTATGCTGCTTGCTGGAGTCAATCTGTTCATTTCCAGGTTCCGTTTTGGTTGCATTGTGTAGTGGAAACCTTCACTCGCGCAGATAAGAAGTCCTAAGTGGTCACAGGGCTTAGAACCCTGCACCGTGCATCCTCAAATAGCTCCAGAACCTTGACAGAGGCATTACGGAGTTGAACTCACCAGCCATTGCGTGATTCACCTAACATCGCTTACATTTCTCAGTGTAAAGTTAAGCAGCGCACCAAACCTTTCAGCAGTCGCTAAGTTGGGCTCCGCACTAAGGGGCACCTGACTTCTACGAGGTGCATCCAAGTCCCATGGTCCGTGTGCTCCTCCGTGCCTCCGTGTGCGCATGCTCTGGTGTCGGGCCACCTCCCGCACCTCTGTCTGCGCATGCCCAGAGCCTGTGCAGGGCCTCCGTGTGCGCATGTCCAGAGCAGGTGCAGGGCCTCCTCCCGTGCCTTTGTGTTCGCGTGCCCAGAGCAGGTGCAGAGTCCCTTTGACCTTGCTCAAGGAGCGCACAGGTGTGGACCATGGTGCCAGGATGCGGGTTGTGAGGGTGGCATGGACAGAGGGTGAGAACTCGAGCCCTGATCCAACCACACTGTTTGAACTTGACCCTATCGCTTAGCACATGTTTTATCTTTGGCATGTTATCTATTTTTTCTTAGCTTTGGTTTGCTTGTCTCTAAAACGGGGATTATATGGCACCTTCATGGGAATCGCATGATGATCAATAAGAAACCCATATAGAGCTGCTAAATAGTGTCTGACACATAGGAACACACAAAATCATCTAACTTTATAGGAAAAGATGTTATCACTGTGTTTTCTGGGGTGGCCTGGAGCTTTCCGCCTGCGGTAGCATCTCAGCAACAAAGCGTTATCTTACATGTGCTTCACGTTCTAGAATATAAGGGGCCTGAGCCACTGATGCTGTTCAGCCAGGAGCACCAGGTGAAAGAAGAGAGCTGCTGATGAGAAGTCCTGATCTTTCTCCTCCCAGTTAAATTAAAGTGTGTGTTGTTTCCAGCATGCCAGAATTATATTTGTAATACAATTGAGTGTGCAGGTTTTCTATATTGAGTACATTTTGGAAATCTGTCCCCTAGTGGCATGCATCTAATGCACTGTCCATTTTAGGCAGAGATGACAATAAATATATTACTAAACTTACATTAAGACTAAAATTAAAATTAAACTAGATTTAAATTAAAAACTTTTGTGCTTCAAAGGACGCCATTATGAAATTGAAAAGAAAATCCACAGGACGGGAGAGATGATTGGCAGAGAACAGGTCTGGTCAGGGATTTGTATCCAGGGCAGTGTTGGAAGGCTGTGGAGCTGTTGGAACCCATATGTGCCTCTGGTGGGAGCATTCAAAACCATTTCAGAAAACTGTTTGGCAGTTTCCAGTAAATATAGGCTACTGGAAACAACCCAAATGTCTATCAACAGTAGAAAAAACAAAAATAAATCGCGAAATGTTCACATTAAATAAAATGAACAAACAACATGGGTGACTTTTGACAGCCTAAACAAGGAAAAGAAGCCAGACAGGAAGAGTACATTATAAGATTCATTGATGTGAGGTTCAAAGCTGGGCACTCCTGGGGGATGGAGGCAGAGGTCAAAATGGATGAGACCTTGGCAGGTGGGAGGGCCTGCAGTCACAGAAGGGGCTTCTCAGATGCTGCCGATTTTGTGTTTCTTGGCCCTGATGACAGTGGTTACCCAGGTGAAGGCTGAGCCGCACACCCAGGGCAGGTTAGGCACTTTGTGAGCAAGTTATCCTTCGGTGAAATGTTCGTTAAAACAGATCATGAGTCATGTAGCATTAAATGTTACAGGGAAACCTCCAGAAGGGATGGGCTTCCAGGGAGGGTTTGGCAAGGGCCAGCTATGCTGAGCTGTCATGGGCATAAAGACCTGAAAGAGAGGCGGGAAGCAGTTGGGCTGAGAAACAGCACGGATAGAGGCCCCAAGACAGGACTCAGCTTGGCTGTGTCTGAGGAGCCATCAGACAGGGAGGTCACCGAGGGCCTCATCTACCTTCTCGTTTTATCTGAGTGGATGGAAACCTCGGAGGGTTTTGAGAAGAGTACGAAATGAGCAGGCTTTAAGGTTACATGGTCACTCTGGTTTGTATTGAGAATAACTGCAGTGGGCTCAGGAGGGAGCTCAGGTGGAAGCAGCTCCGTGTCTTGGATTAACAAACACAGGTTTGCTGCCAGTGCTACAGTGGTCAGCCTGGTCCTGTGCCTCCATAACTGGCCTCTCTGCTTTTTCATGGTGCAGGGAAATGTTGCTTCCGGAAGCCCATTCATAGTCTCCTTTGTGGCCTGGAATTGACCTGTGAAGAGTTCACAGGTCCTCTCCCTCAGCCCGTTTACTTTTTTCTGAACCCAAGCTGTGGTCAGAAGCCCTCAACGCTCCCATATCTGTTCAGCGCCGGCTTCCCAAAGCTCTTTGCCTGGAGTTGAAATAGCTCCAACTTGGGGTGGGCGCAGTGGCTTACACCTGTAATCCTAGCACTTTGGGAGGCTGAGGCAGGCAGATCATTTGAGGTCAGAAGTTTGAGACCAGCCTGGCCAACATGGCGAAACCCCGTCTCTACTAAAAATACAAAAATTAGCCAGGTGTGTTGGTGGGTGCCTGTAATCCCAGCTACTTGGGAGGCTGAGGCAGGAGAATTGCTTGCACCCAGGAAGTGGAGGTTGCAGTGAATTGAGATCACACCATGGCACTCCAACCTGGACGACAAGAGTGAAATACCGTGTCGAAAAGAAAAGAAATAGCTCCAACTTAAAGTGTTAGCGACTCAGAAAAGTATTTACCCCTCTGCTCATAGAGTATTGAACGAACCTAAGATTATTGCCATAATTTACTGCAAATAGGAAAAGAAATGTGAGCTGGGGACATTTTGCTTGTTTCTTCTCACCAAGGCAGTGTTTGCAGATAAGTCGACTGGCTTCATGCAGTGCAGAGCTCCTTTAAGCATTGTGGGACAGGTGGGTCTGCCAAGCGGGAGCTTTCTGTGCCGGCCCAAGGCAATGTGGCTCAGTTCTAGCCTCTCTGACCCTATTCTGCTGCCAGCATGCCCCCCACCCACCTGCCTCCACCTCACCCTTCCCCTCCCCCGGGTCCCAGCCGTCAGCCGTGGTGTTTCGCTCACTGTGGGATGACTGCTTCCATAGAGGCTGTTTCTCCCACCCCGCCCCTACAGAGCCTCCCTTCTCGTGTCCCACCGTGAGTCTAGGTTGGCCCATGCAGTTCTGGGGCCTGCTTGCATGTCTTCTTCCCCTAGTGAAACAGCAGATTCCTTGGGGTAGGAAGTGGCATCTCACCTGTCTCACTTACTCCATGGAGCTAGCAGAGGACTAAGTATACTGCAGATACTTAGGAGTTACTTTATTGAGTTGACTTCAGAAAACACAGGGACGAATCATGGTGACCTTGGATTAGGCGATCTTTTCTTAGATATGGTATAAAAAGCATAAGCAACCAAAGAAAAAGATAAATTGGACTAGATTAAAATTAAAAACTTTTGTTCCTCAAAGGACACCATTATGAAAGTGAAAAGAAAATCCACAGGATGGGAGAGAAGATGGGCAGAGCGTGGCTCTGGTCAGGTATTTGCATCCAGAAGACACAAAGAACTCTCAACTCGTAACAAAATGATGCACTAATCTAACCACGGGCAAAGGATTTTAATTGGTATTTTACCGAGGAAGAATACAAAGGGCCAGCCAATGAATGAAAAGATGGTCAACATTATTTGCATTTATTTACATTAGAGAGATGCAAATAAAAACTTTCTGCTTCATACCCACTAAGAGGGCTGTAATAAAAAAGACAGACAATGAAGAGCTGTTAAGGAGGATGTGGAGGAGTTGGAAGTCTTGTGCATTGCTGGTGGGAATGTAAAATGGTGAAGCTGCTCCGGAAACACTTTGGCAGTTCCTCGAAATACAGGAATATGAAGAGTTACCAATATGCCCCGCAATTCCACGCCTAAGTATGTCCTCAAAAGCATTGACAACATGCGTCCACACAGAAACTTTTACACAAATGTTCTTGTGTTCTTGGCAGCATTATTCATCGTAGTCAAAGAGTGGAAGCCTCTCAAATGCCCATCAGTAGATGAATGGGTAAACAAAATGTGATTTATCCTTACAATGGAGTATTATTCAGCCACAAAAAGGAGCGAAGTACTAATTTATGTACACCATGAATGAACTTTGAAAGCATGATGCTAAGTGAAGGAAGCTAGAAATAAAAGGCCACACGTTGTATGATTCTATTTGTGTGACATGTCCAGAACTGGCAAATCTGCAGGGACAGAAAGTAGATTAATGGTTGGCAGGGGCTGGGGGAGGGGGCGTGGGAGCAACTGTTTGTTAGGTCTTGTGCCTTCTTGGGGTGATGAAAATGCTCTAGAATTAGATGGTGGTGACGATTGTGCAACTCTGTAAATGAACTAAAAACCACTGAATTGTACATCATAAAGGGTGAATTTTATGGCATGTGAATTGTCTCTCTATATATAGATAGCCATATCTGTATCTATATATATATATATATTTTTGAGATGGAGTCTTGCTCTGTTGCCCAGGCTGGAGTGGAATGGCGCCATCTCAGCTCATTGCAACCTCCACCTCCAAGGTTCAAGTGATTCTCCTGCCTCAGCCTCCTGAGTAGCTGGGATTACAGACACGCCACCACACCCGGCTAATTTTGTATTTTTAGTAGAGATGGGGTTTCGCCATGTTGGCCAGGCTGGTCTTGAACTCCTGACCTCAGGCGATCCATCCACCTCAGCCTCCCAAAGTGCTGGGATTCCAGGTGTGAGCCACTGTCCCGGCCCGAATCTTTCTTAAGTTGTGTCTGGCCTTTGGCAGAAACAGCCACAAAGCCAAGGTAGGAACGTTTTCCTCTTCAAGTGATGATGGCATCCAATAACCTTTTAGAGGGAGGTTTTAAAATGCAACATAGCCCAGGGCTCCAGAAAAAGACCTGCACGGAGAAGAGAGAGGGCTTTGTAGCTCTCAGTAGACAAGGCGCGCTGCCCAGGGAGCTCCGTTTTCACTGTAACTGGGTTGCACTGTTGCCACCGGTCTCCTCCCCACAGATCCCACGGGAGGACTTCCTGTTGTGTAACATCCAGAGAAGCTTCTGGAAGCCTGGGGAGCTCTGGCTGTGCAGGAAAGATCCAGCCGTTTTGTTGCGGAAGGCGCTCGCCGTCAGGGTCCCGTGTCGTTGACCCACCCACTTCCGCTGCTCACGTCATGCTGCGCCCAGTGTTATTCAGGGTGGAATTTCAGTCGTCAAAAATGGATTTGGGAGCATTTTAAAATAGCGCGTTTTCAGAATTTTTGTGGTTGTCTGCGAACCAAACAAGCAAGGCACGGCACGGGTCTGAATCACTTACGTGGGCTTTGCTTGTTTAGGTCAGTGTTTCTGATACTTTATATTTCTAATATAAAGCCAAAGAAAGCCACAAAGAGATTTAAGGTATGGGTGGAAGTACTCCGTTTGCTGTGTCTGTGTTTCCACAGAGCTTTATGTTTTTTTAGGAGGGTGGGGACTGGGGAGGTGAGGGACAGGGAGCTCTAGTCTGGAGGGTTGAGCAGCCACACCAGGGGTGGAGAAGGTGGCCTGGTCCCTGCGGGGCTGTGGGGCAGATGAACTCTCTGGGGGCCCCTGTCATGGTGGAGGGCAGAGAACAGTGGTCCAGCACCATTTCCCTGGCCTGGTCTGCTCCAGGCTGCCCATTGCACCAGGAGGCACTAGTCAACTGGGGCAGGCCATAGCCTCACTGTGGGCTGGAGACTCCGTCCCTGTGCTGATCTGGGACAGGTGGGCTGCAGGGAGACTCAGGGCCCCGTGCTCCTTAGTGCTTTGTTCCCGCCAAGCCACCTCTCTCTCTGCCCATGTTCAGTGCATGCCGGCTGTTTTTGTTTGTGGCTCTCTCTGCACTGTTTTCCATTTGCCACTGGGCATCAGGGCCTTTAATGTTTTACCAGGTATTTTGAGCCTCACAGTGACTGTTCTGGGTCCAGGGGAGAAAAGAGTGTCCACTCCCTGTGGAGGTGTACTTCCCTTCCCCCAAAGATTGCTCCCCTTCCCCAGAGCACTCCCCTTCCTCCATAGACTGCTCCCCTTCCCCACGGAGGAGTGCTCCCCCTCCCCCGGAAGAGTGCTCCCCCTCCCCCACGGAGGAGTGCGCCCCCTCCCCCCCGAAGAGTGCTCCCCCTCCCCACAGTGTGCTTTTCTCACGTGTCCTGAGTATGGGTGGTGCAGGGTGAATGCATTGTCCGCAGGGAGCAGCCACCCCTGAAGGCAAACACGAACACTAATTCCTGATCTAGATGGTGTCAGGTTGAAAGGAGGTTTTTAAAATAAGTGCATGCTCATTTAGAGATGGCTGCTGCCTGGCCTGATGTTGCATGGGAAACACAGCTTCAGAACCCTCAGGGGGTCGGGGGGATGCCTCGTGTGGAAGGGGGTGCTGTGCTGTCACCTCCCATGTTGAGTTGCACCCGAGACACTAGCGTCTGTGCTGCTCAGCACGTGGGTCTCATGGAGGAGTCCCTGCAGGCACTGGTCTCTGCAGGAGACTGGGGTGTGAGCACGCAGTGTCACAGGTCGTGTGTGGGGGGCCTTATGACAGGTGCTGTCTGATTTTGTAGTCTGGATGTTCCAGTAAACTTGACATTAGCATTAATTACAGGCACTGGACGACCAAAAGTGAGGAAAGGGAAAACCTGAGAATTTGCTCAACTGTGTAAAAATGAAGCCACTTACGATAATTCTGCGAAGCTACCGCTTATGCCAGCTGTGGAGCGTAACATCAGCTTCCTGAGGCAGTCTCAGCCTGCTCCATTTTATTTCACTTAGATGGTATCCCCGACGTGTGACGGCCGGCCTTCGCCCCGTGCCTCCCCGCAGTGCGGCTGAATCTCAGGAGGCTCGGACACATGTGCTCAAACTGAAGGTCAGAAAGAGCATTTTCCATTCTGACCCCTGACGATGGCGAGACTTTCTGCAGATAGACACCTGTTTTTCCTTGTTGTGTACATGGGCAGAGGGGAGAGGCGCTCACTCAAGAATTTCCTAGAGGTCTGATACAGAACTCACCCCGTGAATCCAGTTAGGTTTCTAAGCGTCAGTAGCACAGTGTATGGCAGCACATGTGCCGGCAGACCTCACTGTGCAGAGGGTTCTATGGAGAGGCGAAGTCGTTAGCCTGCTGTGGCTTCTCTGGGGAAGATTCAGACTGGCAGACAGTTGTTCCAGTGCCCTCATCCTTGGTCTGCTTACTGCCTGTGATGAATGCATGTGTTTTGTGAGATGTCTGCCACATGGGTGGGAACCGTGTATTTTCACCGTTGTGAAAAAAATACGGCTCTATTCAATAGCATTGCTGGAAAATAGAATGGGCTGAGGGAGGTTTTTAAGGGTGTGGTCATTAGGCAGATGTTGCAGGTTCCTGCTACAGTGTGTGATGACCTGTGCAGATGTTGTAGGTTCCTGCTAGCACTGACGGCATAGGCAGGTGTTGTAGGTTCCTGCTAGAGTTGATGGCTTAGGCAGATGTAGGTTCCTTTGAGCTCAGGACTGTAACACAGTAAGCTTAAGGTAACCTATACAAACAGCTCCTCAATTTCTTCAACTGGGAAATGAAAAAAACAGCAATGTCCATTTCAAACGATGGTGAGTTTTAAATGTGATCATATATCTGGGAGTCTTAAAATAGTACGTGGCACACAGTAATTGATCAGTAAATGTGAGGATTTTACTGATGGGGTAATTGGGCACTGGATAGCTAAGACTTACTAGTTTTGAGATAAGTTAGTAGCATAATAATAATAACTATTACTATTATTTGAGACGGAGTCTCACTGTTGCTGAGGCTGGAGTGCAGTGGTGCCATCTCAGCTCACTGCAGCCTCTGCCTCCTGGGTTCAAGCAATTCTCCTGCCTCAGCCTCCCAAGTAGCTGAGATTACAGGTGCCCGCTACCATACCTGGCTAATTTTTGTATTTTTAGTAGAGACAGGGTTTCACCATGTTGGCCAGGCTGGTCTTGAACTTCTGACCTCAGGCGATTCACCCACCTTGGCTTCCCAAAGTGTGGGGATTACAGGCATGAGCCAACACCCCGGCCCATAATTAGAATTAGAATGTAGCTGTTTAAAATTTTATCCCAGCGTTTTAAAGTATGTTTAGAGTATTATTACCATCCAAATAAATATGCATTCTTTTATTCAGTTGGTAATCATGTGAATGTTTAATGAGTACTAAGCACTGTGTACCCTAGTATGAAGAGAATAAAAGGATACACAATAAATAATACATCCCCTAATCAGAGACAGTTTCAAATTTTAGTGTATAATTTGTAGGTGTTCCTACTCACAGCTATATATTAGAATCATATGAGAATGAGTGAGGAAGGCCAAAAAAACAAAAGGATCGAGAAGCATAAAACAAAAAGGTTAGGAGCTCTGAGAGGCAGGACCCAGGCTTGGTATTGTTCTGTTTTAAATAATTTTCTAAAGTTTTGAATTGTAAAAAAAGCATGCATGGAACTGACCATCATAGCCATGTTAAGTGTACAGTTCAGCAGTATTGAGCACGTCCACATTGTCCTGCAGCGGAACTCCAGAAATTCTTCGTCTTGCAAAACTCAGCCTCTGGGCTGTTAAACTAGGTGTCCCCACCTCCCCTCCCCCAGGCCCTGGTGACCACCATTCTGCTTTCTCTGTCTGTGATTTTGACCACTTTAGATACGTCATTTCAGTGGACTCATCCCGTGTCTGTCTTTTTGTGGTGGAATCACGTTCTGTTGTGTGTATACACCACGTTTTCCATTCACCTGTGGCTGGACTCTTGGGCGTCCGCCATAGGCCGTTGTGAATGCTGGCGGCGGTGATCGTGAATGCTGCAGTGCTGATCGTGTGCTGACGTCTCTTCCACATACTGAGTTCACTTCTTTTGGATGCGCGCCCAGAGGTGGCACTGCTGGATCCTGTGCTGGATCCTACCAGTGTTTAATTCTCTGAGGAACCTCCGTGCTGTCTCCATAGCAGCCGCGTCGTTTCACACTTGCACCAGCAGTGCACAGGGTTCCGGCTCCCCACGTCCTCGCCGGGTAACTGGGGTTCCGGCTCCCCACGTCCTCGCCGGGTAACTGGGGTTCCGGCTCCCCACGTCCTCGCCGGGTAACTGGGGTTCTGGCTCCCCACGTCCTCGCCAGATAAATGGGGTTCCAGTTCCCCACGTCCTCACCGGCACGGCACTTGGCGCTGTCTAGTTTTGGTAGCAGCCATCCTGCTCCGTGTAAGTAGCATCTCACTGTGGGGTTTTGTTGTTGTTTTTCAGAAACAGCATCTCGCTCTGTTACCCAGGCTGGGGTGCAGTGGCACGACCATAGCTCACTGCAGCTTCGACCTCCTGGGCCCAAGCGATCCTCCCACCTCAGTCTCCCCAGTAGCTGGGATCACAGAAATGCACCACCATGCCTGGCTAATTAAAAAAAACAAAGACAACTTTTTTTGGAGAGGGAGGTCTCATTAGGTTGCTCAGGCTGGTATTGAACTCAAGTGATCCTCCTACGTCGACCTCCCAAAGTGCTGGGATTACAGCTGTGAGCTGCCGTGCCTGGCCTCCTTGTGGTTTTAATTTGCATTTCTCGTGACTAGTGATGCAGAGCACTTTTCACCTCCTTATTAGACCTTCTCGCTACAAATGTCTATTCAGGTTCTTTGCCTATTTTAAAATCGGGTAATTTTTTTCTGTCATTGGCTTGCATTGGCATAGTTTTTTTTTAAACTTCCTAAGTGGTACTGATGTGTGGCCGGGGTGAGAACCTCTGGTCTAGGTGTGGAACAGGTAGAGGGACCCCAGGTGTGACCGAGATGATGAGTAGGAGCTGTAACATGCAGAGTGTGCAGAAGGTGGTAGGGATCACCCATCCGCTCCAGAGGGATAGATTGTTGAGATGAGATGAACACTACACTTGTGGACGTGCAGACGTCTTGCAAACAAGTGGGGTCAGGATGTGGTGCTCAGGCGCAGCCTCAGGGCCAGGGTGGATTCGGGAGCGTAAGGGAAGGGACTCTTGCTGGGAAGAAAAGTAGGTATTGAAGGAGGTGGAGGCAAAACAGTCCCTGCACCTCTCCACCTGCAGACTCAGCTGCCGCCACCGCAGCCTCCCGGAGCTCGGCGTCCACGGGTAAGGACCTCCCTCAGCGTGTGGGCAACACGTCTTCAGCCAGCATGCCAAGAAACTGCAAAGGCAAAATAGTGTTTTTGGCAGTGTTTCAAAGAAACAGAGAGTGCATTGTGTGCACATTCAATAGCCCTACTGTAGCTTTTTAGCAAATTACAAAAAGTAACACAGGGCCTGGTATGGTGGCTCATGCTTGTAATCCCTGCACTTTGGGAGGCCGAGGCAGGCGGATCACTTGAGGTCAGGAGTTCGAGACCAGCCTGGCCAACATGGGGAAACCCCATCTCTATTAAAAATACAAAAATTAGCCAGGCATTGTGGTGCACGCCTGTAATCCCAGCTACTCAGGAGGCCGAGGCAGGGGAATTGCTTGAACCTGGGAGGCGGAGGTTGCAGTGTTCCGAGATCATGCCATTGCACTCCAGCCTGAGGGACAGAGTAAGACTCCATCTCAAAAACAAAACAAAACAAAACAAAACGAAGGAACACAGGATTGTACGGAGAAAGAAAGGGTAAGGCCAAATTGAAGGGATGGGGTGAATTTGAGCATCCTTCATCCCAAAATCCCAAATCCAAAATGCTCAAAAATCTGAAACTTTTCAAGCACCAGCATGATGCCACAAGTGGAAAATTCCATTCATAAGCTGTTGACACAAACTTGCATGCATGAAATTATTTAAAATATTGTATAAAATTACCATCAGGCTATGTGTATGAGGTGTGTGTGAAACACAAATGAATTTTGTGTTTAGATTTGGGTCTCATCCCAAGGTATCTCATGATGCATATGCAAATATCCCGAAATCCAAAGCACATCTGGTCCCAAGCATTTTGGATAAGGGCTACTCAACCTGTATTTATAGACAGAAGCTAGAAGGCATTTGTGGGACTCTGAAACCAAGATGGGTCTTCATTACCTTCCAACTTTGGTGATCATGTAGTAGGCATATTTATTCTGAGAAATGATCATAAATATAAATGCATTTCTTTTATTTCTTTTTATTGAGATGGGGTCTTGCTCTGTTGTGCAGGCTGGAGAGCAATAGCATGATCTCAGCTTACTGCAGCCTCCGCCTCCTGGGCTCAAGCAATCCTCCCATCTCAGCCTCCAGAGTAGCTGAGACTGCAGGTATGCACCACCACACCCAGCCAATTTTTGTATTTTTTGTAGAGACAGGGTTCTGCTATGTCACCCAGGCTGGTGTCAAACTCCTGGACTCATGCGATCCATTTGCCTCAGCCCCCAAAAGTGCTGGGATTACAAGCATGAGCCAGCACGCCCGGCCTGAATGCAATTTTTACATTGTAGTCATTTATGCTTCTTCCTGTTAACCCGAAATAAGCAATTGTGTCTTTTTGCTAGCCAGCTACAGAGATGATGTAAAAAATGTTTTAAAACCATATTATCAAGCAGAAAATGGTGCTTGTAGATCAATATCTTCAATAGTTGCCTATTAAAATTCCAGTATGTGGCGGCTCTAACTACTGGAGGAGCGTCGAGGTCATGCCAGTGTCCTTAACAGTCGTGTTTGTTAAAGACAGCCACTGCCGCCCTTTGCGGCTGTGTGCCTCACCTCTTCCACGTCACAGAGCACACACAGAATGACACCATTTGAGCCATGCACTGGGTCACGGGTGGGCTGGGCGTCGGGATGTCCACAGCTGGAGTGACCTACAGAGCCCAGCTCTGATGGGGCCCCAGGGCAGGTGACCGCAGCGCCCCCAGTGGCCTCCCTGGCGTGCCACAGCGTGAGGCTGTCTGCTCTGGTGGATGCTGTGGGCCATGGATGCATCTCCACCTCCGCCCGGTGCAGCCGGTCTTGCTCCCTAAGCCGCCAGGCTGTGTGCCGAACTCAAGCAGCAGCCAAGTGGAGAGAGCTGGAATGTGTCATCCCTGGCCCCAGCCTTCCATTTCTGATGCCACACTTAAAAGAATACAGGACACTTTTATTTCGTAGCATTCTAACTTTTATTTTAAAAGTCTTTCACTATTGAATGACTTTCCTGAATTAACTACATTCTCAAAAATATTCCCAGCGTTGGTCAAAGGCTTAAGGAATTTTTTACGAGAAGTTTGCAACTTGTTGAGTATTAAAAGTCCTACAGATAAAAATAAGCAAAGGAGATTTACAGAAGTCAAAAAAGAAGAAAAGACACAGATATGCTTTGGGGAAAGTACTGAACCTAGATATTAATCAGAGAAAGCTGGGAACGTTGATTCCTAGGAAGGTGGATACTGTGTTAGGAAGAGAAAGGGAAGGAGAGTCTCCGTCTTCCCACGTGGGGACACGTGTGCTGAAGGATGCGGGGTTGAATCCCCCTTCAACCTCTCGTGAATTTCTCAGTCTTTCAGTCCACTTTGCTCACTAGTGTTGAGTGCACTAGGTTTTCTTTTGGGAGAATGACAAGGCCTCCTTTGAGTTTGGGCAAGGGTGGAAGTGGAAGCTGCCTATTTGGGAGAGATGATTTCTGACCTCTTCTGGGTTACATAGCTTCCCCCCGCCTTTTTATAACAAATAGAATTGTTATTATAATTACCGTCATTGTGATATTTTTATTTATCACTATCCTCTCCATCAAACATTTATAGAGCAATTAATTCTGTGCCATTCTAACTTCATCGGTGTAATGTCATCATGAGGTACAATAGCATTATTATTCCCACTTTACGGATGGGAATTGAGGCGTGACACGTAGATGGCTGCCCACTGCGGAGGAGTTGAACCTTGGCGGTGGGGCCACAGGGTCTCTCCGCTCCCTGTGGGACGGCCCTTTTCTCACTGTTGTGAGCAGGGCTGTTCCTTTCCCAGCAAGATGGACACCAGTGTAAGCGCACCTTCGTGTCCTTCCATGGACGTTTGTAGAGGTGGAGCTACTGTGTCGAAAGGCATGTGTCTTGGTATTGTTTGTTTACTGCTAAATTGCCACAGTACGTTTTTCTTCCATGAACAGCCTGCGAATACACCCTGCCATTTGTTTATTGGGTGTTCATTTTTTTCCTCTTGATTTGTGAGAGCTCTTTTTATATTAAATAAATTAGCCCTCGCCAGGTACAGTGTGGCTCACGCCTGTAATCCCAGCATTTTGGGAGGCTGAGTTGGGTGGATTGTTTGAGGCCAGGAATTTGAGACCAGCCTGGCCAACATGGTGAAACCCCCTCTACTAAAAATACAAAAATTAGCCGGATGTGGCGATGCGCACCTGTAATCCCAGCTACTAAGGAGGCTGAGGCATGAGAATCACTTGAACCTGGAAGGTGGAGGTTGCAGTGAGCCGAGATCGCACCACTGCACTCCAGCCTGGGTGACAGTGAGGCTCCATCTCAAAAAAAAAACAACACAAAAAAACAGACATTGGGCCTTTGACTAATATGCATACTGCAGATAATCCCCCCACCTTTTTTTGAGACAGGGTCTTACTCTGTCACGCAGGCTGGAGTGCAGTGCTGTGATCCCGCCTCACTGCAGCCTGGTTCCAGTGATTCTCCCGCCTCAGAGTGCTGGGACACAGGCATCAGCCACTGTGACCGGCCTCCCAATTTTTCGTTTGTCATTTGACATTATGGTATACACATACACACACGCGTGTGCGCACGCACGTGTGTGTAAATACACAAATATATATGTCATTGCATCTTTGTAAATAACGATGTGGCCAAATCGTTCATCTTTTCCTGACGCCTGGAGTGTCACATGCTTTTAAGGGACTCCTTCCCTCTTTCCACAGGTATAAGCCCTTCAGGAATTGGTCTAGTATTGGTCATTCATTTGTTAGGAAATTTAGGATGTTTCCTTTCTTAGGGCCTCTTACTGTAAACCCTGTGTCTGATTATGTCATAACTGGCCTGCCTCATTTCAAGGTGGGGGGAAGTCTGGCAGCAGAGAAGTCACAACAGTAACGGCGGCCGTGTCAGGTGGGGCGTGCACGGAGAAGAAAATGGGGCAGGATAGTGGGGCTCAGGGGGCCAGGAGGAGGGCAGCCGTTTTCTGTGCTGCAGTCAGGGAGGCCTCCTGCGAGGACGTGTTTGAGCACAGGATTGACACGCAGCGCCCTTCCCGAAGCCTCCTGGGTTCCCGGGGGTGGGGAGTGCAGCTCAGGAGAATCCTCCCTGTGGGCACCCCTGTGTGGAGCGGGCACTCCTGTGCCTGGTGGGCATCCCTGTGTGGAGCGGGCAC
>NW_026652279.1:173529314-173576196 GCF_009828535.3 Hylobates moloch
CCCTGTGTGGAGCGGGCACCCCTGTGCCTGGTGGGCATCCCTGTGTGGAGTGGGCACCCCTGTGCCTGGTGGGCGCCCCTGTGTGGAGCGGGCTGTGAGTGACGGGGGCTCCTCTCTCTGTCCCCACCCCCAGCCTCCCGCCATTGTCTTCAGCACTGAATATGCATCCGTCTGACGGGTTGTGTATTTCTATGTGAGAAAATTAATGAGGAATTTTACTGAGAGTTGTTCTGACCATACAAACTTAATTGCCCTCTCAATGGAATGAACCACACATTCCTACAAAACAAAATACCGTAATGTAGTTTAATAGCCCGGAATAGCAGTAGAATGCATCACCGAGAACCACAGTGTCCTTGCTGGCCATCCTACAATTGCTAACGAGAATGTAGTTGTCAATGTAGCATCGGGACTTTCCAGGAAAGTCGGCCAGGATGCACCCACCTGGGAGTGGCTTCCGCCTGGCCTCCAGCAGCTGCTGAAGGAGCCGTGTCCTTTGGAGTTAATGGAAGGACTGGCTGTGTATTCAATCACATATGCTACGTGGTCTACACATCCTGCCCACAGGGGAGTTAACAGGCCGTCTTAGCGTCTTTCACTCTAAGTCTTGGGGCAGGAGGTAGAAGTCAGTGACATCAGGCCCAGGGTAAATGAGCTATTGTTCTCGATGATATATACGGTGGCTTACGGTTACCCCGGCCCGGACTGTTTTCTCTTACTCTGTCCCTCAGTCCCTTCGTACCTGCGTGTTATGTGGACGGCGTGCGCGTGTCTGCACAGCTGCGTGATGTTCCCCTGTGGACTCAACCTTCCCCGCCCCTGGCCACCCCGTTATGGACAGCTGGGCTCCAATCTTCTGCTTTTATAAATAGTGCTGCAGGCGCCTTGTGAGTACATCAGCTATATTTCTGCGAGGACAGCTTTGGGATCACTTTGGAGAAGGGAGATTTCTGAGAAGGGGGTGCGTTTGCTCCGTCAGTGCCGTAAGAGGATGCCTGTTCTCCACCTACCTTGCTAGCAGGCTGCGCTGCCCGGCTTCCCAGCTTCTGGGCCTGCCTCCCGCTGCTGGATGAGATGCCACGTCCCATTGTGGTTTTATCTTGTACTTCTCCTGCTAACAGGCAGGTTGAGAATCTTTTTATGTGTTTAAGTCCATTTGCCATTCTTTTCTCTTTTTTGAAAAAGAACAGCTTGTTTATATCTTTTGCCCATCTTTCATTTGGGTTATGTCTTGAGGAGCTCTTTATATATTTCTTTATTCTTGATATTTTTGTGTGCCTGATGCCTGACATATTTATTATTAATAATAATGGAGCACTAAAGTGAGTCACATAAAAAAATAACGGAGACAGCAATTCCCAAGCTAAGAGACACATAAATTATTTAACTGCAGTCAAACAGGCTTATGTTAGAGGCGCTTTTTCCAAAATCCAATGTAGAGTTATTTGAATTTAAAAACATGCTGAGGAATTAGAGAAAGAAGCCATCTATGTTCTTCCTGGGGCATCATTTGAGCTCATTATGTGGACACAGCTGCCTCTGAAGCTGGTTCTGCCACACGCCTGACGGGCGGATCACAGCCTGACCTTGGCCAGGCAGCATCCCGGGTGTTGCTCTCTCACCGTGGTCCCCGGTGTCTCGGGATCGAGGAGGGGTCCGGCTTCACTCTCTTCAGCGCCTGGGCCTTCATCCTGAGCCGCTGTTGGAGCCACGGTCCCTGCTGCTGAGATGTGAGAAAGGCCCGCCCTGGGGTCTGGGAAATTCATTTTCTCGCAGAAGGCAGAGAAGGCCCTGGAATAACAGGGCCGGGTTCTCACTGGCGGGACTGTACACCTCTGCGATCTGCCCCTTAGTGCCTCGGCTGGTTCTTGGTCTTTGGAGACCTGGTTCCCAGTCCCACCTCTGCATGCCCTTCCAGGTAATGCTCACCATGTTTGGGGCGTATGAGCATGATCCTCGCATTCACTGTCACCCGGGCATCCCTCCCAGGGGCCCTGTGAGGCAGGCGCCACCCCACAGCCCTGCTCTCCCGCCGAGGAAACTGAGAACTGGGCTAATTTACCTGCCGAAGCTGCATGCTTGGGAAGTGGTGCTTAGAGCCAGGTGGGACTCACTGCAGCCACTGTGCTCCACGCTGGCCCCCCGCCGCCAAGAGGCAGAACTTCCAGAGCGGGCTCTCAGGCCACCTTCAGGGCCTCCTGGAGAGGTTGAGCCCCAGACTCCCAGGAAGCTGTTCCCCCACGCTCTGTACTCCACTCACAGGTGGGCCCATCGCCTCCAAAGCCTGTGGGTCTCATTGGCTGGAATGTCTCACACTGCAGGGCACCTGGCCACCCAGGGGTGTGTCACAAATGTGGGCGGGGGGCGGGGCTCCACCCCACAAGCCTCTCCACGATCCACAGTCGACCACCTGTCCGTGGAGCTCCGGGAATGCTGACCCGACCCCACTGCAGGGCTTCCCCAGCCCTCCTAGACACCCTGCACTTGCCCCTCCCGAGCACGTGTGCCTGACCTGCTCCGCGGTGGGCGCAGAGCTCCTGCCGAGGGCTGGATGGCACAGACCCGGGCTCCGTGGCTTTTGCAGTGCCGGCTGTGCCCTAGTAGCCGGGGCAGCCGTCCTCAGTCCATGGCTCGGGAGGGCCACTGTGGGCCGACGAAACGCGACTGTGGACGGGAAATTGTAGTTTCCGAACATGTTCACGGGTCCCCAAACAGTTACTTTTCTTTTGATTTTTTTCAACCATTTAAGGATGTAAAAGCATTCTCAGTTCACGGACCACACAGACAGGCTGCAGGCTGCACATGGACTGGGGGCCGGTCTGTGGGCCCCTGCTTCACAGGTCGCTGGGTTTTGGCGTCCTCTGCTCTCCATTGCACAGTCCCACCCTCTCCTCAGATCCTAGAACTCTGCCCAGCTTGGACAGTCTCTCTACACCTAGAGACCGGTTTTCTGCTTCTCATCTGTGTCCCTTGTAGCAATCACCCACATGGCGCTTGCCACAGGATGGCCCCGAACTGCCTATGGGATCACTATAGGTCCTCTCAGAGCCTCCGTTTCTTGCCTGTAAAATTGACACAAGAAGCGCCTTCCCTGCAGGACTGTGGCCAAGGTTAGCCAGAACCGTTTCCAGTCACGGATCATCACTCAGAGCAGCTTCTAGAACCATTTCCAATCACGGATCATCACTCAGAGCAGCTTCTAGAACCATTTCCAGTCACGGAACCATCACTCAGAGCAGCTTCTAGAACCATTTCCAGTCACGGATCATCACTCAGAGCAGCTTCTAGAACCATTTCCAGTCATGGAACCATCACTCAGAGCAGCTTCTAGAACCATTTCCAATCACGGATCATCACTCAGAGCAGCTTCTAGAACCATTTCCAGTCACGGATCATCACTCAGAGCAGCTTCTAGAACCATTTCCAGTCACGGAACCATCACTCAGAGCAGCTCCTAGAACCATTTCCAATCACGGATCATCACTCAGAGCAGCTCCTAGAACCGTTTCCAATCACGGATCATCACTCAGAGCAGCTCCTAGAACCATTTCCAATCACGGATCATCACTCAGAGCAGCTCCTAGAACCGTTTCCAATCACGGATCATCACTCAGAGCAGCTCCTAGAACCATTTCCAATCACGGATCATCACTCAGAGCAGCTTCTAGAACCATTTCCAGTCATGGAACCATCACTCAGAGCAGCTTCTAGAACCATTTCCAGTCATGGAACCATCACTCAGAGCAGCTCCTAGAACCATTTCCAATCACGGAGCCATCACTCAGAGCAGCTTCTAGAACCATTTCCAATCACGGAGCCATCACTCAGAGCAGCTTCTAGAACCATTTCCAGTCATGGAACCATCACTCAGAGCAGCTTCTAGAACCATTTCCAGTCACGGAAGCATCACTCAGAGCAGCTCCCAGAACCATTTCCAGTCACAGAACCATCACTCAGAGCAGCTCCTAGAACCGTTTCCAGTCACAGAACCATCACTCAGAGCAGCTCCTAGAACCATTTCCAGTCACGGAAGCGTCAATCAGAGCGGCTCCCAGAACCATGTCGAGTCACGGAACCATCACTCAGAGCGGCTCCTAGAACCATTTCCAGTCATGGAAGCGTCACTCAGAGCAGCTCCTAGAAGCATTTCCAGTCATGGAAGTGTCACTCAGAGAGGCTTCTAGAACCATTTCCAGTCATGGAAGCATTACTTAGAGCAGCGTAAATTCCTTAGCAACCCTGGTGTTGACATATGTTGATTATAATGATATCCTTACAACATTAAACTACAAAGCCAAAACCAAAATACGTATTAAATAAAATTTAGCCTGTGAAACAGATTAGATTCCAGGCAGGGCCTACGATTCTGGCTGGCTGTGCAAATGGACCTCTGACCCCAAATAACTAAGGGTCATGTCCATCGTTGCGGTGCCTTCAGGAAAGGGGAAAGTGTTTTTCCTGGCAGTTCTTTCTCTCTAGACCCTGGAGGCTACCTCTCTCACCTGCATGTTGGGCTTCAGGATCAGGGTCCCCTTCCAGTCCAGGAGAGGCCCTTGTATCTGCCTTCTGCTCAGAGCATGTGTGCCTGTTGAGTCTGACCACTCACCGGGGTGCTTTCTTGGTAACAGGGTCCCTATCACTAGACCTTACCTCCCAGGGTCTAGCGGATGGCGGGGCGAGTGGGGGACGGCACGAAAAACAGCAGACACGATTTCAGACTGCTGGTGGCGGTTGAGCTCAGGTGGGCCTCACCTGGAGAGCCTGGACGGTGTCAGAGGTGCTTCTTGGCTGGTGGCCAAGGCTTCCCAGATGCCTCTTTGCCTTTCTTCTGGGGCACGGCCCTCTGCACCCCAGGGCAGCCTGTGTGGTGTCTGACGATTTCCACAGTAGCCAGAGCAGCTTGTGGCAGCCGGGGCCTGCTGCTAGCATGGGGCCTGCTCCCAGTGCGGTGCCTGCTCCCAGCGCATCCACTACATCTAGTATTTATTTATTTTTTGAGACAGAGTCTTGCTCTCTCACCCAGGCTGGAGTGCAGTGGCGCAGTCTTGGCTCACTGCAAGCTCTGCCTCCTGGGTTCACGCCATTCTCCTGTCTCAGCCTCCCGAGTAGCTGGGACTACAGGCGCCCGCCACCACACCCGGCTAATTTTTTGTATTTTTAGTAGTGACGGGGTTTCACCGTGTTAGCCAGGATGGTCTCGATCTCCTGACCTTGTGATCTGCCCGCCTCAGCCTCCCAAAGTGCTGGGATTACAGGCGTGAGCCACCGCGCCCGGCCTGCTGGTTGAAATTGTTACATACCAGTTACATCGTTTACAAAATGATCATATTTTAAGAATTAGCTTTATGTGGATTTATTCCACATTGATGTGAGCACCTACTGTACCTGAGATAGCATGCTAAGTGCTTTTTATTTATTTAGGCAAAAGATAAAAAGTTACTGCTGCCACGATCTGAAGTGTTACTGGTGGAGCTATACAAGCTCTTGGATTTAGGGAGTCCAGCCTACGAGAACGGCTGCCTGTGACAGAAAGCAGGGGCGAGCGTCCGGGAACAGAGCTATGCTCATGGCAAAACAAAGACGTGCTGTGTTTCTGGCCTTTGTGTTCTCTCCAGTGGTGAATAAACATAAACCCATTTCACGCAGCTTTTTCTAGAAGGCAATGTGTTTAATCCACTTGTTTTCCGAGTCTCTTACTGTCATCATGACTTCCTCTTATGTCCGTGTTAATTACTGTCACAGGTATTTGCGAAAACTACAACGTCTATTCAGGTCAAGACTAGCTTCTCTGTTTTTTCACATTTTACTTGGTGTTTCCACAACTGGGTTGTTATTTTTAGACCTCTGCAGAGGAGAACTGTTTTGAGTTGGGAAAAGTGGGAGGTCCCCTCACGGAGGTGGACAGGACGCCCACTCCTTTCCCAGGCTGGCCTCCTCGTCTCACCCCACGAGGGAAGGGCCAGGGGCACGGACCAGCAGGCCAGTCATTCAGTGTTCAGGAATCTCAGGAGACATTGTTAAACATTAAATTATATAAACAATTAAGTTGTATTAAAAACAAAAGTCTTTAAAATACCTACTCAAAACGTCTTTCTTCCCGATTGTCTTGCTAAGTGTTTCGCTGCAGTCCGTGCTTCCGAGGATGGCGTTGTGTGTGTGCGGCAGAAAGGCGGGGTTTTGGCAAGGGTGAGGGGCTGCAGGTCTGCACACTGTGTTAGGGGAGCCAGGGGCCAGCGTGGTGGGGTTCCCAGAGAGCTGCTTCTGAACTTCCAGAAGCTTCCAGGGAGTCCACGCCACATGCACGAGTACGGGACACATGCTACTCAGGTTCCATCCAAGTCTCAGCCTTTGTTTTTACACTAAAGACATTTTTGTCATTGTTTTTGAGACAGAGTCTTGCTTTGTCGCCAGGCTGGAGTGCAGTGGCACGATCTCAGCTCATTGCAACCTCCACTTCCCAGGTTCAAGCAATTCTCCTGCCTCAGCCTCCCAACTAGCTGGGATTACAGGCACGCGCCACCGTGCCTGGCTAATTTTTGTATTTTTAGTAGAGACAGGGTTTCACCATGTTGGCCAGGCTGGTCTCGAACTCCTGACCTCAGGTGATCCACCCACCCCTGCCTCCCAAAGTGCTGGGATTACAGGCGTGAGCCACCACGCCTGGCCACTAAAGACATTTGAAATAAGAAGAATGGATCAGTAAACATTTCACGTTTCTTTTTTTTGTTTTGTTTTGTTTTTTTGAGACGGAGTCTCGCTCTGTCGCCCAGGCTGGAGTGCAATGGCGCAATCTCAGCTCACTGCAAGTTCCACCTCCCGGGTTCATGCCATTCTCCTGCCTCAGCCTCCCGAGTAGCTGGGACTACAGGCATCCGCCACCACGCCTGGCTAATTTTTTGTATTTTTAGTAGAGACGGGGTTTCATCATATTAGCCAGGATGGTCTCGATCTCCTGACCTCATGATCCGCCCATCTCGGCCTCCCAAAGTGCTGGGATTACAGGCGTGAGCCACTGCGCCCCGCCTACATTTCTTAAATCTATCTTGCTAGCTCCTCTCGCACTTGAAATCAAACACTCCAGCAACTAACACTTGTGAAGTATTTTTCAATTTTCATACACAGTTATATTATCTCAGCAACGGTTCATTACCCCGGGGTGTGTGCTCTTCATAAATGCAAACTGACTCAGAAGCAGCCGTCAGCCAAAAAATTGGCTTTAGAATGTACAGTTTTGTAGTCTTCATTTTTTACGTTACATTTTCAGTTAAGATGTGAAAATCATTGAACCAATTCATTTAATAAAAAGTTGAGTAACATTTATATTTTGTCACTTCCGTGGGTAAACATAACACCAAATACTTCACTTGTAAAAACAGCAATGTGCGTAGGATATAGAAATTCATCCGTTCCCCACGTGGTGTCCGCTCTTATCCTGGGTGAGGGCTCAGACAGAGGATTTGCTGCAGAAACACTCGTGCCTGCAGCAAAGGAAGCGCTTAGAGCAGGAGGAGGCTGGGGGAGCTCTGGGCAACTCTAGGTGGATGAGGCCACATCCTTCAGCCCTCTGGAGAGGTTTTTCCTGTTGCGTGCTGGGGTTTAAACCTGGATCTGTCTTGCTCTGAAGCAGAGGCTCTCACCTGGGAGCAGTCTTGTTCCAGCCACCCACAACACACTTGGCAGAGTCTAGAGAGTTTTGACCGTCATGATGGTGGGGGTTGCTCCCAAGACCCTGTTCTGAAGACTTCCTAACCTGCGGGCTCTTTCAACAACAGCGCGTGGACATGTTTTTAACCTGAGCGATGTAACAAAGAAATTCAGCCAGCTGTGACGATGACTTTTCAGTTTTACATTAACAGTTCATTGAACTTATACACCAATAAAACTTCTCTATCACTGTGAAGGGCTCAGCAAATGTACTTTCATTTATTGATGCAGAAATTGGAGATTGGTACTCTTTATCATCTGCTTACTGTGTCAAGGATGTTTCCAGGATGATCTAGAAGGTTTTCAGTGCCTGTTTTGTAAACTTTTAATTTTTTTTAACAGAACAATTTTATTTTTTTCCTATTTTGCCAAGAAGACAGAATGAAGTCAATTCTGAAATGGCAAATTCTTCTGTTTATAAAATGTTACAAACATTTTATAACCAGATAATCACATTAATTTTTGTAAACGCCCTTGGATAGGTTATTCGCTTAGAGAACTATTGTGCCCTTCTTGCTAACAAGTTATGCATTTTTCATGTGAGTTGCTTTCACTTAAAAAAAAAAAAGTGCGTACAACAGAAAACACAACCTTGTCCAGTCGATATGCTGAGCTAATTCCTGTCATCATTAACTGGATGGGAACCACAGGAAGCCGTCTGTCAATATGCCTCAGGGTGGCAGATGCAGCTTGGGGCTTAAAGGAAGAGAAATAGAAAGATTTGACTCTTTTGAAGAGCAGCGTGTCATCCCGGAGCCGGATTCTGTTTAACATCTTATAAACAAAACGTGAGTCTTTTCATTTCTCAGTCTTCCATGTAAGCAATCCAGAAAGTGGGAATAAAAGTGACTTTTCTTGTTTTTCTCTATTCAAAATTCATAGTAGTACAGTTGAGGGGGCACCTCGCTGTGAGTTTCATGCTTCCCTTCGTCCAGGGGGGCTGCTGTGTCCTGGGTGCTGTGTGTATAGGGCCCCCACCAAGTCCAGTGTGGGTGGCAGAGATGTATCCAGAAGCCCCCAGTAAGTTTAGCATTACCCACTCGGCTGGGGACTATGGAAGAAGAGTTCCTGGTGATTTCAGTAAAAAAGATGTTTTACATACCAGATAGAAACATGCTCAAATGATATCAACATGATTTGGGTTGGGTTCTTAAGTTGTTCTTTTAATGTTCTTTTTAAAAAAGATTTGATCTCAATATAAACAAACTTGCCTAATTTTTTTCAGCTAGTTCACACAGACATTCAGTATATGTTCATAAGCTGGTCCTGTTCCCTCTTCTTGCTCAGAGGCTGGAAGAACTTCCCATGCACCAGGTCATGTTTGCGTAAATATAGTTACACTGTATTACGTAAATATAGTTACCAGCGCAGTTGTTAACAGTTCTGCCAATAGATTATTGCTTTGATCTGAGTTTGATAATCAAACTGAGATTTAAAACACAGTGGCCCAGGAAGGATCAAAGGTAACTGTAACGATGCATTCCTTATTCCTTCAGTCCACAGGTCTTTTTAGATGTTGTTGGGGGGTGGAGTGGGGGTGATGACCCCTTAGCCACAGTTTCCCTTTCTGTGGTTTCAGTTACTCGAGGTCAATCGAGGTATGAAAATACTAACAGGAAAATTCTAGAAATAAACAATTCCCAAGTTTTAACTTGCGCACCCTTTTGGGGAGCGTGGTGAAATCTGGCGCCTCCTGCTCGGTCCCTCCCGGGACTGAACCCTCCCTTCGTCCAGCGTCTCCAGGCTGCAGCTGCTCCCCACCCCTCTCATGGCCTCTGGGTTATCAGATTCACGGTCCAGGGGTCGCAGTGCTTGTGTTCAAGGAACCCTCATTTCACTTCTTCATCATGGCCCCAAAGCACAAGAGCAGTGAGGCAGGCAACGAGGGTACACCTAAGAGAAGCCGGAAGGTGCTCCTTTAAGTGAAAAGTGAAAGTTCTCAACTTAATAAGGAAAAAGAAAATGGTACGTTCACCAATCTCAGGAGACATTGTCATGTTGCCCAGATCTCCAGTCAGATGGAATCTTCTCTCTGTGAAACTGGGAACAGCATATTGTTATAATTGTTCTATTTTATTATTAGTTATTGTTAATCTCTTACTGTGCCTAATTTATAAATTAAACTTTACCAGGGGTGTGTGCATAGGGAAAACATTGTGTACATAGGATTTGGTACTCTCTTGATTTCAGGAATCCCCTGGGGTCTTGGAAGCACCCCTGAGGATAAAGGGGACATCGTGTACATAGGTTTGGGTACTATCTCGGATTCAGGAATCCCCTGGGGTCTTGGAGGTACCCCTAATGATAAGGGAGATGCTGCATCCACACCATTGCACACCTTAGTCTGCCGCTTGTCAGCTGGTGTGGCCCCGGCTGGAACACTGTGGCTCATTCTAGCTGTGCTTTTAGAAAAGCCTTGAGACGCACCTGCTCGGCCAGGTTGCACAGTGAACCTGCAGCAGGGGTGGGGCCTCCACAGGGACATTTTGGTCGAGCGGGTAGCAGCTGCCCCAGGCTTACAGGCTGAATGGCATACTCACCTCCTCCCTACTGGAGTCACCTGCCTCGCCCTGTGGGTGTTTGAGTTCGTGACCTTGATGGAAGATAGAAAGCATCAGGAAAGACAGTCCCTGTTATCAAGGCATTGTAACCTAAGGTCATGGAGATGTGCTTATGAAGTATATGTGTGTTTTAAGTGTGTGGGAAACCTTCACAGGGCAGCTAACTGCAGACCTCCCAAACCCCTCCTCCTCCTCTGCCCCAGCTCGGGGTGGGCTTCTGGGCCGGGTCCTGCTGGCCTCCTATCACGGCGAGGTTGGAATCTGTACTGTGGAGACTGTGGCATTTCTGCATCATTCCTGATGCCCGATGCTGAGATTAGGAAATCGGTCTCTGAAGCTGAGAGGCAGTTTCTCAGAGTATGAGTTGTGACCTGAAAGGCCGCTGTTGGAAAGACAGCAGCAGCCTGCAGGCCTTTGTGAGAACCGTCTGTATGGGCCCCCGAGACTGCTGTGTGCCGCATGCAACAATCAGTTGTTGACAGGAGGTGTCTTCAGTCCTGGCCGTGGTTCGGAGGAGACCACGATAAACTCCTTCAGGATACTGCTCCATCATTTTCCTCACCCGAAGATAAGAGCCAGCTACAGATGGGTGTGTTGGGTGTGACACAGGCTGGAAATGTGCAGGAGTGGTGCATTTTTCTTCCCCTTAACTCCCGTGTCCTTGCGGTAAAATTCCATTGCTGTAAAGTCATGACCTCCAAACCCAGTTAAGCTCAGCTAAGTTCCATGGAATAATTTCATTCAAGATCGTAAAACGTAAAACATCACAGGCAAAAAGTGTCTGTTTACAAATGCTCACGGTATGATGGGCAGCCCTCCAGGAGTGGTGTGGAGGCCGGGGCACTCAGTCACATGTGTGCCGCTCGCTGTGCACAGCTCCTGAGCTCTGAGTGAGGCAGGCGGTGGCAGTGACCTGTCCTTACCTGGTAACTTCTTAGGGGCAAAGAATAAAACCATTCTTCAGTTTGCCCCATTTTATGCCTATAATTTCAAAAAGCATTTGACAGGCGCAGAAAAGCGTATCCACGAGCAGCCCTGCGCGGTGGCTGAGTGCCTGTGTCCAGGGAGTTGAGTATAAAGATCTTCTTCCCTTGTGATAATTTCTATGCCTGCATGTCTTACCATGCCTGATTATAGCAAATCCCAGGTACACGTTATACCAACAGCTATTACGTTGCAAACCGAAAACAAAATTCTAAGCCCCCAACCAACGGAACGGACCTGCCTCTTGGCCAAGGGGACCCCAAGGAAACGGGAAAGGCAAGTTCAGGCTCTGATGGGAAGAGGGGCTCGGACAGGCCTCATCCCACCCTCCTCCCTTTGGACCAGCAGTGACATTAAAACAGAGACCTGAGACTGACAAAACAGACTCTTTGTACCAGTAAGAGACCAGTTTCCAACCTGACTCTAGTGTACCCCTCACATGATCGATAGCAGGCCCTGAGAGAAATTATCTTACCTCAAAATACATTTCATTGACATATTTTGAAGTGGCCCCTCACAGCTGTCTCTTGTGGGGGAAATTTGCATTCGGTAGAGAATCCCCTTCCCTTTCCAGCTCTTTTCTGGAGAGTCTGAACACTTGTAAGCTCTGCTGAGAGACGCTCATCATCTCTTCTCTCTGAAGCCTGCTGCCTGGAGGCATCCTCTACGTGGAGGAACCTTGGCTTCCACAACCTCCTCCTCTTAACTTCACACTGACTTCAACTCTTCATGCCGAGCTTCACTCTTTCAAGCAGTCGCCAGTCAGGAAATCTTTGAATCCACCTGTGACCTGGAGGCTCCCCCACCCCCTGCTTGGAGATGTTGCACCTTCCCAGGCTGGACCAACGCCACCTTCCATGTGTTGGTTTATGTCCTTGCCTATCGCTTCTGTCTTCCTAAAATGTGTCAATTCAAGCTGTGCCCCAACCACCTTGAGCACATGTTCTCAGGACCGCCTGGGGCCATGTCACAGGCCATGGTTTTAACTTTGGCAAAATAAACCCCTAAATTGATTGAGACCCATTTCAGGTACTTTTTGGTATAAACGTAAGTTGCGGAAAGAGATTACGTGTTTTGTTTGGAGTGTTACCAGGAGTTGTTACGATCTTGGAAAGTCACAGCTTGCAGTAGCCCTCTTTGGCCGTAGCCTCCCGTAAAATTAGGAGTATCTGTGTGGGGTGACAGAACCCCAACCCCAGGCGTCCCGGCACAGTGGTGCCTCTGCATTCACAGTGACATCGCTCCTGGACCCTTCGCCTCTGACATCTTCAGGGCCCCGGCCTGTTCCTTACAGGCTTATGCTTGAGTGTTTATCACGACTTAGCTTCCTTCTGTCCTTCTTCATGGACAGTGCACTGTAGTGGTTTGTAGAAGTTACTGGTGCAGGTAGCCCTGTTCCTTACGTTTCATGGTGTGGGGACATTAGGAATATTTGTTTCCTGATAGAGGGGCTCCCGGGTCTGTCAGGGTTAGAAGCCCTCCTGGTGATGAGCAGAACAGGGCAGTGAGAACTCTGGAAGGCCTAGGCCTGGGCTGAGCCCCCACCCTGCCGCCCATCCAGACAGAGTCCCAGGTGCGGCCTGTGGGCTGTGACTGCTGCAGGGACGGCATTAAAGGAGCCGAAGAGGCCCGGGAAGCCCAGGAAGCTGGTGACATGCCCCCCGCATCAGGCTGCGCATTAAGTCACGCATTCAGAGGGTCTGTGTCCCCTTGATGGGCTCGTCTGCCTGGGGCTGGGGCGGCAGTGGGCTGGAAGTGCAGAGTCCTGCGTTCACACTGGATGGCTACTGAGGTGAATGGGACCCAGGCACGTTTTCTTACGGAATGTGCACAGCCTGGTTGCTTATCCCGGAAGATCAATAATAGTGATCGCCCTCTGACCACGGGCCAACCTCTTCCCTTAGCGCAGGGCGCTACCAGTCTGGGCTGGTAGAAGCCCCGACACCTGCCTCACTCAGATCCCTGGAGGGGAGGATCCTATGGGCACTGGGGCAAGGCGGGGACATCTCGGCGGCCTCCCTACCGCGTGCTTTTCTTGCAAGTCCTTCGAACGGCACCTGCTCCTTAGCTGCTGCCTGGCGACTTTGAAGGTTTCAGTGAGATGGGGTGAGTGCTTCCCAGCCAGCAAAGTGCCTTGACAGTGGCTGGCTTTCCCCCCGGCTCTGGAAGCTTCTCCCCCTGGGCCTTCCAGTCTCATGTCTGGACACAGACAGGAGAGGTGAGGAGGAGCTGCAGGGGCGGCCCAGGCAGTCCGTGTGACCTGGAGGCCTGGCGAGTTGTTCTGACAGCCAGGCACGTCCTCGGGGAGGCCTCTGAGGATGCCTGGAACCCCAGGCCCGCCCTGCCTTGTTTTCCAGTCCTGGCCTGGGGGTTCGTGGTCTTGTTGGTGCAGCCACCTCCGGGCAGGCCCCGCCTCTGCTCCCTTCCCCTCACTCCATCCGATTCGGCCCCGTTTCCTTGTCCGCTCCACGTTCTTCTGAGCGTGTCTCTGGGACACGGTTAAGATTAAGAAGTGGCCTCTGAGCGAGGGAGAACGTACTGAAATTGCCTACGTGAACTTCAAACACAGGAAGGAGCGTTCAGTCAATGTTCATGGTGAGAACGAGGGTTGATCTTTTGAACGAGTCACGGTTTTGAGAGAGACCTAAGAACCATTCAATCTGAAAGCTAGATTCACTTTGAACAAAATATCTCAGGTGCTAAATACTCCAGTTAGGTGTGGAGAGATGTCTCTGAGAACGAAAGCTCTGACCGACCGGAGCCTGCTGCCGTGGATCTGAAAGATGCTCATGAACAATTCTCGCTGCGGAGCTTCATAAACCAACAATACAAACGATTTTCTGTAACGAACTCCCGTAAAGCAGCCACTCCCCTCACAGCGCTGAGCAGGCGTAACCGCCAGAGTCCTCCCCGTTCTGAAGCCGCGGCTTCCATGCAGGCCGTTGTCCGGTGTTGATCCTTGAGCTGACCACAGGCAGTTTTAGTTCACGAGTGTGGATTCTTGGGATACGGTCGGGGTCAGATCCCCCTGTCACGGCTTGTAGAAATTGACGCAGCATTTTCCCATGTGCCCACCTGCTTGAGGAAGGAACGGTGGTGGGGACGGACTTCTTATTCTTCCGATGTGCCCACCTGCTTGAGGAAGGAGCAGTGGTGGTGGAGACGGACTTCTTCTTCAGACGAGGTGATCTCTGCCTCTCCGTGCAAGGTCGTCCAACCTGCCTTATTTTGTTGTTTTTCTGTTTTGTTTTGTTTTAGGCTTTTAGCAGCCTGAAGCCATGGTTTTTCATTTCTGTCTCTAGTAATAAGCAGAAGAGGGATGAGGAAGGGGCTTAGCTGGCCCAACCAGAAACAAAAAGTAAGAACCCATAACTGTATTCTGTCCCTTGGACACCCGTGCTGGAGGGAGAAGCCCCTCACCCAGAGGCTGTCATAGGGCATTCCTGGGACCCTCTTTTTCCCAGACTCTCCTCCCTGCATCCAGAAGGGGCGCCCCAGCTGAATCTCTGTTGCAGCCTCAGGTCAGCGACTGCCCTGGCATGTCTTCTGGGGTCAGGGTCCTTGCAGGGCTGCTGTCACATGCTTGCATCAGTCTCCCTGTAAGGGAAGGGGAAGAGGGAGGGTTTCCCTCACTGGCTCCCGCCCACCCCACAGGATGGGGCAGAACACCTGCGGGAGTCGCCTCTTCCCTCCATGTTCACTGTGCTGAAAGCTGAAGCAGGTGGCCAGTTCTGCAGGAGACAGGCTTTGAACATGGATTCCTGTGAGGAGGATATGGGGGTGCTGGGGCCCCCGTGGGAAGGTGGGGAGGATGTGGGGGTGCTGGGGCCCCTATGGGAAGGTGGGGAGGATGTGGGGGTGCCTGGGGCCCCCGTGGGAAGGTGGGGAGGATGTGGGGGTGCTGGGGCCCCTGTGGGAAGGTGGGGAGGATGTGGGGGTATTGGGGGCCCCTATGGGAAGGTGGAGAGGCTGTGGGGGTGTTGGGGACCCCTGTGGGAAGGTGGGAAGGATGTGGGGGTGCTGTTGGGAGCCTGGCTATTTGCCTAATCACAGAATATCTGTGACTGTCTGATCACCTGCACGTAACTGACTTTTGAAAGGTGTGTGTGACTCTTTTCTCTTACTCTGAAGAGAGGACATTCTTCTGATATCCAGTCTCATAATAAAAAATTGCTACCTTTACTTTCCCCACTTGGCCAATGATATCAATAGCCACGCTGCAAACTCTGAAGTCTCTCAGAGCTCTAGTCTAGGACTCCACAGCGTGAGTGCATCTGTGGCAGTGGGCTTGACTTGAGGCTCATCCTTGTCACCTGCTCGGTGGCAGTGCCTGTGTGAAGACCCCCCACAGCACTCAGGTGTGGCTCGTGGACTTGTGGTTTCACTGCTGGCTGGGGAAGCCCATCCGGCTCCTCACTTCCCCGCCAAGTGCTGGTCACAGAAATGCCCTTCTCTGGTCACTGCTCTCTGGCCTGGCTTGGTGGTGGCTTTGGTGGCAGCCCCGTCACCCCTGGGATCCGTGTCTTCCTGTTTCTTTCGTTTCTCCTAAAGGTTTTCCAAGTGCCTGTTTGCTTCTGGGAATTCCCTCTCTGCCTTCCTCCTACTCCTGATAGCCGTCGTTCCTTTTATTCCGGCCTCCCAAGACTGCGTGGAGCCCGGCCACTGCCAGGGCGGCCCTATGATGAGCTACACGGGATACAAGAGGCGGCCCCAGGCACCCACCTCCACCTCCACCAGCAGCGTCTTCGCTTTCACTTCTGCCCTCTGCGGCCTCTTCCTCTGTGGAACTGGCGTCTGCCACTGGCTGTGGGGCAACCTCAGCCTCTCCAGCGGACGCTGCACCATCCCTATGGTGGAGTCTCAGCTTTGGGGATCCAGGGTGCCTGCCGGATTTCAGGCAGTGCATTCGCAGACTGTCGCCAGCTGAACTGCCGCGGCGTCTGGAGTTATTCTGTGTATGCTGTTATCCAATTTGCCCGTATTTTCACTAAACAGCAGGCTGTAATTACTGACTTGCAGTCCTGCAGTTGTCTTCACTGGATATATATTCAATATTTTGGAGATATGCCTACAATGCATTTGTTGTCCTGGCCAGTGGCTCGTGACCCTCTGCATTTGGAAGGTATATAATTTCCGCTGCTTAAAAGGCGACACGTATACTAACGTGTTTGTTTGTGAATTGGGATATGCTTGCTTAGTTTTCTGGCTACTTCATCTTTAGAAGTAGGGACTCAGTCGTGGGGAATAAACGCAGCGACCCCTCGGTGTTCCCGCTGGGCTCATGGGTGATGCAGTGTTTTCCGGTGGCTTGGGAAGAATCTGGAGGTCAGGTGCTGGGGCTTGAGTGTCTCTCCTGCAGGTTGGTTTTGCCTGGTCCTCAGGGCGGAGTTGCTGCTCATCCTCAAGCTGGGCCTGTTTTCCGATTCCTGGTGCTCTCTCGTCTTCACCTGCAGTTCAGTTGCGAGGGGCAGTGGAGGCTGCACTGTGACGTTGGTAACTGGGGCTGCACTGTGACATTAGTAACTGTGAAGGCGTGACCCACGGTGGAAAGTTGGTTATGTCTGTGATTGATGGGGAGGTGTTTATGGTTGGGGGTGGAACTGCTTTGGGGGCAGGTTTGCAAGTCGGGAGACGGGAGCAATGACAGGGCCCCATGGGCTGCCCCCCAGCTCCTCCTCCCAGGCTCCTACCCTTCCCCACGCTCGGCTTCCCCCACTTGCCTTTGTTTTCTTGAGTCAGCACCACCACTCACACCCCCAAGTGTGTGCCGGGGCTGAGCTCCAAACCGGGCACAGGACCTCCTGGCCCCACGGCATGCCTGCAGCCCCGCCCTCCTCTCTGAGGCTCAGAGGCACAGCAGGCGCAGCACAGCCTTGGCCCTGAGGCTCCCAGGACAGTTGTCCCGGCCAGTGGCTTGTGACCCTCTGCCCGCTGCGTTTGGGGGTGAACCGAAGGAACCCGTGACCCGGGTCCCTGGCAGCTGTGGCCTCTTTGCTGCGCTTCCTCTTTGGCCAGAGCCAAAACCAGGTTCTCTTCTGCACACTGGAGCAGGGACCTTGGCCTTAAACTCTAACGCCTGAGTTTATAGTTCTCCCAGCTTCCCCAGAGCCGGCCCATAGCTCAGTCATGTGAACCTCGACACCACTCTGGTTTTCCAGGTGAGATGAGCCTCAGTTCCAGGCAGAAACACGTGACCATGAGGAATGCACCGGCCTGAGTGGAAGGGGAGGCTGCCGATTTCTAGCACTGATTTGCAGAGGGATGGGTGAGCCTGCCCAGTGCCCTGTGGTGAAGAGGCATCTCTGTCCCGACAGAGGCACCGTGAAGGCACCGTGCTGAGGCCAACTTCAGAGCCTCGGGGAAGCCAGATCTGTCTGATCGCTTCCCAGCACGTTCCATGCCATCCCACGTGGCTGTAAACGGACGCACATTAACCACGGCTGCTGCTTCACAAGCAGCCTGGTCAGAAACGTACTCCTGTCAAAAATGGAGGGTGAATCGCATGAAATCAGCGTTATGTTTGCTCCTGCTGCATTTCAGGAGTCCCGCGGAGTCTGTTCGGACTGCACCCCCGATCCTGGGCGTGTTGTGGGCTCCAAGCGATGCTTTGATCGCCAGCTGTTTTCCTGTGTCTCCTAGGTCGGGACTCTTAGGAAGCTCTGTGTTTCTTCCCACTGCTGCGAACCATCAGAATGAGGCAATCCACAGTAGGCCAAGAATGATTTGGGGTGAGAATTTATATTTTTATTTCAGTTCTGGACCCAGCGAACTATGGTCTAGGTCCGCTGACACCCCACATTTCCCAGGTCGACTGTGTTTCCAGATCAAAGTGCTTCTGTGGATCATTGTGACCCAAGTGATTTTGTGTGAAATATATTTTCATGGCAGGAAAATGCCACCGAGAGCCTTGAAAATACCTGAGATTTGTTTGGGAAAAAAAAAGAAAAAAGGAAGGAGAGAAATCCAGTCGTTACCATGAGTGTGATGAGAGTGGGGAGAACCAGTGGAGCTTCTGATCCTACCCCAGCAGATGCCAGTGGCTCGGACCAAGGAGGACAGAGGGACGGGCGTGGCCACGTGAAGCCTCACCCCAGACCCCAGACCCTGCTCGCATGCCAGGACGAAGGTGGGAGAGAACCGCACATCTCAGCACGGCAGTGGAAACGCGGTCTGCCTACGGAGGGCTTGTTTGCATTTATTACACCCGAGCAAGGCCCGCACGCCCACCGGAGGGGCCAGGGTGCCCCCGGGAGCCACCGAGAGACAGGGGAGGCACAGGCTTCACGCGCCACTTCCCTGGACTGCGAGGAGGCGGGGATGACGAGTCAGGAGGAAGCCTATTTTTAGAAACGCTTAAGTGCCCACGATCTTCTGACCATCAAACAAGAAACGTTGCTGTTTGAAGCTATAAACAGACAGCAGAACAAGAAGTCACTGTGTCACTGGATACCTGTACATTTGAATACCGGCCATTAGGCAGAATCGCCCTGTAAACATTGATCCAGTGATTGAGGCTGGTCGGCTTGCTTCTGTCCTGCCCCGCGGTGTAATTCAGCTAATAGGTTTTGTTTGTCTCAGCTGAAATGTGAAACTTCCATTAGGTGTCTAACCTTGGCTAAAAGTGGTTTTCAGCCTATTTTTAAAAAATCTCCTTTGTCCCTGCATGCGTTCTAACCCCATTCTAACCTGACTCTGGCAGCCACAACCCAGACCCTAACAGGGTTGATGGTGAGGTTGGTGAAGGCGTGACCCATGGTGGGAAGTTGGTTATTTCGGGTAATCCAGCGATTTTCTGATTGAACTTTGAATGCGGAGACATGTTGCCCTTACTTGGGCAACGAGGGGAGGAAAGGCGTGCGCCAGACAGAGACACCTTGGAATCCCACCCAGCCTGGATGTGTCTGCTGGGTTCTGGGACGGGCGCAGGTGACTGTATTTGCCCCGGTGGGAGGAGTTGCCCCCTTGGTTAAATCCGGAGGACGCAGCTGCGTGGTGCTTGCCCTCAGCCATTTCTCTCTTCTTACTTTGAGAATAATCTCTTTTTTCTCTAGTTTCTCTTTTCATACGCAATACTCCTTTGGAAACTTACTGGGCTCACTTTTCCCCACTCTGAGACGTTATCTGTCACGAGTAGTGCAAGGTTAGAGATAACCAGGTCCACATGCGCTTGTGTCTTTCCGTAGCGTGAGGCCTTTGTTGACGTTATTTCAGTCACAAAAGCCAGGAACTGGTGGTGCTTCCCGTCACCCGGCTAGTCCCGGCCACGGGCACGCAGGCTCAAGCCACTCCTCACATCAGTCAGTGTTGTAAACCATAGTAATAGTATACCTAATCAATACATAAATGTTATAAACACTCCACAACAAACACAGTAACATTTAACCTCAAGAGAAAAAGGGAGATAGGAGGGAATGTTAATGAACCAGTCCGGCGGGGAGTGGAGCAGACACCAGGAGCCCTGGCCTGGGCAGGGGGGTCCGTGGTCTTGCGAGGAGGACTCAGGTGGCAGAGCCTGCGGGGCAGATGCCAAGTTCTTATCACAAGTGACTGCGAGGCGGCGGCTGAGGCAGAGTCCTCCCATGAGAACTGAGTGCTTTTTGTATCCTTACCTGGTTGGATACTGTCTTATTTTTTTGTTTGTTTATTAAGCAAATCACCTTATCATTGTTGGCAAAGTGCCCTATGAAATGTAAAACAAAGTCTTTTTCTAAGATGGAGTTTATTATGTCAACAGTGCTCTATATACGATATATAAAAACTAAACTTTAAAAATGTTGCTTACATGAAAATTGAGAGAAGCGTACGTTTGTGCAGAAGATGGGCAGGTAGAAGGTTCCAGCGGTGAGGGGTGCTGAGCTGGAGCGGCCGCAGTGGGGCCGTGTGGCTGGAAGCAGGGCAGTAAGCAGTGCTCAGCCCGTCGCGAGTGTGCAGGAAGAGAGCTTTGTTGAAATATAACTTACATATCATAAAATCACCCGCTTAAACAATTTGATGATTTTTATTATATTTACCAAGCTACACAACATCACCACAATCTAATTTTAAAACATTTTCATCACCCTCAAATGAAACCCCATGCCCAGTACCAGGCCTCCCAAGTGTTTGTCATTACCCTGAACTGAAACCCTGTCCCCAGTACCAGGTTCTCCCAAGCCCTGTCCCCAGCTCCCGTCCCGTCACGCCCCAGCCCAGTCCTGGGCAGCCGCTAATCCACCTTCTGTCGCCTGCAGATTTGCCCGTGTGGACACTTCTTGTGGATGGAGTCAAGCAGCCTGGGGCTTTGCGACTGGCTCTGCCACTTGGCGGCGTTGCCCTGCATTTCCCTGGTGACTAAGGATGCTCTGCGTCCTCTCCTGGGCATGTTGGCCATTTGCAGGTCTCTAGAGAAATTCTACCTTATCTTTCTATTTTTGAGTTTGAATCATTCTGTATATATTCCAGGTACAGTCTCTAATTGTTTATGATTGCCATCTGATCACGGATGCTCCATATAGGGAACGGCTCTGCCATGAAAGCCCAAGAACCCTGTGCGTGTCCACGTGGGCCGTACAGGGAAGGCCTGGCCCACGGTGATCTCTGTCTGGGCGGAACTTGGGAGCCTCCTAGAGCCCCGAGGGCTGTGGCCTGTGAGGTGCTGCCCTAGGCCATGGCCCATCGATTTTCCCTCCCCAGAGGGTGCCATGAGGCCGTTTCTCATGGCCTCTGGGTTCTGATGAGCTATGGCGCCTCCTGCCCTGCCCTGCCCCACCATCGCCGCCCCCAGAACAGAGTGCAGGCTGCAAACCGCTTAGTGGTGGCCTGGATTGGCCTGCAACAGTTTGCATGGTGTCACCCTGCCCTTCTGTTTTCATGTATTTTCATTTATTTGCTGCTTAATCTGAGCAAAGGAAACGCCGCCTCTCTCTGTCTCGACCAAACCCACCATGCCTTTCTCTTCCCACGGGAGAGTCTTGCTTTCCCGAGCTGTAAGGGTCCCAAGCCGATGCCGGGCATTCAGCCAGTGACTGGGAGTCCTTCCCCACTCTCCCTGCCCTCTGAAAGAGCAAACGAAGGGAATCCTTGAACCTCTGGAAAGCTGTAGCCCTTTTGTAAACATGCCGCCCTGTGGCGGATGGGGGTCCCAGGAAAGGCCCAGGGCTTTGTCTGCAGAAACAGCTTTTTTCCTGTGCTCTTTTGGGTAACTGGTCCTTCCTCAACACTGTCGATAGCAGCCGTGGCGCTGGGCTCCATGCAGCCTGCAGCCGGACACGATGTTTTTAGTCGTGGTGCCCTCTGTGTGGCAGCCGCCAACGCCCCGCGTGCGTGAGTGGCGATCTGCGTCTGTGGGTGACGCGCATCACGGGGTGTGGAGAGGGGCACCTGTGTGGGATTTCCATGCCACCTCCACCCTCCACCCCACCTTGTGCCTTCCCAGGGAAGTCCTGCCTGTGCCTCTGCTGCCTTGGGAAGAGAAGGGGTCCCTGAGGAACTCACAGAGTGGTCGAAGGCATTAAAGAACCCCAGCTCCTCGAACCCAGTGCCTGCTGCCTCACTGCTTCCCGTCCATCTCTCAAGGGGAACTAGGAATTCCCTCCTGTGTCTGGAGGAGAGAGAACCTGGCTAAGCATTGTGGCCGAAGGTTGCAGCCTTCTAGGAAATGTCCAATACAAAGGATAGACCACAGGCTATTTTGATTTTACTCGTTTTTTAACAGAACTTTTATGAAAGCAAATTTTACTTGGGTCTGGTGCTAGGATTTTTCTTTACTTGTAAAATCAGCTGACGCCTCCCAGGTTTCGTAAGTCATCGGTTCTAAACTGGAAGCCAGGTGTCTTACATCAAAGCTTCCGCTATCTCCAGTTGCAGAGATTAGAAGAGGGTGGTTGAGGACCATGTCTTCCTGGGTGACGCCCTTGAGAAGATGTCAAGCCTGGGCCGTGTTTATTATATTTGGAGAAATGGGAGATGATGATACTTTAGAAGAACATAGATCCCATTCCAGTAACTATTTTAATCAGGGACTCTCAGGAGAGGGTGAGATTCCAACTTACAAATTGCAAATGTGCGATGTGCTGCACCCACTCACAAAAGACGTGTACCAGATCACAGTTGCAGCTCATTTCGAGGTAAAGCAGCCCTGAAAGGCGTGCAGAACCAGAGCAGGGGACCAGACTGAGCAGACGGGAGGCTCCGCCTTTCTGTGTTTGCACGCACAGCCCGGACTGCATGGTGACTTACAACGCATTTCTCATCCCAGGTCACAGTCTCAGAGTGTGAGAGCCCTGGGTCTCTGGGTCAGGTCTGAATGAACACTCTTTCCTTTGGGCCTTTTCTATCGCTGCCCTGTGTGTGTCAGAATGGCTAAGCGACACACACGTCTGCTGGCATCGGGGAAAAGCGTCGTTGGCCTGTGAGGCTGTGTGTGTGAGCGGCTCCTCCCACCTTCCCCCGTCACGGGAGCTGCAGAGTTGCAGGACCCTAGGGAATGGAGGCTTTGCTGTTCGGTGTGTCCCACCTCCTCAGGGTAGGCGGCAAGGCCAGCAGGCTGCAGTGTGTGCCTCGGATGTGGCATCTGAAGGACAGCGAGTGGGTTGCCCGTGGGGGTCTTGCTTGCACTTGCTTAGAGAGCTAACAGCGTTTGGTGTGACTCAGTTTATCAGTCTTTCCCTGCTTTGAGGCAGGCCCTTGATGTGCAGGTGAAGTACCCGTGGGCTGGCTGCGTAGCTTCTAGGTGTTTCTTCTTCCAGTGGGGTTGGCAGAACACGGCGTGAAGCTCTGCTGTGAAGATGCTGCAGACAGCACCCCTCTCTGCTGAAGGGCTCGTTATCCGACTCTGCCTTAGCCGCGTCCTCTTCCTTCCTGCCACACAGCGGGAGGCATGGGATGCACACAGGCGGGCTTCCACGGTTGGGGGGCCGCTGACAGGAGGAGCCCCTCCTGGCGGCTTCAGGGTGCTTTTGGCCCCGCAGCTTGGGGCCTCCAGGACATGCCTCCTCTAAAGGGGTGTTAGGTAACTGCAGTTTTCTCCTCTCCTACTTACACATTGCCAGAATTTTTAAAAAGAAGGAGGCGAATACTTTCAAATGACTTACATAAAAAATCTATATTTTAAATTTATTTCTGTAAGAAAAAAATTGGTTGGTACAAATATAGCAAAAATGTTAACATTTGTGAAATCTGGGTGATTTATTTCCTTACTCCAGTTTTCTGCATGTTTGAATTATTTCATAATGCCCCCCTCCGCCTGTGAGTGGGCGTATCTGGAGCGGTGTCATCCTTCCTGAAGAGGGACAGTGGCTGAGCCACTTGTGACCAGGGAAGCCCAGCCCACACCTCCATGGCCCTGGCACAGGGTGGGCGCGACTTAGTTCACGACAGCCTAGTTTCTGCCCCCAGTTCCAACTTGGGGTCAGCCAGAGAACAGCAAATACGCCCCTGTCCCCTTCTCCCCTTGCCAGCCCCACAGGATGCTGCACCTCCCAGGCGTGAGCGCATGCCCGTCAGGCCCACAGCTGCCCTCCCAGCCCTCTTCCCTGGACTCCTTCCCGCCTCCCTGGCCTGGCTGGAGTCCCTGGGAGCCCGTGGAGGCAGCTGACCTGCAGGCTCAGAGTCCGTGGCTGCTGCTGCTTGTTCCGGTGGCCGTCGTTTATTTCCACGGGGATTCATGTTGACATCCGTTGCTCGTCCTGAAGCGAGACCGTCTGTGTGAAGGCACGCCTTGGGGCTGCTGAGTCGGCCACATCCTTGACAGTTCCCCACAGCCCCTCTCGTGTGTCCTGAGTGTGAGCAAAAGTGCAGGGCCGATCCCAGACCCTCCTTCCATCCCCGGACTGGGCGCGTTGGAGCAAATTCCTCCATGCTGCCTGCTCCGTTCTCTCTCTTGCCCTGTTCCTTTCCAAGCTTTATTAACGGGGAAATGCGGGGAGTGTCACAGGGCCAGCGAGGCCGGTGCTGCCCCTCAAAAGGCAGGTGTCTGTGCTGCGTGACGCTGAACGCTGCCTAAACCATCTGGATGATTGATCGGGTGTGAGTTTGCACGCTGTGCTCCGACCGCGTAGCAAGGGTTCTGGGTTTGGTGTCGCGCTCTGTCAAATGGGAAGCAATAGTAAATTCTATTTTATTTATTTTTTTGAGACAGAGTCTCACTCTGTCATCCAGGCTGAAATGCAGCGGACTATCCTGGCTCACTGCAACCTCCACCTCCCGGGTTCAAGCCATTCTCCTTGCCTCAGCCTCCCAAGTAGCTGGGACTACAGGCATGTACCACCATTCCTGCCTAATTTTTGTATTTTTAGTAGAGACGAGGTTTTGCCATATTGGCCAGGCTGGTCTCAAACTCCTGACCTGAGGTGATCCACCCACCTTGGCCTCCCACAGTGCTGGGATTACAGGCTTGAGCCCCCACGACTGGCCGAGATGACCTGTCGGGTGAGAGGCTCCAGCTCCTGGCCTGGGACTAATATCTGACCAAATGCTGTGGGGCACACTGAGAGTGTCGCATGGTAGATCTTCTGAAACGCAGCATCTCGCCCCTTGAGCCTCTCTGCACCACAGGTTTAGAGTTCATGCTCCTGTGGCAGGGGCCATGGGGTGTTTGCTCCTTGGGGGGTTTTTTTGCCTCAGGGGTGTTTGCTGCTTGGGGAAATTTTCCTCAACCACTGAACACAGGTGCTGGGCACCTGTCAGAAAGCCACACTGCCAGGCATGTGCACAAAGACTGTGATTTCAGGCAGCAGTGGATCAATCCCAAAGGTCAAAACTATCTTTAAAAAAATAACTAAGGCTGGGCATGGTGGCTCACGCCTGTAATCCCAGCACTTTGGGATGCCGAGGTGGGCAAATCACCTGAGGTCAGGAGTTCGAGACCAGCCTGGCCAACATGGTGAAACCCAGTCTCTACTCAAAATACAAAAATTAGCCAGGTGTGGTGGCACACACCTGTAATCCCAGCTACTTGGGAGGCTGAGGCAGGAGAATGGCTTGAACCCGGGAGGCGGAGGTTGCAGTGTGCCAAGACCACGCCATTGCACTCCAGCCTGGGGGACAAGAGCAAGACTTCGTCTCAAAAATAATAATAATAATAATAATAACATAATAATTAAGGGAAGGAGCCACAGAGGCTGCCCAGTAGCTGCATTGATGTAATTTGTGGTGACATTTTCTCTGAGGCTCCTGTGCTATGCGGTTACAGCTGCCCCTCTGCGAAGCCCCCTCCTGCCGGAAGATGGGCGGGAAGGCGGCCAGGACACTGTGCAGTGCCGTGTCCTGAGCACACATATTAGGAGAAGGGACGTAAGACTTCCTCCCCCATGGCCTCCATGCAGCCGGGAAGCCCTGCCGCCCCTTCCCCCACGCTTCCCACGCGCCGCTCACTGTGCCTTTCTCCCCCAACTCCAGACATGGAATTCCTCTTGGAGGTGCTCTCATGGCACCCTGCACAGAGAGGCCTGGTCCTGGCCCGGAAGAAGGCACAGCCCATGTGTGGGCGCCTCTGTCTGGAAGGCATGCTGCGGTCCATTTTCCTGTTTCCCCAACCCTGTGGCACTCCTTCCTGTTCCTTCTTCTACAGCCTCCGTGTGAGCCGTGGAAATGAGACAGACAGGCATGTTTAGCATCATACCACACATACCTTTTGCAAAAATGTATTTTTTAGCCACCAGGTGAGCAGCTAATGTGGTGGACAGAAAGCTCACCGGAGGCCCCAAGGCCTCGCAGCCTCCACGTGCCTCTCATCAGTGTGTCAGGTGCAGTAGGCAGAGGTTTGCTGAGCTGAGTGGCTCTGTGAGGGTGGTGGTCCAGGTCAGCGGCTTTGAAAGCCCCGGCACACTCCAGCTCCCATGCAGTTATGCTGTGTAAGAAATGGCAACAGGGCCAAAACCTTGTAACTCTTCTCAGAGTTGCACTGAGGTAGCTAGAAATACATTCTAAGTTGAGGTAATTTGGGGCATGGTGGCATGCCTGCAGTCTCAGTGCTTTGGGAGGCTGCACAGGGAGTATTGCTTGAGCCCAGGAGTTCAAGGCTATGGTGCACTGTAGTTGTCTCTGTGAACAGCTGCTGGAGTGAGGAGCCGCTGGAGTGAGGAGTAGCCGCTGGAGTGAGGAGTAGCTGCTGGAGTGAGGAGTAGCCGCTGGAGTGAGGAGTAGCTGCTGGAGCGAGGAGTAGCTGCTGGAGTGAGTAGCTGCTGGAGTGAGGAGTAGCTGCTGTGCTTCAGCCGGGACAGTGCAGCAATACCCCATCTCTAAAAAAAGGAATTAATTATTGTTTCAAAGTAAATAGTTTTCACTTCCTTGGAGATTTTCAGGAAGAGCTTTATATCTAAGTTTCTAGAATTTACATGGAAGACTGAAACAGAGAAGCACTTCTGACATCTAGGAATGACTTTTCCTGCCGGGCGCGGTGGCTCACGCCTGTCATCTCAGCACCTTGGGAGGCTGAGGCGGGTGGATCACCCGAGGTCAGGAGTTCGAGGCTAGCCTAGCCAACACATCATTTCTACTAAAAATACAAAATTAGCTGGACGTGGTGGTGCTTGCCTGTAATCCCAGCTACTAGGGAGGCTGAGGCGGGAGAATTGCTTAAACCTGGAAGTGGAGGTTGCAGTGAGCTGAGATTTTGCCATTGCACTCCAGCCCGGGCGATGAGAGCAAAACTCTGTCTCCTTAAAAAGAAAAAAAAAAGAATGACTTTTTCCTCTAAGGTAGTAAAGAAAATCGCTTGAGTCATTAAAGCATTAAACCAAAGGCAAGCTGAAAATCAGAGCAAGTTTGATGGTGGTAGTTGTACAGATGAGTGATACCTGTTGATGCCAAGATGACTGTTAGGTTTCTAGCGTGAGAAAGTGTGGAAACGATCTCGTGTGTAAACCATGCATGCCTGTCATTTGGCAAAAACATTTATAACATTTCTACTGAGGTATAATTCACATACCATAAAACCCTCCCTTTTAAAGCATGCAATCCGTTGGTTCCAACTGGAAAATATTCAGAGTCGTGCACCCACCACTACCTTCCTACCCAGGTTTTCATCCCCCGGGCAGAGGCCGTCGGCAGCCATTCGCCCAGCCCCCGGCAGCCCCCGTCTCTGCATTCGCCTTTTCTGGGCATTTCCTCAGAATGGACTCACAACACGGTGTTCATGTGCAAACACGTGTGCAAACACAAGTGCTTCACGTGCAAACACGGTGTTGCTTCACACGGGGGATGCTTTCTGGCCCCACACGTGTTGGTGTGGGCGTCGGCGCTTCCTTCCTTCCGTGTATCCCTTCATCAGTGGACGCATTTGGAGGCTGCCACCTTTGTCTTCCATGAACAGCACAGCTGTGAACCTTCTCGCCGAATTTTTTGTGCCCCACCAGGAGTTGCTCAAGATGTTTCCCTTGGTTGGTTTGTGTCCTATGGTCAGTTCCATCAGCACAGGGTAGATTTTTACTTCAGCTGGAACTTGATGCCCGCCCTCCAGGGGACATGCCACGTGGCTTTCTCGATGCAGTTTGGACAATGGGTTGTTAATGAGTCATTAGGAAACCTGCTACTTGACATAGACAGTTTGGTGCCTGGTTTCAGCTTTGCTTTGCTGATGGAAGCCTCTGGCCGTGGGTGGGTTCTGCTGGGAGGAGTTGCACGGGGCTGGCTGAGCTGTGTTGCTGATCCTGTCTGGGAATGCAGAGAGAGAGAGAGGCTGGAGTCTCCATCCTCCTGTCCTGGAGAGCTTCCGGACTACCCATGTCTTTACTCTCAATCCTGAAAACAGCCCCGTGTGGTGTGACCCCTTCTTTTGTTTGTTTGTTTGTTTTTTTGAGACGGAGCCTCACTCTGTCATCCAAGCTGGAGAGCAGAGGCGGCATTTTGTCACTGCAGCCTCCACCTCTGGGTTCAAGTGATTCTCCTGCCTCAGCCTCCCAAGTAGCTAGGACTACAGGTGCCCACATGCCCGGCTAATTTTTGTATTTTTTTTTTTTTTATTAGAGATGGAGTTTCACCATGTTAGCCAGGCTGGTCTTGAACTCCCGGCCTCAAGCGATCCACCTGCCTTGGCCTCCCAAAGTGCTAGTATTACAGGCATGAGCCACCGTGCCCAGCAGGGACCCCGTTTTGTTTATGCCCCCGTTTATGCACAGCATGTCTGGCCCTGGATTCAAGACTGGTGAGGTTCAGAAGTTACATGATTGAGGCTCCTGCATTTGTTTTCATTGCTAACTGTACAGAGAACCAGAATCTTAGGGCTGGAAGGACCACGAAAGTTGGGCCTCCTAATCCCTTTGTGTCGCTGCTGACGACATTTGACAGAGACACGTGTTGTGAAGCAGCCGCAGCTACAGAGCCAGTGAGCAGCAGGGACTGGGTGTCCTGTCCCCAGGCCACCGTTTGTGACTGTCTGTATCCTCTGGGGGTCCAGCATGTTTTCGGCTCTGTTCCTTTTGGGCAGTTTAGTCTTCCTAGAATTTGAACATTTGTGGGCTGCTCTGTCTATGGAGTAGCCGTTCTTTTATTCATTTACTTTCTTAATAAACTTGCTTTCACTTTGCAAAAAAAAAAAAAAAAAAAAGAATTTGAACATTTGTGGAGAATACAACACAAAGAGCTCCCTTTGGTTTGAAGTGTGAACCCGAAGAGACGCTCACGTTTCCGACCTTCCCGATGCCCTGGGTGAGGCCGTCTAAGTGACCTCATGGCCTCGGGTCCTTTCCTGTTCCAATGTGGTGTCTGTTACGCTGACGAGGCCGTCAGGCAGGGTAGCCCACTTGCCAGGCAACGCCCACTGCATGTTGGCAGGCAGCCTGTTTTCTGATGCCGTGGCACAGACAAAAATAGTCATTCCTACTTGTGTCGGTTTAAACGTCACTACACTCGGGCTGTATCTGAGTTGTTTTTGATGTAATTATTTAATGATAAACGTCTGCTCGCCGGCGTTGAGACTATGGAGTGGACTTCGTCCATTCATCCTGATCGTTCCTCCATGAGACGGGGTCCCTTCGTTGCTGGCTGGAAGCGACCGGCAAGCGTGGGCTCGCTGTGGCGTGGGCGGTGCCACACGGCTCCAGGGAAGCGTTCAGCTTTCCAAACCAGTGTCTGGGCTCGTGGCCACTCCTGAAATTCAGCTGCTGTCTTTGAAGGTTAGAAGAAAGTTTCTAGGATTTTCACTTTTGTATTAAAAGATATCTGTATGCTTTTCTCTCTTTTTCTGGTTCACTTATGTCTTATTCAGTGCAATTTCCTGATTGCACGAGAATGAGAAGCATCTGTTTGGCTATGTTCTGTGAAAACAAAGGAGCCAGGGACTTTTCTTAGCCTTTATAGGCAGCAGTTTATTTATGAAGCTCTTAGGATGCTTTTAAAGTCCACATCCCTTTGGTTTGTTGGCTTCACCACAACACAGAGACAGCAGGGAAGGCCCCCGTCAGGCAGGGAGACCCATCCCGGAGAAGGAGGGCCCGTCCTCGTGGGGAGGGGCAGCCAGGCTGTGGCATGGTCAGGGCAGTGGGGGCTGTGCTGCCCACCTGGGTTTGAGTCTAGGATGACGGCTACTGCATGGCCAGCAGGCTCGCGGGGAGGCCACGACCCAAGGTCGCGCTGAGGAAAACTGCATCTGGCTCATTTGAGGGTGGAGTGTTCCTCCCTGGCCTGGTGGCTGCCGTGTGTACGTCTGTCCCCAGGACCGTGGAAGCCTCGGCTCCCCGTGGAAACACTGGTTCATAGTCTCAGCCGAACATCTCTGAAAACACAGTTGGGGCACACGGGGACTGCTACGGTCTCTTTCCTTTATTTTACTTAGACTTTTCTGCAAAGCTGAGTCCTAATAAAAGAAATTGCAGGTGAATTACCAATGGAATTTATTAAAGCAAATGTGCAGACATTCACACGGCTCCTGTCCGGGACGTTCTGGGTGGGACAGTGTGGAAAGACTTCCTCTGAGAGTTTGATAGAGGAGCAGAGGAGCTGATGACATAAACAAGTCCGGAAACAGCCCCATGAGGTTTATAAACGAGAGCACCATACAGACAGGACTCTGGACTGTTCAGGCCCTGCCTGCCTTTTTTGGCTTCAAAAAATGGGAGTTCCCTGAAGCACCGAGGGGCAGCCCACACGGAGAGGAGGTGGCCTCGAGCATTTACAAGTGTCTGTGCTGGGCCTGGCCCTTGGCCGTTTTCGGTTGCCGTTGCGTCATTTCACGCTCCAGGACCCTGAGAAAGTGCTGGCGTCCCCCCATGGGTGAGAAGCTCAGTGGGAAACTATCCCCATGCCTACGGCGAGGAGTGGCCCAGCAGCCAAGCGTCAGCCCTTCGACGGCAGTGTCCCCTCGTCCTTCCCGTCCCATCGCACCAGCGTTCCCCTCATGGAAGAGGCTTCCGTATTCTCTTCAGCTGTGTTTCTCATGCCCCAGAAAGGCTAATGTCTTGTAGTTCCTTCAGAGAACTGGGGCATGGGACGAGAGCCACACGCTAAGGCACCGTATTCCGAGGTGGGCCCGGGGCCACGGCCAGGGCTGCGTATTCAGATGTGGCGTTTGGATTTCCCGTTACGAGCTAAGGTATTTTTGTGGTTTTAGTGCTGACATCAAATGGCTCGCCTGAGTGTTGTTGAAATATTTCTTGTCAGAGCTGTTTCCTTAACTCCTCCAAGTACCGTGTTCTGAGTACTACAGAGATGCTCAGGCCCGCGTCATCTTTGCAGGAGAGCCTCCGTGCTCCTGAGCAGACACCCAGCAGGGGTGAGCGGCTCTTATGCATCTGCAGATGCAGGGCCAGTGACCCCACAGTGGGGCAAGAACCGGGAGGGTTCTTGGCTTTGCCCAGGAAAGAATTCAAGGGCAAGCAGGAGGTGGAAGAAAACAGCTTTATTGAAGAGGCAGGGCTACAGCTCCCTGACTGTCCCTGCAGAGCGGGGCTGCCCCATAGGCGGAGAGGAGTAGCTCAGGGCAGATTTAATTGCATGCAGATTAAGGGGTGGTTTATGCAGAAATTTCTAGGAGAAGGATGTAACTTGTAGGCGATCGGGTCATTGGCATGGAAAGGGGCGGCAGCTCCTGGCTGTTGCCATGGCGATGGTAAACTGACAGGCACACCGCGGGCATGTCTTATGGAAAGCTGCCTCTGCCCCAGCCCTGTTTTCACTAGTCCTCAATCTGGTCAGGTGTCCAAGCCCCACCTCTGGAGTCAAGTCCCGCCTTCTACCCTGATATCATAGTTTTTCTTTCTTCTTCCATTGAAGACCTTTCCCAACATCACTGTCTCTTCTGTTTTGGAAGCCTTACGATTTGGCCACACGTTCTGTTCTTTTTTTTTTTTTTTTTTTTGAGACGGAGTCTCGCTCTGTCACCCAGGCTGGAGTGCAGTGGCGCAGTCTCGGCTCACTGCAAGCTCCGCCTCCCAGGTTCACGCCATTCTCCTGCCTCAGCCTCCCGAGTAGCTGGGACCACAGGCGCCCGCCACCACCCCCGGCTAATTTTTTGTATTTTTTAGTAGAGACGGGGTTTCACCATGTTAGCCAGGATGGTCTCGATCTCCTGATCTCGTGATCTGCCCGTCTCAGCCTCCCAAAGTGCTGGGATTACAGGCGTGAGCCACTGCGCCCGGCCGCGTTCTGTTCTTATGTACACGCCCTGAGCTGTTTCCACTGGCAGTCAGCTTTGGAGTTCACTGTGTGGCTCTCACAGGAGCACAGACCCTCCTGGTGCTCACCAGAAGACCTTGGCCCATGAGGGCTGCATAAGACAGGGTGGCTCGGGCCTGGGGTGCTGGGCCCCAGGTCTCCCTGCAGCCCTGAACGATGTTCTTAGCAGCAGGTACAGGGCTTCATTCCGATGAACGTGCCTCAAGGCAACACTCTGGGCAAGAGCCTTTGATGCGGGTTCTGAGGCAGCTGCCTAACACTGCTCTCCTTTCCGCAGTGTGCAGGAGAAGAGAATTGGGTGGACAGCAGGACCATCTACGTGGGACACAGGGAGCCACCTCCGGGCACAGAGGCCTACATCCCACAGAGATACCCAGACAACAGGATTGTCTCGTCCAAGGTAACTTGGCTTGGGTCTGAGTGTCCATGATGTGTCTGAAAAGCAGCTGCCGGGGGGTGTTAGTGCTTCTCGGTTTCAAAGACCAGCTCTGCTCCTGGCCCTGCTGTCACGGCCACCAGCCACCCCCAGCAAGGGCTTCGGATCAGGACCTCACCGAGGGCGCTGCTCTCTCCCTCCCGGTGACTGCCCACAGAAGGCTTTCCACCTGCCCAGGGCTCACAGTGCAGTGTCTCCATTCTCGGGTGACCGTGTCACAGAGGCAGTGCGGGTCTGAAGTCCAGGATCCAAACCCCACCCAGGTCCCACTTCTGAGGCATCTGGCCATGTGCTTGTCATGGGCCACCCTGGCCAGAGTCTCAGCTCTGGTAAGGTAGAAACGATACCAGCCACCCTGGAGAAAGAGCCGACAAACGCAGGCTGGACAGCAAAACCCAGGGGGAAATCTTTGAGCTTGTTCACGAGGTGCAGCCCAGGCAAAGCGTAGGAAGCACGAGCAGAGTGCCGCGGTCTAAACAAAGCGCGTTTCTCTTCGTGGACTGGAGCGTGGAAGTGCACACACATTTCCCACGTTCAGAGAGTGACCTGGAAACGGGTCTTAAAAATAAGGTGGAAATGTAGCTGCCGCCATTAAACACGGGGTAAACTGTGCTTTCCAGGTAATGCAGAACGTGTGTGCCTGTGTTCAGACTCCATTTATCTTCACTGTCCTTCAAAATGGATGAGCTAAACACAGGCACATGCATGGACGGGCTGCACATGGGGATGCGTGTGGCGGCCCACCATTCACACGTGTGTCCTCACATGTAGACGCACTTAATTTACATCGGGTGTCCTGCCATGTAAACTCCTGTGGAGACCTACTTAATTCACACCAGGCGTCCTGATGTGTAGACCCCTGTGGAGACGTACTTAATTCATACTGGGTTTCCTGATGTGTAGACCCCCTGTGGAGACCTTCTTAATTCACACCAGGTGTCCTGATGTGTAGACCCCTGTGAAGACCTACTTAATTCGCACTGGGTTTCCTGTGGAGACCTACTTAATTCACACCGGATGTCCTGATGTGTAGACCCCTGTGGAGACCTACTTAATTCACACCGGTTTTCCTGATGTATAGACTCCTGTGGAGACCTACTTAATTCACACCAGGCGTCCTGATGTGTAGACCTACTTAATTCACACCAGGCGTCCTGATGTGTAGACCCCTGTGGAGAACTACTTAATTCACAACAGGTGTCCTGATGTGTAGACCCCCTGTGGAGAACTACTTAATTCACACCCGGCATCCTGACGTGTAGACCCCTGTGGAGACCTTTTTAATTCACACCCGGCATCCTGATGTGTGGACCCCTGTGGAGACCTACTTAATTCACACCCGGTTTCCTGATGTGTGGACCCCTGTGGAGACCTGCTTAATTCACACCAGGTGTCCTGATGTGGAGACCCTTGTGGAGACCTACTTAATTCACACCAGGCGTCCTGATGTGTGGACCCCTGTGGAGACCTACTTAATTCACACCAGGCGTCCTGAAGTGTAGACCCCTGTGGAGACCTACTTAATTCACACCAGGCGTCCTGATGTGTAGACCCCTGTGGAGACCTACTTAATTCACACCAGGTGTCCTGAAGTGTAGACCCCTGTGGAGAACTACTTAATTCACACCGGGTGTCCTGATGTGTAGACCCCTGTGGAGACCTACTTAATTCACACCGGGTGTCCTGACGTGTAGACCCCTGTGGAGACCTACTTAATTCACACCCAGTGTCCTGATGTGTAGACCCCTGTGGAGACCTACTTAATTCACACTCAAGCATCCTGGCATGTCGACCCTGTGGTTCTTAATTATTTATGTGCTCTTGAAGAGTTGCACATTTTTAAAGAATATTTTACAACAGAAAAGGTCACCTTTTCAAAGCCTTTTTTATGGGATTATTTAATTTGTAACTACAGGATTACAAAAAATTTTAATAGCTTTAACCTCTAGAAACAGGACATATAAATGCTGAAAAACAAAGTCCCAACCAGATAAGTGCTGTGGGTGGTTTCCTAGTCATCATTCATGGAAGGAGAAATGTACTGATGAGAAATCACATCCAAAATATTGTCTCTGCAATGGTAATACTAATAAAGTTGTAAAGTCGACACAGTCTCAGGTGGAGCTCACTGAAGATGGTTTCCAAGCTCATATGTACTTCACCCACCCCCCACCCTCCAGCCCAAAATGAATCCCAAACGTATTTCTTAGAACTCAGCCTGCGCGGCCCAGAGGTACAGAGAGGCAGGAAGCACCCAGGTGTCCACATGCGGTGCCATTGTGGACTTGTAGGGCGGGATTCCAGGATACGGGTGATGGGCGTGTGGAACCGCGACGCCCCCTGTACAGTGTGGCTCATCTGAGCCGGATGGGGGCCGTGAAGGCATCACACAGCCCGCCTCCTGGGAGCTGGCTTCTCCCTTCCTGGGGCAGAGCTTGCCCGACAGCCCCACGTGCCTGCTTCTCCCTGCAGATGAGGGTGCCGTGTGGAGCCACAGGGAAAAAACCAGCAGCAGCGGCAGAGCTTGGTCCAGGCGCCGGAGGAGGGTCCTGGTCCCCCTGGCTGGGGCTGGCGGGAAGCCGCGCTTCCTGTGATTGCCCATGGCAGTTTTGGAGGAGATAACAGAGCATGGCGATTTCTGCCTCCGACTCCTGACTCCTTTGCTGTATCATTCGAGTTTTATCGTTTTCCTACTGTCCGTTTCGAACGTCCCTGCAGGCAGTGGCCTTGGTGGCTTCGCACCACCCGGCCCTGCTCCCTGGCTCTGTGCTACCCTGTCTCCCCCTGGGCTGGGCCCCTCCTCTCCGCCGCTCCCTGTGGAACTGGAGCCCCGTGAGGTCTCTTCGGTTTCTGATCCGGGAAGCCCTGTGGTGGGCAGGTTGTCAGGATGGGTTTTGTGGGCTTATTGCTGGTTTCCAGGGCCTTTGAGAAGCCATAAGTCTCCTTCCTACCAGGAAGCACTCACTCAGGAACGCACAGACCAGGGTCAACAGGCTCTCAGGAGCGCCGTCCAGCACAGGTGGAAGGTGCGGCGGGGCCAGGAGAGCACTTGGCTGCCTTTCATCTCAGCCTCCGAGGACAGAAGGGAGCTCTCAAATCCGCCCATGCGTTGAGATCTTCGCTCTTCACAGAGGTGGGATTAGTGGCTTAGTCTCAGTTTCAAGTGGATGAGGTTGTGTAATTTCAAGGGAAAATTACGTCCGGCATAACCTCTTTTGCTAATGGAACTCAGGAAGGAAACGCCCTCAGAAAGACTGGAGTCTGGAATCTAGGCAGGTAGCTGGCCTGACAGTAACCTTGATCCAGATAAACCAAAGTGGAATTCTCGAGCCTGGAATTGAGGACTCGCAATTGTTTTCATTTAACAGCTCAGGATGTGTGAAAAAAAATGCTGTTTAATTTGTAAGACATAAGTTTACAACTGATTTTGGAGAATACATTTGCGATCATGTATCTATGTTTTCCTGGGGTGGTGGAGGAAATGATTTCTACCTAAAAAAAAGAAATGCTAGTAGTTAAGACTTTTTAAGTGCCACAGAAGCTTGTTCTCAGCAAGTTTGCTTTTATGAAATCAAAGGATGAAAGCCTTTGTCATGGAAGAAGTTGTAATGGGGATGAAAATGCCGTCAGGTTATTTTTAACTTCTCATCTGTTTGACAGAAGTGCAGTTACTGGTGATCGGTGATGATAGAGTTGTTTCCTTCTTAGGGGAGAGACTGGGCAGTGTCACAACCCGAAATGACAGCCCAGCATGCCCCGTTCCCTGCTTCCTGTGTTGTGCAGAGCTCCCCCAGGCCTGCTTGCACCCTCCACGTGGGGAATCCTGAACTCCAGAAAGTGATGGATCACTGCGTGCCTCCTTTTCCAGATTTGTGCTTTGGGGCACAGAATTCACATGGTTCCCAGCTTTGCCCACAGGAGGCTACAGAATTAAATCTTGGCTTAGCCTATACTGTCCCTCCATGCCTTCAAGAAAGTTGAATCCTTCTGGTAATTGGGGAGGAAAAATTCCCTCTGCAATTCGTAGGTATAGCCAGTGTTTTCATGACTTATATTTGTATAAATGATTTCCATGTTTATTATATCATGTAATCTCTAAAACAACCGTGTGAGCCCACCAATACTGATTATTCCCAATGTTTTCATGAAGAAGCTGAGGCTTAGAGCTCAGTCATGTGCCTGAGGCCACAGAAGAGGATATGGCGCCTGTAGTCTGGCGCTGGGCTTGGACTTCCTTCCGCAGAGCCGGGGCCCTTTTCTTTTCATTTTTGAGACAGAGTCTCTATCTGCGCCCAGGCTGGAGTGCAGTGGCGCGATCCTGGCTCACTGCAACCTCCACCTCCCGGGTTTAAGTGATTCTCCTGCCGCAGCCTCCCGAGTAGCTGGAACTACAGGTGCCCACCACCACACCCAGCTAATTTTTATGTTTTTAGCAAAGACGGGGTTTTGCCATTGTTGGCCAGGCTGGTCTTGAACTCCTGACCTCAGGTGATTCGCCCACCTCAGCCTCCCAAAGTGCTGGGTTTACAGACGTGAGTCACCGTGCCCGTCCGGGGCGCTTTTCTTAACAGCCCCTCTGGGTGCTCACAGATTTCCACCATCAGTAATCCACCGTCCTGGCATAATTTTCTGTGTTTTGCATCCCTGCCTCCCGGTCATAAATGAAAGAGTGACTTCAGTTCCATGCGAGTGGCTCGTTGTCCCAAGCAGATGGGTGTCCGGTGTCCCCGCTGTTTTCAGGACTGTCAGGTGGGCCCCGTGGTGCTGGAGCCGTGTTCAGGTAAGCACTAGTTGAGGCTTCAGACAGCTTGCAGGTGCTCCTGTGGGCGCCTGGGCTGCTGGCAGAGGACAGTGCCCCGGGTTTGTCTCGCCAGAGGCAGGCCAGGTGAGGCCATGCTCTTCCCTGTCTGCACACCACACTGCTGGCGAGTAACACAAAACCAGAGACTGGCTTCCACAAGGGACAGGAGGCAGGCGGAAACATGAGGCTCAGACACTAGTGAGGCGTTCCAGCTCAGGGCCAAAATCTGAGCCACGGCAGCTGTGGACTCTGGCTATGGCGTCTGTCATACAAGTGAGAAATGAAAAGAATGACTGTGCCATGTCATTCAGCAAAATGCATGGTGTCTTTGGAGGTGAAGAGAGGTGCCAAGCGCCACTCGGTTTTCCCAGATTTCCTGTAGGAGGAAAAACACTTGGTTCTATGCTGTGGCTTTCATGCCAGGAGTTCCCAGGATTGAGGACATCTACTGATTGTATCACAGTTGAAGGGCCCAGTGTTACATTACATTGTGTCCCCAGGCAAATATTTATATTTTTACAATTCAACAACGATGAGCAAAAGATAGCTGGCCACCATTGTCAGCTTTCTCGCTCTAATGTGTGGAATAAAACGCTCATTTCAGTTTATTTTGTCCTGATGGTACTGCTGTGTCAGTGCAGTCATGACCATTTAAATGAGTTAATTGGGATTTCACTTGTTAGATATCACCAGGAATTAATAACCCTCCTTTTGACAATAGTAATGGTCAGCAGTAATAACTTACTCTGTGAAATGTAGAGATTACACCGCATCATGGGGCTCGACTGCAGCCCTCAGTGCCTGATTAGAATAAAGGAATTGAGGCCAGGTGCAGTTTGGGAGGCTGAGGCAGGTGGATCACGAGGTCAGGAGTTCTAGACCAGCCTGGCCAACCTGGTGAAACCCAGTCTCTACCAAAAAATAAAAAATTAGCTGGGCGTGATGGTGGGTGCCTGTATTCCTAGCTACTCGGGAGGTTGAGGCAGGAAAATCGCTTGAACCCAGGAGGCAGAGGTTGCAGTGAGCTGAGATTGTGCCAACGCACTCCAGCCTGGGTGACAGACAGAGTAAGACCCTGTCTGAAGAAAAGAATAAAGCAGTCGTGCAGGTGGTTTCAAATTCCAAAGCTGTACAGTCACATTCAAAATGGCAAGGGCCAGCCAGGCGAGGTGGCTCACGCCTATAATTCCAGCACTCTGGGAGGCCGAGGCAGGTGGATCACCTGAAGTCAGGAGTTCAAGATCAGCCTGGGCAACATGGTGAAATCCCGTCGCTACTAAAAATACAAAAATTAGCCGGGCATCGTGGTGGGGTGCCTGTAATCCCAGCTACTCGGGAGGCTGAGGCATGAGAATCGCTTGAACCTGGGAGGCGGAGGTTGCAGTGAGTCGAGATGGCGCCACTGCACTCCAGCCTGGGTGACAGAGTGAGACTTCATCTCAAAATAAATAAATAAATAAATTATGGCAAGTCCATGAGTTTGCACAGCCTTCCAGGCCTGATGGAAGTAGATCTGCATGTTTGGAAGGATTGCAGATCATATTTTATCTCATAAATATTACCAAAACTTCCTCGTGTAACATGGGAACTTTCAAAACCATAGAGAGGAGCATTGTAAATCTCTGTGGCTCATCTCCACTGTCAGGGTTCCCAGCTTGTGGCCAGCCTGTTGCATCTGCACCTTCACTTTAGTTCCAAGGGTCCTTTAGAAGGAATCCTGGACAGCGTGTACTTTTCATCTGAAAGTACTTCAGTAAATGAAAGGTGGAATTTTAAGTAGACTCTTTTTTCATTAATGTGACTTTGTTACCGAATGATGTATTATAGAAATTTGTGGAAACGTTTAATTATAATAAATTTGTTGGCTTGGGTGCTGGAAAGCAAGACTGGCCTCACACGGATGGGCTAAGGTATTTCTTTAATGCGTCCTTTTAAAAGTTAATGGAGAGTAACTGACTTTTTCATTATGGCCCATTTGAGACAAAATATATCTTTCTCAAATATTTAAAAAGATCGATCACATGTATAATGTTTGCCAAGTTGTATACACAAGAAAACTAGAGCTCAGAATCATTAAATAATTTGCTGAAGTTTACATGGTTTTTAAATGGCAGGGCCAGGATCGAATGTGGGGACTGACTCTGAAGTCTGTGTGTTTCATAGTATGCTAAAGAGTAAATATTTCCAGAATTTCATAGAGTACCTAAATTATCTTGAGGTGGGGTTAGTAAATTGAGAATTAAGATTGTGGTTTTTGTAAAGGAAGAAAGTGCCTATACTTTTATTGGCAATCTGGAGTTTTTGCTTTTTTTCTGAATGAGAAACAAAAGGAATGAAGAGCTAGCCATGTGTTCTGTACTCTGTCTCAGTTGGTACGGCCACTTTTCCGTCCTGAGCTCTTGCCTTTTGGTTCTCAATTTGGTTGCATTCCCTTAAGAAAAGCTAGTATGGCAGGCAGAAGCATGGCCTCCCACAGACGTCCACATCCTGATCCCCAGAACCTCTGACTGTGTCACTGGCTGTGACCAGGGAATCAAGATTGCCAAACGGCTGACATAAAAATAGGGAGGTGATTATAGAACTATTCATGTGGCCAAAAGTAACCACAGAGGCACTCGTAAGTGGAAGAGGGAGGCCGAACAGAGACGGTCTGAGTCACGACTGGCTTCAGAGGTTGAAGGGGACCAAAGGATACAGGCAGCCTCTGCAGGAAGCAGGAAAAGGCAAGAAAAGTTTCTCCCTGGAGCCTCCAGGAAGGAACCAGCCCTGCTGATACTTTAATTTTGACCCAGTGAAACCCATTCCAAACTTCTGACCTCCAGAACAGTAAGATAATAAATTTGTGTTGTTTTAAGTCACAAAGTGGAATTTGTTATAGCAGCATAAGAAACTCATACACCTGTCCTGACTACTTTGGGAGTTTATAATACAGACTGTACGGAGATTGACGCGGTGTCAAAGGACCCGTGACCTTGAGACATGCCCATAGAATCACACACCTGCCCTAGCCACATTGGGGATTTATAATACAGACTGTACAGAGATTGACGCAGTGTCAAAGCACCTGTGAGCTTGAGACATGCCCATAGAATTATACCCCTGGCTTAGCCACATTGGGGATTTATAATACAGACTGTACAGAGATTGATGTGGTGTCAAAGCACCTGTGAGCTTGAGACATGCCCACAGAATCATACACCTGCCCTAGCCACGTCGGGGATTTATAATACAGGCTGCTCAGAGACTGATGTGGTGTGCAAAGGACCTGTGACCTTGAGACATGTCTGTAGAAACTTTCCAAACTGAAGAGCAAAGAGGAAAAAAGAATGAAGAAACAGAACTGTGGACAATTACAATAGGTGAAGCAGGCCAGGCACGGCGGCTCACGCCTGTAATCCTAGCACTTTGGGAGGCTAAGGTGGGCAGATCACCTGAGGTCAGGAGTTTGAGACAAGCCTGGCCAACATGGTGAAACCCCGACTGTACTGAAAATACAAAACATAAAAAAATTTTTTTTTAAATTAGCCAGGTGTGGTGGCAGGTGCCTGTAATCTCAGCTACTTGGGAGGCTGAGGCACAAGAATCCCTTGAAGCTGGGAGGCAGAGGTTGCAGTGAGCCAAGATAGCACCACTGCACTCCACCCTGGGCAGCCAGAGTGAAAACTCCATCTCAAAAAAAAAAAAAAAAAAAGGTAAAGCATATATGCATAATGAAGAAACCAAAAGAAGAGAGAAGAAATATCTTCAGTAAAAGTGGCTATTTCCAAAATTAATGGCAGATGCCAAACTGTAGATTCAGGAAGCTCAGAGATAAATACAAAAGCAGAATAAATTTTTTTAAAAGGGTACACCTAGACATATCACATTTAAATTGCAGAAAATTGGACTCAGAAAAAATCTTGAAAGAAGCCAGAGGAAATGAACATTTTACCTGCTGGGAAACAAGGGTAAGAATTACATCAAACTTTCTTCCAGAAACCATCTAAGGAAGAAAAGAATAATGTAAAATATTTGAAGTGTTGAAAGAAAAAGCCAGCAACCCAGAATTCTGTATCTCATAAAATTATCCTTCATACATGAAGGAGAAATAAAGACTTTTTCAGACAAACAAAAATTGAGGAAATTCATCGCCAGTAGACCTCCCTTGCAAGAAATGTTAAAAGAAGTTCATCAGAAAGAAGGAACATTATATAGGTCAGAAATTCAGGTCTACTTAGGAGAGAACAGAGCATTAAAGTGTGAGTTTTTTTGTGCTGTTACAACAGAATACCACAGACTGGGTAATTTATAGAGAAGAGACATTGATTTCCCCCACAGTTCTAGAGTCTGGGAAGTCCAATATCAAGACACTGGCAGGTTTGGTGTCTGGTGAGGGCCCCGTCTCTGCTTCTAAGATGGCTCCTTAAGCACTGCATCCTCTGGAGGGGGGGAAGGCTGTGTCCTTATGTGGCAGAAGGCAAAAGGGCAAAGGGGCAAACTCCCTCTGCCAAGCCCTTTGATACAGGCACCTAATCCCATTCATGAGGGAGGAGCCCACATGGCGGAATCACCTCTTGAAGGCGGCACCTCCTGGGTCCGTGACTAGTTGTCACATTGGCAACACTTGAATTTTGGAGGGGACACATTCAAACCATAGCAAGAAGGAGTAAGTGAAGGTAGTACAATTAAATATTTTGCTTTGTTGTTGTTTTTTATTTCTTTAAGAGACGTGATCTCACCATGTTGCCCAGGCAGGTTTAGAACTTCTGGGCTCAAGTGATCCACTGCCTCAGCCTCCTGAAGTGCTAGGATTACAGGCCACAGCACCCAGCTTGCTTTTTGTGTTCTTAATTGGTCTAACAGAGAGTACTTTATTCAGCATGATAATAGCACTTATTCAGTGGTGATTGCTTAGGGGTGAATGAAATGTATGACAGAAGTGTCCTGGGGGGCAGGAGAAGGAACTGGGTGTGCTGTTGCGAGAACTCTGCACCACACACAGTGCGGGTTATGTGAGAGTGGGCATATATGGTGGCCTCTAGCGCAACCACTAAGTAATTTAAAAAAAATAATAATAAGTATAGTTGATATTCTAAGACAGGAGAGAAAACAGTCACATAAAATGCTCAATTAAAACTCAAGAAGGCAGGAAAAGAGTAGAAGTCACAAAAGAAACAAAGACTATGAAGAAAGGAACAAAAGTCGGTTACAAATATGGTAAATATTAATTTAGCTATATTAATAATCACTTTAAGTGTGAATTGTCTAAATAAACCAAATACAGAAACTGTCAGAATAGAAAAAACAAGACCTAACTATATGTTGTGTGCAGGAAAGCCACTTTAGATCTAAAAACACAGGTTTAAGAGATAGAGGAAGATGTACCATGCTACTACTACTCAAAGGGACACAAGATTAGCTATATTAATTTCAGACAAAGCAGACTTCAGAACAAGAGAAGTTACCAGGGATAAAGAGGGGCATTGCTGAACAACAAAGAGGTCAGTTCTCCAAGACAACATAACAATTCTTAATGTCTCTGTAACAACAGAGGGTCAAAATATGTGAGGAAAAAAGGATAGAATTGGAAAGGGAAAGAAAATCCACTGTTTTATTTGGACACTTCATCACCTCTGTCCACAGGCAGAAAATCAGTAAGGACGCAGTTGAACTGAACAGCACCATCAGTCCCTTGGACCTAATGGACATGTATGTCATGCATGTCCTTGTGAAGGGAGTCCACCAATAGGCTTTGTGTGAACAACAAGGCTGTTTATTCACTTGGGTGCAAGTGGGCTGAGTCTGAGAAAGGAGTCAGTCAGCAAAGGGAGATGGAGGTGGGGCAGTTCTATAGGATTTGGGTAGGTAGTGGAAAATTACAGTTAAAGGTGGTTATCCCTTGTGAGCAGGGGCGGGGGTCACAAGGTGCAGGGTGGGGGGTCATGAGACTCATTGTCCGGGTGGGAATATCACAAGGTCTGTTGATTAGTTGCGGTGAGGCAGGAACAAATCACAATGGTGGAATGTCATCTTTTGTGGTTCTTCAGTTGCTCCAGGCCATCTGGATGTATACATGCCGGTCACAGGGGTTATGATGGCTTAGCTTGGGCTCAGAGGCCTGACAATTTATAAAATACTTCATTCAACTATAGCAGACCACACATTCTTCTCAAGTTCACATGGAACATTTGCCATGACAGATCACATTCTGGGCCATAAAATACACCTTAGCACATTTTCAAAGAATAGAAGTCATACCAAGTACTCTTTCAGACCGCAGTAGAATTAAACTAGAAATAAATAAATAACAAAGTTAACTGGAAAATCCCAAAATATTTGGAGATTAAACAAAACACTACTAAATAACACATGAATCAAAGAAGTCTCAAGAGGCATAAAAATATTTTAAGTTAAACAAAAATTAAAATATAACTTATCAAATCTTGTGGGATGCAGGAAAAGCAGTGCTTAGAGGGAAATTTGTAGTATTGACTACATAGATTAGAAAAGAAGAAAGATCCAAAATCAACAAGCTTCAACATTAGGAAACTTAAAAAAAAAAAAAAAAAACCAATAAACATTAGGACAGAAATTAATGAAACTGAAAACAGGAAATCAGAGGAAATTTTAAACATCAAAAACTGGTTCTTTGAAAAAAATCAATAAAATCAATAAACCTTTAGCCAGGCTAAACGAGGGAAAAAGAAAAGAGACACAAATTCCAAACATCAGAAATAAAAGAGGGGCATCACTACTGGTAACATGGCTAATAAAAAGATTAAAAGGAATATTATGAACAACTCTACACCCATAAACTTGGTAACTTAGTAAAATTGACCACTTCCTTGAAAAACACTATCTACCAAAACTCAAGCAAGGAGAAATATAATCTAGGTGGGCCTACATCAATTAAAGAAATGGAATTAATAATTAATAATCTTCCAAAACGGAAAGCACAAGACTCAGATGTTTTCACTGGTGAATTCTACCAGACATTTAAGGAAAAAAAAAAAAAAATCAATTCTCTACAATCTCTTTCCGGTAATAGAAGCAGAAGGAACACTTTCTAATTCATTCTATGAGGCCAGCATTACCCTAAAACCAAAACCAGAAAAAGATACTACCAGAAAGACGATATCACAGACCAATATTTCTCATGAACATAGAAGCAACAATTCTCAATAAAATATGAGCAAATCGAATTCAACAATGTATAAAAAGAATTATACACCATGACCAAGTGGGTTTATCCTAGGTATGCAAGGCTGCTCCAACATTTGAAAATCGACTAATATAACCCATAATATTTACAGGCTAAAAAAGAAAACTTACATGATTATATCAATAGGTGCAGAAAAAGAATTTGACAAAATTCACTGCCCACTCATGTATTGCAGCAAACTAAGAACAGAGGGGAATTTCCTCAGCTTCATAAAGAGCATCTACAAAAAGCCCTACAGCTGACATCATACTTAATGGTGAAAAACTAGATGATTTCACTCTAAGTTTGGAAAAAAGGCAAAAAATCCCTCATCACTGTTCCTATTCAGCATTGTACTGGAAATCCTAGCTAATACAGTAAGAGTAGAAATGGGAATAAAAGGCGTACAGATTGGGAAGGAAGGAATAAGACTATCTTTGTTCACAAGTGGTATGATTGTCCATGCAGAAAATCCCAAAGAACCAACAATAACAAAAAAACTTCTGGATGTTACAGGCGATTATAGCATGGTTGCAGGATTGAAAAATTAATCACTATCCTATATGCCAGCAACGAACAATTGGAATTTGAAATTTAAAACAACACTATTTACGTTTATCCCCCCACCCAGCAAATTACATAGGTATAAATCTAACAAGAATGTACAAGGTCTAGGTAAGGAAAACGACAAAATTGTAATGAAATCAAAGAAGACTTAAGTCAATGGAGAGATGTTCCATGTTCATGGATGGGAAACTCCATGTTTTTAAGATACCAGTTCTTCCCACTTTGACCTATAGATTCAATACAATCCTAATCAAATTCCCAGCAAGTTACTTTGTAGATATCAACAAACTGATTCTACATTTATATGGAAAGGCAAAAGACCCAGAATAGCCTCGCAGTATTGAAGAACCAAGTTGGAGAACTGACACTAGCCAACTTTAGGACTTAGTGTAAAACTATAGTAATCAAGACAGTTGCTGAAAGAACAGACACATAGCGGCCGGGTGCAGTGCCTCATGCCTGTAATCCCAGCACTTTGGGAGGCCAAGGCGGGCAGATCACAAGGTCAGGAGATCGAGACCATCCTGGCTAACATGGTGAAACCCTGTCTCTACTAAAAATACAAAAAAAATTAACTGGGCGTGGTGGTGGGTGCCTGTAGTCCCAGCTACTCTGGAGGCTGAGGCAGGAGAATGGCATGAACCCAGGAGGCAGAGCTTGCAGTGAGCCGAGATCGTGCCATTGCACTCCAGCCTGGGCGACAGAGCAAGACTCCATCTCAAGAAAAAAAAAAAAGAATAGACAAATAGATCAATTAAACATCATAGAGAGCCTGGGAGTAGATCCACCCAGTAAATCCACCCAGATAGTCAACCCATTCACCCAGATAGTCAACCCATCTACTCAGATCGTCAACCCATCTTTGACAAAGGAGCAAAGGCAATTCAGGGCAGACAGAAAAGCACTATTTCTTTTCAACAAATAGTGCTAGAAAAACTGGACATGCAAAAAAAAAAAAAAAAAAAAAACACCAAAAATGATACTCTAGACAGTGATCATACACCATTCAAAAAAATTAACTCAAAATGAGTCATAGACCTAAATGTAAAATGTATAATAATGAAACTCGTAGAAATGTAGAAGAAAGTCTAGGTGACCTTGGGTTTGGCAACAAGTTTTTGGATAACACCAAAAACACTATTCATGAAAGGAAAATTGATAAGTTGGACTTCGTGAAGATTAAAAACTTGAGCTTTGCAAAATACAGTTAAGAGAATTAAAATAAGAGACACTGACTGGGAGAATAGATTTGCAAAACACGTATCTGATAAAAACCTGGTATCAAACAACACATGGAAAATAAGAGTGTTTGGATGGGTAGGGTGGGATGACCTAGGCAGGACCTGGAAAGTTAGTTTCTTTTTTAAAACTCCAGAGACTCTCCTGGAGCTCCCCTTCCCCTTTTTATTAATAGTCAACCTGAGAAGGGAACTGAAAATACGGCCATAGTTGTCATGAACTGGGGGGAGCCACTACTCTGTTTCTACCCTCATTAAGGAACTTTATTATGAAAGGTAGAATCACTTTGTAAATGTCAATTAGAATAGAAAATGGAAATTCCTTATATATTCTCTAAGCCACTGGAAACTTGAGGCAGAGAAGTTTTAAAAGACACACATGGATTTCCTCTGAAATATTTGTAAACACCAAATTCAGAATATGTTGGTTAGTTTAGGACCGTACCAGGCTTTAGCTGTTACATTGAATTGTAAATAACTTATGTTCATGAGCCTGGAATTAAAGAAGTTCTTGGTGTGAGAATTTGACAACTACTCCTGGCTTCCAGGAGCCAGAACCCACCTCGGAATGGGATTTTGAAATAAGCACCGTTGAAGAGACACACAGACGGCAGAGGCCGCAGCACAGGCTGTGAGACCTTCTTCAGGTTTCGGTGGACTGTCTCCATTACGGCGTAAAAACATGTCAGATGAAATTTCCGAAACTATTTCCAGACTCAGTGAAGGTTCGTGACATCTGGGACGTTGTTGTTTTCAACACAGAAGTTGAATGAAACTGCTACAGAAGCAAAATGAGAAGTGTGGAGAGGAGACGCTGTGGTG
>NW_026652279.1:173576596-173600534 GCF_009828535.3 Hylobates moloch
TTCCCTTCCCTCCCTCCCTCCTTCCCCTCCCTCCCCCCCATCCCCTCCCTGCCCTCCTTCCCCTCCTTTTCCTATCCTTCCCCCTGAGGCCTCAAAGCCCTGTGCCTGAGCTGTGGACAAGAAACCCGGCTGCCTCAGAAGCTGCGTGGGGCTGGGTGAAGGCTTCCCTTCAGCTCGCTGTCATCGCCTGTCGTGCTGTCACTCGGAGGAGAGATCATGCAGAAATTACTGAAGTAAAGTGCTAATGTGTTGAGTTAATGATCACAGGTTTACGTTTTATAAGAGACATCTTAATAATCAAACTATTGTTGAGCTACCTTGCGTTTTATCTTGAGTTCTCTGGAGTTAGGTAATTTACGTACGTGTTTCAGAGTTTGTTTCAGCCGTCTTAGCTGTCAACAAACACTCCAAATTATGAATTATGAGTTTTATGTCTAAAGCTAAACATTTTGTACTGTAAAATCCAGTGCTACTTACTATGCCGTAGAGTAACACTACGAGAGTGAAATCTGATCTAAATGTTGGATGTTTGTTTTTCTTTTATGCAGTACACATTTTGGAACTTTATACCCAAGAATTTATTTGAACAATTCAGAAGAGTAGCCAACTTTTATTTCCTTATCATATTTCTGGTGCAGGTAAGGCCGGTCATTGTTTTCCATCTCATCACATATAAATCTATATAAGTGACATTTTATTCTCAGGTAACTGCCACACGGCTAATGAAAGGACGTGGTGCCCCTCACCTACGATTAATTTATTTATTTTCTTAAAGAAGGACAAAACGTGTTGGTTCTGTGAGATCCACACAAACTAAAGCACACAAGACGCCACTTTGGGTTTAAGTTGGTGACAGCCTTTCCTGCCCCTTTCCTTCTAGTACCAGAGGGGAAATCAGAGCGTTGTCATCTTTCGGACAAGTTCACTGCCAGGCTATGCATTGTTACACTTCCTTTACCCTTCCTAAGTGTGCGTGGATGCTCTAAAGAAAATCCAGGCCGGGCGCAGTGACTCACGCCTGTAATCCCGGCACTCTGGGAGGATCACGAGGTCAAGAGATAGGGACCATCCTGGCCAACATGGCCAAACCCCGTCTCTACTAAAAATACAAAAATTAGCTGGGTGTGGTGGTGCATGCCTGTAGTCCCAGCTACGCAGGAGGCTGAGGCAGGAGAATCGCTTGAACCCAGGAGTGGGAGTTTGCAGCGAGCCGAGATTGTGCCACTACACTCCAGCCTGGCAACAGAGCGAGACTCCGTCTCAAAAAAAAAAAAAAAATCTAAAGACGGTACATGTGAAAAGAGTTTAAAGAAAAGAAAAAAGAGTGAAAAAATATCTCGGGGTATGAGTTAGGGAGCAATGTGCCAGATGTGTTTTAAGAACAGTACTCTAATTTTTCTAAGTCATACAAAATACTATTGAAGGGCTTTAAAATATTTTCCAACATTAAATTATTCAAATCATATAATTAAAATGTGACACTGAGGCCAAGGGGCGAATTAACTAACACAAGGCATGCCCCGACTTCACACTGAGTCTGCCACTCCTGGTGGTTTCCTTGAGCGTGTTCCTTAATCCAAAAAAGGTGCCCTCGTTTTAACGGTCGGTGAAATAGGATGATTGACTTGCTATCTCCCGTGGTGGGCAGTCGGGTGCCAACAAAGGGCTTTAAATAAGTCAAAGCGAATGGCAAGTGTTGGCTCAGGGCAAACTCACCTGCCTGAAGTCACTCATTTGCGTTTTTGCAGATGATTTTACAATTCTCTCTTTCTGCAGTTGATTATTGATACACCCACAAGTCCAGTGACAAGCGGACTTCCACTCTTCTTTGTCATTACTGTGACGGCTATCAAACAGGTAAGCATTTTACAGACGAAAAAGAAGCAATCGTTATCTTTGCCATGTGAATTGCCTTTTCATTCAAAGCGAGGTAATTGGTTTGCTTTAGCTAGTTCACAGAAAATTCAACCAAGTTCTAGAAATTCATCTTTGTAACTGGGTTAGATTGATACTTGAAGCAAAATAAGAGATGTTATATAATTTCGTTGCTAGTCTGGCGCCATGTGAGTTCAAGAAGGAATCTATGGTTTTCACATCCGAAATCACCCAGAGATGATCTGATCACATGAGTCACTTAACCTTTCCGTATCCTCGACTGTCTTTATGGACTCCAGCAAATGCGATGCTGGTTTTTGTTTGTTTGTTTGTTTTTGTTTTTGCTTTTTTTTCATAGCCCCAGTAAATAAGGCCAGTGACTAACCTGGAGAAGAATACATCTCAGTTTTACTCTCCATGTATCCATTTTATCACCTCCAGATTCCCCGTACACATGTTCAGTCACTCCCCATTTTCTCCTCCCCGTCCCTGGCAAAGACTCATGTTTCTGTCGCCGCAGAGTCGCCTATGCTAAATGTTTCGTACTTACGGCGCGTGGGCGGTGTTTTGTGACTGGCACTTTCACTTAGCATGATGTTTTCAAGGTTTCTCCGCATCTGAGTAGGCATCAGCGCTTCATTCCGTCTGATGAATGAGTCACGGTCCACTGTGCATACCTGGCATTTTGTGTATCACATCCTCTGTGGATGGACATTTGGGGTGTTTCCACTCTTTGGCTGTTGTGAATAATGCTGCTGAGAACATTTGTGTTTCACACCCACCAGATTGGCTTTCAGATGTGAAAGGCTGGAGAGGGTGTGGCGAGGGAGGCACCACGGGCTGCCAGCAGGAGCGTGGTGGAGCCACCAAGCATAGCAGTTGGCAACATCTGACAGAGGCAGAGATGTGGACACACGGGGTCCGGTGCAGATGCTAAGCATGCAGCTGTGCAGTCAGTACATGGGGCCTGTGTGTCTTCACTAGGCCAGAGCTGGCCGTGCCTACCGGGATACGTGAACTAGGATATTCATGGTGGCCGTCATTGGTTAGCAAAGGACTCGGGCAACCCGGTGTCCCCCCGTAAGGAAATGGACAGCTCCACCGCGGTGCGTGGCAGAACACAGCACAGTAACCAAACGAACTGTGCTGCCTGGAAAACAGAACATGAGGGAAACTCATGCTTCCCAAGGATGCGCTGCCTGTGACTCAGGCAGTTTAACTCCTACCTGGGATAAGGCCTCACTTCACGTCGGTGGCAGGCTCTTGCAAACTTCGACTTTAAGCAAAACGATGGGTTTTCTCATCAATTTCACAAGGAAATGGTGAAGGAAACGATGTTACTTGTTACTCGGGGACCTGCTGTGTGTCCTCGGGCCTAAAGTCGCAGTTTCCAGGAACCCATCGTGAAGATTAGGTGAGGGCGTCCCGTGCTGTCTGTGACATATCTGTGTGGTAGGAGCAGAGGCTGCAGACAGGAAGGAGACCCCTGAGCCTCTCAAGGGGAGCAGAGAGAAGGGGCGCGGGGGTGCAGAACAAGGGGCTGAGGCTCTGTGGCTCTGTCGTTTCTAGCCCGGCCCCGGGAGGCAGGCGCAGCACTGTTCTTCAGCGTCCTCTGCTCTGCATTTGTTAAGGATTCCATCCCTCCCAGGACCCCACTGAGCAGGAAACTCCTGAGGACTCCAGGAGCGTCCTGGAGGAGAGGAGAGGAGAGCGTGGAGTAGGGAGGGCAGCTCTGAAGACGCATCTGGGCCAGAGAGGCAGCGGCCGGGAAGCCCGAGCCCCCATGAATGCAGAGGCTGCCTGTCTACACTGTGCAGACCACGGCCCCAGACAACATGTGCTGTCCTCGGCCCAGCTGTGCCCCATCCCTGGCTGTGTCCCCTCCCATCCCAGGGCAGTGGGCAGGCGTCGTTGGGATGTTAAGAGGGGTCAGGGCAAGGCGGCGAATGAACAGAACTGTAGGTCTGGGCCCCATCACCAGCACCCCTGCCCCTGCCCGGAGGGGTCTCTTCCTCTCCCCCATGTCCTGCTACCCAGCCTTCACTCTGGGGATGGCCTCACTTCCCCCACTGCTGGTCTGGATCTGTGTGTGCCAGAGCCCCCCCCGCCCCCTCGGCCTTCCTCCACTACTGACCTCCTTGTCTCTCTTCCTCGGGAACCGTGCCGCTGTCTGCAGCCGGGACTTCCCAAATGGCCTCCCCACACTGTGGCTCCAGCAGGGATGTTTTGCTGGGGTCTCCATGCTCCCGACCCCTCCTCGCTTGCCTCGGAAAGCCCCCTGCACTCACAGAGGCCTCCCTGATTTTCTCTTAGGTTCCTGCCTTTCTTTTCACACCATCTTCCTGCTGTCTCACCTGGGCACTGGTGGGCATCTTACTGTACCTGGCTCTGCCGCCGCCATCGCCCGGGTCCTGCCAGAGCGGCCTTTCCCTGTGGCGCCCAGCCTCCCCTGCTGTGTGCAGGGCCCGTCCGATCAGCCTGTCACATGCATGGGCCTCCACGTGTCCCTCCCATCCCGGCCAGGCTGGCCAGTGGGCAGTGCCAGCCCCCGGGGGCTCCCTCACCGCTGGGCATTCCTGGGTACCTCCTCTTTGGCGTCTTCCCGCAGCCTGGGCACTGGGCTTCTCGGGGATCCTGGGTGTCTCTCACCTGCATTGAACTTGCAGTTATTTCTGTTTCTTCTCCACCAATCCTGAGAGCAGCAGCTCTGTGGACAAGGTCTTTCGTCTATGGGTCCCTGGTGCCTGGCACTTGCTGAGCATGCAGTTGGTGCTAACTAAGTGTGTTTAATGAACCCAGGAATCATCTACCCACTGCCACCTTCCAGGAAGACTGTTCTTCAGTTTCCCCAGAAAGAGGGTATTTCAGCGGTTTGGGAGGAATCTCTGAAAAGCAATCAGATGCCACAGTGTCACTTAGTGATGGTCACGGCTGGAGAAAGCTCGCACGTTCGGATATCCATGCGTCCCAGGCTTCTTCATTCTCCAGAAGCTGGAGGTTTTGGGTTACTTGTTTATGCTCCCTTTGGAAAAGACTCCAGTCACAGGGCCACTGATGCCGCCACGTGGCCCATAGGGAGGAGGCCCCCAGTGAGTCTTGCCCCACAGGCTCTCTCAACCTACGTGCAGCGGGCCCGTGGCACAGGCTTCCTGCCGCCATCCTGCGTGGTTGTGTTGTGTGTGGCAGAGCTGTGTTCCCAATCTCGACACTCATTAGATGTGGTGGATGCCTGTAGGCCCCTGGTGTGCAGTCTCTCACATACTGGGGATTGTTACTGAGAACAGCATTCCCCATCTTTATCTAAGGCACCTGCACCCAGCAACACCAAACACAAAGGCACATTTGTCATCCCAAGAATTGTCTGCGTGCAGCATCTCCTATTGTCGCTTCTTTCAAGATACCACCTGACTGTCCAACCAGAGGGTGTGCCTTGGTAGTTGGAATCGGAGGGCGCGTGTCTGTGCCTGTCAAAGGCATGCAGGTCCGGCAGCGTGGCCGGGGTCGGGGTTAGCTCAGGCTGCTTTTCAGCGCGATGCCTGCACGTGCACAGGAGTCACGATGGGATGTTTCCCGCGTGGGTTACTCAGACGCGGAAACGCACAGAGAACCTTAAGGCTGCTGCGGGTGTCACAGAGTGAGCCGGCTTTCACCGAGAGTCTGGGCTGCCAGATCTCATAACACTCAGTTTTTAATGAAAGAGAAGAATGGCCAGTGGGGGCTTTTCCAAGCAGAAGATTGACACTCAGCGGGTGGAAATGTAACTGGCCGCACGTCTTGAGGGCTTTTCGGTGGGGATGTGAAGAGCCTGGAAGGCTTGCTCATCATTTCATTCAGACACTTCTTTTTTAGGAATTTATCCTAAGGCCATGTCATGAATAGGCACAAAAAGTACAGTTAGATGGTACTTATACAGACTTCGATGAGCATCTTGATCCAGCGTCTTTGAAGTTCTACAACTGCAAACATTTAAAGCAGCTCGCATTGCCGTGGGAACGTGCCGATGCTCTGTCAAGGATACAAAGAATAGTGTGTGTAGTGCATCCTGATTTTGAAAAAATACACCCCCACAGGCTTGGATTATGCTTAGACATAATTAAACACAAGCCTTCTGTCTCTCCCTCCCTTTTTCCCTCCCTCTCTCCCCGCTTCCTCTCTCCCTTCTTTCCTTCCTTTTTTTAGGGTTACGAAGACTGGCTTCGACATAAAGCGGACAATGCCATGAACCAGTGTCCTGTCCATTTCATTCAGCACGGGAAGCTCGTTCGGAAGCAAAGTCGAAAGCTGCGAGTAAGTGACGCCTGACACATTTACGCTGGTGAAGGCCAGTAACAGTTTAAAAAGTAAGTTTTACCCAGGCGCGGTGGCTCACGCCTCCAGTCCTAGCTACTCAGGAGGCTGAGGCAGGAGGATCGCTGAGTCTGGGAGTCGGAGGCCACTCAGGAGGCTTCACCATGCCTGTGAATAGCCACTGCTCTCCAGCCTGGGCAACCGAGAAAGACCACGTCTCTTAAAACATTTTTAAAATACAAATAATAAATGTTTTTAAGTTTTTATTTTCTTTGGCAAAACAGACTGAGATGTTTTTTATTGGGTGTAGGCCCAAGCTCCCTACTACTTTTTTTTTCTTTACCTTTGATTTTTATTTGTTTGTGTTTAATAGACTTTTTAAAGCAGTTTTAGGTTCACAGCAGAATTGGGTAGATGTACCCACTGCCCCCCCAACACACACACACACACACACACACACAGCCTCCCTCTGCCAGCGTCCATTGCCAGGATTGGTGGAATTTAAAATCATTTGCACTGCCCCCATCCCCACACACAGCCTCCCCATCACCAGCATCCCACACCAGGATTGGTGGAATTTAAAATTATGGGAACACACAAACCAATCAAGACAGGGGAAGATCAGAAACACTTGTTTCTAAAATTTGTTTTGGAATAAAGTATAATAAAATCATATCACTATAAACTCAACTAGGTGGAAATTTATGAAAATTGGAACAGAAAACCTCACTGAAGTGCATTTTTTTAAAAAAGTATTTATTTATTTTTTTAGAGACAGAGTCTTGCTCTGTCACCCAGGCTGGAGTGCAATGGCACAACCTCAGCTCACTGCAACCTCCGCCCCCAAGTTCAAGCGATTCTCCTGTCTCAGCCTCCCTAGTAGCTGGGATTACAGGTGCCTGCCACCACACCCAGCTAATTTTTGCATTTTTACTAGAGACGGGGTCTTAACAAAATGTTGGCCAGGCTGATCTCGATCTCCTGACCTTGTGATCCGCCTGCCTCGGCCTCCCAAAGTGCTGGGATTACAGGCATGAGCCACCGCATCAGGCCAAAAAATTTGTTTTTTATTGATGTATAATAGTTGTACGTAGTTGGGGGTCCGTGTGATATTTTGATGCCTGCACACCAATGTGTGATGATGAAGTCAGGGTAACTGGGATGTCCGTCACCTCAAACATTGATTGTTTCTTCGTGTTGGGAATATTACAATTCTTCTTGAAGGCTGCATTTTAAATCTGTTTCAAATGAATTATTAGTGTAACTAATATCTCAATATATTTTAAAATGTGTTTAAATTATTTAAATGAGATAGTTTCAAACTTGTACTAGTCATTTGGAAGCACCTTTATAGGTAGAAACTATGAGTGTGGTTTTTCACGTTTGTGTCGAGGTAGCGGTCAGCAGCCTGCTCCAGTCCCCCATCTGACGTGGATCTAGGTGCCAGGCCCACACCGGCCCCTTCCTGCCCCCACTGGTCCTCGTGCACCCTGCCTGGCTCTTTCCAACTCCCACGCCTCCCTCCCTCCTGCAGCCCCACTGCCTCCCCTGGCTGTTTTCCCAGCTGAGCCGTAGGAGGTTTGGTGAGGGAGGCAGGGAGCACTCCACTGGGTCCCGTGCATGTGGAGAGCCAGGCGCGTTCCAGAAGCCTGGAGGGAGGGCCTCCAAGCAGCCCAGCCAGCCTGGGCTCAGTGAACCTCTCCGGACAAGGCCGCAGCCCCTCCCTGTCCAGTGGGACGGGACCCCAGGAGGCGCTCAGAGGCCCTTCAGAGGAGCCAGCATCAACCACTAGCCCCCCACCGCTCACCTTGCTCTCACTGTTCTGTGTATCACACACATCACCAAATGTACTTTTAAGCGTTTAAACATTTTTACTTATAAATGTGCTATCCAGGTATTTAAATGCTTCTGAGACAGCTTTTTCCTTCAGTGAGTTCAGGTGAGGGATGTTTCCCTAGAGGTCAGGGGTTCAGAGAGCAGATGGCCCCGGCCTGGGGAACAGCCGTGAGCTCCATGCCTGTGTCAGCAGGCATCCAGTCCCAGGCCTTCAACGCCATTTCTTTTAACAATTATATTTCCCTTGCAAAGCCTTCATACTTGTAGCTAAACATCTTTCTTAAAAAATAGACCTAAACAGCGTCTGCCTGCAGAAAATTGAATTTTTAATGTATCGGTCTCCTGTGGGAAATGCCAGCTCTGTATCCTGTGTGTCGTAACCAAGAGGATGCTAAACAGGCTACTCAGGACAAGAAAGAAAAGATCAGGCTTTTCCTACAACAGCAGACATCCAGCTTCCATCGGTCGTAATGGCTTAGGCCTTTGAGAGTGCTAGAGCATCCTAGAAAAGCAATCCTTTAATTAGTTTTTCTTTTTTGATTAAACTTTTTATTTCGAGGTAATTACAGGGTCATATGTGGTTGTAAGAAATAAAACAGAGGCATCCTGTGTTCCCTTTGCCCCAATGTGCTGCCCAGCTCTAAGATTTTGTCATTTCAAGGATGTGATATAAAGAGAATCCTGCAGCCTGTGACCTTTTGGGGTTGACTGTTTTCAGGCAGTCTAATTCCCTCGGGATTCACGAAGTCTGTGCACCAGCCGGTCCTTCGCTTGTATTGCTGAGGAGCGGTCCATGATGTGGACATACTGCAGTTTCACCATTCACACATTGAAGGGCTTTTTGATTTTTCTAGTTTGGGGCTGTTATCAAGAAAGCTGCTATGAGTATTTGTGTGCAAGTTTTCTTGTGAATTTAGTTTTCATTTCTTTTGCATAAAAGCTCCAGAGCTCAATTGCTGGGTCATCTAGCATATCCACGTTTGGTTTTGAAAGGAACTGCCAAACGGTTTTCCAGCATGGCCATCCCATTTCATTCCCACCCACGATGTTGCCAGCATCTTCACCAGCACTGGGTGTTACTGCTGTTCCTGTTCGGTGCAGCTTAAACGTGTCCCCGATGGCTCTGTGGGACATCTTTTCATGCTCGTTTGACATCTGTGTATCCTCGTCAGTAAAAATAACTCTTCATGTCTTTTATCCATTTTTCTAGCTGGATTCTTTGAGCTTCTTTTTACTGTTAAATGTTGAGAGGTCATATAGTCTAGATAGCAATACTTTGTCAGATATATGATTTTTAATACTCAGCAGGATATTTCACAAAGCAAGCGTTTTTAATTTTGTTCAAGTCCAATTTCTTGATTTTTTTTCTTTTTTTAGAATTATTATTTCTTTTGAGACAGTCTTGCTCTTGTTGCCCAGGCTGGAGTGCAGTGGTGCAATCTCGGCTCACTGCCACCTCCACCTCCCAGGTTCAAGCTATTCTCCTGCCTCAGCCTCCCAAGTAGCTGGGATTACAGGCGTGCACCACCATGCCTGTCTAATTTTTTAGTGTTAGTAGAGATGGGGTTTCACCATTTTGCCCAGGCTGGTTTCGAACTGCTGGCCTCAAGTGATCTGCCTGCCTCGGCCTCCCAAAGTGCTGGGATTACAGGCGTGAGCCACCGCGCCCGGCCGATTTTTTTTTTTTTTTCTTTTGAGGACTCTACATTCAGTGTCCTGAAGGAAGCATTCTTTGCCTGGTCCTTTCTTTTTCTTTGCCTGGTCCTTTCTTTTTCTTTGCCTGGACTTTCTCCCATGTTTCTTTCTAAAAGTGTTATAGTTGCATGTTTTACATTTAAGTTCATGATCCATTTTGAGATGATTTTTGTATAAGGTGTGAGGTTTCAGTCAGGTTTGTTTCTGTCCTTATTATTTTGCCCATGGCTGTCCTGTCGCCCCTGCACCGGGGGATGGCTGGCTGTCCCTCTTCCACAGAGTGGCGCTTGCACTCTGTCCCAGTCAGTTAAACACATTTGCGTGGGTCTGTTTCTGGTTCCCTGGTCTGTCCCATTGGTCTCCATGCCCATGCCCACCAATCCCACACTGTTGGTCACTGTAGCTATCTCAGAAGCCCGGACATTGGGGATACGTATTCCTTCCCCTCAATCTTCTTTTTCAAGGTTGTTTTAGCTATTCTAGAGCCTGTGCCTTCCCATATAAATTTTAGAATTAGCTCATTTATATCTAAAAATCCTTGCTGGGATTTTGATAGGGATTTTACTAAACCCGTAGGTCCATTTGGGAAGAGTAACCCTCTGATTTTAAAGTCTCACAAATTCGCAGTGTGCTGTGACCATCATGTAGTGGGACAGAGACCTCTGTTTGCAGTGTAGACAGAAGCAGGTGACGCCCTGATCCTGGCATGCTCCCGAGTGGCAGCGAGACTGGCCGGAGCCCCGCAGCGACTCACTCAGGGGTTCTGATGATCGTTTACCCTTCAGACACACAGCCCAGGCCACTGAGATGCCTTCCTCACTGATGAAATAAAATGGATACAGATACAAACTAGACCATGACCTTTAATTAAAAACCTACATGATGAACTTTCTGTGATTGATTTTTACTTTAGTTTTTGAAACGTTGTTGCCACTTTTGCTTTATTTGTTCTCATGCTTTGATGATCTGGGCAGCGCCTTGGTTCTGTTGATCAGGAAGCTCTCAGAACTCGAGTACCTGGTTCATAAAACGCCTAGATTTAGATCAAAGCTTCTCACAGGAGTACTTCCCACTTGGCCACGCTCACAGAACACTCCAACTCGTCGTCTTGGTCTGAATCAAAGACAACCTTGTTACAGGTGTTTGTCTATGTTTTTTCTGCGGAAGTTAGAACACTGAAACCTGACCAGGTCTTTCCTTGGTCCCAGCAGAATGTCTGGCAAGAGTCTTTTCTGGAACCGTGTCCGCATCCCCGTGTCTTCCTGTGAATAGATGAGCAGCTTGAGGGAAGCGGTCCCACAGGACGGGCAAGCTTTCACGAGGGGTTTTCCATTGACCGTCCTTTCTGCTTTGTCCTGTAGGTTGGGGACATTGTCATGGTCAAGGAGGACGAGACCTTTCCCTGCGACTTGATCTTCCTTTCCAGCAACCGGGGAGATGGGACGTGCCACGTCACCACCGCCAGCTTGGATGGAGAATCCAGCCATAAAGTAAGGGGCCTTTCCATTAGACTCCGGGGCAGGATCTTCCTGTCCTGCTTTGGACTGTGCCCGTGTGGCCACAGAAACTAACATCCTGTTTGAAAAGTCAGCGTTTTGAGTGTGTCCCGTGAAAACCCAGGGAGTTACACCAGCCAAGTTTTTCTTCACTTTTCCTTCCTCCTATTTTGCACTTTCTTCTTTTTCCTTTTTAAAAATAAATTGTATTGTGTATATTTGAGGCATATATTATGATGTTATAAGATACATATTTTTATAGTGAAATTGTTATTAGAATGCAACAAATTAACACACCCACATCTCACTGATTTCCTATTCTCTCCCCTGGTACCCGTGCATTAGCAGCCATAACCTACTGGATGCAGCAAAACCCTGAGCCCAACACGCTCTTGTCCACTCAGTGCAGCAAAAACGCTGAGCCCAACACGCTCTTGTCCACTCAGTGCAGCAAAAACTCTTGAGCCCAACATGCTCTTGTCCACTCAGTGCAGCAGAAACGCTGAGCCCAGCACGCTGTTGTCCGCTCTAGTCCTCGTGTTGTGTGTTGGGTCTTTGGACAGTTCATCCTAAATAATGCTACCTTGTGTTTTTTGACCTACACCTCCCCATTTCCTTTCTACTTTTTCTTTCCAGTCTCAATGTCTGTAACAACCAGTTACCTCAGGTTAACAAAAATAACTTCAGTGTTAGCCTGTGTCAATTAGCTAATGTACCAAATTCAGGATTTAATGAATAGATTGTTGGAATTTTAAGCATTTTCATTTTATTAGTTAAAATTAGTGTGAAAACTGGCCTAGAATTATGTGAAAAGTCACACACAATTCTAGATTTTGCCTGTTACTTCAATGAGTGTCTTTTTGTGAATGTATCTTAATCAGGATTTTCTGAAATTACTACATAAGTAATTTCCTGCACTCAGTATAAAATTCTGCACAGGCAGTTGATGCTACAAGAATTTTAATTGTCAATCATACAAGAAAAGATATAGCACCATTAATTTTAAGATTCTTATTATTTAAAAAATCTGGAAGTTTCTAAGGAGTTTATGAAAGTGAGCATAGCTCAGTGGATTCAACTAAGTCATCAGCTCACAAAAGTGCAACTCTAAAATGGTATTTAGGTAATACGTATGGATATAGGCCATTTCTACTATGAGATAGAGATATTTTCTTTACAAAATCACTGAAGGATATGCTAGTCTTTCATAGATAATTCATGATATGTATCATGAATTGATAAATGAAAAACCTATGGATCTTTTTCAGTTAAATTAGCTTCCACATTTTCTGTGTAGCGTATCCCAGGAGAATGAACACGCTAACATAATAGATTGTCAGCAGCTTCTGGGGGGTCGGAATCCCTGGGTGATTCAGGTATTCATTGTAAGCAGCTGCTGGTCCCTCTGGAACCTGGGAGGAGGTTAAGGTTCCATCCACCCAGAGACCTTGTGAGCCCTTCACACTCTCTGCAGCCAGTGGCTGCCTTTACACCCCTTCCCTGCAGACTGGCTGGTCAGGCTCAGACGAGTCCCAGCCATGCTAGTGAACAGATGCTGTGGGTCTCCAGATACACCATGTTTGTCCAGATGAAATGTTGTAGCAGTTGTGGAAGATGTTAAAACAGCTATTGCACTTTGACCTTTTGTGGCTTTGCAGTTTGCATTATAGTTTTGTGTTCTCTAATGTCATTTTTGTGCATTTTGTTTAGCTTGAGGGACTGGAATTATTTGAGCCCTTTCCTTAAAAGCAAAGTAGGGGTGTGGGAAGGGTCCACCCGACCTCTGTTGGGATCCCGTGGGGCTCACATGACTGCACAGGTTTGTTCACTTCTCTGGACTCTTCGCATTGTGAAATGGGGACAACCCTATCTCTCAGGGGCTCTTCTGAGGATATAATTAGAAAATTCCCACTGAATTTAGAAAATAAGCGCCCCCTGATTTGTACGCTTGGTGATGGAGTGGTGATCGTTTCCCCCTGACCCCCGTTTGTGCGCTTGGTAACGGAACAGTGACTGTTGGTGTGCTTGGTGACGGGGTGGTGACCGTTGGTGCGCTTGGTGACGGGGCGGTGACCGTTGGTGCGCTTGGTGACGGGGCGGTGACTGTTGGTGCGCTTGGTGATGGAACAGTGATGATTTCTGCACTTGGTGACATGGTGGTGACCGTTTGTGTGCTTGGTGACAGAACGGTGACCGTTTCTGCGCTTGGTGACACGGCGGTGACCATTCATGCTCTTGGTGACGGGGCAGTGACCGTTGGTGCACTTGGTGATCGGGCAGTGACCATTGGTGCGCTTGGTGATGGGGCAGTGACCGTTGGTGCGCTTGGTGAGGGAACGGTGACCATTGGTGCGCTTGGTGACGGAGCGGTGACCGTGTCCCCCGATTTGTGTACTTGGTGGTGATGCAGTGATTGTTTCTCCCGTTTGTTGTGACTCCTGTGTTTTATTTGTCCAATACTCTTCCGCTAGAAAGAAACACAGGAAGGGATTCAGAGACGCTGTTGCCTCTTCACAGATCCCTGGGCACAAGTTTCTCCTCTCTCCTCCCAAGGCACAGCTGGTGCAGCCCTCAGCCCACCTGCTGGTGCTCACAGATGCTCCTGAGGTCACCAGGCCTCAAAATGTGCTCTGAGAGCAGCAGCATCAGCATCACTGGGCACCACATTAGAAGTGCAGTTCTCAGGCCCTCCCTAGACCTACTGCATCAGAAACTCTAGGGCTGAGCCCAGGAATCAGGTGCTTCAGAAGCTCTGGGTAAAACTGACATTCACGCAGGCTTGAAGAGCCCCCCCGGCCCAGGCCACGTGAACAGTTAAGTAGAAGGCGTGTGCCACCCAACAGCAGTGGGCACAGGCAGGTTGTTGCCGAGAAGTGGAAATGAAGTGAAGTGATCCTGTGACCACTCCCCGTAAACAACAGGGCGTTCTGTAAAAGGAAAGGGATATTTCAGGGCCTGGATTTGTTTCCTAATTAATAGCTACTACTATGACAGATAAATCAGTGGCCACACTTGAAGAATTCGAGCACTGCTATCTGTCCTGTTTTAAGTGGAGGACACTGGGTAAGAATGGAAGAATGAGAATTTTCTGGCACCTGATAGATGCAGGAATAACAGCAGTACCTTATCTTTCTGTAACTATTAAACATTTACAAACTCATAGGGTCAGCCAGGCTTTGTAATCACTTGGTTGGAGGCACCAGCGTCTGGGTTTGTGTTGACCGTTTTGGCGGTGAGCTCACATGTCTTGCGCATTTGTAGACGCATTACGCGGTCCAGGACACCAAAGGCTTCCACACGGAGGAGGATATCGGCGGACTTCACGCCACCATCGAGTGTGAGCAGCCCCAGCCCGACCTCTACAAGTAAGCCCGGGCTTTGGGTTCTTTAGAAACGGTTTTTTATGCCCTCAACGTTGCCCTTGCTTTTTCACCCCAAGTAGGCCAGCCATGTGGTGGTTTGGAAAGAGAATGTAAATCACTGCTTAAAGATTAAGACTGAGTCAAAAATACATTACTTATTTATTCTCATAGACTTGTACCACTCAGATTTGTAGCTTTTTATACAAATATTTGAAGTGGCTTAATGGAACTATATTTGCGGGAAAAAAAAAAGAATAAGTTGTCTTTATTTTATGGAAGACATTTGTAAACTGTGGGTTAAGGAAGATCACCGAAGCCATGGGCTGATCAGAACAGAAAGTACAACAAACAAAGGGGCTGGAGCGCAGCTGGTTTAGCCACACGTGGAGCGGGCCGGGTGAAGACGTGCGGCTCACAGCGGCCTCCTCTGTGGAGACAGGAAGGCAGGCAGGCCCGGCGCGCACTTCCGGGGGGCCGCTGGGCGCGTCCAGTCAGTAACGTGGCTTTCCTGTCACCAGGTTTGTGGGTCGCATCAACGTTTACAGTGACCTGAATGACCCCGTGGTGAGGTGAGTGCCTCTGCGGACGCCTTGGCCACGGTCATCTCCCTTGTTGCGTTAGAAATGGATTCTTTGACGGACGACGGTTTCCACGGCGGCTGCTCTAGTAGATTTGGAAGGTGGAGTTCCACTTTCCCGCAGGGCCGGGCTCCACTCTTGTCTCTGGTTTGTCTCAGGCACACACCTGAGAATGTTGACAAGTTAGTGATGCTCGTGAAACAAGTTTTCGCACAAGACTCTGCTGAAAGGGTCGTCTCACAGGCCGGGAGGCGTCGGGGTCCCATGGAATAGTTTCAAAGTGAAGGGCAGGGTACAGCTTCCCTGTGAGAAATGCCCTCTCGTGATTCGGGTGCTGATTTGTCTTCAGATATGAAGTTGAAAGACTTCTAATTTGGAGTCCATTTTTGGGAATCTGTTCATCCACTCGCCATCATTACTGGGGTGCATTACTGGCTCAAGGCCTATCTGAGGCTCACGCCTACCTGAGAAGGTGGGATCGGTAGCCATGGCAAGGCTGGGGCAGCTCACGGTCGGCTGCTGTGCCTTCCCGTTCACCAGCATGGACTCAGCGGCAGTCACATCGCATACCCACGAGGAAACAGTGACCCTCAGACCCCTCATCTATGGCCCCAAGGCAGCCTCAGCTGAGAGCCAGCCTGTGCTGAGCCCAGCTCTGAGCAGCGCCCACCTCCCAGGCCTAGGGATATTTTCTCTGACATTATTTCAAGATCTAGCATTTGTTGCTGACGAGATATTTGAATGTCACAGTTTAGGGAATTGGCTTTCACTAGGTTTAAAAGTTGCATCTTCTTCATAAACTCCACTTGTTAGGGAAATGATTTTTCTTCCATTGTAAGCACTCTCCAAGTTGTTGATGTCTTGGCAGGTACGGCATTGTGTGTTAAACAACACATCTCCCAGACACAGAAACACACTCACTGGGAAACTACTGCAAAGTGAATAGTTCCTGAAATGCTTAGCTCCTTGTAAGTCTCCAGGAGTTACTGTTTTAAGAAAACCATTTGTGCACTTCTTAGCATGTGTTTGTCATCATTACCCATCAGCAGGCTAGGAGGTGCTTTTGAGATCCGATAGTGGCCTTGCCTTGGTTTGCCTACATATATAGTGTTCTAAAGGCAAATTCCTCCTTACTTTGGAGAAATCACTTGTATTTCTGTGTGCCGTGAGAATTAATTTGTGTTTGAATAGACTTAGGCTTATTCATATTACCTATGGGATGAATCCAAAATAGTAAACATTGCAGGCTTTTCATCTTTATAGTTAGACCACGTTTATTGCTGAGCAACTTGGGACAATAATCGCTAATGTATTTTGCATTTTGATACTAACTCTAGTTTCACTTTTATTTTATATATTTTATTTTATTTTATTGGAGACAGAGTCTCGCTCTGTGACCAGTCTGGAGTGCAGTGGCACTATCTCAGCTCACTGCAGCCTCCACCTCCCGGGTTCAAGCAATTCTCCTGCCTCGGCTTCCTGAGTAGCTAGGATTACAGGCGTGTGCCACCACGCCCAGCTAATTTTTGTATTTTTAGTAGAGATGGGGTTTTGCCATGTTGGCCAAGCTAGTCTCAAAACTCCTGGCCTCAGGGGATCCACCCACCTCGGCCTCCCAGAGTATTGGGATTATAGGCATGAAGCACCGCGCCTGGCCTAGTTTCCCTTTTAAATATTTATGCTATTCCATAGACTTTTAATATTTAGATTATTGAAGATGTTTGTAAATTTGTGATGTGGACAGTTAAGAATTACACACCCAAATTCTCAATCCGTTCAGAGTGACATTTCTTCTTCCTTCTGTCCTAACTAGAAGCAAAGTACTTTTCCAAGTAAATTATTTTTAGACTTCCCTGAGTCACCTTTTTAAAAACGCCATTTGTTTTCATAAACACTTGGCAGGAATTATTATAAGTGTGTTGCAAACAGAAGCTGACAGTCCTTATAACACAGCCAGACAGCCCATATGCAGCCTGGGAGCTCCATCTTTAGTGATTGCCGGGGAGGATGCGCGTGGAGCACTCAGCCACAGCCTGGGGTAGACACCTCTCCCTCTGGGCAGCCCCACTCTGCCTGTCTTCAGCCGGATGCAGTTCTGAGGTCTGTCGACCAAATATACTGCATGCATTTTACATTCATAATATTCAGTAGGTTCTTAACTTTCCATGATAGAGGACAGTAAATACAATGATAAATGAAAAGCAAACTTCAGCAAACACTTTTGGCCCTTTACCCTCTGAAGCAATCCTTTGGATGTTATCAATAACAAAATTTATAAATTTGAATCTTGGTGCTTATTTCTCCCTTACTACTTAGGAAATGAGAAGAGATTATTTTTCCATCAGCAAGGAACCCTGTTATATCAAGAATATAAGCCCCTGATGGCAGAGACCCTGCCTGCTGCTCACTGTGGCTTCAGTGTGCAAAGCGGGGCTTGTTCCTCCATGTGTGAGATTTTTAAGTTCTTTGGCTGTTGTTTGTTTTCCCCCAAAGCAGCCGTGCATGGATTGTCCCAGATTTACAGGTCCCCCCATTCAGAGGAGCTTTGCAGTGTGGCTACCAGTGTTTCTAATGGCCAGATAGAGTATCAGCCTTTGTCTCCAGGAATAAGACTGTGTTTCATGGGACTCCCCGAATCTCACTGAGGATGTAATAGAAACAATTGAGGCTGGGCGTGGGAATGCCCAACTGTAATATCAGCACTTTGGGAGGCCAAAGCTCAAGGATCACCTGAGCCCAGGAGGTCAAGGCTGCAATGAGCTATGATCATGCCCCCAGCCTGGGCAAAAGAGTGAGACCCTGTTGCCAAAAAAAAAAAAAAAAAGGAAACAGTTGAAGGTTGAGTGACTTTTATTTTATTTCACATCCACCCCTCTTTAGCCTTTCCAGAACATTCTGGAACCTTCAGTGCAGCTGTTCTCAACCTGAGGCTTGTTAGGAGAGGGCTGCTTGGCCCCACCCCAGGGTTTCAGGTTCTGACTCGGTAGGCCTGGGACGATCTTCCTGACTAGTATGATGTTCCCGACTGGCTCCAGATGCTGCTGACGGCACTGGTGGGGCCACCGCAGGGACCCCTGCGCTAGAAGTCTCTCGGGGAGTGTTGCTGAGGCTGTCGGGCGCAGCTCAGTGGGTCTGGGCGGGGCCCGAGGTCCTGCATGCGCCAACGGGAGGCCCTTGCCGCTACTCCTGGAGCCATGTGTTCGTCCCCCAAAGATAAGACCATATCCGTTCACATGGACCGGGGCTGACTTAGTCATCTGAATATAAGCAAACTGCTGTGTATGCTATCTCCTCTGAAAATGGGATCTGTTGAGCAAACAAGCGGGTTTCGCGTCTGCGTCTTGCCCCCCACCCTGCCCGCCTGCCTTCGTGTCCACATCATTTCTGATCATCGTATCTTTACAGGCCCTTAGGATCGGAAAACTTGCTGCTTAGAGGAGCTACACTGAAGAACACTGAGAAAATCTTTGGTAAATATTTAATTAATTATTAACCATTGCCCCTAACATTAAGGATGCATGAAGCCAAAGTTAAAACCCGCAGCGGAACCCGAGAGCGTTTCTTGGCGCCTTGAGGTGCTGGAGGCTTTCTGGCCGCGCAAGTTCTGCCCCACTGAGATTTGATCAGTGAATAAGTGCAGTCCTGAAGCAGCAGCATCCGAGAATACGGCTTACGGATTAAGGCCTCTAGTTTTGGATTCAGAAACAGAACGTTGCATCCGTGGAGGAATTTATGAAATTTAGTTGTGCAGGAAATGTTTTTCATGTCTGCGTTTCTTGGCTAGGCTCTCCCATTTCTTGTGGGTTATTGTCTGTTTTAATTGAGGTAACTTTTAGAAGTATACAAGTGTGCCCCACTGTCAGAAAATGCTGTGCAGCTGTCCCTCAGTGTCCTTGGGGGACTGGTTCCAGGACGCCTGCAGATGCCAAAATCCACGGGTGCCCAAGGCCTCTATTTGCGTGTAGCCTACACATGTCCGCCCATGTAGTTCACATCATCTTAGATTACTTCTGATACCTGGCACGATGTAAATACCCTCTACTGCTTTTATCATCTGTATTTTGTATCATTGTATTGTTATTTTTATTGGGGATTTTTTTCAAATATTTTCCATCCCCAGTTTGTAGAACCTGCAGATTCAGAACTCGTGGACATGGCGGGCCCAGTGTATATTAAGATATGAACTTTTAAAAAATGAAGCATAGATTGCTTCCTGTGCATGAAGAAGGGTCTTTATCTTAAGGAATCACGTGCTAGTGTTATGTGGCTATGGACACTAGCTTGTGAAATTAAAAATAGGATTCGCTTTACCCAAGAATTGATTTTCCCCGCAGCTGTGTGTAACTCACCGTAAGGCAAGATACACTTGCGCCCTGGTCATCACCCTTGCTCTTCCTCTCTGTAGGTGTGGCTATTTACACGGGCATGGAAACCAAGATGGCATTAAATTATCAATCAAAATCTCAGAAGCGGTCTGCCGTGGAAAAGTAAGGCTCCCTGCCCCATTGCTGGATGCGCATGAGAACCTGCAACTTGCAAGTGTCATTACCCGCTGTAGAAATGGAAGTAGCTTCCTCTTGGCCTTATTGGCAGTTCCTTTGCCACTATACAGCATCTTAGTAACTGCAGAGCTGACCATTCAGATGGACTTGCTTATTTTGTGGTGAGGTGGATGGCCACACCCCTACTTCCTGCTCTTTCTAACACCTGATACCAGGTTCACGGCACTGCCTCTTACGGATGCCCTGATGTTCCAGTTCTGAAATCAGTTCAGTGGCCAACAGCTCCTCCCACCATTTCATGAAAAACTCCAAATGGGCTTACTTTTAACTCTGGGATTTGATCAAAACCACGCATCCTCTGCTATGGTTTTACAAAGGAAAGCATTAGCAGAGAGAACAGAATCATCTTTTCATTAAACAGTAAAGTCCTGATGATAAATATGTCGGAATGGTAGCTGAATTTGTGCTGGAAAAGAAAGGCTTCTTCCTGAGGTCTGCTAAGACCTTAGTTAAGGATCTGTGCTTTTCCTGTACTGAGGACACTTCCTTTCAGAGTTACTTACTTTTCTCCCCCTCCTTTCCTCCCTCCCTCTCTTCCTTCCTCTCCTTTCCTTCCTTCCTCTACAGTGGTGGGTAGTCACTAAGTTTTGAACTAATTTGTTGATGCTTAATGGTAGAAATTGATTTCTGGATGTTCTTTTCAATGACGGAAGTCCAGGCAGTGCAGAAGCATGGTCCGCAGTGTGGCTGTGAGCAGCCCTCTTTCTCCTGCCCGTGGCACTGTCCCCCGTCTCGGTTCTTACCTTTGGCCTCTAGAAGTACATGCCAGGGACCATGGCATGGACGCAAGTACAGAGGACCCACTGTGGCGCGTTGAGGGCGAACGCGTCACCGTGCCCTTCCTGTTCTGTTTCTTCATGAGGTGTCATCTTGATATCTGTGAGAAGGAAGTGCAGAGCTCATTTCCTCAGGGACCAGTGATCCCCTCTGTCCTTTTGTTTTAGATCGATGAATGCGTTCCTCGTTGTGTATCTCTGCATTCTGATCAGCAAAGCCTTGATAAACACTGCGCTGAAATACGTGTGGCAGAGTGAGCCCTTTCGGGATGAGCCGTGGTATAATCAGAAAACGGAGTCGGAAAGGCAGAGGAATCTGGTATGGAGAATCACTGCCCTTGTATGATCCGAGGTGACCTGTGGGCCATTATTACGAAAATGTGGTTCAAGAAAAAGATGACGGTGAATTTACTGTAGGCAAAAAGCAGCCTTGATTGATTCAATCTCTGTGATAGATGCATTCACTGAAATTTAAAGTCTCAGTGGACACCAGCTGCTCCTGCCATCTTTGGATCTGGAAAGGTACAGGTTCCCACAGTGAAATCATCAGGACAATACCTTAAATACTTGCACTGTGTCCTTTGTTTAGAGGGTGCTGAGAAAATGCTTGCTAATGATTAAGAGATAAATGGCACATATTTGTGGTAAATACTTGAAAAAAAGGGTCTGCTCCCAGTCCAGAGCAGGGCCATGTGCAAACCCAGACCCGTGTCCACCGAGCCTAGAGCAGGACCGTGTGCAAACCCAGACCTATGTCGACTGAGCCTAGAGTAGGGCTGTGTGCAAACCCAGACCTGTGTGCACTGACCTTAGAACAGGGCTGTGTGCAAACCCAGACCCGTGTGCACTGACCTTAGAACAGAGCTGTGTGCAAACCCAGACCCATGTTCCCTCTGTCCACTGCAGGGCCATGTACAAACCCAGACCCATATCCACTGAGCCTAGAGCAGGGCCGTGTGCAAACCCAGACCTGTCCAGAGCAGGGCCATGTGCAAACCCAGACCCGTGTCCACTGAGCCTGGAGCAGGGCCGTATGCAAACCCAGACCCTGTCCACTGAGCCTAAAGCAGGGCCGTGTGCAAACCCAGACCCTGTCCACTGAGCCTAGAGCAGGGCCATGTGTAAACCCAGACCCTGTCCACTGAGCCTGGAGCAGGGCCGTGTGCAAACCCAGACCCTGTCCGCTGAGCCTAAAGCAGGGCCGTGTGCAAACCCAGACCCTGTCCACTGAGCCTAGAGCGGGGCCATGTGCAAACCCAAACCTGTGTCCCCTCCGTCCAGAGCGGGGCTATCTCTGCATCATCTGTCCTTCCCACAAAACTAACATGGCCCCACAGATCAGGATAAAAGTATACTGAAAAGTCATTTCACCAGGCTTAGTTTTTACATCTGTAGGTTGTTACCAAGTATGTTTTGTTATAAGAGACAAAAAGATAACATGAATATACAGAAGGAAAATTGCCGCTGGTGTCTGGTTGGCGTGTCTCCTGTCATTGGCACGTGCTTGTCTTAACTCGTGATTTAATCTCCACTTGCTGGCGGGACAGCCCCACAGCTCAGCCCCTGGACTCGGCAGGTCCTGGCTCAGAGACCAGGTGACCCAATGGCTGCCCCCCACTCATAGTCCTTGTGTTTGGACTCTGAAATCTCGTATTTAGTAGTAGCACTCGTATAACTTATGCCTAAGCCTGAGGTGTTAGAGCAGCATGCTGGAGCCCGGCTGTCCCTCCTGGCGGAGGCGCTGACCTGCACCTTCTGCTTTCGCAGTTCCTCAAGGCATTCACGGACTTCCTGGCCTTCATGGTCCTCTTTAACTACATCATCCCCGTGTCCATGTACGTCACAGTCGAGATGCAGAAGTTCCTCGGCTCTTACTTCATCACCTGGGACGAAGACATGTTTGACGAGGAGACCGGCGAGGGGCCTCTGGTGAACACGTCGGACCTCAATGAAGAACTGGGACAGGTTGGTGTCTCCTGAGTCATCTGCTGTGATTTATTAACATCTGGGTGAGTCTGCTTCACGTTCCTCAGGTCCTATGCGTGTCATCCGAGCGTGGCTGTCCCTGTAGCTGGCGTAAGACAGCAGCAGGATTGTTTTGAACCCTATTTATGAAACAGTCGGCAGTGCTGTTACATTTACAACAGATGCAGAATTACCTGCACTTGCTGACTCCTGGAAACTCACCTGGAGCTTCCTGGGCAGAACTCTTTCTGTGTGCAGGTGTGAGTCAAGGCTGGTGGGTAAAAGTGGCTTTGCCAGCCTTGCACTCTGCTTCTGCACCTGATATTCAAGTCTCATAGCGAGCTGGGTATTTTCACTTTAAAGATGAACCAACCAGAGTTTCAGTGACTTGGTGGATTGCAAAGAGTTCAAACGCCTCCATTCAGATCCTGCTGCTGCATGATGGCTGCAGGAGCTTGGGCTTCACCGCCACACCTCGAGTGTCTCAGTCTGTGAAATGGAGATGATAACAGATGCTGGCCTTACGGATTGGGTTGCGGATTAAGTGAGATAATGGACACAAGGTGCACAGCACAGAGTCTGGTGTGACCACCGCCCTGCCACTGCACCACCGGGAGGCACACACCAGACCTGCTGGCTTGGGAAGGGAGCTAGGGAAAGACCCATTCCCTGGGTTTCCCCAGCCTAGAGCGGTGACCTTCCCTACCTTCCTAGCCTTAACGTTGCAGAGTGCAGGGTTGCCAGAGCAGGTACCGGTAAAGGGTAATTGGACTTTTCAGAAGAAATAGAAAGCGATTTTAAGGGATATTTTAGCAAACAAGGCCACTTTAGACAGGTAGCTGAAATCCATCTGGCTCCCAGATGACAGCCTGTAAATAGACTTAGACTCCGGCAGATACGGAGGCCTCTGTCTGCCTCCTGTGAGGAAGGCCAACAAATGGAAGGATCATGTTCCATGTTTGATGAGTTTGACTTTTGAATGTGTTCCTCCAGCATATCCCATACTCCTCACAGTGCTTTATTGTTTCAGTCAGCAATGCGCAAACTATAATTTAGTTGCTCAGTAGTCAGGTATTTTTACCTAGGAATATTCTATCTCCTTTGCAACAGTAGATGGTACATTTTGTGAGCTTCTGATAAATTCTTTGGGAAAGAACTTTTTTCTGTAACAAGGAAAGTGCCCAGCAGTGTAGAGTGGAGGGAAAGTGCCCAGCAGTGTAGAGTAGCGGGGAAAGTGCCCAGCAGTGTTGAGTGGGGGGGAAAGCGCCCGGCAGTGTTGAGTGGGGGGAAAGCGCCCGGCAGTGTTGAGTCGGGGGAAAGCGCCCAGCGGTGTTGAGTATGGAGGAAAGCACCCAGCAGTGTTGAGTAGGGGGGAAAGCACCCAGCAGTGTTGAGTAGGGGGGAAAGCGCCCAGCAGTGTTGAGTGGGGGGAAAGCGCCCGGCAGTGTTGAGTGGGGAGGAAAGCGCCCGGCAGTGTTGAGTCGGGGGAAAGCGCCCAGCGGTGTT